>NC_091747.1:15357658-15993699 GCF_043380555.1 Nothobranchius furzeri | reverse complement strand
TAAAGTGACACCAGATCCGGTGACCTTTAGGACATGGTTTGAACCCCTTAGGAAAGTGCGATCATCATGAAACGTTCAGATCACTTACAACTCAATAGATTCTACCATCCTGTAACGTTTCAGCCTGATTGGACCTTGTTTTCACACAAATGAACCCAGAATGATGTGAAATTGTGCTTTGTGCAACATAATTCTGGGTGCCATTTAAAAACCATAAGTGCTAATGACTCCATTCCTTTTTGTGGTAATGGGGGCTGTTGATTGGAGTACTCTAAAACAAACCTGACCTCTTTAGGATATTCAGAAGCCAAGTTATAAGCCCACAAAGGTTTAACTGGAATACTTCTTTAAAGTGACACCAGGCCCGGTGACCTTTGGGACATGGTTTGACCCCCTATAGGAATGTGCGATCATCATGAAA
Source organism: Nothobranchius furzeri (assembly GCF_043380555.1). NCBI lineage: Eukaryota > Metazoa > Chordata > Actinopteri > Cyprinodontiformes > Nothobranchiidae > Nothobranchius > Nothobranchius furzeri. The sequence continues at coordinate 15,993,278 of NC_091747.1, read as the reverse complement.
CGTTCAGATCACTTACAACTCAACAGATTCTACCTTCTTGTAACGTTTCAGCCTGACTGGACCTTGTTTTCACACAAATGGACCCAGAATGATGTGAAATTGTGCTTCGTGCAACATAGATCTGGGTGCCATTTAAAAACCATAAGTGCTAATGACTCCATTCCTTTTTGTGGTTGTAGGCGCTGTTGATTGGAGTACACTAAAACAAACCTGATCTCTCTAGGACATTGAGAAGCCAAGTTATAAGCCCACAAATGTGTAACTGGACTACTTCTTTAAATTGACAACAGATCCGGTGACCTCTGGGACATGGTTTTACCCCCTTAGGAAAGTGCTATCATCATGAAACGTTCAGATCACTTACAACTAAATAGATCCTACCTTCCTGTAACGTTTCAGCCTGATTGGACCTTGTTTTCACACAAATGGACCCAGAATGATGTGAAATTGTGCTTCGTGCAACATAATTCTGGGTGCCATTAAAAAACCATAAGTGCTAATGACTCCATTCCTTTTTGTGGCTGTAGGGGCTGTTGATTGGAGTACACTAAAACAAACCTGATCTCTCTAGGACATTCAGAAGCCAAGTTATAAGCCCACAAATGTGTAACTGGACTACTTTTTTAAATTGACACCGATCCGGTGACCTTTGGGACATGGTTTTACCTCCTTAGGAAAGTGCTATCATCATGAAACGTTCAGATCACTTACAACTCAATAGATTCTACCTTCCTGTAACGTTTCAGCCTGATTGGACCTTGTTTTCACACAAATGAACCCAGAATGATGTGAAATTGTGCTTCGTGCAACATAATTCTGGGTGCCATTTAAAAACCATAAGTGCTAATGACTCCATTCCTTTTTGGGGTAATGGGGGCTGTTATTTGGAGTACTCTAAATTAAAACTGACCTCTCTAGGATATTCAGAAGCCAAGTTATAAGCCCACAAAGGTGTAACTGGACTACTTCTTTAAAGTGACACCAGGCCCGGTGACCTTTGGGACATGGTTTGACCCCCTTCGGAATGTGCGATCATCATGAAACGTTCAGATCACTTACAACTCAATAGATTCTACCTTCTTGTAACGTTTCAACCTGATTGGACCTTGTTTTCACACAAATGGACCCAGAATGATGTGAAATTGTGCTTCGTGCAACATAATTCTGGGTGCCATTTACAAACCATAAGTGCTTTTGACTCCATTCCTTTTTGTGGCTGTAGGGGCTGTTGATTGGAGTACACTAAAACAAGCCTGACCTCTCTAGTACATTCAGAAGCCAAGTTATAAGCCCACAAAGGTGTAACTGGACTACTTCTTTAAAGTGACACCAGGCCCGGTGACCTTTGGGACATGGTTTGACCCCCTATAGGAATGTGCGATCATCATGAAACGTTCAGATCACTTACAACTCAATAGATTCTACCTTCTTGTAACGTTTCAGCCTGAATGGACCTTGTTTTCACACAAATGGACCCAGAATGATGTGAAATTGTGCTTCGTGCAACATAATTCTGGGTGCCATTTACAAACCATAAGTGCCAATGACTCCATTCCTTTTTGTGGCTGTAGGGGCTGTTGATTGGAGTACACTAAAACAAGCCTGACCTCTCTAGTACATTCAGAAGCCAAGTTATAAGCCCACAAAGGTGTAACTGGACTACTTCTTTAAAGTGACACCAGGCCCGGTGACCTTTGGGACATGGTTTGACCCCCTATAGGAATGTGCGATCATCATGAAACGTTCAGATCACTTACAACTCAATAGATTCTACCTTCTTGTAACGTTTCAGCCTGAATGGACCTTGTTTTCACACAAATGGACCCAGAATGATGTGAAATTGTGCTTCGTGCAACATAATTCTGGGTGCCATTTACAAACCATAAGTGCCAATGACTCCATTCCTTTTTGTGGCTGTAGGGGCTGTTGATTGGAGTACAACAACACAAGCCTGACCTCTCTAGGACATTCAGAAGCCAAGTTATAAGCCCACAAAGGTGTAACTGGACTAATTCTTTAAAGTGACACCAGGCCCGGATACCTTTGGGACATGGTTTGACCCCCTATAGGAATGTGCGATCATCATGAAACGTTCAGATCACTTACAACTCAATAGATTCTACCTTCTTGTAACGTTTCAGCCTTAATGGACCTTGTTTTCACACAAATGGACCCAGAATGATGTGAAATTGTGCTTCGTGCAACATAATTCTGGGTGCCATTTACAAACCATAAGTGCTAATGACTCCATTCCTTTTTGTGGTTGTAGGGGCTGTTGATTGGAGTACACCAAAACAAACCTGATCTCTCTAGGACATTCAGAAGCCAAGTTATAAGCCCACAATGGTGTAACTGGACTACTTCTTTAAAGTGACACCAGATCCGGTGACCTTTGGGACATAATTTGACCCCCTTAGGAATGTGCGATCATCATGAAACTTTCAGATCACTTACAACTCAATAGATTCTACCTTCTTGAAACGTTTCAGCCTGAGTGGACCTTGTTTTCACACAAATGGACCCAGAATGATGTGAAATTGTGCTTTGTGCAACATAATTCTGGGTGCCATTTAAAAACCATGAGTGCTAATGACTCCATTTCTTTTTGAGGTAATAGGGGCTGTTAATTGGAGTACTTTAAAACAAACCTGACCTCTCTAGGATATTCAGAAGCCAAGTTATAAGCTCACAAATATGTAACTGGACTACTTCTTTAAAGTGACACCAGATCCGGTGACCTTTAGGACATGGTTTGAACCCCTTAGGAAAGTGCGATCATCATGAAACGTTCAGATCACTTACAACTCAATAGATTCTACCATCCTGTAACGTTTCAGCCTGATTGGACCTTGTTTTCACACAAATGAACCCAGAATGATGTGAAATTGTGCTTTGTGCAACATAATTCTGGGTGCCATTTAAAAACCATAAGTGCTAATGACTCCATTCCTTTTTGTGGTAATGGGGGCTGTTGATTGGAGTACTCTAAAACAAACCTGACCTCTTTAGGATATTCAGAAGCCAAGTTATAAGCCCACAAAGGTTTAACTGGACTACTTCTTTAAAGAGACACCAGGCCCGGTGACTTTTGGGACATGGTTTGACCCACTTAGGAATGTGAGATCATCATGAAACGTTCAGATCACTTACAACTCAATAGATTCTACCTTATTGAAACGTTTCAGCCTGATTGGACCTTGTTTTCACACAAATGGACCCAGAATGATGTGAAATTGTGCTTTGTGCAACATAATTCTGGGTGCCATTTAAAAACCATAAGTGCTAATGACTCCATTTCTTTTTGAGGTAATATGGGCTGTTAATTGGAGTACTCTTAAACAAACCTGACCTCTCTAGGATATTCAGAAGCCAAGTTATAAGCTCACAAATATGTAACTGGACTACTTCTTTAAAGTGACACCAGATCCGGTGACCTTTAGGACATGGTTTGAACCCCTTAGGAAAGTGCGATCATCATGAAACGTTCAGATCACTTACAACTCAATAGATTCTACCATCCTGTAACGTTTCAGCCTGATTGGACCTTGTTTTCACACAAATGAACCCAGAATGATGTGAAATTGTGCTTTGTGCAACATAATTCTGGGTGCCATTTAAAAACCATAAGTGCTAATGACTCCATTCCTTTTTGTGGTAATGGGGGCTGTTGATTGGAGTACTCTAAAACAAACCTGACCTCTTTAGGATATTCAGAAGCCAAGTTATAAGCCCACAAAGGTTTAACTGGACTACTTCTTTAAAGTGACACCAGGCCCGGTGACCTTTGGGACATGGTTTGACCCCCTATAGGAATGTGCGATCATCATGAAACGTTCAGATCACTTAAAACTCAACAGATTCTACCTTCTTGTAACGTTTCAGCCTGACTGGACCTTGTTTTCACACAAATGGACCCAGAATGATGTGAAATTGTGCTTCGTGCAACATAGATCTGGGTGCCATTTAAAAACCATAAGTGCTAATGACTCCATTCCTTTTTGTGGTTGTAGGCGCTGTTGATTGGAGTACACTAAAACAAACCTGATCTCTCTAGGACATTGAGAAGCCAAGTTATAAGCCCACAAATGTGTAACTGGACTACTTCTTTAAATTGACAACAGATCCGGTGACCTCTGGGACATGGTTTGACCCCCTTAGGAAAGTGCTATCATCATGAAACGTTCAGATCACTTACAACTAAATAGATCCTACCTTCCTGTAACGTTTCAGCCTGATTGGACCTTGTTTTCACACAAATGGACCCAGAATGATGTGAAATTGTGCTTCGTGCAACATAATTCTGGGTGCCATTAAAAAACCATAAGTGCTAATGACTCCATTCCTTTTTGTGGCTGTAGGGGCTGTTGATTGGAGTACACTAAAACAAACCTGATCTCTCTAGGACATTCAGAAGCCAAGTTATAAGCCCACAAATGTGTAACTGGACTACTTTTTTAAATTGACACCGATCCGGTGACCTTTGGGACATGGTTTTACCTCCTTAGGAAAGTGCTATCATCATGAAACGTTCAGATCACTTACAACTCAATAGATTCTACCTTCCTGTAACGTTTCAGCCTGATTGGACCTTGTTTTCACACAAATGAACCCAGAATGATGTGAAATTGTGCTTCGTGCAACATAATTCTGGGTGCCATTTAAAAACCATAAGTGCTAATGACTCCATTCCTTTTTGGGGTAATGGGGGCTGTTATTTGGAGTACTCTAAATTAAAACTGACCTCTCTAGGATATTCAGAAGCCAAGTTATAAGCCCACAAAGGTGTAACTGGACTACTTCTTTAAAGTGACACCAGGCCCGGTGACCTTTGGGACATGGTTTGACCCCCTTCGGAATGTGCGATCATCATGAAACGTTCAGATCACTTACAACTCAATAGATTCTACCTTCTTGTAACGTTTCAACCTGATTGGACCTTGTTTTCACACAAATGGACCCAGAATGATGTGAAATTGTGCTTCGTGCAACATAATTCTGGGTGCCATTTACAAACCATAAGTGCTTTTGACTCCATTCCTTTTTGTGGCTGTAGGGGCTGTTGATTGGAGTACACTAAAACAAGCCTGACCTCTCTAGTACATTCAGAAGCCAAGTTATAAGCCCACAAAGGTGTAACTGGACTACTTCTTTAAAGTGACACCAGGCCCGGTGACCTTTGGGACATGGTTTGACCCCCTATAGGAATGTGCGATCATCATGAAACGTTCAGATCACTTACAACTCAATAGATTCTACCTTCTTGTAACGTTTCAGCCTGAATGGACCTTGTTTTCACACAAATGGACCCAGAATGATGTGAAATTGTGCTTCGTGCAACATAATTCTGGGTGCCATTTACAAACCATAAGTGCCAATGACTCCATTCCTTTTTGTGGCTGTAGGGGCTGTTGATTGGAGTACACTAAAACAAGCCTGACCTCTCTAGTACATTCAGAAGCCAAGTTATAAGCCCACAAAGGTGTAACTGGACTACTTCTTTAAAGTGACACCAGGCCCGGTGACCTTTGGGACATGGTTTGACCCCCTATAGGAATGTGCGATCATCATGAAACGTTCAGATCACTTACAACTCAATAGATTCTACCTTCTTGTAACGTTTCAGCCTGAATGGACCTTGTTTTCACACAAATGGACCCAGAATGATGTGAAATTGTGCTTCGTGCAACATAATTCTGGGTGCCATTTACAAACCATAAGTGCCAATGACTCCATTCCTTTTTGTGGCTGTAGGGGCTGTTGATTGGAGTACAACAACACAAGCCTGACCTCTCTAGGACATTCAGAAGCCAAGTTATAAGCCCACAAAGGTGTAACTGGACTAATTCTTTAAAGTGACACCAGGCCCGGATACCTTTGGGACATGGTTTGACCCCCTATAGGAATGTGCGATCATCATGAAACGTTCAGATCACTTACAACTCAATAGATTCTACCTTCTTGTAACGTTTCAGCCTTAATGGACCTTGTTTTCACACAAATGGACCCAGAATGATGTGAAATTGTGCTTCGTGCAACATAATTCTGGGTGCCATTTACAAACCATAAGTGCTAATGACTCCATTCCTTTTTGTGGTTGTAGGGGCTGTTGATTGGAGTACACCAAAACAAACCTGATCTCTCTAGGACATTCAGAAGCCAAGTTATAAGCCCACAATGGTGTAACTGGACTACTTCTTTAAAGTGACACCAGATCCGGTGACCTTTGGGACATAATTTGACCCCCTTAGGAATGTGCGATCATCATGAAACTTTCAGATCACTTACAACTCAATAGATTCTACCTTCTTGAAACGTTTCAGCCTGAGTGGACCTTGTTTTCACACAAATGGACCCAGAATGATGTGAAATTGTGCTTTGTGCAACATAATTCTGGGTGCCATTTAAAAACCATGAGTGCTAATGACTCCATTTCTTTTTGAGGTAATAGGGGCTGTTAATTGGAGTACTTTAAAACAAACCTGACCTCTCTAGGATATTCAGAAGCCAAGTTATAAGCTCACAAATATGTAACTGGACTACTTCTTTAAAGTGACACCAGATCCGGTGACCTTTAGGACATGGTTTGAACCCCTTAGGAAAGTGCGATCATCATGAAACGTTCAGATCACTTACAACTCAATAGATTCTACCATCCTGTAACGTTTCAGCCTGATTGGACCTTGTTTTCACACAAATGAACCCAGAATGATGTGAAATTGTGCTTTGTGCAACATAATTCTGGGTGCCATTTAAAAACCATAAGTGCTAATGACTCCATTCCTTTTTGTGGTAATGGGGGCTGTTGATTGGAGTACTCTAAAACAAACCTGACCTCTTTAGGATATTCAGAAGCCAAGTTATAAGCCCACAAAGGTTTAACTGGACTACTTCTTTAAAGAGACACCAGGCCCGGTGACTTTTGGGACATGGTTTGACCCACTTAGGAATGTGAGATCATCATGAAACGTTCAGATCACTTACAACTCAATAGATTCTACCTTATTGAAACGTTTCAGCCTGATTGGACCTTGTTTTCACACAAATGGACCCAGAATGATGTGAAATTGTGCTTTGTGCAACATAATTCTGGGTGCCATTTAAAAACCATAAGTGCTAATGACTCCATTTCTTTTTGAGGTAATATGGGCTGTTAATTGGAGTACTCTTAAACAAACCTGACCTCTCTAGGATATTCAGAAGCCAAGTTATAAGCTCACAAATATGTAACTGGACTACTTCTTTAAAGTGACACCAGATCCGGTGACCTTTAGGACATGGTTTGAACCCCTTAGGAAAGTGCGATCATCATGAAACGTTCAGATCACTTACAACTCAATAGATTCTACCATCCTGTAACGTTTCAGCCTGATTGGACCTTGTTTTCACACAAATGAACCCAGAATGATGTGAAATTGTGCTTTGTGCAACATAATTCTGGGTGCCATTTAAAAACCATAAGTGCTAATGACTCCATTCCTTTTTGTGGTAATGGGGGCTGTTGATTGGAGTACTCTAAAACAAACCTGACCTCTTTAGGATATTCAGAAGCCAAGTTATAAGCCCACAAAGGTTTAACTGGACTACTTCTTTAAAGTGACACCAGGCCCGGTGACCTTTGGGACATGGTTTGACCCCCTATAGGAATGTGCGATCATCATGAAACGTTCAGATCACTTAAAACTCAACAGATTCTACCTTCTTGTAACGTTTCAGCCTGACTGGACCTTGTTTTCACACAAATGGACCCAGAATGATGTGAAATTGTGCTTCGTGCAACATAGATCTGGGTGCCATTTAAAAACCATAAGTGCTAATGACTCCATTCCTTTTTGTGGTTGTAGGCGCTGTTGATTGGAGTACACTAAAACAAACCTGATCTCTCTAGGACATTGAGAAGCCAAGTTATAAGCCCACAAATGTGTAACTGGACTACTTCTTTAAATTGACAACAGATCCGGTGACCTCTGGGACATGGTTTGACCCCCTTAGGAAAGTGCTATCATCATGAAACGTTCAGATCACTTACAACTAAATAGATCATACCTTCCTGTAACGTTTCAGCCTGATTGGACCTTGTTTTCACACAAATGGACCCAGAATGATGTGAAATTGTGCTTCGTGCAACATAATTCTGGGTGCCATTAAAAAACCATAAGTGCTAATGACTCCATTCCTTTTTGTGGCTGTAGGGGCTGTTGATTGGAGTACACTAAAACAAACCTGATCTCTCTAGGACATTCAGAAGCCAAGTTATAAGCCCACAAATGTGTAACTGGACTACTTTTTTAAATTGACACCGATCCGGTGACCTTTGGGACATGGTTTTACCTCCTTAGGAAAGTGCTATCATCATGAAACGTTCAGATCACTTACAACTCAATAGATTCTACCTTCCTGTAACGTTTCAGCCTGATTGGACCTTGTTTTCACACAAATGAACCCAGAATGATGTGAAATTATGCTTCGTGCCACATAATTCTGGGTGCCATTTACAAACCATGAGTGCTAATGACTCCATTCCTTTTTGTGGTTGTAGGGGCTGTTGATTGGAGTACACTAAAACAAACCTGATCTCTCTAGGACATTCAGAAGCCAAGTTATAAGCCCACGAATGTGTAACTGGACTACTTCTTTAAATTGACACCGATCCGGTGACCTTTGGGACATGGTTTGAACCCCTTAGGAAAGTGCTATCATCATGAAACGTTCAGATCACTTACAACTCAATAGATTCTACCTTCCTGTAACGTTTCAGCCTGATTGGACCTTGTTTTCACACAAATGAACCCAGAATGATGTGAAATTGTGCTTCGTGCAACATAATTCTGGGTGCCATTTAATAACCACAAGTGCTAATGACTCCATTCCTTTTTGGGGTAATGGGGGCTGTTATTTGGAGTACTCTAAATTAAAACTGACCTCTCTAGGATATTCAGAAGCCAAGTTATAAGCCCACAAAGGTGTAACTGGACTACTTCTTTAAAGTGACACCAGGCCCGGTGACCTTTGGGACATGGTTTGACCCCCTTCGGAATGTGCGATCATCATGAAACGTTCAGATCACTTACAACTCAATAGATTCTACCTTCTTGTAACGTTTCAACCTGATTGGACCTTGTTTTCACACAAATGGACCCAGAATGATGTGAAATTGTGCTTCGTGCAACATAATTCTGGGTGCCATTTACAAACCATAAGTGCTTTTGACTCCATTCCTTTTTGTGGCTGTAGGGGCTGTTGATTGGAGTACACTAAAACAAGCCTGACCTCTCTAGGACATTCAGAAGCCAAGTTATAAGCCCACAAAGGTATAACTGGACTACTTCTTTAAAGTGACACCAGGCCCGGTGACCTTTGGGACATGGTTTGACCCCCTATAGGAATGTGCGATCATCATGAAACGTTCAGATCACTTACAACTCAATAGATTCTACCTTCTTGTAACGTTTCAGCCTGAATGGACCTTGTTTTCACACAAATGGACCCAGAATGATGTGAAATTGTGCTTCGTGCAACATAATTCTGGGTGCCATTTAAAAACCATAAGTGTTAATGACTAAATTCCTTTTTGGGGTAATGGGGGCTGTTAATTGGAGTACTCTAAATTAAACCTGACCTCTCTAGGATATTCAGAAGCCAAGTTATAAGCCCACAAATGTGTAACTGGACTACTTCTTTAAAGTGACACCAGGCCCGGTGACCTTTGGGACATGGTTTGACCCCCTTAGGAAAGTGCTATCATCATGAAACGTTCAGATCACTTGCAACTCAATAGATTGTACCTTCCTGTAACGTTTCAGCCCGATTGGACCTTGTTTTCACACAAATGGACCCAGAATGATGTGAAATTGTGCTTCGTGCAACATAATTCTGGGTGCCATTTACAAACCATAAGTGCCAATGACTCCATTCCTTTTTGTGGCTGTAGGGGCTGTTGATTGGAGTACACCAAAACAAGCCTGACCTCTCTAGGACATTCAGAAGCCAAGTTATAAGCCCACAAAGGTGTAACTGGACTACTTCTTTAAAGTGACACCAGGCCCGGATACCTTTGGGACATGGTTTGACCCCCTATAGGAATGTGCGATCATCATGAAACGTTCAGATCACTTACAACTCAATAGATTCTACCTTCTTGTAACGTTTCAGCCTTAATGGACCTTGTTTTCACACAAATGGACCCAGAATGATGTGAAATTGTGCTTCGTGCAACATAATTCTGGGTGCCATTTACAAACCATAAGTGCTAATGACTCCATTCCTTTTTGTGGTTGTAGGGGCTGTTGATTGGAGTACACCAAAACAAACCTGATCTCTCTAGGACATTCAGAAGCCAAGTTATAAGCCCACAATGGTGTAACTGGACTACTTCTTTAAAGTGACACCAGATCCGGTGACCTTTGGGACATAATTTGACCCCTTTAGGAATGTGCGATCATCATGAAACTTTCAGATCACTTACAACTCAATAGATTCTACCTTCTTGAAACGTTTCAGCCTGAGTGGACCTTGTTTTCACACAAATGGACCCAGAATGATGTGAAATTGTGCTTTGTGCAACATAATTCTGGGAGCCATTTAAAAACCATGAGTGCTAATGACTCCATTTCTTTTTGAGGTAATAGGGGCTGTTAATTGGAGTACTTTAAAACAAACCTGACCTCTCTAGGATATTCAGAAGCCAAGTTATAAGCCCACAAATATGTAACTGGTCTACTTCTTTAAAGTGACACCAGATCCGGTGACCTTTAGGACATGGTTTGAACCCCTTAGGAAAGTGCGATCATCATGAAACGTTCAGATCACTTACAACTCAATAGATTCTACCATCCTGTAACGTTTCAGCCTGATTGGACCTTGTTTTCACACAAATGAACCCAGAATGATGTGAAATTGTGCTTTGTGCAACATAATTCTGGGTGCCATTTAAAAACCATAAGTGCTAATGACTCCATTCCTTTTTGGGGTGATGGGGGCTGTTGATTGGAGTACTCTAAAACAAACCTGACCTCTTTAGGATATTCAGAAGCCAAGTTATAAGCCCACAAAGGTTTAACTGGACTACTTCTTTAAAGTGACACCAGGCCCGGTGACCTTTGGGACATGGTTTGACCCCCTATAGGAATGTGCGATCATCATGAAACGTTCAGATCACTTACAACTCAACAGATTCTACCTTCTTGTAACGTTTCAGCCTGACTGGACCTTGTTTTCACACAAATGGACCCAGAATGATGTGAAATTGTGCTTCGTGCAACATAGATCTGGGTGCCATTTAAAAACCATAAAAGCTACTGACTCCATTCCTTTTTGTGGTTGTAGGGGCTGTTGATTGGAGTACACTAAAACAAACCTGATCTCTCTAGGACATTGAGAAGCCAAGTTATAAGCCCACAAATGTGTAACTGGACTACTTCTTTAAATTGACAACAGATCCGGTGACCTCTGGGACATGGTTTGACCCCCTTAGGAAAGTGCTATCATCATGAAACGTTCTGATCACTTACAACTAAATAGATCCTACCTTCCTGTAACGTTTCAGCCCTATTGGACCTTGTTTTCACACAAATGGACCCAGAATGATGTGAAATTGTGCTTCGTGCAACATAATTCTGGGTGCCATTTAAAAACCATAAGTGTTAATGACTAAATTCCTTTTTGGGGTAATGGGGGCTGTTAATTGGAGTACTCTAAATTAAACCTGACCTCTCTAGGATATTCAGAAGCCAAGTTATAAGCCCACAAATGTGTAACTGGACTACTTCTTTAAAGTGACACCAGGCCCGGTGACCTTTGGGACATTGTTTGACCCCCTTAGGAAAGTGCTATCATCATGAAACTTTCAGATCACTTGCAACTCAATAGATTGTACCTTCCTGTAACGTTTCAGCCTGATTCGACCTTGTTTTCACACAAATGGACCCAGAATGATGTGAAATTGTGCTTCGTGCAACATAATTCTGGGTGCCATTTACAAACCATAAGTGCCAATGACTCCATTCCTTTTTGTGGCTGTAGGGGCTGTTGATTGGAGAACACCAAAACAAGCCTGACCTCTCTAGGACATTCAGAAGCCAAGTTATAAGCCCACAAAGGTGTAACTGGACTACTTCTTTAAAGTGACACCAGGCCCGGATACCTTTGGGACATGGTTTGACCCCCTATAGGAATGTGCGATCATCATGAAACGTTCAGATCACTTACAACTCAATAGATTCTACCTTCTTGTAACGTTTCAGCCTTAATGGACCTTGTTTTCACACAAATGGACCCAGAATGATGTGAAATTGTGCTTCGTGCAACATAATTCTGGGTGCCATTTACAAACCATAAGTGCTAATGACTCCATTCCTTTTTGTGGTTGTAGGGGCTGTTGATTGGAGTACACCAAAACAAACCTGATCTCTCTAGGACATTCAGAAGCCAAGTTATAAGCCCACAAAGGTGTAACTGGACTACTTCTTTAAAGTGACACCAGATCCGGTGACCTTTGGGACATAATTTGACCCCCTTAGGAATGTGCGATCATCATGAAACTTTCAGATCACTTACAACTCAATAGATTCTACCTTCTTGAAACGTTTCAGCCTGATTGGACCTTGTTTTCACACAAATGGACCCAGAATGATGTGAAATTGTGCTTTGTGCAACATAATTCTGGGTGCCATTTAAAAACCATGAGTGCTAATGACTCCATTTCTTTTTGAGGTAATAGGGGCTGTTAATTGGAGTACTCTAAAACAAACCTGACCTCTCTAGGATATTCAGAAGCCAAGTTATAAGCCCACAAATATGTAACTGGACTACTTCTTTAAAGTGACACCAGATCCGGTGACCTTTAGGACATGGTTTGAACCCCTTAGGAAAGTGCGATCATCATGAAACGTTCAGATCACTTACAACTCAATAGATTCTACCATCCTGTAACGTTTCAGCCTGATTGGACCTTGTTTTCACACAAATGAACCCAGAATGTTGTGAAATTGTGCTTTGTGCAACATAATTCTGGGTGCCATTTAAAAACCATAAGTGCTAATGACTCCATTCCTTTTTGGGGTGATGGGGGCTGTTGATTGGAGTACTCTAAAACAAACCTGACCTCTTTAGGATATTCAGAAGCCAAGTTATAAGCCCACAAAGGTTTAACTGGACTACTTCTTTAAAGTGACACCAGGCCCGGTGACCTTTGGGACATGGTTTGACCCCCTTAGGAAAGTGCTATCATCATGAAACGTTCAGATCACTTGCAACTCAATAGATTGTACCTTCCTGTAACGTTTCAGCCTGATTGGACCTTGTTTTCACACAAATGGACCCAGAATGATGTGAAATTGTGCTTCGTGCAACATAATTCTGGGTGCCATTTACAAACCATAAGTGCCAATGACTCCATTCCTTTTTGTGGCTGTAGGGGCTGTTGATTGGAGTACACCAAAACAAGCCTGACCTCTCTAGGACATTCAGAAGCCAAGTTATAAGCCCACAAAGGTGTAACTGGACTACTTCTTTAAAGTGACACCAGGCCCGGATACCTTTGGGACATGGTTTGACCCCCTATAGGAATGTGCGATCATCATGAAACGTTCAGATCACTTACAACTCAATAGATTCTACCTTCTTGTAACGTTTCAGCCTTAATGGACCTTGTTTTCACACAAATGGACCCAGAATGATGTGAAATTGTGCTTCGTGCAACATAATTCTGGGTGCCATTTACAAACCATAAGTGCTAATGACTCCATTCCTTTTTGTGGTTGTAGGGTTTGTTGATTGGAGTACACCAAAACAAACCTGATCTCTCTAGGACATTCAGAAGCCAAGTTATAAGCCCACAAAGGTGTAACTGGACTACTTCTTTAAAGTGACACCAGATCCGGTGACCTTTGGGACATAATTTGACCCCCTTAGGAATGTGCGATCATCATGAAACTTTCAGATCACTTACAACTCAATAGATTCTACCTTCTTGAAACGTTTCAGCCTGATTGGACCTTGTTTTCACACAAATGGACCCAGAATGATGTGAAATTGTGCTTTGTGCAACATAATTCTGGGTGCCATTTAAAAACCATGAGTGCTAATGGCTCCATTTCTTTTTGAGGTAATAGGGGCTGTTAATTGGAGTACTCTAAAACAAACCTGACCTCTCTAGGATATTCAGAAGCCAAGTTATAAGCCCACAAATATGTAACTGGACTACTTCTTTAAAGTGACACCAGATCCGGTGACCTTTAGGACATGGTTTGAACCCCTTAGGAAAGTGCGATCATCATGAAACGTTCAGATCACTTACAACTCAATAGATTCTACCATCCTGTAACGTTTCAGCCTGATTGGACCTTGTTTTCACACAAATGAACCCAGAATGATGTGAAATTGTGCTTTGTGCAACATAATTCTGGGTGCCATTTAAAAACCATAAGGCTAATGACTCCATTCCTTTTTGGGGTGATGGGGGCTGTTGATTGGAGTACTCTAAAACAAACCTGACCTCTTTAGGATATTCAGAAGCCAAGTTATAAGCCCACAAAGGTTTAACTGGACTACTTCTTTAAAGTGACACCAGGCCCGGTGACCTTTGGGACATGGTTTGACCCCCTATAGGAATGTGCGATCATCATGAAACGTTCAGATCACTTACAACTCAACAGATTCTACCTTCTTGTAACGTTTCAGCCTGACTGGACCTTGTTTTCACACAAATGGACCCAGAATGATGTGAAATTGTGCTTCGTGCAACATAGATCTGGGTGCCATTTAAAAACCATAAGTGCTACTGACTCCATTCCTTTTTGTGGTTGTAGGGGCTGTTGATTGGAGTACACTAAAACAAACCTGATCTCTCTAGGACATTGAGAAGCCAAGTTATAAGCCCACAAATGTGTAACTGGACTACTTCTTTAAATTGACAACAGATCCGGTGACCTCTGGGACATGGTTTGACCCCCTTAGGAAAGTGCTATCATCATGAAACGTTCAGATCACTTACAACTAAATAGATCCTACCTTCCTGTAACGTTTCAGCCCTATTGAACCTTGTTTTCACACAAATGGACCCAGAATGATGTGAAATTGTGCTTCGTGCAACATAATTCTGGGTGCCATTTAAAAACCATAAGTGCTAATGACTCCATTCCTTTTTGGGGTAATGGGGGCTGTTAATTGGAGTACTCTAAATTAAAACTGACCTCTCTAGGATATTCAGAAGCCAAGTTATAAGCCCACAAAGGTGTAACTGGACTACTTCTTTAAAGTGACACCAGGCCCGGTGACCTTTGGGACATGGTTTGACCCCCTTAGGAATGTGCGATCATCATGAAACGTTCAGATCACTTACAACTCAATAGATTCTACCTTCTTCTAACGTTTCAGCCTGATTGGACCTTGTTTTCACACAAATGGACCCAGAATGATGTGAAATTGTTCTTCGTGCAACATAATTCTGGGTGCCATTTACAAACCATAAGTGCTTTTGACTCCATTCCTTTTTGTGGCTGTAGGGGCTGTTGATTGGAGTACACTAAAACAAGCCTGACCTCTCTAGGACATTCAGAAGCCAAGTTATAAGCCCACAAAGGTGTAACTGGACTACTTCTTTAAAGTGACACCAGGCCCGGTGACCTTTGGGACATGGTTTGACCCCCTATAGGAATGTGCGATCATCATGAAATGTTCAGATCACTTACAACTCAATAGATTCTACCTTCTTGTAACGTTTCAGCCTGAATGGACCTTGTTTTCACACAAATGGACCCAGAATGATGTGAAATTGTGCTTCGTGCAACATGATTCTCGGTGCCATTTACAAACCATAAGTGCTAATGACTCCATTCCTTTTTGTGGTTGTAGGGGCTGTTGATTGGAGTACTCTGAAACAAACCTGATCACTCTAGGACATTCAGAAGCCAAGTTATAAGCCCACAAATGTGTAACTGGACTACTTCTTTAAATTGACACCGATCCGGTGACCTTTGGGACATGGTTTGACCCCCTTAGGAATGTGCTATCATCATGAAACGTTCAGATCACTTACAACTCAATAGATTCTACCTTCCTGTAACGTTTCAGCCTGATTGGACCTTGTTTTCACACAAATGGACCCAGAATGATGTGAAATTGTGCTTCGTGCAACATAATTCTGGGTGCCATTTAAAAACCATAAGTGTTAATGACTAAATTCCTTTTTGGGGTAATGGGGGCTGTTAATTGGAGTACTCTAAATTAAACCTGACCTCTCTAGGATATTCAGAAGCCAAGTTATAAGCCCACAAATGTGTAACTGGACTACTTCTTTAAAGTGACACCAGGCCCGGTGACCTTTGGGACATGGTTTGACCCCCTTAGGAAAGTGCTATCATCATGAAACGTTCAGATCACTTACAACTCAATAGATTCTACCTTCCTGTAACGTTTCAGCCTGATTGGACCTTGTTTTCACACAAATGGACCCAGAATGATGTGAAATTGTGCTTCGTGCAACATAATTCTGGGTGCCATTTACAAACCATAAGTGCCAATGACTCCATTCCTTTTTGTGGCTGTAGGGGCTGTTGATTGGAGTACACTAAAACAAGCCTGACCTCTCTAGGACATTCAGAAGCCAAGTTATAAGCCCACAAAGGTGTAACTGGACTACTTCTTTAAAGTGACACCAGGCCCGGATACCTTTGGGACATGGTTTGACCCCCTATAGGAATGTGCGATCATCATGAAACGTTCAGATCACTTACAACTCAATAGATTCTACCTTCTTGTAACGTTTCAGCCTTAATGGACCTTGTTTTCACACAAATGGACCCAGAATGATGTGAAATTGTGCTTCGTGCAACATAATTCTGGGTGCCATTTAAAAACCATAAGTGCTAATGACTCCATTCCTTTTTGTGGTTGTAGGGGCTGTTGATTGGAGTACACCAAAACAAACCTGATCTCTCTAGGACATTCAGAAGCCAAGTTATAAGCCCACAAAGGTGTAACTGGACTACTTCTTTAAAGTGACACCAGATCCGGTGACCTTTGGGACATAATTTGACCCCCTTAGGAATGTGCGATCATCATGAAACGTTCAGATCACTTGCAACTCAATAGATTGTACCTTCCTGTAACGTTTCAGCCTGATTGGACCTTGTTTTCACACAAATGGACCCAGAATGATGTGAAATTGTGCTTCGTGCAACATAATTCTGGGTGCCATTTACAAACCATAAGTGCCAATTACTCCATTCCTTTTTGTGACTGTAGGGGCTGTTGATTGGAGTACACCAAAACAAGCCTGACCTCTCTAGGACATTCAGAAGCCAAGTTATAAGCCCACAAAGGTGTAACTGGACTACTTCTTTAAAGTGACACCAGATCCGGTGACCTTTGGGACATAATTTGACCCCCTTAGGAATGTGCGATCATCATGAAACTTTCAGATCACTTACAACTCAATAGATTCTACCTTCTTGAAACGTTTCAGCCTGATTGGACCTTGTTTTCACACAAATGGACCCAGAATGATGTGAAATTGTGCTTTGTGCAACATAATTCTGGGTGCCATTTAAAAACCATGAGTGCTAATGACTCCATTTCTTTTTGAGGTAATAGGGGCTGTTAATTGGAGTACTCTAAAACAAACCTGACCTCTCTAGGAAATTCAGAAGCCAAGTTATAAGCCCACAAATATGTAACTGAACTACTTCTTTAAAGTGACACCAGATCCGGTGACCTTTAGGACATGGTTTGAACCCCTTAGGAAAGTGCGATCATCATGAAACGTTCAGATCACTTACAACTCAATAGATTCTACCATCCTGTAACGTTTCAGCCTGATTGGACCTTGTTTTCACACAAATGAACCCAGAATGATGTGAAATTGTGCTTTGTGCAACATAATTCTGGGTGCCATTTAAAAACCATAAGTGCTAATGACTCCATTCCTTTTTGGGATGATGGGGGCTGTTGATTGGAGTACTCTAAAACAAACCTGACCTCTTTAGGATATTCAGAAGCCAAGTTATAAGCCCACAAAGGTTTAACTGGACTACTTCTTTAAAGTGACACCAGGCCCGGTGACCTTTGGGACATGGTTTGACCCCCTTAGGAAAGTGCTATCATCATGAAACGCTCAGATCACTTGCAACTCAATAGATTGTACCTTCCTGTAACGTTTCAGCCTGATTGGACCTTGTTTTCACACAAATGGATCCAGAATGATGTGAAATTGTGCTTCGTGCAACATAATTCTGGGTGCCATTTACAAACCATAAGTGCCAATGACTCCATTCCTTTTTGTGGCTGTAGGGGCTGTTGATTGGAGTACACCAAAACAAGCCTGACCTCTCTAGGACATTCAGAAGCCAAGTTATAAGCCCACAAAGGTGTAACTGGACTACTTCTTTAAAGTGACACCAGGCCCGGATACCTTTGGGACATGGTTTGACCCCCTATAGGAATGTGCGATCATCATGAAACGTTCAGATCACTTACAACTCAATAGATTCTACCTTCTTGTAACGTTTCAGCCTTAATGGACCTTGTTTTCACACAAATGGACCCAGAATGATGTGAAATTATGCTTCGTGCAACATAATTCTGGGTGCCATTTACAAACCATAAGTGCTAATGACTCCATTCCTTTTTGTGGTTGTAGGGGCTGTTGATTGGAGTACACCAAAACAAACCTGATCTCTCTAGGACATTCAGAAGCCAAGTTATAAGCCCACAAAGGTGTAACTGGACTACTTCTTTAAAGTGACACCAGATCCGGTGACCTTTGGGACATAATTTGACCCCCTTAGGAATGTGCGATCATCATGAAACTTTCAGATCACTTACAACTCAATAGATTCTACCTTCTTGAAACGTTTCAGCCTGATTGGACCTTGTTTTCACACAAATGGACCCAGAATGATGTGAAATTGTGCTTTGTGCAACATAATTCTGGGTGCCATTTAAAAACCATAAGTGCTAATGACTCCATTCCTTTTTGGGGTGATGGGGGCTGTTGATTGGAGTACTCTAAAACAAACCTGACCTCTTTAGGATATTCAGAAGCCAAGTTATAAGCCCACAAAGGTTTAACTGGACTACTTCTTTAAAGTGACACCAGGCCCGGTGACCTTTGGGACATGGTTTGACCCCCTATAGGAATGTGCGATCATCATGAAACGTTCAGATCACTTACAACTCAACAGATTCTACCTTCTTGTAACGTTTCAGCCTGACTGGACCTTGTTTTCACACAAATGGACCCAGAATGATGTGAAATTGTGCTTCGTGCAACATAGATCTGGGTGCCATTTAAAAACCATAAGTGCTACTGACTCCATTCCTTTTTGTGGTTGTAGGGGCTGTTGATTGGAGTACACTAAAACAAACCTGATCTCTCTAGGACATTGAGAAGCCAAGTTATAAGCCCACAAATGTGTAACTGGACTACTTCTTTAAATTGACAACAGATCCGGTGACCTCTGGGACATGGTTTGACCCCCTTAGGAAAGTGCTATCATCATGAAACGTTCAGATCACTTACAACTAAATAGATCCTACCTTCCTGTAACGTTTCAGCCCTATTGGACCTTGTTTTCACACAAATGGACCCAGAATGATGTGAAATTGTGCTTCGTGCAACATAATTCTGGGTGCCATTTAAAAACCATAAGTGCTAATGACTCCATTCCTTTTTGGGGTAATGGGGGCTGTTAATTGGAGTACTCTAAATTAAAACTGACCTCTCTAGGATATTCAGAAGCCAAGTTATAAGCCCACAAAGGTGTAACTGGACTACTTCTTTAAAGTGACACCAGGCCCGGTGACCTTTGGGACATGGTTTGACCCCCTTAGGAATGTGCGATCATCATGAAACGTTCAGATCACTTACAACTCAATAGATTCTACCTTCTTCTAACGTTTCAGCCTGATTGGACCTTGTTTTCACACAAATGGACCCAGAATGATGACAAATTGTTCTTCGTGCAACATAATTCTGGGTGCCATTTACAAACCATAAGTGCTTTTGACTCCATTCCTTTTTGTGGCTGTAGGGGCTGTTGATTGGAGTACACTAAAACAAGCCTGACCTCTCTAGGACATTCAGAAGCCAAGTTATAAGCCCACAAAGGTGTAACTGGACTACTTCTTTAAAGTGACACCAGGCCCGGTGACCTTTGGGACATGGTTTGACCCCCTATAGGAATGTGCGATCATCATGAAATGTTCAGATCACTTACAACTCAATAGATTCTACCTTCTTGTAACGTTTCAGCCTGAATGGACCTTGTTTTCACACAAATGGACCCAGAATGATGTGAAATTGTGCTTCGTGCAACATAATTCTCGGTGCCATTTACAAACCATAAGTGCTAATGACTCCATTCCTTTTTGTGGTTGTAGGGGCTGTTGATTGGAGTACTCTGAAACAAACCTGATCACTCTAGGACATTCAGAAGCCAAGTTATAAGCCCACAAATGTGTAACTGGACTACTTCTTTAAATTGACACCGATCCGGTGACCTTTGGGACATGGTTTGACCCCCTTAGGAATGTGCTATCATCATGAAACGTTCAGATCACTTACAACTCAATAGATTCTACCTTCCTGTAACGTTTCAGCCTGATTGGACCTTGTTTTCACACAAATGGACCCAGAATGATGTGAAATTGTGCTTCGTGCAACATAATTCTGGGTGCCATTTAAAAACCATAAGTGTTAATGACTAAATTCCTTTTTGGGGTAATGGGGGCTGTTAATTGGAGTACTCTAAATTAAACCTGACCTCTCTAGGATATTCAGAAGCCAAGTTATAAGCCCACAAATGTGTAACTGGACTACGTCTTTAAAGTGACACCAGGCCCGGTGACCTTTGGGACATGGTTTGACCCCCTTAGGAAAGTGCTATCATCATGAAACGTTCAGATCACTTGCAACTCAATAGATTGTACCTTCCTGTAACGTTTCAGCCCGATTGGACCTTGTTTTCACACAAATGGACCCAGAATGATGTGAAATTGTGCTTCGTGCAACATAATTCTGGGTGCCATTTACAAACCATAAGTGCCAATGACTCCATTCCTTTTTGTGGCTGTAGGGGCTGTTGATTGGAGTACACCAAAACAAGCCTGACCTCTCTAGGACATTCAGAAGCCAAGTTATAAGCCCACAAAGGTGTAACTGGACTACTTCTTTAAAGTGACACCAGGCCCGGATACCTTTGGGACATGGTTTGACCCCCTATAGGAATGTGCGATCATCATGAAACGTTCAGATCACTTACAACTCAATAGATTCTACCTTCTTGTAACGTTTCAGCCTTAATGGACCTTGTTTTCACACAAATGGACCCAGAATGATGTGAAATTGTGCTTCGTGCAACATAATTCTGGGTGCCATTTACAAACCATAAGTGCTAATGACTCCATTCCTTTTTGTGGTTGTAGGGGCTGTTGATTGGAGTACACCAAAACAAACCTGATCTCTCTAGGACATTCAGAAGCCAAGTTATAAGCCCACAATGGTGTAACTGGACTACTTCTTTAAAGTGACACCAGATCCGGTGACCTTTGGGACATAATTTGACCCCTTTAGGAATGTGCGATCATCATGAAACTTTCAGATCACTTACAACTCAATAGATTCTACCTTCTTGAAACGTTTCAGCCTGAGTGGACCTTGTTTTCACACAAATGGACCCAGAATGATGTGAAATTGTGCTTTGTGCAACATAATTCTGGGAGCCATTTAAAAACCATGAGTGCTAATGACTCCATTTCTTTTTGAGGTAATAGGGGCTGTTAATTGGAGTACTTTAAAACAAACCTGACCTCTCCAGGATATTCAGAAGCCAAGTTATAAGCCCACAAATATGTAACTGGTCTACTTCTTTAAAGTGACACCAGATCCGGTGACCTTTAGGACATGGTTTGAACCCCTTAGGAAAGTGCGATCATCATGAAACGTTCAGATCACTTACAACTCAATAGATTCTACCATCCTGTAACGTTTCAGCCTGATTGGACCTTGTTTTCACACAAATGAACCCAGAATGATGTGAAATTGTGCTTTGTGCAACATAATTCTGGGTGCCATTTAAAAACCATAAGTGCTAATGACTCCATTCCTTTTTGGGGTGATGGGGGCTGTTGATTGGAGTACTCTAAAACAAACCTGACCTCTTTAGGATATTCAGAAGCCAAGTTATAAGCCCACAAAGGTTTAACTGGACTACTTCTTTAAAGTGACACCAGGCCCGGTGACCTTTGGGACATGGTTTGACCCCCTATAGGAATGTGCGATCATCATGAAACGTTCAGATCACTTACAACTCAACAGATTCTACCTTCTTGTAACGTTTCAGCCTGACTGGACCTTGTTTTCACACAAATGGACCCAGAATGATGTGAAATTGTGCTTCGTGCAACATAGATCTGGGTGCCATTTAAAAACCATAAAAGCTACTGACTCCATTCCTTTTTGTGGTTGTAGGGGCTGTTGATTGGAGTACACTAAAACAAACCTGATCTCTCTAGGACATTGAGAAGCCAAGTTATAAGCCCACAAATGTGTAACTGGACTACTTCTTTAAATTGACAACAGATCCGGTGACCTCTGGGACATGGTTTGACCCCCTTAGGAAAGTGCTATCATCATGAAACGTTCTGATGACTTACAACTAAATAGATCCTACCTTCCTGTAACGTTTCAGCCCTATTGGACCTTGTTTTCACACAAATGGACCCAGAATGATGTGAAATTGTGCTTCGTGCAACATAATTCTGGGTGCCATTTAAAAACCATAAGTGTTAATGACTAAATTCCTTTTTGGGGTAATGGGGGCTGTTAATTGGAGTACTCTAAATTAAACCTGACCTCTCTAGGATATTCAGAAGCCAAGTTATAAGCCCACAAATGTGTAACTGGACTACTTCTTTAAAGTGACACCAGGCCCGGTGACCTTTGGGACATTGTTTGACCCCCTTAGGAAAGTGCTATCATCATGAAACTTTCAGATCACTTGCAACTCAATAGATTGTACCTTCCTGTAACGTTTCAGCCTGATTCGACCTTGTTTTCACACAAATGGACCCAGAATGATGTGAAATTGTGCTTCGTGCAACATAATTCTGGGTGCCATTTACAAACCATAAGTGCCAATGACTCCATTCCTTTTTGTGGCTGTAGGGGCTGTTGATTGGAGAACACCAAAACAAGCCTGACCTCTCTAGGACATTCAGAAGCCAAGTTATAAGCCCACAAAGGTGTAACTGGACTACTTCTTTAAAGTGACACCAGGCCCGGATACCTTTGGGACATGGTTTGACCCCCTATAGGAATGTGCGATCATCATGAAACGTTCAGATCACTTACAACTCAATAGATTCTACCTTCTTGTAACGTTTCAGCCTTAATGGACCTTGTTTTCACACAAATGGACCCAGAATGATGTGAAATTGTGCTTCGTGCAACATAATTCTGGGTGCCATTTACAAACCATAAGTGCTAATGACTCCATTCCTTTTTGTGGTTGTAGGGGCTGTTGATTGGAGTACACCAAAACAAACCTGATCTCTCTAGGACATTCAGAAGCCAAGTTATAAGCCCACAAAGGTGTAACTGGACTACTTCTTTAAAGTGACACCAGATCCGGTGACCTTTGGGACATAATTTGACCCCCTTAGGAATGTGCGATCATCATGAAACTTTCAGATCACTTACAACTCAATAGATTCTACCTTCTTGAAACGTTTCAGCCTGATTGGACCTTGTTTTCACACAAATGGACCCAGAATGATGTGAAATTGTGCTTTGTGCAACATAATTCTGGGTGCCATTTAAAAACCATGAGTGCTAATGACTCCATTTCTTTTTGAGGTAATAGGGGCTGTTAATTGGAGTACTCTAAAACAAACCTGACCTCTCTAGGATATTCAGAAGCCAAGTTATAAGCCCACAAATATGTAACTGGACTACTTCTTTAAAGTGACACCAGATCCGGTGACCTTTAGGACATGGTTTGAACCCCTTAGGAAAGTGCGATCATCATGAAACGTTCAGATCACTTACAACTCAATAGATTCTACCATCCTGTAACGTTTCAGCCTGATTGGACCTTGTTTTCACACAAATGAACCCAGAATGATGTGAAATTGTGCTTTGTGCAACATAATTCTGGGTGCCATTTAAAAACCATAAGTGCTAATGACTCCATTCCTTTTTGGGGTGATGGGGGCTGTTGATTGGAGTACTCTAAAACAAACCTGACCTCTTTAGGATATTCAGAAGCCAAGTTATAAGCCCACAAAGGTTTAACTGGACTACTTCTTTAAAGTGACACCAGGCCCGGTGACCTTTGGGACATGGTTTGACCCCCTTAGGAAAGTGCTATCATCATGAAACGTTCAGATCACTTGCAACTCAATAGATTGTACCTTCCTGTAACGTTTCAGCCTGATTGGACCTTGTTTTCACACAAATGGACCCAGAATGATGTGAAATTGTGCTTCGTGCAACATAATTCTGGGTGCCATTTACAAACCATAAGTGCCAATGACTCCATTCCTTTTTGTGGCTGTAGGGGCTGTTGATTGGAGTACACCAAAACAAGCCTGACCTCTCTAGGACATTCAGAAGCCAAGTTATAAGCCCACAAAGGTGTAACTGGACTACTTCTTTAAAGTGACACCAGGCCCGGATACCTTTGGGACATGGTTTGACCCCCTATAGGAATGTGCGATCATCATGAAACGTTCAGATCACTTACAACTCAATAGATTCTACCTTCTTGTAACGTTTCAGCCTTAATGGACCTTGTTTTCACACAAATGGACCCAGAATGATGTGAAATTGTGCTTCGTGCAACATAATTCTGGGTGCCATTTACAAACCATAAGTGCTAATGACTCCATTCCTTTTTGTGGTTGTAGGGGCTGTTGATTGGAGTACACCAAAA
This sequence comes from Nothobranchius furzeri, assembly GCF_043380555.1. Classification (NCBI taxonomy): domain Eukaryota; kingdom Metazoa; phylum Chordata; class Actinopteri; order Cyprinodontiformes; family Nothobranchiidae; genus Nothobranchius; species Nothobranchius furzeri. Next base: position 15,968,349 of record NC_091747.1, on the reverse strand, counting down.
CAAACCTGATCTCTCTAGGACATTCAGAAGCCAAGTTATAAGCCCACAAAGGTGTAACTGGACTACTTCTTTAAAGTGACACCAGATCCGGTGACCTTTGGGACATAATTTGACCCCCTTAGGAATGTGCGATCATCATGAAACTTTCAGATCACTTACAACTCAATAGATTCTACCTTCTTGAAACGTTTCAGCCTGATTGGACCTTGTTTTCACACAAATGGACCCAGAATGATGTGAAATTGTGCTTTGTGCAACATAATTCTGGGTGCCATTTAAAAACCATGAGTGCTAATGGCTCCATTTCTTTTTGAGGTAATAGGGGCTGTTAATTGGAGTACTCTAAAACAAACCTGACCTCTCTAGGATATTCAGAAGCCAAGTTATAAGCCCACAAATATGTAACTGGACTACTTCTTTAAAGTGACACCAGATCCGGTGACCTTTAGGACATGGTTTGAACCCCTTAGGAAAGTGCGATCATCATGAAACGTTCAGATCACTTACAACTCAATAGATTCTACCATCCTGTAACGTTTCAGCCTGATTGGACCTTGTTTTCACACAAATGAACCCAGAATGATGTGAAATTGTGCTTTGTGCAACATAATTCTGGGTGCCATTTAAAAACCATAAGGCTAATGACTCCATTCCTTTTTGGGGTGATGGGGGCTGTTGATTGGAGTACTCTAAAACAAACCTGACCTCTTTAGGATATTCAGAAGCCAAGTTATAAGCCCACAAAGGTTTAACTGGACTACTTCTTTAAAGTGACACCAGGCCCGGTGACCTTTGGGACATGGTTTGACCCCCTATAGGAATGTGCGATCATCATGAAACGTTCAGATCACTTACAACTCAACAGATTCTACCTTCTTGTAACGTTTCAGCCTGACTGGACCTTGTTTTCACACAAATGGACCCAGAATGATGTGAAATTGTGCTTCGTGCAACATAGATCTGGGTGCCATTTAAAAACCATAAGTGCTACTGACTCCATTCCTTTTTGTGGTTGTAGGGGCTGTTGATTGGAGTACACTAAAACAAACCTGATCTCTCTAGGACATTGAGAAGCCAAGTTATAAGCCCACAAATGTGTAACTGGACTACTTCTTTAAATTGACAACAGATCCGGTGACCTCTGGGACATGGTTTGACCCCCTTAGGAAAGTGCTATCATCATGAAACGTTCAGATCACTTACAACTAAATAGATCCTACCTTCCTGTAACGTTTCAGCCCTATTGGACCTTGTTTTCACACAAATGGACCCAGAATGATGTGAAATTGTGCTTCGTGCAACATAATTCTGGGTGCCATTTAAAAACCATAAGTGCTAATGACTCCATTCCTTTTTGGGGTAATGGGGGCTGTTAATTGGAGTACTCTAAATTAAAACTGACCTCTCTAGGATATTCAGAAGCCAAGTTATAAGCCCACAAAGGTGTAACTGGACTACTTCTTTAAAGTGACACCAGGCCCGGTGACCTTTGGGACATGGTTTGACCCCCTTAGGAATGTGCGATCATCATGAAACGTTCAGATCACTTACAACTCAATAGATTCTACCTTCTTCTAACGTTTCAGCCTGATTGGACCTTGTTTTCACACAAATGGACCCAGAATGATGTGAAATTGTTCTTCGTGCAACATAATTCTGGGTGCCATTTACAAACCATAAGTGCTTTTTACTCCATTCCTTTTTGTGGCTGTAGGGGCTGTTGATTGGAGTACACTAAAACAAGCCTGACCTCTCTAGGACATTCAGAAGCCAAGTTATAAGCCCACAAAGGTGTAACTGGACTACTTCTTTAAAGTGACACCAGGCCCGGTGACCTTTGGGACATGGTTTGACCCCCTATAGGAATGTGCGATCATCATGAAATGTTCAGATCACTTACAACTCAATAGATTCTACCTTCTTGTAACGTTTCAGCCTGAATGGACCTTGTTTTCACACAAATGGACCCAGAATGATGTGAAATTGTGCTTCGTGCAACATGATTCTCGGTGCCATTTACAAACCATAAGTGCTAATGACTCCATTCCTTTTTGTGGTTGTAGGGGCTGTTGATTGGAGTACTCTGAAACAAACCTGATCACTCTAGGACATTCAGAAGCCAAGTTATAAGCCCACAAATGTGTAACTGGACTACTTCTTTAAATTGACACCGATCCGGTGACCTTTGGGACATGGTTTGACCCCCTTAGGAATGTGCTATCATCATGAAACGTTCAGATCACTTACAACTCAATAGATTCTACCTTCCTGTAACGTTTCAGCCTGATTGGACCTTGTTTTCACACAAATGGACCCAGAATGATGTGAAATTGTGCTTCGTGCAACATAATTCTGGGTGCCATTTAAAAACCATAAGTGTTAATGACTAAATTCCTTTTTGGGGTAATGGGGGCTGTTAATTGGAGTACTCTAAATTAAACCTGACCTCTCTAGGATATTCAGAAGCCAAGTTATAAGCCCACAAATGTGTAACTGGACTACTTCTTTAAAGTGACACCAGGCCCGGTGACCTTTGGGACATGGTTTGACCCCCTTAGGAAAGTGCTATCATCATGAAACGTTCAGATCACTTACAACTCAATAGATTCTACCTTCCTGTAACGTTTCAGCCTGATTGGACCTTGTTTTCACACAAATGGACCCAGAATGATGTGAAATTGTGCTTCGTGCAACATAATTCTGGGTGCCATTTACAAACCATAAGTGCCAATGACTCCATTCCTTTTTGTGGCTGTAGGGGCTGTTGATTGGAGTACACTAAAACAAGCCTGACCTCTCTAGGACATTCAGAAGCCAAGTTATAAGCCCACAAAGGTGTAACTGGACTACTTCTTTAAAGTGACACCAGGCCCGGATACCTTTGGGACATGGTTTGACCCCCTATAGGAATGTGCGATCATCATGAAACGTTCAGATCACTTACAACTCAATAGATTCTACCTTCTTGTAACGTTTCAGCCTTAATGGACCTTGTTTTCACACAAATGGACCCAGAATGATGTGAAATTGTGCTTCGTGCAACATAATTATGGGTGCCATTTAAAAACCATAAGTGCTAATGACTCCATTCCTTTTTGTGGTTGTAGGGGCTGTTGATTGGAGTACACCAAAACAAACCTGATCTCTCTAGGACATTCAGAAGCCAAGTTATAAGCCCACAAAGGTGTAACTGGACTACTTCTTTAAAGTGACACCAGATCCGGTGACCTTTGGGACATAATTTGACCCCCTTAGGAATGTGCGATCATCATGAAACGTTCAGATCACTTGCAACTCAATAGATTGTACCTTCCTGTAACGTTTCAGCCTGATTGGACCTTGTTTTCACACAAATGGACCCAGAATGATGTGAAATTGTGCTTCGTGCAACATAATTCTGGGTGCCATTTACAAACCATAAGTGCCAATTACTCCATTCCTTTTTGTGACTGTAGGGGCTGTTGATTGGAGTACACCAAAACAAGCCTGACCTCTCTAGGACATTCAGAAGCCAAGTTATAAGCCCACAAAGGTGTAACTGGACTACTTCTTTAAAGTGACACCAGATCCGGTGACCTTTGGGACATAATTTGACCCCCTTAGGAATGTGCGATCATCATGAAACTTTCAGATCACTTACAACTCAATAGATTCTACCTTCTTGAAACGTTTCAGCCTGATTGGACCTTGTTTTCACACAAATGGACCCAGAATGATGTGAAATTGTGCTTTGTGCAACATAATTCTGGGTGCCATTTAAAAACCATGAGTGCTAATGACTCCATTTCTTTTTGAGGTAATAGGGGCTGTTAATTGGAGTACTCTAAAACAAACCTGACCTCTCTAGGATATTCAGAAGCCAAGTTATAAGCCCACAAATATGTAACTGAACTACTTCTTTAAAGTGACACCAGATCCGGTGACCTTTAGGACATGGTTCGAACCCCTTAGGAAAGTGCGATCATCATGAAACGTTCAGATCACTTACAACTCAATAGATTCTACCATCCTGTAACGTTTCAGCCTGATTGGACCTTGTTTTCACACAAATGAACCCAGAATGATGTGAAATTGTGCTTTGTGCAACATAATTCTGGGTGCCATTTAAAAACCATAAGTGCTAATGACTCCATTCCTTTTTGGGATGATGGGGGCTGTTGATTGGAGTACTCTAAAACAAACCTGACCTCTTTAGGATATTCAGAAGCCAAGTTATAAGCCCACAAAGGTTTAACTGGACTACTTCTTTAAAGTGACACCAGGCCCGGTGACCTTTGGGACATGGTTTGACCCCCTTAGGAAAGTGCTATCATCATGAAACGTTCAGATCACTTGCAACTCAATAGATTGTACCTTCCTGTAACGTTTCAGCCTGATTGGACCTTGTTTTCACACAAATGGACCCAGAATGATGTGAAATTGTGCTTCGTGCAACATAATTCTGGGTGCCATTTACAAACCATAAGTGCCAATGACTCCATTCCTTTTTGTGGCTGTAGGGGCTGTTGATTGGAGTACACCAAAACAAGCCTGACCTCTCTAGGACATTCAGAAGCCAAGTTATAAGCCCACAAAGGTGTAACTGGACTACTTCTTTAAAGTGACACCAGGCCCGGATACCTTTGGGACATGGTTTGACCCCCTATAGGAATGTGCGATCATCATGAAACGTTCAGATCACTTACAACTCAATAGATTCTACCTTCTTGTAACGTTTCAGCCTTAATGGACCTTGTTTTCACACAAATGGACCCAGAATGATGTGAAATTATGCTTCGTGCAACATAATTCTGGGTGCCATTTACAAACCATAAGTGCTAATGACTCCATTCCTTTTTGTGGTTGTAGGGGCTGTTGATTGGAGTACACCAAAACAAACCTGATCTCTCTAGGACATTCAGAAGCCAAGTTATAAGCCCACAAAGGTGTAACTGGACTACTTCTTTAAAGTGACACCAGATCCGGTGACCTTTGGGACATAATTTGACCCCCTTAGGAATGTGCGATCATCATGAAACTTTCAGATCACTTACAACTCAATAGATTCTACCTTCTTGAAACGTTTCAGCCTGATTGGACCTTGTTTTCACACAAATGGACCCAGAATGATGTGAAATTGTGCTTTGTGCAACATAATTCTGGGTGCCATTTAAAAACCATAAGTGCTAATGACTCCATTCCTTTTTGGGGTGATGGGGGCTGTTGATTGGAGTACTCTAAAACAAACCTGACCTCTTTAGGATATTCAGAAGCCAAGTTATAAGCCCACAAAGGTTTAACTGGACTACTTCTTTAAAGTGACACCAGGCCCGGTGACCTTTGGGACATGGTTTGACCCCCTATAGGAATGTGCGATCATCATGAAACGTTCAGATCACTTACAACTCAACAGATTCTACCTTCTTGTAACGTTTCAGCCTGACTGGACCTTGTTTTCACACAAATGGACCCAGAATGATGTGAAATTGTGCTTCGTGCAACATAGATCTGGGTGCCATTGAAAAACCATAAGTGCTACTGACTCCATTCCTTTTTGTGGTTGTAGGGGCTGTTGATTGGAGTACACTAAAACAAACCTGATCTCTCTAGGACATTGAGAAGCCAAGTTATAAGCCCACAAATGTGTAACTGGACTACTTCTTTAAATTGACAACAGATCCGGTGACCTCTGGGACATGGTTTGACCCCCTTAGGAAAGTGCTATCATCATGAAACGTTCAGATCACTTACAACTAAATAGATCCTACCTTCCTGTAACGTTTCAGCCCTATTGGACCTTGTTTTCACACAAATGGACCCAGAATGATGTGAAATTGTGCTTCGTGCAACATAATTCTGGGTGCCATTTAAAAACCATAAGTGCTAATGACTCCATTCCTTTTTGGGGTAATGGGGGCTGTTAATTGGAGTACTCTAAATTAAAACTGACCTCTCTAGGATATTCAGAAGCCAAGTTATAAGCCCACAAAGGTGTAACTGGACTACTTCTTTAAAGTGACACCAGGCCCGGTGACCTTTGGGACATGGTTTGACCCCCTTAGGAATGTGCGATCATCATGAAACGTTCAGATCACTTACAACTCAATAGATTCTACCTTCTTCTAACGTTTCAGCCTGATTGGACCTTGTTTTCACACAAATGGACCCAGAATGATGTGAAATTGTTCTTCGTGCAACATAATTCTGGGTGCCATTTACAAACCATAAGTGCTTTTGACTCCATTCCTTTTTGTGGCTGTAGGGGCTGTTGATTGGAGTACACTAAAACAAGCCTGACCTCTCTAGGACATTCAGAAGCCAAGTTATAAGCCCACAAAGGTGTAACTGGACTACTTCTTTAAAGTGACACCAGGCCCGGTGACCTTTGGGACATGGTTTGACCCCCTATAGGAATGTGCGATCATCATGAAATGTTCAGATCACTTACAACTCAATAGATTCTACCTTCTTGTAACGTTTCAGCCTGAATGGACCTTGTTTTCACACAAATGGACCCAGAATGATGTGAAATTGTGCTTCGTGCAACATAATTCTCGGTGCCATTTACAAACCATAAGTGCTAATGACTCCATTCCTTTTTGTGGTTGTAGGGGCTGTTGATTGGAGTACTCTGAAACAAACCTGATCACTCTAGGACATTCAGAAGCCAAGTTATAAGCCCACAAATGTGTAACTGGACTACTTCTTTAAATTGACACCGATCCGGTGACCTTTGGGACATGGTTTGACCCCCTTAGGAATGTGCTATCATCATGAAACGTTCAGATCACTTACAACTCAATAGATTCTACCTTCCTGTAACGTTTCAGCCTGATTGGACCTTGTTTTCACACAAATGGACCCAGAATGATGTGAAATTGTGCTTCGTGCAACATAATTCTGGGTGCCATTTAAAAACCATAAGTGTTAATGACTAAATTCCTTTTTGGGGTAATGGGGGCTGTTAATTGGAGTACTCTAAATTAAACCTGACCTCTCTAGGATATTCAGAAGCCAAGTTATAAGCCCACAAATGTGTAACTGGACTACGTCTTTAAAGTGACACCAGGCCCGGTGACCTTTGGGACATGGTTTGACCCCCTTAGGAAAGTGCTATCATCATGAAACGTTCAGATCACTTACAACTCAATAGATTCTACCTTCCTGTAACGTTTCAGCCTGATTGGACCTTGTTTTCACACAAATGGACCCAGAATGATGTGAAATTGTGCTTCGTGCAACATAATTCTGGGTGCCATTTACAAACCATAAGTGCCAATGACTCCATTCCTTTTTGTGGATGTAGGGGCTGTTGATTGGAGTACACTAAAACAAGCCTGACCTCTCTAGGACATTCAGAAGCCAAGTTATAAGCCCACAAAGGTGTAACTGGACTACTTCTTTAAAGTGACACCAGGCCCGGATACCTTTGGGACATGGTTTGACCCCCTATAGGAATGTGCGATCATCATGAAACGTTCAGATCACTTACAACTCAATAGATTCTACCTTCTTGTAACGTTTCAGCCTTAATGGACCTTGTTTTCACACAAATGGACCCAGAATGATGTGAAATTGTGCTTCGTGCAACATAATTCTGGGTGCCATTTACAAACCATAAGTGCTAATGACTCCATTCCTTTTTGTGGTTGTAGGGGCTGTTGATTGGAGTACACCAAAACAAACCTGATCTCTCTAGGACATTCAGAAGCCAAGTTATAAGCCCACAAAGGTGTAACTGGACTACTTCTTTAAAGTGACACCAGATCCGGTGACCTTTGGGACATAATTTGACCCCCTTAGGAATGTGCGATCATCATGAAACTTTCAGATCACTTACAACTCAATAGATTCTACCTTCTTGTAACGTTTCAGCCTGATTGGACCTTGTTTTCACACAAATGGACCCAGAATGATGTGAAATTGTGCTTCGTGCAACATAATTCTGGGTGCCATTTACAAACCATAAGTGCTAATGACTCCATTCCTTTTTGTGGTTGTAGAGGCTGTTGATTGGAGTACACTAAAACAAACCTGATCTCTCTAGGACATTCAGAAGCCAAGTTATAAGCCCACAAAGGTGTAACTGGACTACTTCTTTAAAGTGACACCAGGCTCGGTGACCTTTGGGACATGGTTTGACCCCCTATAGGAATGTGCGATCATCATGAAACGTTCATATCACTTACAACTCAATAGATTCTACCTTCTTGTAACGTTTCAGCCTGATTGGACCTTGTTTTCACACAAATCGACCCAGAATGATGTGAAATTGTGCTTCGTGCAACATAATTCTGGGTGCCATTTACAAACCATAAGTGCTAATGACTCCATTCTTTTTTGTGGTTGTAGGGGCTGTTGATTGGAGTACACTAAAACAAACCTGATCTCTCTAGGACATTCAGAAGCCAAGTTATAAGCCCACAAATGTGTAACTGGACTACTTCTTTAAAGTGACACCAGATCCGGTGACTTTTGGGACATGGTTTGACCCACTTAGGAATGTGAGATCATCATGAAACGTTCAGATCACTTACAACTCAATAGATTCTACCTTCTTGAAACGTTTCAGCCTGATTGGACCTTGTTTTCACACAAATGGACCCAGAATGATGTGAAATTCTGCTTTGTGCAACATAATTCTGGGTGCCATTTAAAAACCATAAGTGCTAATGACTCCATTTCTTTTTGAGGTAGTAGGGGCTGTTAATTGGAGTACTCTAAAACAAACCTGACCTCTCTAGGATATTCAGAAGCCAAGTTATAAGCCCACAAATATGTAACTGGACTACTTCTTTAAAGTGACACCAGATCCGGTGACCTTTAGGACATGGTTTGAACCCCTTAGAAAAGTGCGATCATCATGAAACGTTCAGATCACTTACAACTCAATAGATTCTACCATCCTGTAACGTTTCAGCCTGATTGGACCTTGTTTTCACACAAATGAACCCAGAATGATGTGAAATTGTGCTTTGTGCAACATAATTCTGGGTGCCATTTAAAAACCATAAGTGCTAATGACTCCATTCCATTTTGGGGTAATGGGGGCTGTTGATTGGAGTACTCTAAAACAAACCTGACCTCTCTAGGATATTCAGAAGCCAAGTTATAAGCCCACAAAGGTTTAACTGGACTACTTCTTTAAAGTGACACCAGGCCCGGTGACCTTTGGGACATGGTTTGACCCCCTATAGGAATGTGCGATCATCATGAAACGTTCAGATCACTTACAACTCAACAGATTCTACCTTCTTGTAACGTTTCAGCCTGACTGGACCTTGTTTTCACACAAATGGACCCAGAATGATGTGAAATTGTGCTTCGTGCAACATAGATCTGGGTGCCATTTAAAAACCATAAGTGCTAATGACTCCATTCCTTTTTGTGGTTGTAGGGGCTGTTGATTGGAGTACACTAAAACAAACCTGATCTCTCTAGGACATTGAGAAGCCAAGTTATAAGCCCACAAATGTGTAACTGGACTACTTCTTTAAATTGACAACAGATCCGGTGACCTCTGGGACATGGTTTGACCCCCTTAGGAAAGTGCTATCATCATGAAACGTTCAGATCACTTACAACTAAATAGATCCTACCTTCCTGTAACGTTTCAGCCTGATTGGACCTTGTTTTCACACAAATGGACCCAGAATGATGTGAAATTGTGGTTCGTGCAACATAATTCTGGGTGCCATTTAAAAACCATAAGTGCTAATGACTCCATTCCTTTTTGTGGTTGTAGGGGCTGTTGATTGGAGTACACTAAAACAAACCTGATCTCTCTAGGACATTCAGAAGCCAAGTTATAAGCCCACAAATGTGTAACTGGACTACTTTTTTAAATTGACACCGATCCGGTGACCTTTGGGACATGGTTTTACCTCCTTAGGAAAGTGCTATCATCATGAAACGTTCAGATCACTTACAACTCAATAGATTCTACCTTACTGTAACGTTTCAGCCTGATTGGACCTTGTTTTCACACAAATGAACCCAGAATGATGTGAAATTGTGCTTCGTGCCACATAATTCTGGGTGCCATTTAAAAACCATAAGTGCTAATGACTCCATTCCTTTTTGGGGTAATGGGGGCTGTTGATTGGAGTACTCTAAAACAAACCTGACCTCTTTAGGATATTCAGAAGCCAAGTTATAAGCCCACAAAGGTTTAACTGGACTACTTCTTTAAAGTGACACCAGGCCCGGTGACCTTTGGGACATGGTTTGACCCCCTATAGGAATGTGCGATCATCATGAAACGTTCAGATCACTTACAACTCAACAGATTCTACCTTCTTGTAACGTTTCAGCCTGACTGGACCTTTTTTTCACACAAATGGACCCAGAATGATGTGAAATTGTGCTTCGTGCAACATAGATCTGGGTGCCATTTAAAAACCATAAGTGCTAATGACTCCATTCCTTTTTGTGGTTGTAGGGGCTGTTGATTGGAGTACACTAAAACAAACCTGATCTCTCTAGGACATTGAGAAGCCACGTTATAAGCCCACAAATGTGTAACTGGACTACTTCTTTAAATTGACAACAGATCCGGTGACCTCTGGGACATGGTTTGACCCCCTTAGGAAAGTGCTATCATCATGAAACGTTCAGATCACTTACAACTAAATAGATCCTACCTTCCTGTAACGTTTCAGCCCTATTGGACCTTGTTTTCACACAAATGGACCCAGAATGATGTGAAATTGTGCTTCGTGCAACATAATTCTGGGTGCCATTTAAAAACCATAAGTGCTAATGACTCCATTCCTTTTTGTGGTTGTAGGGGCTGTTGATTGGAGTACACTAAAACAAACCTGATCTCTCTAGGACATTCAGAAGCCAAGTTATAAGCCCACAAATGTGTAACTGGACTACTTTTTTAAATTGACACCGATCCGGTGACCTTTGGGACATGGTTTTACCTCCTTAGGAAAGTGCTATCATCATGAAACGTTCAGATCAATTACAACTCAATAGATTCTACCTTCCTGTAACGTTTCAGCCTGATTGGACCTTGTTTTCACACAAATGAACCCAGAATGATGTGAAATTGTGCTTCGTGCCACATAATTCTGGGTGCCATTTACAAACCATGAGTGCTAATGACTCCATTCCTTTTTGTGGTTGTAGGGGCTGTTGATTGGAGTACACTAAAACAAACCTGATCTCTCTAGGATATTCAGAAGCCAAGTTATAAGCCCACGAATGTGTAACTGGACTACTTCTTTAAATTGACACCGATCCGGTGACCTTTGGGACATGGTTTTACCCTCTTAGGAAAGTGCTATCATCATGAAACGTTCAGATCACTTACAACTCAATAGATTCTACCTTCCTGTAACGCTTCAGCCTGATTGGACCTTGTTTTCACACAAATGAACCCAGAATGATGTGAAATTGTGCTTCGTGCAACATAATTCTGGGTGCCATTTAAAAACCATAAGTGCTAATGACTCCATTCCTTTTTGGGGTAATGGGGGCTGTTATTTGGAGTACTCTAAATTAAAACTGACCTCTCTAGGATATTCAGAAGCCAAGTTATAAGCCCACAAAGGTGTAACTGGACTACTTCTTTAAAGTGACACCAGGCCCGGTGACCTTTGGGACATGGTTTGACCCCCTTAGGAATGTGCGATCATCATGAAACGTTCAGATCACTTACAACTCAATAGATTCTACCTTCTTGTAACGTTTCAACCTGATTGGACCTTGTTTTCACACAAATGGACCCAGAATGATGTGAAATTGTGCTTCGTGCAACATAATTCTGGGTGCCATTTACAAACCATAAGTGCTTTTGACTCCATTCCTTTTTGTGGCTGTAGGGGCTGTTGATTGGAGTACACTAAAACAAGCCTGACCTCTCTAGGACATTCAGAAGCCAAGTTATAAGCCCACAAAGGTGTAACTGGACTACTTCTTTAAAGTGACACCAGGCCCGGTGACCTTTGGGACATGGTTTGACCCCCTATACGAATGTGCGATCATCATGAAACGTTCAGATCACTTACAACTCAATAGATTCTACCTTCTTGTAACGTTTCAGCCTGAATGGACCTTGTTTTCACACAAATGGACCCAGAATGATGTGAAATTGTGCTTCGTGCAACATAATTCTGGGTGCCATTTACAAACCATAAGTGCTAATGACTCCATTCCTTTTTGTGGTTGTAGGGGCTGTTGATTGGAGTACTCTGAAACAAACCTGATCACTCTAGGACATTCAGAAGCCAAGTTATAAGCCCACAAATGTGTAACTGGACTACTTCTTTAAATTGACACCGATCCGGTGACCTTTGGGACATGGTTTGACCCCCTTAGGAAAGTGCTATCATCATGAAACGTTCAGATCACTTACAACTCAATAGATTCTACCTTCTTGTAACGTTTCAGCCTGATTGGACCTTGTTTTCACACAAATGGACCCAGAATGATGTGAAATTGTGCTTCGTGCAACATAATTCTGGGTGCCATTTAAAAACCATAAGTGTTAATGACTAAATTCCTTTTTGGGGTAATGGGGGCTGTTAATTGGAGTACTCTAAATTAAACCTGACCTCTCTAGGATATTCAGAAGCCAAGTTATAAGCCCACAAATGTGTAACTGGACTACTTCTTTAAAGTGACACCAGGCCCGGTGACCTTTGGGACATGGTATGACCCCCTTAGGAAAGTGCTATCATCATGAAACGTTCAGATCACTTACAACTCAATAGATTCTACCTTCCTGTAACGTTTCAGCCTGATTGGACCTTGTTTTAACACAAATGGACCCAGAATGATGTGAAATTGTGCTTCGTGCAACATAATTCTGGGTGCCATTTACAAACCATAAGTGCCAATGACTCCATTCCTTTTTGTGGCTGTAGGGGCTGTTGATTGGAGTACACTAAAACAAGCCTGACCTCTCTAGGACATTCAGAAGCCAAGTTATAAGCCCACAAAGGTGTAACTGGACTACTTCTTTAAAGTGACACCAGGCCCGGATACCTTTGGGACATGGTTTGACCCCCTATAGGAATGTGCGATCATCATGAAACGTTCAGATCACTTACAACTCAATAGATTCTACCTTCTTGTAACGTTTCAGCCTTAATGGACCTTGTTTTCACACAAATGGACCCAGAATGATGTGAAATTGTGCTTCGTGCAACATAATTCTGGGTGCCATTTACAAACCATAAGTGCTAATGACTCCATTCCTTTTTGTGGTTGTAGGGGCTGTTGATTGGAGTACACTAAAACAAACCTGATCTCTCATCATCAAGGACCACAGCCACCCGGCACATCAGCTGTTCTCCTTGTTACCATCTGGCAGACGTTACAGGAGTCTGTCTGCTCGGACTACAAGACTTAAAAACAGTTTCTATCATCAAGCCATACGACACCTCAACCACAACACCTAAACACACACAACACAGGACTCAGAAGCTACCCTGCAGCTTCACAAGTACTATATTTAATCCGTACTGGTCACTTCACTTTATTGTTATTGTAATTTATATCCAAAGTGCAACACTGTAATCTATATCCTGCATAATTTATATCCTGCAATACTGTAATTTATATCTAAAGTGCAAAACTGTAATTTTCTGCAGCTCATTCCTGTGCAATATCCCATCTGCCCTCCCGTCATATTTCTTTTCAGGATTTTCTTTATTGACACATATATATTTAGTCATCTTTTCCCTTTTACCATGTCTCTCTAATATTTTGCTCCTTACTATATTTTTTTGCTTTATTTTATTATATTTTTATTATATTTTATTATATTTTCTCCTGTATCATGTTGCTGAGAGACCGCTGCTCGTCATACACGTTTCATTGCAATGTTGACCCTGTGCTAACTTGCATATGACAAATAAACTAAAACTGAACTGAAACTAATGGACCTTGTTTTCACACAAATGGACCCAGAATGATGTGAAATTGTGCTTCGTGCAACATAATTCTGGGTGCCATTTACAAACCATAAGTGCTAATGACTCCATTCCTTTTTGTGGTTGTAGGGGCTGTTGATTGGAGTACACCAAAACAAACCTGATCTCTCTAGGACATTCAGAAGCCAAGTTATAAGCCCACAAAGGTGTAACTGGACTACTTCTTTAAAGTGACACCAGATCCGGTGACCTTTGGGACATAACTTGACCCCCTTAGGAATGTGCGATCATCATGAAACTTTCAGATCACTTACAACTCAATAGATTCTACCTTCTTGTAACGTTTCAGCCTTAATGGACCTTGTTTTCACACAAATGGACCCAGAATGATGTGAAATTGTGCTTCGTGCAACATAATTCTGGGTGCCATTTACAAACCATAAGTGCTAATGACTCCATTCCTTTTTGTGGTTGTAGGGGCTGTTGATTGGAGTACACTAAAACAAACCTGATCTCTCTAGGACATTCAGAAGCCAAGTTATAAGCCCACAAAGGTGTAACTGGACTACTTCTTTAAAGTGACACCAGGCACGGTGACCTTTGGGACATGGTTTGACCCCCTATAGGAATGTGCGATCATCATGAAACGTTCATATCACTTACAACTCAATAGATTCTACCTTCTTGTAACGTTTCAGCCTGATTGGACCTTGTTTTCACACAAATCGACCCAGAATGATGTGAAATTGTGCTTCGTGCAACATAATTCTGGGTGCCATTTACAAACCATAAGTGCTAATGACTCCATTCTTTTTTGTGGTTGTAGGGGCTGTTGATTGGAGTACACTAAAACAAACCTGATCTCTCTAGGACATTCAGAAGCCAAGTTATAAGCCCACAAATGTGTAACTGGACTACTTCTTTAAAGTGACACCAGGCCCGGTGACCTTTGGGACATGGTTTGACCCCCTTAGGAAAGTGCTATCATCATGAAACGTTCAGATCACTTACAACTCAATAGATTCTACCTTCCTGTAACGTTTCAGCCTGATTGGACCTTGTTTTCACACAAATGGACCCAGAATGATGTGAAATTGTGCTTCGTGCAACATAATTCTGGGTGCCATTTACATTTTATTTGAAACGTTACAGGAAGGTAGAATCTATTGAGTTGTAAGTGATTTGAACGTTTCATGATGATAGCACTTTCCTAAGTGGGTCAAACCATGTCCTAAAGGTCACCGGATCTTGTGTCTCTTTAAAGAAGTAGTCCAGTTACACCTTTGTGGGCTTATAACTTGGCTTCTGAATATCCTAAAGAGGTCAGGTTTGTTTTAGAGTACTCCAATTAACAGCCCCCATTACCCCAAAAAGGAATGGAGTCATTAGCACTCATGGTTTTTAAATGGCACCCAGAATTATGTTGCACAAAGCACAATTTCACATCATTCTGGGTTCATTTGTGTGAAAACAAGGTCCAATCAGGCTGAAACGTTACAGGAAGGTAGAATCTATTGAGTTGTAAGTGATCTGAACGTTTCATGATGATAGCACTTTCCTAAGGGTGTCAATCCATGTCCTAAAGGTCACCGGATCTGGTGTCACTTTAAAGAAGTAGTCCAGTTACACATTTGTGGGCTTATAACTTGGCTTCTTAATATCCTAGAGAGGTCAGGTTTGTTTTAGAGTACTCAAATTAACAGCCCCTATTACCTCAAAAAGGAATGGAGTCATTAGCACTTATGGTTTTTAAATGGCACCCAGAATTATGTTGCACGAAGCACAATTTCACATCATTCTGGGTCCATTTGGGTGAAAACAAGGTCCAATCAGGCTGAAACGTTACAAGAAGGTAGAATCTATTGAGTTGTAAGTGATCTGAACGTTTCATGATGATCGCACATTCCTAAGTGGGTCAAACCATGTCCCAAAAGTCACCGGATCTGGTGTCACTTTAAAGAAGTAGTCCAGTTACACATTTGTGGGCTTATAACTTGGCTTCTGAATGTCCTAGAGAGATCAGGTTTGTTTTAGTGTACTCCAATCAACAGCCCCTACAACCACAAAAAAGAATGGAGTCATTAGAACTTATGGTTTGTAAATGGCACCCAGAATTATGTTGCACGAAGCACAATTTCACATCATTCTGGGTCGATTTGTGTGAAAACAAGGTCCAATCAGGCTGAAACGTTACAAGAAGGTAGAATCTATTGAGTTGTAAGTGATATGAACGTTTCATGATGATCGCACATTCCTATAGGGGGTCAAATCATGTCCCAAAGGTCAACGGGCCTGCTGTCAATGTAAAGAAGTAGTCCAGTTACACATTTGTGGGCTTATAACTTGGCTTCTGAATGTCCTAGAGTGATCAGGTTTGTTTCAGAGTACTACAATCAACAGCCCCTACAACCACAAAAAGGAATGGAGTCATTAGCACTTATGGTTTTTAAATGGCACCCAGAATTATGTTGCACGAAGCACAATTTCACATCATTCTGGGTTCATTAGTGTGAAAACAAGGTCCAATCAGGCTGAAACATTACAAGAAGGTAGAATCTATTGAGTTGTAAGTGATCTGAACGTTTCATGATGATCGCACATTCCTATAGGGGGTCAAACCATGTCCCAAAGGTCACCGGGCCTCGTGTCACTTTAAATAAGTAGTCCAGTTACACCTTTGTGGGCTTATAACTTGGCTTCTGAATGTCCTAGAGAGGTCAGGCTTGTTTTAGTGTACTCCAATAAACAGCCCCTACAGCCACAAAAAGGAATGGAGTCATTAGCACTTATGGTTTGTAAATGGCGCCCAGAATTATGTTGCACGAAGCACAATTTCACATCATTCTGGGTCCATTTGTGTGAAAACAAGGTCCAATCAGGCTGAAACGTTACAAGAAGGTAGAATCTATTGAGTTGTAAGTGATCTGAACGTTTCATGACGATCGCACATTCCTAAGGGGGTCAAACTATGTCCCAAAGGTCACCGGGCCTGGTGTCACTTTAAAGAAGTAGTCCAGTTACACCTTTGTGGGCTTATAACTTGGCTTCTGAATATCCTAGAGAGGTCAGGTTTAATTTAGAGTACTCCAATTAACAGCCCCCATTACCCCAAAAAGGAATGGAGTCATTAGCACTTATGGGTTGTAAATGTCACCCAGAATTATGTGGCACGAAGCAAAATTTCACATCATTCTGGGTTCATTTTTGTGAAAACAAGGTCCAATCAGACTGAAACGTTACAGGAAGGTAGAATCTATTGAGTTGTAAGTGATCTGAACGTTTCATGATGATCGCACATTCCTATAGGGGGTCAAACCATGTCCCAAAGGTCACCGGATCTGGTGTCACTTTAAAGAAGTAGTCCAGTTACACATTTGTGGGCTTATAACTTGGCTTCTGAATGTCCTAGAGAGATCAGGTTTGTTTTAGTGCACTCCAATCAACAGCCCCTACAACCACAAAAAAGAATTCAGTCATTAGCACTTATGGTTTGTAAATGGCACCCAGAATTATGTTGCACGAAGCACAATTTCACATCATTCTGGGTCCATTTGTGTGAAAACAAGGTCCAATCAGGCTGAAACGTTACAAGAAGGTAGAATCTATTGAGTTGTAAGTGATATGAACATTTCATGATGATCGCACATTCCTATAGGGGGTCAAACCATGTCCCAAAGGTCACCGGGCCTGGTGTCACTTTAAAGAAGTAGTCCAGTTACACCTTTGTGGCCTTATAACTTGGCTTCTGAATGTCTAGAGAGATCAGGTTTGTTTTAGTGTACTCCAATCAACAGTCCCTACAACTACAAAAAGGAATGGAGTCATTAGCACTTATGGTTTGTAAATGGCACCCAGAATTATGTTAAACGAAGCACAATTTCACATAATTCTGGGTCCATTTGTGTGAAAACAAGGTCCAATCAGGCTGAAACGTTACAAAAAGGTAGAATCTATTGAGTTGTAAGTGATCTGAAAGTTTCATGATGATCGCACATTCCTAAGTGGGTCAAACCATGTCCCAAAGGTCACCGGATCTGGTGTCACTTTAAAGAAGTAGTCCAGTTACACATTTGTGGGCTTATAACTTGGCTTCTGAATGTCCTAGAGAGGTTAGGCTTGTTTTAGTGTACTTCAATAAACAGCCCCTACAACCACAAAAAGGAATGGAGTCATTAGCACTTATGGTTTTTAAATGGCACCCAGAATTATGTTGCACGAAGCACAATTTCACATCATTCTGGGTTCATTTGTGTGAAAACAAGGTCCAATCAGACTGAAACGTTACAGGAAGGTAGAATCTATTGAGTTGTAAGTGATCTGAACGTTTCATGATGATAGCACTTTCCTAAGGGGGTCAAACCATGTCCCAGAGGTCACCGGATCTGGTGTCAATTTAAAGAAGTAGTCCAGTTACACATTTGTGGGCTTATAACTTGGCTTCTGAATGTCCTAGAGAGATCAGGTTTGTTTTAGTGTACTCCAATCAACAGCCCCTACAACCACAAAAAAGAATGGAGTCATTAGACCTTATGGTTTGTAAATGGCACCCAGAATTATGTTGCACGAAGCACAATTTCACATCATTCTGGGTCCATTTGTGTGAAAACAAGGTCCAATCAGGCTGAAATGTTACAAGAAGGTAGAATCTATTGAGTTGTAAGTGATCTGAACGTTTCATGATGATAGCACTTTCCTAAGGAGGTAAAACCATGTCCCAAAGGTCACCGGATCGGTGTCAATTTAAAAAAGTAGTCCAGTTACACATTTGTGGGCTTATAACTTGGCTTCTGAATGTCCTAGAGAGATCAGGTTTGTTTTAGTGTACTCCAATCAACAGCCCCTACAACCACAAAAAGGAATGGAGTCATTAGCACTTATGGTTTTTAAATGGCACCCAGAATTATGTTGCACGAAGCACAATTTCACATCATTCTGGGTTCATTTGTGTGAAAACAAGGTCCAATCAGGCTGAAACGTTACAGGAAGGTAGAATCTATTGAGTTGTAAGTGATCTGAACGTTTCATGATGATAGCACATTCCAAAGGGGGTCAAACCATGTCCCAAAGGTCACCGGGCCTGGTGCCACTTTAAAGAAGTAGTCCAGTTACACCTTTGTGGGCTTATAACTTGGCTTCTGAATGTCCTAGAGAGGTCAGGCTTGTTTTAGTGTACTTCAATAAACAGCCCCTACAACCACAAAAAGGAATGGAGTCATTAGCACTTATGGTTTTTAAATGGCACCCAGAATTATGTTGCACAAAGCACAATTTCACATCATTCTGGGTCCATTTGTGTGAAAACAAGGTCCAGTCAGGCTGAAACGTTACAAGAAGGTAGAATCTGTTGAGTTGTAAGTGATCTGAAAGTTTCGTGATGATCGCTCATTCCTATAGGGGGTCAAACCATGTCCCAAAGGTCACCGGGCCTGGTGTCACTTTAAAGAAGTAGTCCAGTTACACAATTGTGGGCTTATAACTTGGCTTCTGAATATCCTACAGAGGTCAGGTTTGTTTTAGAGTACTTCAATTAACAGCCCCCATTACCCCAAAAAGGAATGGAGTCATTAGCACTTATGGTTTTTAAATGGCACCCAGAATTATGTTGTACGAAGCACAATTTCACATCATTCTGGGTCCATTTGTGTGAAAACAAGGTCCAGTCAGGCTGAAACGTTACAAGAAGGTAGAATCTATTGAGTTGTAAGTGATCTGAACGTTTCATGATGATCGCACATTCCTATAGGGGGTCAAACCATGTCCCAAAGGTCACCGGGCCTGGTGTCACTTTAAAGAAGTAGTCCAGTTACACCTTTGTGGGCTTATAACTTGGCTTCTGAATATCCTAAAGAGGTCAGGTTTGTTTTAGAGTACTCCAATTAACAGCCCCTATTACCTCAAAAAGGAATGGAGTCATTAGCACTTATGGTTTTTAAATGGCACCCAGAATTATATTGCACGAAGCACAATTTCACATCATTCTGGGTCCATTTGTGTGAAAACAATGTCCAATCAGGCTGAAACGTTACAAGAAGGTAGAATCTATTGAGTTGTAAGTGATCTGAACGTTTCATGATGATCGCACATTCCTAAGTGGGTCAAACCATGTCCCAAAAGTCACCGGATCTGGTGTCACTTTAAAGAAGTAGTCCAGTTACACATTTGTGGGCTTATAACTTGGCTTCTGAATGTCCTAGAGAGATCAGGTTTGTTTTAGTGCACTCCAATCAACAGCCCCTACAACCACAAAAAAGAATTCAGTCATTAGCACTTATGGTTTGTAAATGGCACCCAGAATTATGTTGCACGAAGCACAATTTCACATCATTCTGGGTCCATTTGAGTGAAAACAAGGTCCAATCAGGCTGAAACGTTACAAGAAGGTAGAATCTATTGAGTTGTAAGTGATATGAACATTTCATGATGATCGCACATTCCTATAGGGGGTCAAACCATGTCCCAAAGGTCACCGGGCCTGGTGTCACTTTAAAGAAGTAGTCCAGTTACACATTTGTGGGCTTATAACTTGGCTTCTGAATGTCCTAGAGAGGTTAGGCTTGTTTTAGTGTACTTCAATAAACAGCCCCTACAACCACAAAAAGGAATGGAGTCATTAGCACTTATGGTTTTTAAATGGCACCCAGAATTATGTTGCACGAAGCACAATTTCACATCATTCTGGGTTCATTTGTGTGAAAACAAGGTCCAATCAGACTGAAACGTTACAGGAAGGTAGAATCTATTGAGTTGTAAGTGATCTGAACGTTTCATGATGATAGCACTTTCCTAAGGGGGTCAAACCATGTCCCAGAGGTCACCGGATCTGGTGTCAATTTAAAGAAGTAGTCCAGTTACACATTTGTGGGCTTATAACTTGGCTTCTGAATGTCCTAGAGAGATCAGGTTTGTTTTAGTGTACTCCAATCAACAGCCCCTACAACCACAAAAAGGAATGGAGTCATTAGCACTTATGGTTTTTAAATGGCACCCAGAATTATGTTGCACGAAGCACAATTTCACATCATTCTGGGTCCATTTGTGTGAAAACAAGGTCCAGTCAGGCTGAAACGTTACAAGAAGGTAGAATCTGTTGAGTTGTAAGTGATCTGAAAGTTTCATGATGATCGCACAATCCTATAGGGGGTCAAACCATGTCCCAAAGGTCACCGGGCCTGGTGTCACTTTAAAGAAGTAGTCCAGTTACACCTTTGTGGGCTTATAACTTGGCTTCTGAATATCCTAAAGAGGTCAGGTTTGTTTTAGAGTACTCCAATTAACAGCCCCTATTACCTCAAAAAGGAATGGAGTCATTAGCACTTATGGTTTTTAAATGGCACCCAGAATTATGTTGCACGAAGCACAATTTCACATCATTCTGGGTCCATTTGTGTGAAAACAATGTCCAATCAGGCTGAAACGTTACAAGAAGGTAGAATCTATTGAGTTGTAAGTGATATGAACATTTCATGATGATCGCACATTCCTATAGGGGGTCAAACCATGTCCCAAAGGTCACCGGGCCTGGTGTCACTTTACAGAAGTAGTCCAGTTACACCTTTGTGGCCTTATAACTTGGCTTCTGAATGTCTAGAGAGATCAGGATTGTTTTAGTGTACTCCAATCAACAGCCCCTACAACTACAAAAAGGAATGGAGTCATTAGCACTTATGGTTTGTAAATGGCACCCAGAATTATGTTAAACGAAGCACAATTTCACATCATTCTGGGTCCATTTGTGTGAAAACAAGGTCCAATCAGGCTGAAACATTACAAAAAGGTAGAATCTATTGAGTTGTAAGTGATCTGAAAGTTTCATGATGATCGCACATTCCTAAGTGGGTCAAACCATGTCCCAAAGGTCACCGGATCTGGTGTCACTTTAAAGGAGTAGTCCAGTTACACATTTGTGGGCTTATAACTTGGCTTCTGAATGTCCTAGAGAGGTCAGGCTTGTTTTAGTGTACTCCAATTAACAGCCCCTATTACCTCAAAAAGGAATGGAGTCATTAGCACTTATGGTTTTTAAATGGCACCCAGAATTATGTTGCACGAAGCACAATTTCACATCATTCTGGGTCCATTTGTGTGAAAACAATGTCCAATCAGGCTGAAACGTTACAAGAAGGTAGAATCTATTGAGTTGTAAGTGATCTGAACGTTTCATGATGATCGCACATTCCTAAGTGGGTCAAACCATGTCCCAAAAGTCACCGGATCTGGTGTCACTTTAAAGAAGTAGTCCAGTTACACATTTGTGGGCTTATAACTTGGCTTCTGAATGTCCTAGAGAGATCAGGTTTGTTTTAGTGCACTCCAATCAACAGCCCCTACAACCACAAAAAAGAATTCAGTCATTAGCACTTATGGTTTGTAAATGGCACCCAGAATTATGTTGCACGAAGCACAATTTCACATCATTCTGGGTCCATTTGTGTGAAAACAAGGTCCAATCAGGCTGAAACGTTACAAGAAGGTAGAATCTATTGAGTTGTAAGTGATATGAACGTTTCATGATGATCGCACATTCCTATAGGGGGTCAAACCATGTCCCAAAGGTCACCGGGCCTGGTGTCACTTTAAAGAAGTAGTCCAGTTACACCTTTGTGGCCTTATAACTTGGCTTCTGAATGTCCTAGAGAGATCAGGTTTGTTTTAGTGTACTCCAATCAACAGCCCCTACAACCACAAAAAGGAATGGAGTCATTAGCACTTATGGTTTTTAAATGGCACCCAGAATTATGTTGCACGAAGCACAATTTCACATCATTCTGGGTCCATTTGTGTGAAAACAAGGTCCAGTCAGGCTGAAACGTTACAAGAAGGTAGAATCTGTTGAGTTGTAAGTGATCTGAAAGTTTCATGATGATCGCACAATCCTATAGGGGGTCAAACCATGTCCCAAAGGTCACCGGGCCTGGTGTCACTTTAAAGAAGAAGTCCAGTTACACCTTTGTGGGCTTATAACTTGGCTTCTGAATATCCTAAAGAGGTCAGGTTTGTTTTAGAGTACTCCAATTAACAGCCCCTATTACCTCAAAAAGGAATGGAGTCATTAGCACTTATGGTTTTTAAATGGCACCCAGAATTATGTTGCACGAAGCACAATTTCACATCATTCTGGGTCCATTTGTGTGAAAACAATGTCCAATCAGGCTGAAACGTTACAAGAAGGTAGAATCTATTGAGTTGTAAGTGATATGAACATTTCATGATGATCGCACATTCCTATAGGGGGTCAAACCATGTCCCAAAGGTCACCGGGCCTGGTGTCACTTTACAGAAGTAGTCCAGTTACACCTTTGTGGCCTTATAACTTGGCTTCTGAATGTCTAGAGAGATCAGGATTGTTTTAGTGTACTCCAATCAACAGCCCCTACAACTACAAAAAGGAATGGAGTCATTAGCACTTATGGTTTGTAAATGGCACCCAGAATTATGTTAAACGAAGCACAATTTCACATCATTCTGGGTCCATTTGTGTGAAAACAAGGTCCAATCAGGCTGAAACATTACAAAAAGGTAGAATCTATTGAGTTGTAAGTGATCTGAAAGTTTCATGATGATCGCACATTCCTAAGTGGGTCAAACCATGTCCCAAAGGTCACCGGATCTGGTGTCACTTTAAAGAAGTAGTCCAGTTACACATTTGTGGGCTTATAACTTGGCTTCTGAATGTCCTAGAGAGGTCAGGCTTGTTTTAGTGTACTTCAATAAACAGCCCCTACAACCACAAAAAGGAATGGAGTCATTAGCACTTATGGTTTTTAAATGGCACCCAGAATTATGTTGCACGAAGCACAATTTCACATCATTCTGGGTTCATTTGTGTGAAAACAAGGTCCAATCAGACTGAAACGTTACAGGAAGGTAGAATCTATTGAGTTGTAAGTGATCTGAACGTTTCATGATGATAGCACTTTCCTAAGGGGGTCAAACCATGTCCCAGAGGTCACCGGATCTGGTGTCAATTTAAAGAAGTAGTCCAGTTACACATTTGTGGGCTTATAACTTGGCTTCTGAATGTCCTAGAGAGATCAGGTTTGTTTTAGTGTACTCCAATCAACAGCTCCTACAACCACAAAAAGGAATGGAGTCATTAGCACTTATGGTTTTTAAATGGCACCCAGAATTATGTTGCACGAAGCACAATTTCACATCATTCTGGGTCCATTTGTGTGAAAACAAGGTCCAGTCAGGCTGAAACGTTACAAGAAGGTAGAATCTGTTGAGTTGTAAGTGATCTGAAAGTTTCATGATGATCGCACAATCCTATAGGGGGTCAAACCATGTCCCAAAGGTCACCGGGCCTGGTGTCACTTTAAAGAAGTAGTCCAGTTTCACCTTTGAGG
Organism: Nothobranchius furzeri; assembly: GCF_043380555.1. Classification (NCBI taxonomy): domain Eukaryota; kingdom Metazoa; phylum Chordata; class Actinopteri; order Cyprinodontiformes; family Nothobranchiidae; genus Nothobranchius; species Nothobranchius furzeri. Next base: position 15,944,138 of record NC_091747.1, on the reverse strand, counting down.
GCTTATAACTTGGCTTCTGAATATCCTAAAGAGGTCAGGTTTGTTTTAGAGTACTCCAATTAACAGCCCCTATTACCTCAAAAAGGAATGGAGTCATTAGCACTTATGGTTTTTAAATGGCACCCAGAATTATGTTGCACGAAGCACAATTTCACATCATTCTGGGTCCATTTGTGTGAAAACAATGTCCAATCAGGCTGAAACGTTACAAGAAGGTAGAATCTATTGAGTTGTAAGTGATCTGAACGTTTCATGATGATCGCACATTCCTAAGTGGGTCAAACCATGTCCCAAAAGTCACCGGATCTGGTGTCACTTTAAAGAAGTAGTCCAGTTACACATTTGTGGGCTTATAACTTGGCTTCTGAATGTCCTAGAGAGATCAGGTTTGTTTTAGTGCACTCCAATCAACAGCCCCTACAACCACAAAAAAAGAATTCAGTCATTAGCACTTATGGTTTGTAAATGGCACCCAGAATTATGTTGCACGAAGCACAATTTCACATCATTCTGGGTCCATTTGTGTGAAAACAAGGTCCAATCAGGCTGAAACGTTACAAGAAGGTAGAATCTATTGAGTTGTAAGTGATATGAACGTTTCATGATGATCGCACATTCCTATAGGGGGTCAAACCATGTCCCAAAGGTCACCGGGCCTGGTGTCACTTTAAAGAAGTAGTCCAGTTACACCTTTGTGGCCTTATAACTTGGCTTCTGAATGTCCTAGAGTGATCAGGTTTGTTTTAGTGTACTCCAATCAACAGCCCCTACAACTACAAAAAGGAATGGAGTCATTAGCACTTATGGTTTGTAAATGGCACCCAGAATTATGTTAAACGAAGCACAATTTCACATCATTCTGGGTCCATTTGTGTGAAAACAAGGTCCAATAATGCTGAAACGTTACAAGAAGGTAGAATCTATTGAGTTGTAAGTGATCTGAAAGTTTCATGATGATCGCACATTCCTAAGTGGGTCAAACCATGTCCCAAAGGTCACCGGATCTGGTGTCACTTTAAAGAAGTAGTCCAGTTACACATTTGTGGGCTTATAACTTGGCTTCTGAATGTCCTAGAGAGATCAGGTTTGTTTTAGTGTACTCCAATCAACAGCCCATACAACCACAAAAAGGAATGGAGTCATTAGCACTTATGGTTTGTAAATGGCACCCAGAATTATGTTGCACGAAGCACAATTTCACATCATTCTGGGTCCATTTGTTTGAAAACAAGGTCCATTCAGGCTGAAACGTTACAAGAAGGTAGAATCTATTGAGTTGTAAGTGATCTGAACGTTTCATGATGATCGCACATTCCTATAGGGGGTCAAACCATGTCCCAAAGGTCACCGGGCCTGGTGTCACTTTAAAGAAGTAGTCCAGTTACACCTTTGTGGGCTTATAACTTGGCTTCTGAATGTCCTAGAGAGATCAGGTTTGTTTTAGTGTATTCCAATCAACAGCCCCTACAACCACAAAAAGGAATGGAGTCATTAGCACTTATGGTTTGTAAATGGCACCCAGAATTATGTTGCACGAAGCACAATTTCACATCATTCTGGGTCCATTTGTGTGAAAACAAGGTCCAATCAGGCTGAAACGTTACAAGAAGGTGTAGAATCTATTGAGTTGTAAGTGATCTGAACGTTTCAGGATGATCGCACATTCCTAAGTGGGTCAAACCATGTCCCAAAGGTCACCAGATATGGTGTCACTTTAAAGAAGTAGTCCAGTTACACCTTTGTGGGCTTATAACTTGGCTTCTGAATGTCCTAGAGAGATCAGGTTTGTTTTAGTGTACTCCAATCAACAGCCCCTACAACCCCAAAAAGGAATGGAGTCATTAGCACTTATGGTTTGTAAATGGCACCCAGAATTATGTTGCACGAAGCACAATTTCACATCATTCTGGGTTCATTTGTGTGAAAACAAGGTCCAATCAGGCTGAAACGTTACAGGAAGGTAGAATCTATTGAGTTGTAAGTGATCTGAACGTTTCATAATGATAGCACTTTCCTAAGGGGGTCAAACCATGTCCCAAAGGTCACCGGATCAGTGTCAATTTAAAGAAGTAGTCCAGTTACACATTTGTGGGCTTATAACTTGGCTTCTGAATGTCCTAGAGTGATCAGGTTTGTTTCAGAGTACTCCAATCAACAGCCCCTACAACCACAAAAAGGAATGGAGTCATTAGCACTTATGGTTTGTAAATGGCACCCAGAATTATGTTGCACGAAGCACAATTTCACATCATTCTGGGTCCATTTGTGTGAAAACAAGGTCCATTCAGGCTTAAACGTTACAAGAAGGTAGAATCTATTGAGTTGTAAGTGATCTGAACGTTTCATGATGATCGCACATTCCTATAGGGGGTCAAACCATGTCCCAAAGGTCACCGGGCCTGGTGTCACTTTAAAGAAGTAGTCCAGTTACACCTTTGTGGGCTTATAACTTGGCTTCTGAATGTCCTAGAGAGGTCAGGCTTGTTTTAGTGTACTCCAATCAACAGCCCCTACAGCCACAAAAAGGAATGGAGTCAAAAGCACTTATGGTTTGTAAATGGCGAGGAGCGTCTTGCCACATGTCAACAATGGGTCTGACTGAGGGCCTCCAGGAGAGAAGCCCAAGCAACACGCGGCCCGAGGAGCGTCTTGCCACATGTCAGCACTCGGTCTGACTGAGCGCCTCCAGGAGAGAGGCCCAAGCAAGAAGCGCCCCGAGGAGCGTCTTGCCACATGTCAACAATGGGTCTGACTGAGGGCCTCCAGGAGAGAAGCCCAAGCAAGACGCGCCCCGAGGAGCGTCTTGACACATGTCAACACTGGGTCTGACAGAGGGCCTCCAGGAGAGAGGCCCAAGCAAGACGTGCCCCAAGGAGTGTCTTGCCACATGTCACCACTTGGTCTGACTGAGCGCCTCCAGGAGAGAGGCCCAAGCAACACGCACCCCGAGGAGCGTCAGGCCACATGTCACTACTCAGTCTGACTGAGCGCCTCCAGGAGAGAGGCCCAAGCAAGACGCACCCCGAGGACCGTCTTGCCACGTGTCAACACTGGGTCTGATTGAGGGCCTTCTGGAGAGAGGCCCAAGCAAGACGCGCCCCGAGGAGCGTCTTGCCACATGTCAACAATGGGTCTTACTGAGGGCCTCCAGGAGAGAAGCCCAAGCAAGACGCGCCCCGAGGAGCTTCTTGCCACATGTCAGCACTGGGTCTGACTGAGCGCCTCCAGGAGAGAGGCCCAAGCAAGACGCGCCCCGAGGGGCGTCTTGCCACATGTCACTACTCGGTCTGACTGAGCGCCTCAAGGAGAGAGGTCCAAGCAACACGCGCCCCGAGGAGCGTCTTTCCACATGTCAACACTGGGTCTGACTGAGTGCCTCCATGAGAGAAGCCCCAGCAAGACGCGCCCCGAGGAGCGTCTTGCCACATGTCACTACTCGGTCTGACTGAGCGCCTCCAGGAGAGAGGCCCAAGCAAGACGTGCCCCGAGGAGCGTCTTGCCACATGTCAACAATGGGTCTGACTGAGGGCCTCCAGGAGAGAAGCCCAAGCAAGAAGCGCCTAGAGGAGCGTCTTGCCACATGTCAACACTGGGTCTGACTGAGTGCCTCCAGGAGAGAGGCCCAAGCAAGACACGCCCCGAGGAGCGTCATGACACATGTCAACACTGGGTCTGACTGAGGGCCTCCATGAGAGAAGCCCAAGCAAGACGGGCCCCGAGGAGAGTCTTGCCACATGTCAACACTGGGTCTGACAGAGGGCATCCAGGAGAGAGGCCCAAGCAATACGCGCCCCGAGGAGCGTCTTGCCACATGTCAACAATGGGTCTGACTGAGGGCCTCCAGGAGAGAGGCCCAAGCAAGACGCGCCCCGAGGAGCGTCTTGCGACGTGTCAACACTGGGTCTGACTTAGCGCCTCCAGGAGAGAGGCCCAAGCAAGATGCGCCCCGAGGAGCGTCTTGCCACGTGTCACCACTGGGTCTGACTGAGGTCGTCCAGGAGAGAGGCCCAAGCACGACGCGCCCCGAGGAGCGTCTTGCCACGTGTCACCACTGGGTCTGATTGAGCACCTCCAGGAGAGAGGCCCCAGCAAGACGCGCCCCGAGGAGCGTCTTGCCACTTGTCACTACTCGGTCTAACTGAGCGCCTCCAGGAGAGACTTCCAAGCAAGATGCGCCCCGAGGAGCGTCTTGCCACATGTCACTACTCGGTCTGACTGAGCGCCTCCAGGAGGGAGGTCCAAGCAAGACGCGCCCCGAGGAGCGTCTTGCCACATGTCACTACTCGGTCTGACTGAGCGCCTCCAGGAGAGAGGCCCAAGCAAGACGTGCCCCGAGGAGCGTCTTGCCACATGTCAACAATGGGTCTTACTGAGGGCCTCCAGGAGAGAAGCCCAAGCAAGACGCGCCCAGAGGAGCGTCTTGCCACATGTCAACACGGGGTCTGACTGAGCGCCTCCAGGAGAGAGGCCCAAGCAAGACACGCCCCGAGGAGCGTCTTGACACATGTCAACACTGGGTCGGACTGAGGGCCTCCATGAGAGAAGCCCAAGCAAGACGCGTCCCGAGGAGTGTCTTGCCACATGTCAACACTCGGTCTGACAGAGGGCATTCAGGAGAGAGGCCCAAGCAATACTCGCCCCGAGGAGCGTCTTGCCAAATGTCACCACTGGGTCTGAATGAGCGCCTCCAGGAGAGAGGCCCAACCAAGACGCGCCCCGAGGAGTGTCTTGCCACATGCCAACACTGGGTCTGACTGAGCGCCTCCAGGAGAGAGGCCCAAGCAAGACGCGCCCCGAGGAGCGTCTTGCCACGTGTCAACACTGGGTCTGACTGAGCGCCTCCAGGAGAGAGGCCCAAGCAAGACGCGCCCCAAGGAGCGTCTTTCCTCGTGTCACCACTGGGTCTGACTGAGCGCCTCCAGGAGAGAGGCCCAAGAAAGATGCGCCCCGAGGAGCGTCTTGCCACATGTCAACACTGGGTCTGACTGAGCTCCTCCTGGAGAGAGGCCCAAGCAAGACGCGCCCCGAGGAGCGTCTTGCCACATGTCAACAATGGGTCCTACTGAGGGCCTCCAGGAGAGAGGCCCAAGCAAGATGCGCCCGGAGGAGCGTCTTGCCACATGTCAACACTGGGTCTGACAGAGGGCCTCCAGGAGAGAGGCCCAAGCAAGACGCGCCCCGAGGAGCGTCTTGCCACATGTCACCTCTGGGTCTTGCCACATGTCACCTCTGGTTCTGACTGAGCGCCTCCAGGAGAGAGGCCCAAGCAAGACGCGCCCCGAGGAGCGTCTTGCCACATGTCAACAATGGGTCTGACTGAGGACCTCCCGGAGAGAAGCCCAAGCAACACGCGGCCCGAGGAGCGTCTTGCCACATGTCAGCACTCGTTCTGACTGAGCGCCTCCAGGAGAGAGGCCCAAGCAAGACGCGCCCCGAGGAGCGTCTTGCCACATGTCAACAATGGGTCTGACTGAGGGCCTCCAGGAGAGAAGCCCAAGCAAGACTGCTCCCCGAGGAGCGTCTTGACACATGTCAACACTGGGTCAGACAGAGCGCCTCCAGGAGAGAGGCCCAAGCAAGACGCGCCCCGAGGAGCGTCAGGCCACATGTCACTACTCAGTCTGACTGAGCGCCTCCAGGAGAGAGGCCCAAGCAAGACGCGCCCCGAGGAGCGTCTTGCCACATGTCAGCACTGGGTCTGACTGAGCGCCTCCAGGAGAGAGGCCCCAGCAAGACGCGCCCCGAGGAGCATCTTGCCTTATGTCAGCACTCGGTCTGACTGAGCGCCTCCAGGAGAGAGGCCCAAGCAAGACGCGCCCCGAGGAGCGTCTTGCCACATGTCAACAATGGGTCTGACTGAGGGCCTCCAGGAGAGAGGCCCAAGCAAGATGCGCCCGGAGGAGCGTCTTGCCACATGTCAACACTGGGTCTGACAGAGGGCCTCCAGGAGAGAGGCCCAAGCAAGACGCGCCCCGAGGAGCGTCTTGTCACATGTCAACACTGGGTCTTTCTGAACGCCTCCAGGAGAGAAGCCCAAGCAAGACGCGCCCCGAGGAGCGTCTTGCCACATGTCAGCACTCGGTCTGACTGAGCGCCTCCAGGAGAGAGGCCCAAGCAAGACGCGCCCCGAGGAGCGTCTTGCCACATGTCAACAATGGGTCTGACTGAGGGCCTCCAGGAGAGAAGCCCAAGCAAGACGCGCCCCGAGGAGCGTCTTGACACATGTCAACACTGGGTCTGACAGAGGGCCTCCAGGAGAGAGGCCCAAGCAAGACGCGCCCCGAGGAGTGTCTTGCCACATGTCACCACTTGGTCTGACTGAGCGCCTCCAGGAGAGAGGCCCAAGCAACACGCGCCCCGAGGAGCGTCAGGCCACATGTCACTACTCAGTCTGACTGAGCGCCTCCAGGAGAGAGGCCCAAGCAAGACGCGCCCCGAGGAGCGTCTTGCCACATGTCAACACTGGGTCTGATTGAGGGCCTTCTGGAGAGAGGCCCAAGCAAGACGCGCCCCGAGGAGCGTCTTGCCACATGTCACCTCTGGTTCTGACTGAGCGCCTCCAGGAGAGAGGCCCAAGCAAGACGCGCCCCGAGGAGCGTCTTGTCACATGTCAACACTGGGTCTTTCTGAGCGCCTCCAGGAGAGAAGCCCAAGCAAGACGCGCCCCGAGGAGCGTCTTGCCACATGTCAGCACTCGGTCAGACTGAGCGCCTCCAGGAGAGAGGCCCAAGCAAGACGCGCCCCGAGGAGCGTCTTGCCACATGTCAACAATTGGTCTGACTGAGGGCCTCCAGGAGAGAAGCCCAAGCAAGAAGCGCCCCGAGGAGCGTCTTGACACATGTCAACACTGGGTCTGACAGAGGGCCTCCAGGAGAGAGGCCCAAGCAAGACGCGCCCCGAGGAGTGTCTTGCCACATGTCACCACTTGGTCTGACTGAGCGCCTCCAGGAGAGAGGCCCAAGCAACACGCGCCCCGAGGAGTGTCAGGCCACATGTCACTACTCAGTCTGACTGAGCGCCTCCAGGAGAGAGGCCCAAGCAAGACGCGCCCCGAGGAGCGTCTTGCCACGTGTCAACACTGGGTCTGATTGAGGGCCTTCTGGAGAGAGGCCCAAGCAAGACGCGCCCCGAGGAGCGTCTTGCCACATGTCAACAATGGGTCTTACTGAGGGCCTCCAGGAGAGAAGCCCAAGCAAGACGCGCCCCGAGGAGCTTCTTTCCACATGTCAGCACTCGGTCTGACTGAGCGCCTCCAGGAGAGAGGCCAAAGCAAGACGCGCCCCGAGGAGGGTCTTGACACATGTCAACACTGGGTCTGACAGAGGGCCTCCATGAGAGAGGCCCAAGCAAGACGCGCCCCGAGGAGTGTCTTGCCACATGTCAACACTGGGTCTGACAGAGGGCCTCCATGAGAGAGGCCCAAGCAAGACGCGCCCCGAGGAGTGTCTTGCCACATGTCACCACTTGGTCTGACTGAGCGCCTCCAGGAGAGAGGCCCAAGCAACACGCGCCCGAGGAGCGTCAGGCCACATGTCACTACTCAGTCTGACTGAGCGCCTCCAGGAGAGAAGCCCAAGTAAGACGCGCCCCGAGGAGCGTCTTGCCACGTGTCAACACTGGGTCTGATTGAGGGCCTTCTGGAGAGAGGCCCAAGCCAGACGCGCCCCGAGGAGTGTCTTGCCAAATGTCAACACTGGGTCTGACTGAGCGCCTCAGGGAGAGAAGCCCAAGCAAGACGCGCCCCGAGGAGCGTCTTGCCACATGTCAACACTGGGTCTGACTGAGCGCCTCCAGGAGAGAGGCCCAAGCAAGACGCGCCCCGAGGAGCGTCTTGCCACGTGTCAACACTGGGTCTGATTGAGGGCCTTCTGGAGAGAGGCCCAAGCAAGACGCGCCCCGAGGAGCGTCTTGCCACATGTCAACAATGGGTCTTACTGAGGGCCTCCAGGAGAGAAGCCCAAGCAAGACGCGCCCCGAGGAGCTTCTTTCCACATGTCAGCACTCGGTCTGACTGAGCGCCTCCAGGAGAGAGGCCAAAGCAAGACGCGCCCCGAGGAGGGTCTTGACACATGTCAACACTGGGTCTGACAGAGGGCCTCCATGAGAGAGGCCCAAGCAAGACGCGCCCCGAGGAGTGTCTTGCCACATGTCAACACTGGGTCTGACAGAGGGCCTCCATGAGAGAGGCCCAAGCAAGACGCACCCCGAGGAGTGTCTTGCCACATGTCACCACTTGGTCTGACTGAGCGCCTCCAGGAGAGAGGCCCAAGCAACATGCGCCCCGAGGAGCGTCAGGCCACATGTCACTACTCAGTCTGACTGAGCGCCTCCAGGAGAGAAGCCCAAGTGAGACGCGCCCCGAGGAGCGTCTTGCCACTTGTCAACACTGGGTCTGATTGAGGGCCTTCTGGAGAGAGGCCCAAGCAAGACGCGCCCCGAGGAGTGTCTTGCCAAATGTCAACACTGGGTCTGACTGAGCGCCTCAGGGAGAGAAGCCCAAGCAAGACGCGCCCCGAGGAGCGTCTTGCCACATGTCAACACTGGGTCTGACTAAGTGCCTCCATGAGAGAAGCCCCAGCAAGACGCGCTCCGAGGAGCGTCTTGCCACATGTCACCTCTGGTTCTGACTGAGCGCCTCTTGTCTTGCCACATGTCAACACTGGGTCTGACAGAGGGCCTCCAGGAGAGAGGCCCAAGCAAGACGTGCCCCGAGGAGCGTCTTGCCACATGTCACCTCTGGTTCTGACTGAGCTCCTCCTTGAGAGAGGCCCAAGCAAGACGCGCCCCGAGGAGCGTCTTGCCACATGTCAGCACTCGTTCTGACTGAGCGCCTCCAGGAGAGAGGCCCAAGCAAGACGCGCCCCGAGGAGCGTCTTGCCACATGTCAACAATGGGTCTGACTGAGGGCCTCCAGGAGAGAAGCCCAAGCAACACGCGGCCCGAGGAGCGTCTTGCCACATGTCAGCACTCGGTCTGACTGAGCGCCTCCAGGAGAGAGGCCCAAGCAAGACGCGCCCCGAGGAGCGTCTTGACACATGTCAACACTGGGTCTGACAGAGGGCCTCCAGGAGAGAGGCCCAAGCAAGACGCGTCCCGAGGAGTGTCTTGCCACATGTCACCACTTGGTCTGACTGAGCGCCTCCAAGAGAGAGGCCCAAGCAACACGCGCCCCGAGGAGCGTCAGGCCTCATGTCACTACTCAGTCTGACTGAGCGCCTCCAGGAGAGAGGCCCAAGCAAGACGCGCCCCGATGAGCGTCTTGCCACGTGTCAACAATGGGTCCTACTGAGGGCCTCCAGGAGAGAGGCCCAAGCAAGATGCGCCCGGAGGAGCGTCTTGCCACATGTCAACACTGGGTCTGACAGAGGGCCTCCAGGAGAGAGGCCCAAGCAAGACGCGCCCCGAGGAGCGTCTTGCCACATGTCACCTCTGGGTCTTGCCACATGTCACCTCTGGTTCTGACTGAGCGCCTCCAGGAGAGAGGCCCAAGCAAGACGCGCCCCGAGGAGCGTCTTGCCACATGTCAACAATGGGTCTGACTGAGGACCTCCAGGAGAGAAGCCCAAGCAACACGCGGCCCGAGGAGCGTCTTGCCACATGTCAGCACTCGGTCTGACTGAGCGCCTCCAGGAGAGAGGCCCAAGCAAGACGCGCCCCGAGGAGCGTCTTGCCACATGTCAACAATGGGTCTGACTGAGGGCCTCCAGGAGAGAAGCCCAAGCAAGACTGCGCCCCGAGGAGCGTCTTGACACATGTCAACACTGGGTCAGACAGAGCGCCTCCAGGAGAGAGGTCCAAGCAAGACGCGCCCCGAGGAGCGTCAGGCCACATGTCACTACTCAGTCTGACTGAGCGCCTCCAGGAGAGAGGCCCAAGCAAGACGCGCCCCGAGGAGCGTCTTGCCACATGTCAGCACTGGGTCTGACTGAGCGCCTCCAGGAGAGAGGCCCAAGCAAGACGCGCCCCGAGGAGCGTCTTGCCACATGTCAACAATGGGTCTGACTGAGGGCCTCCAGGAGAGAGGCCCAAGCAAGATGCGCCCGGAGGAGCGTCTTGCCACATGTCAACACTGGGTCTGACAGAGGGCCTCCAGGAGAGAGGCCCAAGCAAGACGCGCCCCGAGGAGCGTCTTGTCACATGTCAACACTGGGTCTTTCTGAACGCCTCCAGGAGAGAAGCCCAAGCAAGACGCGCCCCGAGGAGCGTCTTGCCACATGTCAGCACTGGGTCTGACTGAGCGCCTCCAGGAGAGAGGCCCCAGCAAGACGCGCCCCGAGGAGCGTCTTGCCTTATGTCAGCACTTGGTCTGACTGAGCGCCTCCAGGAGAGAGGCCCAAGCAAGACGCGCCCCGAGGAGCGTCTTGCCACATGTCAACAATGGGTCTGACTGAGGGACTCCAGGAGAGAGGCCCAAGCAAGATGCGCCCGGAGGAGCGTCTTGCCACATGTCAACACTGGGTCTGACAGAGGGCCTCCAGGAGAGAGGCCCAAGCAAGACGCGCCCCGAGGAGCGTCTTGTCACATGTCAACACTGGGTCTTTCTGAACGCCTCCAGGAGAGAAGCCCAAGCAAGACGCGCCCCGAGGAGCGTCTTGCCACATGTCAGCACTCGGTCTGACTGAGCGCCTCCAGGAGAGAGGCCCAAGCAAGACGCGCCCCGAGGAGCGTCTTGCCACATGTCAACAATGGGTCTGACTGAGGGCCTCCAGGAGAGAAGCCCAAGCAAGACGCGCCCCGAGGAGCGTCTTGCCACATGTCAGCACTCGGTCAGACTGAGCGCCTCCAGGAGAGAGGCCCAAGCAAGACGCGCCCCGAGGAGCGTCTTGCCACATGTCAACAATTGGTCTGACTGAGGGCCTCCAGGAGAGAAGCCCAAGCAAGACGCGCCCCGAGGAGCGTCTTGACACATGTCAACACTGGGTCTGACAGAGGGCCTCCAGGAGAGAGGCCCAAGCAAGACGCGCCCCGAGGAGTGTCTTGCCACATGTCACCACTTTGTCTGACTGAGCGCCTCCAGGAGAGAGGCCCAAGCAACACGCGCCCCGAGGAGTGTCAGGCCACATGTCACTACTCAGTCTGACTGAGCGCCTCCAGGAGAGAGGCCCAAGCAAGACGCGCCCCCAGGAGCGTCTTGCCACATGTCAACACTGGGTCTGACTGAGCGCCTCCAGGAGAGAGGCCCAAGCAAGACGCGCCCCGAGGAGCGTCTTGCCACGTGTCAACACTGGGTCTGATTGAGGGCCTTCTGGAGAGAGGCCCAAGCAAGACGCGCCCCGAGGAGCGTCTTGCCACATGTCAACAATGGGTCTTACTGAGGGCCTCCAGGAGAGAAGCCCAAGCAAGACGCGCCCCGAGGAGCTTCTTTCCACATGTCAGCACTCGGTCTGACTGAGCGCCTCCAGGAGAGAGGCCAAAGCAAGACGCGCCCCGAGGAGGGTCTTGACACATGTCAACACTGGGTCTGACAGAGGGCCTCCATGAGAGAGGCCCAAGCAAGACGCGCCCCGAGGAGTGTCTTGCCACATGTCAACACTGGGTCTGACAGAGGGCCTCCATGAGAGAGGCCCAAGCAAGACGCGCCCCGAGGAGTGTCTTGCCACATGTCACCACTTGGTCTGACTGAGCGCCTCCAGGAGAGAGGCCCAAGCAACACGCGCCCCGAGGAGCGTCAGGCCACATGTCTCTACTCAGTCTGACTGAGCGCCTCCAGGAGAGAAGCCCAAGTAAGACGCGCCCCGAGGAGCGTCTTGCCACGTGTCAACACTGGGTCTGATTGAGGGCCTTCTGGAGAGAGGCCCAAGCAAGACGCGCCCCGAGGAGTGTCTTGCCAAATGTCAACACTGGGTCTGACTGAGTGCCTCAGGGAGAGAAGCCCAAGCAAGACGCGCCCCGAGGAGCGTCTTGCCACATGTCAACACTGGGTCTGACTGAGCGCCTCCAGGAGAGAGGCCCAAGCAAGACGCGCCCCGAGGAGCGTCTTGCCACGTGTCAACACTGGGTCTGATTGAGGGCCTTCTGGAGAGAGGCCCAAGCAAGACGCGCCCCGAGGAGTGTCTTGCCACATGTCAACAATGGGTCTTACTGAGGGCCTCCAGGAGAGAAGCCCAAGCAAGACGCGCCCCGAGGAGCTTCTTTCCACATGTCAGCACTCGGTCTGACTGAGCGCCTCCAGGAGAGAGGCCAAAGCAAGACGCGCCCCGAGGAGGGTCTTGACACATGTCAACACTGGGTCTGACAGAGGGCCTCCATGAGAGAGGCCCAAGCAAGACGCGCCCCGAGGAGTGTCTTGCCACATGTCAACACTGGGTCTGACAGAGGGCCTCCATGAGAGAGGCCCAAGCAAGACGCGCCCCGAGGAGTGTCTTGCCACATGTCACCACTTGGTCTGACTGAGCGCCTCCAGGAGAGAGGCCCAAGCAACACGCGCCCCGAGGAGCGTCAGGCCACATGTCACTACTCAGTCTGACTGAGCGCCTCCAGGAGAGAAGCCCAAGTGAGACGTGCCCCGAGGAGCGTCTTGCCACGTGTCAACACTGGGTCTGATTGAGGGCCTTCTGGAGAGAGGCCCAAGCAAGACGCGCCCCAAGGAGTGTCTTGCCAAATGTCAAAACTGGGTCTGACTGAGCGCCTCAGGGAGAGAAGCCCAAGCAAGACGCGCCCCGAGGAGCGTCTTGCCACATGTCAACACTGGGTCTGACTAAGTGCCTCCATGAGAGAAGCCCCAGCAAGACGCGCCCCGAGGAGCGTCTTGCCACATGTCACCTCTGGTTCTGACTGAGCGCCTCTCGTCTTGCCACATGTCAACACTGGGTCTGACAGAGGGCCTCCAGGAGAGAGGCCCAAGCAAGACGTGCCCCGAGGAGCGTCTTGCCACATGTCACCTCTGTTTCTGACTGAGCGCCTCCTTGAGAGAGGCCCAAGCAAGACGCGCCCCGAGGAGCGTCTTGCCACATGTCAGCACTCGGTCTGACTGAGCGCCTCCAGGAGAGAGGCCCAAGCAAGACGCGCCCCGAGGAGCGTCTTGCCACATGTCAACAATGGGTCTGACTGAGGGCCTCCAGGAGAGAAGCCCAAGCAACACGCGGCCCGAGGAGCGTCTTGCCACATGTCAGCACTCGGTCTGACTGAGCGCCTCCAGGAGAGAGGCCCAAGCAAGACGCGCCCCGAGGAGCGTCTTGCCACATGTCAACACTGGGTCTGACTGAGGGCCTCCAGGAGAGAAGCCCAAGCAAGACGCGCCCCGAGGAGCGTCTTGACACATGTCAACACTGGGTCTGACAGAGGGCCTCCAGGAGAGAGGCCCAAGCAAGACGCGTCCCGAGGAGTGTCTTGCCACATGTCACCACTTGGTCTGACTGAGCGCCTCCAGGAGAGAGGCCCAAGCAACACGCGCCCCGAGGATCGTCAGGCCTCATGTCACTACTCAGTCTGACTGAGCGCCTCCAGGAGAGAGGCCCAAGCAAGACGCGCCCCGATGAGCGTCTTGCCACGTGTCAACAATGGGTCCTACTGAGGGCCTCCAGGAGAGAGGCCCAATCAAGATGCGCCCGGAGGAGCGTCTTGCCACATGTCAACACTGGGTCTGACAGAGGGCCTCCAGGAGAGAGGCCCAAGCAAGACGCGCCCCGAGGAGCGTCTTGCCACATGTCACCTCTGGTTCTGACTGAGCGCCTCCAGGAGAGAGGCCCAAGCAAGACGCGCCTCGAGGAGCGTCTTGCCACATGTCAACAATGGGTCTGACTGAGGACCTCCAGGAGAGAAGCCCAAGCAACACGCGGCCCGAGGAGCGTCTTGCCACATGTCAGCACTCGGTCTGACTGAGCGCCTCCAGGAGAGAGGCCCAAGCAAGACGCGCCCCGAGGAGCGTCTTGCCACATGTCAACAATGGGTCTGACTGAGGGCCTCCAGGAGAGAAGCCCAAGCAAGACTGCGCCCCGAGGAGCGTCTTGACACATGTCAACACTGGGTCAGACAGAGCGCCTCCAGGAGAGAGGCCCAAGCAAGACGCGCCCCGAGGAGCGTCAGGCCACATGTCACTACTCAGTCTGACTGAGCGCCTCCAGGAGAGAGGCCCAAGCAAGACGCGCCCCGAGGAGCGTCTTGCCACATGTCAGCACTGGGTCTGACTGAGCGCCTCCAGGAGAGAGGCCCCAGCAAGACGCGCCCCGAGGAGCGTCTTGCCTTATGTCAGCACTCGGTCTGACTGAGCGCCTCCAGGAGAGAGGCCCAAGCAAGACGCGCCCCGAGGAGCGTCTTGCCACATGTCAACAATGGGTCTGACTGAGGGCCTCCAGGAGAGAGGCCCAAGCAAGATGCGCCCGGAGGAGCGTCTTGCCACATGTCAACACTGGGTCTGACAGAGGGCCTCCAGGAGAGAGGCCCAAGCAAGACGCGCCCCGAGGAGCGTCTTGCCACATGTCAGCACTCGGTCTGACTGAGCGCCTCCAGGAGAGAGGCCCAAGCAAGACGCGCCCCGAGGACCGTCTTGCCACATGTCAACAATGGGTCTGACTGAGGGCCTCCAGGAGAGAATCCCAAGCAAGACGCGCCCCGAGGAGCGTCTTGACACATGTCAACACTGGGTCTGACAGAGGGCCTCCAGGAGAGAGGCCCAAGCAAGACGCGCCCCGAGGAGTGTCTTGCCACATGTCACCACTTGGTCTGACTGAGCGCCTCCAGGAGAGAGGCCCAAGCAACACACGCCCCGAGGAGCGTCAGGCCACATGTCACTACTCAGTCTGACTGAGCGCCTCCAGGAGAGAGGCCCAAGCAAGACGCGCCCCGAGGAGCGTCTTGCCACATGTCAACACTGGGTCTGATTGAGGGCGTTCTGGAGAGAGGCCCAAGCAAGACGCGCCCCGAGGAGCGTCTTGCCACATGTCACCTCTGGTTCTGACTGAGCGCCTCCAGGAGAGAGGCCCAAGCAAGATGCGCCCCGAGGAGCGTCTTGTCACATGTCAACACTGGGTCTTTCTGAGCGCCTCCAGGAGAGAAGCCCAAGCAAGACGCGCCCCGAGGAGCGTCTTGCCACATGTCAGCACTCGGTCAGACTGAGCGCCTCCAGGAGAGAGGCCCAAGCAAGACGCGCCCCGAGGAGCGTCTTGCCACATGTCAACAATTGGTCTGACTGAGGGCCTCCAGGAGAGAAGCCCAAGCAAGACGCGCCCCGAGGAGCGTCTTGACACATGTCAACACTGGGTCTGACAGAGGGCCTCCAGGAGAGAGGCCCAAGCAAGACGCGCCCCGAGGAGTGTCTTGCCACATGTCACCACTTGGTCTGACTGAGCGCCTCCAGGAGAGAGGCCCAAGCAACACGCGCCCCGAGGAGTGTCAGGCCACATGTCACTACTCAGTTTGACTGAGCGCCTCCAGGAGAGAGGCCCAAGCAAGACGCGCCCCGAGGAGCGTCTTGCCACGTGTCAACACTGGGTCTGATTGAGGCCCTTCTGGAGAGAGGCCCAAGCAAGACGCGCCCCGAGGAGCGTCTTGCCACATGTCAACAATGGGTCTTACTGAGGGCCTCCAGGAGAGAAGCCCAAGCAAGACGCGCCCCGAGGAGCTTCTTTCCACATGTCAGCACTCGGTCCGACTGAGCGCCTCCAGGAGAGAGGCCAAAGCAAGACGCGCCCCGAGGAGGGTCTTGACACATGTCAACACTGGGTCTGACAGAGGGCCTCCATGAGAGAGGCCCAAGCAAGACGCGCCCCGAGGAGTGTCTTGCCACATGTCAACACTGGGTCTGACAGAGGGCCTCCATGAGAGAGGCCCAAGCAAGACGCGCCCCGAGGAGTGTCTTGCCACATGTCACCACTTGGTCTGACTGAGCGCCTCCAGGAGAGAGGCCCAAGCAACACGCGCCCCGAGGAGCGTCAGGCCACATGTCACTACTCAGTCTGACTGAGCGCCTCCAGGAGAGAAGCCCAAGTAAGACGCGCCCCGAGGAGCGTCTTGCCACGTGTCAACACTGGGTCTGATTGAGGGCCTTCTGGAGAGAGGCCCAAGCAAGACGCGCCCCGAGGAGTGTCTTGCCAAATGTCAACACTGGGTCTGACTGAGCGCCTCAGGGAGAGAAGCCCAAGCAAGACGCGCCCCGAGGAGCGTCTTGCCACATGTCAACACTGGGTCTGACTAAGTGCCTCCATGAGAGAAGCCCCAGCAAGACGCGCCCCGAGGAGCGTCTTGCCACATGTCACCTCTGGTTCTGACTGAGCGCCTCTCGTCTTGCCACATGTCAACACTGGGTCTGACAGAGGGCCTCCAGGAGAGAGGCCCAAGCAAGACGCGCCCCGAGGAGCGTCTTGCCACATGTCACCTCTGGTTCTGACTGAGCGCCTCCAGGAGAGAGGCCCAAGCAAGACGCGCCCCGAGGAGCGTCTTGCCACATGTCAGCACTCGGTCTGACTGAGCGCCTCCAGGAGAGAGGCCCAAGCAAGACGCGCCCCGAGGAGCGTCTTGCCACATGTCAACAATTGGTCTGACTGAGGGCCTCCAGGAGAGAAGCCCAAGCAACACGCGGCCCGAGGAGCGTCTTTCCACATGTCAGCACTCGGTCTGACTGAGCGCCTCCAGGAGAGAGGCCCAAGCAAGACGCGCCCCGAGGAGCGTCTTGCCACATGTCAACAATGGGTCTGACTGAGGGCCTCCAGGAGAGAAGCCCAAGCAAGACGCGCCCCGAGGAGCGTCTTGACACATGTCAACACTGGGTCTGACAGAGGGCCTCCAGGAGAGAGGCCCAAGCAAGACGCGTCCCGAGGAGTGTCTTGCCACATGTCACCACTTGGTCTGACTGAGCGCCTCCAGGAGAGAGGCCCAAGCAACACGCGCCCCGAGGAGCGTCAGGCCTCATGTCACTACTCAGTCTGACTGAGCGCCTCCAGGAGAGAGGCCCAAGCAAGACGCGCCCCGATGAGCGTCTTGCCACGTGTCAACACTGGGTCTGATTGAGGGCCTTCTGGAGAGAAGCCCAAGCAAGAAGTGCCCCGAGGAGCGTCTTGCCACATGTCAACAATGGGTCTTACTGAGGGCCTCCAGGAGAGAAGCCCAAGCAAGACGCGCCCCGAGGAGCTTCTTTCCACATGTCAGCACTCGGTCTGACTGAGCGCCTCCAGGAGAGAGGCCAAAGCAAGACGCGCCCCGAGGAGCGTCTTGACACATGTCAACACTGGGTCTGACAGAGGGCCTGCATGAGAGAGGCCCAAGCAAGACGCGCCCCGAGGAGTGTCTTGCCACATGTCAACACTGGGTCTGACAGAGGGCCTCCATGAGAGAGGCCCAAGCAAGACGCGCCCCGAGGAGCTTCTTGCCACATGTCAGCAATCGGTCTGACAGAGGGCCTCCATGAGAGAGGCCCAAGCAAGACGCGCCCCGAGGAGTGTCTTGCCAAATGTCAACACTGGGTCTGACTGAGTGCCTCAGGGAGAGAGGTCCAAGCAAGACGCGCCCCGAGGAGCGTCTTGCCACATGTCAACACTGGGTCTGACTGAGTGCCTCCATGAGAGAAGCCCCAGCAAGACGCGCCCCGAGGAGCGTCTTGCCACATGTCACTACTCGGTCTGTTTGAGCGCCTCCAGGAGAGAGGCCCAAGCAAGACGTGCCCCGAGGAACGTCTTGCAACATGTCAACAATGGGTCTGACTGAGGGCCTCCAGGAGAGAAGCCCAAGCAAGACGCGCCCCGAGGAACGTCTTTCCACATGTCAGCACTCGGTCTGACTGAGCGCCTCCAGGAGAGAGGCCCAAGCAAGACGCGCCCCGAGGAGCGTCTTGCCACATGTCAACAATGGGTCTGACTGAGGGCCTCCAGGAGAGAAACCCAAGCAACACGCGGCCCGAGGAGCGTCTTGCCACATGTCAGCACTCGGTCTGACTGAGCGCCTCCAGGAGAGAGGCCAAAGCAAGACGCGCCCCGAGGAGCGTCTTGCCACATGTCAACAATGGGTCTGACTGAGGGCCTCCAGGAGAGAAGCCCCAGCAAGACGCGCCCCGAGGAGCGTCTTGCCACATGTCACCTCTGGTTCTGACTGAGCGCCTCTCGTCTTGCCACATGTCAACACTGGGTCTGACTGAGGGCCTCCAGGAGAGAAGCCCAAGCAAGACGCGCCCCGAGGAGCGTCTTTCCACATGTCAGCACTCGGTCTGACTGAGCGCCTCCAGGAGAGAGGCCCAAGCAAGACGCGCCCCGAGGAGCGTCTTGCCACATGTCAACAATGGGTCTGACTGAGGGCCTCCAGGAGAGAAACCCAAGCAACACGCGGCCCGAGGAGCGTCTTGCCACATGTCAGCACTCGGTCTGACTGAGCGCCTCCAGGAGAGAGGCCAAAGCAAGACGCGCCCCGAGGAGCGTCTTGCCACATGTCAACAATGGGTCTGACTGAGGGCCTCCAGGAGAGAAGCCCCAGCAAGACGCGCCCCGAGGAGCGTCTTGCCACATGTCACCTCTGGTTCTGACTGAGCGCCTCTCGTCTTGCCACATGTCAACACTGGGTCTGACAGAGGGCCTCCAGGAGAGAGGCCCAAGCAAGACGCGCCCCGAGGAGCGTCTTGACACATGTCAACACTGGGTCTGACAGAGGGCCTCCAGGAGAGAGGCCCAAGCAAGACGCGCCCCGAGGAGTGTCTTGCCACATGTCACCACTTGGTCTGACTGAGCGCCTCCAGGAGAGAGGCCCAAGCAACACGCGCCCCGAGGAGCGTCAGGCCTCATGTCACTACTCAGTCTGACTGAGCGCCTCCAGGAGAGAGGCCCAAGCAAGACGCGCCCCGAAGAGCGTCTTGCCACGTGTCAACACTGGGTCTGATTGAGGGCCTTCTGGAGAGAGGCCCAAGCAAGAAGCGCCCCGAGGAGCGTCTTGCCACATGTCAACAATGGGTCTTACTGAGGGCCTCCAGGAGAGAAGCCCAAGCAAGACGTGCCCCGAGGAGCTTCTTTCCACATGTCAGCACTCGGTCTGACTGAGCGCCTCCAGGAGAGAGGCCAAAGCAAGACGCGCCCCGAGGAGCGTCTTGACACATGTCAACACTGGGTCCGACAGAGGGCCTCCATGAGAGAGGCCCAAGCAAGACGCGCCCCGAGGAGTGTCTTGCCACATGTCAACACTGGGTCTGACAGAGGGCCTCCATGAGAGAGGCCCAAGCAAGACGCGCCCAGAGGAGCTTCTTGCCACATGTCAGCAATCGGTCTGACAGAGGGCCTCCATGAGAGAGGCCCAAGCAAGACGCGCCCCGAGGAGTGTCTTGCCAAATGTCAACACTGGGTCTGACTGAGCGCCTCAGGGAGAGAGGTCCAAGCAAGACGCGCCCCGAGGAGCGTCTTGCCACATGTCAACACTGGGTCTGAATGAGTGCCTCCATGAGAGAAGCCCCAGCAAGACGCGCCCCGAGGAGCGTCTTGCCACATGTCACTACTCGGTCTGTTTGAGCGCCTCCAGGAAAGAGGCCCAAGCAAGACGTGCCCCGAGGAGCGTCTTGCCACATGTCAACAATGGGTCTGACTGAGGGCCTCCAGGAGAGAAGCCCAAGCAAGATGCGCCCCGAGGAGCGTCTTGACACATGTCACCACTGGGTCTGACTGAGCGCCTCCAGGAGAGAGGCCCAAGCAAGACGCGCCCCAAGGAGCGTCTTGTCACATGTCAACACTGGGTCTTTCTGAGCGCCTCCAGGAGAGAAGCCTAAGCAAGACGCGCCCCGAGGAGCGTCTTTCCACATGTCAGCACTCGGTCTGACTGAGCGCCTCCAGGAGAGAGGCCCAAGAAAGACGCGCCCCGAGGAGCGTCTTGCCACATGTCAACAATGGGTCTGACTGAGGGCCTCCAGGAGAGAAGCCCAAGCAAGACGCGCCCCGAGGAGCATCTTGACACATGTCAACACTGGGTCTGACAGAGGGCCTCCAGGAGAGAGGCCCAAGCAAGACGCGCCCCGAGGAGTGTCTTGCCACATGTCACCACTTGGTCTGACTGAGCGCCTCCAGGAGAAAGGCCCGAGCAACACGCGCCCCGAGGAGCGTCAGGTCACATGTCACTACTCAGTCTGACTGAGCGCCTCCAGGAGAGAGGCCCAAGCAAGACGCACCCCGAAGAGCGTCTTGCCACGTGTCAACACTGGGTCTGATTGAGGGCCTTCTGGAGAGAGGCCCAAGCAAGACGCACCCCGAGGAGCGTCTTGCCACATGTCAACAATGGGTCTTACTGAGGGCCTCCAGGAGAGAAGCCCAAGCAAGACGCGCCCCGAGGAGCTTCTTGCCACATGTCAGCACTGGGTCTGACTGAGCACCTCCAGGAGAGAGGCCCAAGCAAGACGCGCCCCGAGGAGCGTCTTGCCACATGTCACTACTCGGTCTGACTGAGCGCCTCAAGGAGAGAGGTCCAAGCAACACGCACCCCGAGGAGCGTCTTGCCACATGTCAACACTGGGTCTGACTGAGTGCCTCCATGAGAGCAGCCCGAGCAAGACGCGCCCCGAGGAGCATCTTGCCACATGTCATTACTCGGTCTGACTGAGCGCCTCCAGGAGAGAGGCCCAAGCAAGACGTGCCCCGAGGAGCGTCTTGCCACATGTCAACAATGGGTCTGACTGAGGGCCTCCAGGAGAGAAGCCCAAGCAAGAAGCGCCTAGAGGAGCGTCTTGCCACATGTCAACACTGGGTCTGACTGAGCGCCTCCAGGAGAGAGGCCCAAGCAAGACACGCCCCGAGGAGCGTCTTGACACATGTGAACACTGGGTCTGACTGAGGGCCTCCATGAGAGAAGCCCAAGCAAGACGGGCCCCGAGGAGAATCTTGCCACATGTCAACACTGGGTCTGACAGAGGGCATCCAGGAGAGAGGCCCAAGCAAGACGCGCCCCGAGGAGCGTCTTTCCACGTGTCACCACTGGGTCTGACTGAGCGCCTCCAGGAGAGAGGCCCAAGCAACACGCGGCCCGAGGAGCGTCTTGCCACATGTCAGCACTCGGTCTGACTGAGCGCCTCCAGGAGAGAGGCCCAAGCAAGACGCGCCCCGAGGAGCGTCTTGCCACATGTCAACAATGGGTCTGACTGAGGGCCTCCAGGAGAGAAGCCCAAGCAAGACGCGCCCCGAGGAGCGTCTTGACACATGTCAACACTGGGTCTGACAGAGGGCCTCCAGGAGAGAGGCCCAAGCAAGACGCGCCCCGAGGAGTGTCTTGCCACATGTCACCACTTGGTCTGACTGAGCGCCTCCAGGAGAGAGGCCCAAGCAACACGCGCCCCGAGGAGCGTCAGGCCTCATGTCACTACTCAGTCTGACTGAGCACCTCCAGGAGAGAGGCCCAAGCAAGACGCGCCCCGAGGAGCGTCTTGCCACGTGTCAACACTGGGTCTGATTGAGGGCCTTCTGGAGAGAGGCCCAAGCAAGAAGCGCCCCGAGGAGCATCTTGCCACATGTCAACAATGGGTCTTACTGAGGGCCTCCAGGAGAGAAGCCCAAGCAAGACGCGCCCCGAGGAGCTTCTTTCCACATGTCAGCACTCGGTCTGACTGAGCGCCTCCAGGAGAGAGGCCAAAGCAAGACGCGCCCCAAGGAGCTTCTTGACACATGTCAACACTGGGTCTGACAGAGGGCCTCCATGAGAGAGGCCCAAGCAAGACGCGCCCCGAGGAGTGTCTTGCCACATGTCAACACTGGGTCTGACAGAGGGCCTCCATGAGAGAGGCCCAAGCAAGACGCGCCCCGAGGAGCTTCTTGCCACATGTCAGCAATCGGTCTGACAGAGGGCCTCCAGGAGAGAGGCCCAAGCAAGACGCGCCCCGAGGAGTGTCTTGCCAAATGTCAACACTGGGTCTGACTGAGCGCCTCAGGGAGAGAGGTCCAAGCAAGACGCGCCCCGAGGAGCGTCTTGCCACATGTCAACACTGGGTCTGACTGAGTGCCTCCATGAGAGAAGCCCCAGCAAGACGCGCCCCGAGGAGCGTCTTGCCACATGTCACTACTCGGTCTGTTTGAGCGCCTCCAGGAGAGAGGCCCAAGCAAGACGTGCCCCGAGGAGCGTCTTGCCACATGTCAACAATGGGTCTGACTGAGGGCCTCCAGGAGAGAAGCCCAAGCAAGACGCGCCCCGAGGAGCGTCTTGACACATGTCACCACTGGGTCTGACTGAGCGCCTCCAGGAGAGAGGCCCAAGCAAGACGCGCCCCGAGGAGCGTCTTGTCACATGTCAACACTGGGTCTTTCTGAGCGCCTCCAAGAGAAAAGCCCAAGCAAGACGCGCCCCGAGGAGCGTCTTTCCACATGTCAGCACTCGGTCTGACTGAGCGCCTCCTTGAGAGAAGCCCAAGCAAGACGCGCCCCGAGGAGCGTCTTGCCACATGTCAACAATGGGTCTGACTGAGGGCCTCCAGGAGAGAAGCCCAAGCAACACGCGGCCCGAGGAGCGTCTTGCCACATGTCAGCACTCGGTCTGACTGAGCGCCTCCAGGAGAGAGGCCAAAGCAAGACGCGCCCCGAGGAGTGTCTTGCCACATGTCAACAATGGGTCTGACTGAGGGCCTCCAGGAGAGAAGCCCAAGCAAGACGCGCCCCGAGGAGCATCTTGACACATGTCAACACATTAGTCTGACAGAGGGCCTCCAGGAGAGAGGCCAAAGCAAGACGCGCCCCGAGGAGTGTCTTGCCACATGTCACCACTTGGTCTGACTGAGCGCCTCCAGGAGAAAGGCCCGAGCAACACGCGCCCCGAGGAGCGTCAGGCCACATGTCACTATTCAGTCTGACTGAGCGCCTCCAGGAGAGAGGCCCAAGCAAGACGCACCCCGAAGAGCGTCTTGCCACGTGTCAACACTGGGTCTGATTGAGGGCCTTCTGGAGAGAGGCCCAAGCAAGACGCGCCCCGAGGAGCGTCTTGCCACATGTCAACAATGGGTCTTACTGAGGGCCTCCAGGAGAGAAGCCCAAGCAAGACGCACCCCGAGGAGCTTCTTGCCACATGTCAGCACTGGGTCTGACTGAGCACCTCCAGGAGAGAGGCCCAAGCAAGACGCGCCCCGAGGAGCGTCTTGCCACATGTCACTACTCGGTCTGACTGAGCGCCTCAAGGAGAGAGGTCCAAGCAACACGTGCCCCGAGGAGCGTCTTGCCACATGTCAACACTGGGTCTGACTGAGTGCCTCCATGAGAGCAGCCCGAGCAAGACGCGCCCCGAGGAGCATCTTGCCACATGTCATTACTCGGTCTGACTGAGCGCCTCCAGGAGAGAGGCCCAAGCAAGACGTGCCCCGAGGAGCGTCTTGCCACATGTCAACAATGGGTCTGACTGAGGGCCTCCAGGAGAGAAGCCCAAGCAAGAAGCGCCTAGAGGAGCGTCTTGCCACATGTCAACACTGGGTCTGACTGAGCGCCTCCAGGAGAGAGGCCCAAGCAAGACACGCCCCGAGGAGCGTCTTGACACATGTCAACACTGGGTCTGACTGAGGGCCTCCATGAGAGAAGCCCAAGCAAGACGGGCCCCGAGGAGAATCTTGCCACATGTCAACACTGGGTCTGACAGAGGGCATCCAGGAGAGAGGCCCAAGCAAGACGCGCCCCGAGGAGCGTCTTTCCACGTGTCACCACTGGGTCTGACTGAGCGCCTCCAGGAGAGAGGCCCAAGCAAGACGCGCCCCGATGAGCATCTTGCCACATGTCAACACTGGGTCTGACTGAGCGCCTCCAGGCGAGAGGCCCAAGCAAGACGCGCCCCGAGGAGCGTCTTGCCACATGTCAACAATGGGTCTGACTGAGGGCCTCCAGGAGAGAAGCCCAAGCAAGATGTGCCCGGAGGAGCGTCTTTCCACATGTCAACACTGGGTCTGACAGAGGGCCTCCAGGAGAGAGGCCCAAGCAAGACGCGCCCCGAGGAGCGTCTTGCCACATGTCACCTCTGGTTCTGACTGAGCGCCTCCAGGAGAGAGGCCCAAGCAAGACGCGCCCCGAGGAGCGTCTTGTCACATGTCAACAATGGGTCTGTCTGAGCGCCTCCAGGAGAGAAGCCCAAGCAAGACGCGCCCCGAGGAGCGTCTTGCCACATGTCAGCACTGGGTATGACTCTGTGGTCTGTCTCCTGAGATGGTGCAGTTGGAACTTGCGAGAGTGCACTATCGACGGTCGGCGTTTCCATTTCGTCAACTGTGCCATTTTCAGCCGCTGGCAAACGGCCGTCGGTGCGAGACACCAACATAACGTTAGACCGCGACCCTCATGCCAGTTTTCTGTAGTACTGGTTGTAGTTTCTGGTGCACACTCGAAACGCCATTACGATCACAATTACGTTGATTAATAAATCCAGTGTTGCAACTCGTGTCGGTGTTATCTCTCGATACTTTCATTCGTATCCGAGCGTATGCAGAATCTACGGATCTGATGAAGTTGCTTGTCACTAGCTTGCGCACGTTTGATATGGCACTTTGCGCGAGACTCACACAACCTGCAGTGGCGACCGTCGCGTCAGTGCAAAGTTTTTCCGATATATCGCTCGCAACATCGTTTGTCATTTGCTGTACACTGCGCACACTGGCCGCGAGGTCGCGGACAGGGTCTTCGTTACGAGTTGTGTAATATCCGCTGACTTGCCAATTCAATTCTGGTGGTGCTGACCAAAACGAGAACGCTTTTAAGGCGCATGTCGTGGTAACTCTGGTAGCGCCGTGGTTGACGA
Source organism: Nothobranchius furzeri (assembly GCF_043380555.1). Classification (NCBI taxonomy): domain Eukaryota; kingdom Metazoa; phylum Chordata; class Actinopteri; order Cyprinodontiformes; family Nothobranchiidae; genus Nothobranchius; species Nothobranchius furzeri. Next base: position 15,919,496 of record NC_091747.1, on the reverse strand, counting down.
AGACGATCATCTTAAGCAATAGTTCATCTCGAAGCGCAACGATGGTGAGGGCGACGGGTTGGCCGTTTCCGCCTTCAGGCCACTCGGTTGCCGCTAGATTGCCCAATGCCACACACGCAGACGAACCCTGTACACACTCAATGACCCGTGTGCGATCGTTGATTTCTGCTAGTACGTTTGCTAGTTCTACGTGCTTTCACGGATCGGGCGTGGACACGCGCTTGTTTTAGAGGCGTTTTCGCGCAGCCTCTACCCTGCACGACCGCTCGTGGCCGCACTAGCTATATTTATCTTTATTTGTTTCACACACACACATACACACACACACACACACACACACACACACACACACACACACACACACACACACACACACACAGGCCCTTGCGTGCAAACCCCGGTCAGGCCTGCAGTGTACACATCAGAGACATGATGTTCTTTCACAGAACTGAGGTTGTTCATTACTAAATGACTTTTACAGGAATATTGTTATTATACTATTCAACAGGTTGATCATAATAATGTGTATTAAACCCACAACCTAGCACTGAGGACAGAGGGACTTTATTTAAATTAGTACTTAATGGAAATGATACATAATGATACATAAGAGCCATGTCATACATTCAGCCTAGGAATAGTAGCATTGTGCACTATGAAAAATATACACATCAATTGCTCAAATCCCATTGTTGCAAAGTAAAACTCCAATAAAACTCTAGTCTGACATCAACAGAGAAGACTTAGTGTATGTACTACAAATACAGCATTAGGATTTCGAGTGGACCGTGCACCTTGTGAACCATCAGAGGCTTATGACGCAACATATCTTCCAGTTGCTATTAGAAGTGTTATAATTCTCGACCATTTTTCGGAACTGGTTTCTTGGGTCCGTGAGTAAATGCCAAATGAGATGATAGTCCTTAAGTAAGTTCCTGGCGATCCCATGTCACGCTCTTGCCCATCAGCCGGTGAACGCTGAGACGGAACTCGATGAGAGCGATGTATTTTTTAAGTGCTCCGAATGTACTTCTAACAAGCGTGCGATTCTCTTCGTGAGTAAACCGCAGCTGCAGCTGATTCAAACAGTCGAGCCAACTTTCTACATCACAATATGCGTTTTGTAGTTAGTCGAGTTACCTTTTGTGTGGCGCATGCACGGGTCGTTAGCGTCCAGCTCCCAGCTTAGAGAGTCCTGTATTGACACAGACGTCAATACATCTCGATGTCATGCAACACACAAAGTCCTTCGCATACAGGTGGGTTAACACATGTACGATACCTTTTGTGTGGCGCATGCACGGGTCGTTAGCGTCCAGCTCCCGGCTTATAGAGAGTCCTGTATTGACACAGACGTCAATACATCTCGATGTCATGCAACACACAAAGTCTGTTGCATACAGGTGGGTTAACACACATGTACGACGTGTGCGATGGCGCGCCCGTTTACAATGGGACACGACGATGATCATTGTTAACCAAGCTCTTGTTTCTCACGACAGGTGGTCTGGAAACGCCGACCGTCGATAGTGCACTCTCGCAAGGTCCAACCGCACCATCTCAGGAGACAGACCACAGAGTCATATTAGCGAAGGGTAGATAGAAAATGCGCAAACCGCCGCAACCGCCCATATACATACTATACGAGTTCAATATAGAGTGGAGTAAGAAGTTACTACCGATTGTATTTCCAACGTGCAAGCAGCTGGTGTGTGACGCTTTACTTGAGTATCACAGAGGTTGCGATGTCCTGTGTTCCACGAGCGCATGGAAACAAGTGAACGAACTTCTACGGACCGTACTGTTGGGGTATGAGCGAGCTGTAAAATCAATACACGCTAGACACGCGGACTTTGCCGCGTTACTGGACACGCATATCGCCACAACAAAACCGGGTCAAGTGTTCGGGGCGTCACCGCGCTCGACTATACACGTCTTGGCCTACCACGAGTACATGAGCCCACAGATCCTAAGCGAGGTCGAAGCCGTTGTGTCTACCCAACGCAAATTCAGCACAGCCGTGCGCGCTAAGACAAGTCCCTCTAGACTGCTGGAAACTTTGGAAACGTGGAAGGCTGGCTTGTACGCGCTTTCTACACATCTCAACGGTATGATCGCGATACTCTCGGCCGCACAACAACTAACGGTCATGTGTTCGGAAGGTCTGATCAGGTCTGACATGACCGGTTGTCAATCGACGTCGAGCGTGCACTCACACACGGATATCCTGGCGTACAGTAAAGCGACGGCGACCTCTACGCTCATGTTGATCGCCGATGTTTCGAAGGGCAATCGAGTGTGTTGGCTGACGAAAGCTATGGTGACCGACGGTCGCGTCGACTACAATGTGCCTCATTGCGACTGGAGAGGCGTATGTGATCCTTTGCAAATCGATAACACCACCGCGGTCGAGTGCGAAGTCACGGTCGGCGGCGTGTTGTCCTTACTGTGCCCCATACAATGTGACGGTCCGTGTGACGGACCGGTGTGTTACGACACGACTAACGAAACGTACCAGGTGATAACATTGCATCCGCCCATTACAGCGGAGCGAGCGTTTCGCCACACTCCCAAACCAAGGTTAATAGTTGTAGCGCACGCCCTTTCGGACCTCGGTGCACGTGAAACACTGGCGTACACTCACAACATCACGCTCGAGACAGCTCAAGCGTTACGCGAAACAAAGGACGTGTTCAAATCCATAGAGAATATACGGTCTTTAGCGTATGCGTATATAAAGAAGGTCGATGACATTTACAGACCCGGCGGCGTGGGCACCACAGTAGAACAACAAGGTGCTCTCAAGCGCACACAGATACTGGCCGCATTATCACTCGCGATGTTTATCCTGACATGCCCGTTTCTGATTTCTATGTATATTAAATTATGACAAGAGCTACGGTGGTTACGATTACACTCTGACCACGTGCCTTAGTTTCTGCTAGTGACCTATAAATACATTTGCCCACTTGCTCTCACTGCCATTAAAGCGGCTGTACCCACACGTACAAAACCCAAGAAGAAAAATGATCTCGCTGTCTGTACTGGGTGTACTCTCAGTAGTCGCAGTTGCTAAGGCCATGGTGGTACGCTCACATAACGCCTCTGAGATACGTCCCATCACACCACCTCCTACACTACTCGCGAAGGAGTATTCAACACCCCCATTGTACGAAGGCAACCATTATAATGAGCACAGCACAACGCTTGCCGCACGCGAAGACAACATGCAGGAGACAACGCTACCACCTGTCGTGAGAACAACGGATTCGAGTGACAACGATCGCGACTATGACGAGCACATTACAACTCCCTCTGTGCACGAAGACCAGGTGCAGGAGACAACGCTACCACCTGTCGTGAGAAACAAGAGTTTGGTTAACAATGATCATCGTCGTGTCCCATTGTAAACGGGCGTGCCATCGCACACATCGTACATGTGTGTTAACCCACCTGTATGCGACAGACTTTGTGTGTTGCATGACATCGAGATGTATTGACGTCTGTGTCAATACAGGACTCTCTAAGCTGGGAGCTGGACGCTAACGACCCGTGCATGCGCCACACAAAAGGTAACTCGACTAACTACAAAACGAATATTGTGATGTAGAAAGTTGGCTCGACTGTTTGAATCAGCTGCAGCTGCGGTTTACTCACGAAGTGAATCGCACGCTTGTTAGAAGTACATTCGGAGCACTTAAAAAATACATCGCTCTCATCGAGTTCCGTCTCAGCGTTCACCGGCTGATGGACAAGAGCGTGACATGGGATCGCCAGGAACTTACTTAAGGACTATCATCTCATTTGGCATTTAATCACGGACCCAAGAAACCAGTTCCGAAAAATGTTCGAGAATTATAACTTGTCTAATAGCAACTGGAAGATATGTTGCGTCATAAGCCTCTGATGGTTCACAAGGTGCACGGTCCACTCGAAATCCTAATGCTGTATTGTAAAGCGACGGCAACCTCTACGCTCACGTTGATCGCCGATGTTTCGAAGGGCAATCGAGTGTGTTGGCTGACGAAAGCTATGGTGACCGACGGTCGCGTCGACTACAATGTGCCTCATTGCGACTGGAGAGGCGTATGTGACCCTTTGCAAATCGACAACACCACCGCGGTCGAGTGCGAAGTCACGGTCGGCGGCGTGTTGTCCTTACTGTGCCCCATACAATGTGACGGTCCGTGTCACGGACCGGTGTGTTACGACCCGACTAACGAAACGTACCAGGTGATAACATTGCATCCGCCCATTACAGCGGAGCGAGCGTTTCGCCACACTCCCAAACCAAGGTTAATAGTTGTAGCGCACGCCCTTTCGGACCTCGGTGCACGCGAAACACTGGCGTACACTCACAACATCACGCTCGAGACAGCTCAAGCGTTACGCGAAACAAAGGACGTGTTCAAATCCATAGAGAATATAGGGTCTTTAGCGTATGCGTATATAAAGAAGGTCGATGACATTTACAGACCCGGCGGCGTGTGCACCACAGTAGAACAACAAAGTGCTCTCAAGCGCACACAGATACTGGCCGCATTATCACTCGTGATGTCTATCCTGACATGCCTGTTTCTGATTTCTATGTATATTAAATTATGACAAGAGCTACAGTGGTTACGATTACATTCTGACCACGTGCCTTAGTTTCTGCTAGTGACCTATGTATACATTTGCCCACTTGCTCTCACTGCCATTAAAGCGGCTGTACCCACACGTACAACACCCAAGAAAAAAAATTATCTCGCTGTCTGTACTGGGTGTACTCTCAGTAGTCGCAGTTGCTCAGGCCATGGTGGTATGCTCACATAACGCCTCTGAGATACGTCCCATCACACCACCTCCTAGACTACTCGCGAAGGAGTATTCAACACCCCCTTTGTACAAAGACAACCATTATAACGAGCACAGCACAACGCTTGCCGCACGCAAGACAACATGCAGGAGACAACGCTACCACCTGTCGTGAGAACAACGGATTCGAGTGACAACGATCGCGACTATGACGAGCACATTACAACACCCTCTGTGCACGAAGACCAGGTGCAGGAGACAACGCTACCACCTGTCGTGAGAAACAAGAGTTTGGTTAACAATGATCATCGTCGTGTCCCATTGTAAACGGGCGCGCCATCGCACACATCGTACATGTGTGTTAACCCACCTGTTGCGACAGACTTTGTGTGTTGCATGACATCGAGATGTATTGACGTCTGTGTCAATACAGGACTCTCTATAAGCCGGGAGCTGGACGCTAACGACCCATGCATGCGCCATACAAAAGGTATCGTACCTGTGTTAACCCACCTGTATGCGACAGACTTTGTGTGTTGCATGACATCGAGATGTATTGACGTCTGTGTCAATACAGGACTTTATAAGCTGGGAGCTGGACTCTAACGACCCGTGCTTGCGCCACACAAAAGGTAACTCGACTAACTACAAAACGCATATTGTGATGTAGAAAGTTGGCTCGACTGTTTGAATCAGCTGCAGCTGCGGTTTACTCACGAAGTGAATCGCACGCTTGTTAGAAGTACATTCGGAGCACTTAAAAAATACATCGCTCTCATCGAGTTCCGTCTCAGTGTTCACCGGCTGATGGGCAAGAGCGTGACATGGGATCGCCAGGAACTTACTTAAGGACTATCATCTCATTTGGCATTTACTCACGGACCCAAGAAACCATTTCCGAAAAATGGTCGAGAATTATAACTTGTCTAATAGCAACTGGAAGATATGTTGCGTCATAAGCCTCTGATGGTTCACAAGGTGCACGGTCCACTCGAAATCCTAATGCTGTATTTGTAGTACATACACTAAGTCTTCTCTGTTGATGTCAGACTAGAGTTTTATTAGTTTTACTTTGCAACAATGGGATTCGAGCAATTGATGTGTATATTTTTAATAGTGCACAATGCTACTATTCCTAGGCTGAATGTATGACAAGGCTCTTATGTATCATTATGTATCGTTTCCATTAAGTACTAATTTAGATAAAGTCCCTCTGTCCTCAGTGCTAGGTTGTGGGTTTAATACACATTATTATGATCAACCTGTTGAATAGTATAATAACAATATTCCTGTAAAAGTCATTTAGTAATGAACAACCTCAGTTCTGTGAAAGAACATCACGTCTCTGATGTGTGCACTGCAGGCCTGACCGGGGTTTGCACGCAAGGGCCTGTGTGTGTGTGTGTGTGTGTGTGTGTGTGTGTGTGTGTGTGTGTGTGTGTGTGTGTGCGTGTGTGTGTGTGTGTGTGTGTGTGTGTGTGTGTATGTTTGTGTGTGTGTGTGTGTGAAACAAATAAAGATAAAAATAGCTAGTGCGGCCACGAGCGGTCGTGCAGGGTAGAGGCTGCGCGAAAACGCCTCTAAAACAAGCGCGTGCCCACGCCCGATCCGTGGAAGCACGTAGAACTAGCAAACGTACTAGCAGAAATCAACGATCGCACACGGGTCATTGAGTGTGTACAGGGTTCGTCTGCGTGTGTGGCATTGGGCAATCTAGCGGCAACCGAGTGGCCTGAAGGCGGAACCGGCCAACCCGTCGCCCTCACCATCGTTGCGCTTCGAGATGATCTATTGCTAAAGATGATCGTCTTCGTCAACCACGGCGCTACCAGAGTTACCACGACATGCGCCTTAAAAGCGTTCTCGTTTGGGTCAGCGCCACCAGAATTGAATTGGCAAGTCAGTGGATATTACACAACTCGTAACAAAGACCCTCTCCGCGACCTCGCGGCCAGTGTGCGCAGTGTACAGCAAATGACAAACGATGTTGCGAGCGATATATCGGAAAAACTTTGCACTGACGCAACGGTCGCCACTGCAGGTTGTGTGAGTCTCGCGCAAAGTGCCATATCAAACGTGCGCAAGCTAGTGACAAGCAACTTCACCAGATCCGTAGATTCTGCATACGCTCGGATACGAATGAAAGTATCGAGAGAAAACACCGACACGAGTTGCGCAACGGCGCTGGCTGCAGTCGCTACAACACTGGATTTATTAATCAACGTAATTGTGATCGTAATGGCGTTTCGAGTGTGCACCAGAAACTACAACCAGTACTACAGAAAACTGGCATGAGGGTCACGGTCTAACGTTATGTTGGTTTCTCGCATCGACCGTCGACGGCCGTTTGCCAGCGGCTGAAAATGGCACAGTTGACAAAATGGAAACGCCGACCGTCGATAGCGCACTCTCGCAAGTTCCAACCGCACCATCTCAGGAGACAGACCACAGAGTCATATTAGCGGAGGGTAGATAGAAAATGCGCAAACCGCCGCAACCGCCCATATACATACTATACGAGTTCAACATAGAGTGGAGTAAGAAGTTACTACCGATTTTATTTCCAACGTGCAAGCAGCTGGTGTGTGACGCTTTACTTGAGTATCACAGAGGTTTCGATGTCCTGTGTTCCACGAGCGCATGGAAACAAGTGAACGAACGTCTACCGACCGTACTATTGGGGTATGAGCGATCTGTAAAATCAATACACGCTAGACACGCGGACTTTGCCGCGTTACTGGACACGCATGTCACAACAACAAAACCGGGTCAAGTGTTCGGGGCGTCACCGCGCTCGACTATACACGTCTTGGCCTACCACGAGTACATGAGCCCACAAGATCCTAAGCGAGGTCGAAGCCGTTGTGTCTACCCAACGCAAATTCAGCACAGCCGTGCGCGCTAAGACAAGTCCCTCTAGACTGCTGGAAACTTTGGAAAAGTGGAAGGCTGGCGTGTACGCGCTTTCTACACATCTCAACGGTATGATCGCGATACTCTCGGCCGCACAACAACTAATGGTCATGTGTTCGGAAGGTCTGATCAGGTCTGACATGACCGGTTGTCAATCGACGTCGAGCGTGCACTCAAACATGGATATCCTGGCGTACAGTAAAGCGACAGCGACCTCTATGCTCACGTTGATCGCCGATGTTTCGAAGGGCAATCGAGTGTGTTGGCTGACGAAAGCTATGGTGACCGACGGTCGCGTCGACTACAATGTGCCTCATTGCGACTGGAGAGGTGTATGTGATCTTTTGCAAATTGACAACACCACCGCGGTCGAGTGCGAAGTCACGGTCGGCGGCGTGTTGTCCTTACTGTGCCCCATACAATGTGACGGTCCGTGTGACGGACCGGTGTGTTACGACCCGACTAACGAAACGTACCAGGTGATAACATTGCATCTGCCCATTACAGCGGAGCGAGCGTTTCGCCACACTCCCAAACCAAGTTTAATAGTTGTAGCGCACGCCCTTTCGGACCTCGGTGCACGCGAAACACTGGTGTACACTCACAACATCACGCTCGAGACAGCTCAAGCGTTACGTGAAACAAAGGACGTGTTCAAATCCATAGAGAATATACGGTCTTTAGCGTATGCGTATATAAAGAAGGTCGATGACATTTACAGACCCGGCGGCATGGGCACCACAGTAGAACAACAAGGTGCTCTCAAGCGCACACAGATACTGGCCGCATTATCACTTGCGATGTCTATCCTGACATACCCGTTTCTGATTTCTATGTATATTAAATTATGACAAGAGCTACTTTAGGTGGTTACGATTACACTCTGACCACGTGCCTTAGTTTCTGCTAGTGACCTATAAATACATTTGCCCACTTGCTCTCACTGCCATTAAAGCGGCTGTACCCACACGTACAACACCCAAGAAAAAAAATGATCTCGCTGTCTGTACTGGGTGTACTCTCAGTAGTCGCAGTTGCTCAGGCCATGGTGGTACGCTCACATAACGCCTCTGAGATACGTCCCATCACACCACCTCCTACACTACTCGCGAAGGAGTATTCAACACCCCCTTTGTACGAAGACAACCATTATAACGAGCACAGCACAACGCTTGCCGCACGCGAAGACAACATGCAGGAGACAACGCTACCACCTGTCGTGAGAACAACGGATTCGAGTGACAATGATCGCGACTATGACGAGCACATTACAACACCCTCTGTGCACGAAGACCAGGTGCAGGAGACAACGCTACCACCTGTCGTGAGAAACAAGAGTTTGGTTAACAATGATCATCGTCGTGTCCCATTGTAAACGGGCGCGCCATCGCACACATCGTACATGTGTGTTAACCCACCTGTATGCAACAGACTTTGTGTGTTGCATGACATCGAGATGTATTGACGTCTGTGTCAATACAGGACTCTCTATAAGCCGGGAGCTGGACGCTAACGACCCGTGCATGCGCCACACAAAAGGTATCGTACATGTGTTAACCCACCTGTATGCGACAGACTTTGTGTGTTGCATGACATCGAGATGTATTGACGTCTGTGTCAATACAGGACTCTATAAGCTGGGAGCTGGACTCTAATGACCCGTGCTTGCGCCACACAAAAGGTAACTCGACTAACTACAAAACGCATATTGTGATGTAGAAAGTTGGCTCGACTGTTTGAATCAGCTGCAGCTGCGGTTTACTCACGAAGTGAATCGGACGCTTGTTAGAAGTACATTCGGAGCACTTAAAAAATACATCGCTCTCATCGAGTTCCGTCTCAGTGTTCACCGGCTGATGGGCAAGAGCATGACATGGGATCGCCAGGAACTTACTTAAGGACTATCATCTCATTTGACATTTACTCACGGACCCAAGAAACCAGTTCCGAAAAATGGTCGAGAATTATAACTTGTCTAATAGCAACTGGAAGATATGTTGCGTCATAAGCCTCTGATGGTTCACAAGGTGCACGGTCCACTCGAAATCCTAATGCTGTATTTGTAGTACATACACTAAGTCCTCTCTGTTGATGTCAGACTAGAGTTTTATTAGAGTTTTACTTTGCAACAATGGGATTCGAGCAATTGATGTGTATATTTTTAATAGTGCACAATGCTACTATTCCTAGGCTGAATGTATGACATGGCTCTTATGTATCATTATGTATCGTTTCCATTAAGTACTAATTTAAATAAAGTCCCTCTGTCCTCGGTGCTAGGTTGTGGGTTTAATACACATTATTATGATCAACCTGTTGAATAGTATAATAACAATATTCCTGTAAAAGTCATTTAGTAATGAACAACCTCAGTTCTGTGAAAGAACATCATGTCTCTGATGTGTGCACTGCAGGCCTGACCGGGGTTTGCACGCAAGGGCCTGTGTGTGTGTGTGTGTGTGTGTGTGAAACAAATAAAGATAAAAATTGCTAGTGCGGCCACGAGCGGTCGTGCAGGGTAGAGGCTGCGCGAAAACGCCTCTAAAACAAGCGCGTGCCCACGCCCGATCCGTGGAAGCACGTAGAACTAGCAAACGTACTAGCAGAAATCAACGATCGCACACGGGTCATTGAGTGTGTACAGGGTTCGTCTGCGTGTCTGATATTGGGCAATCTAGCGGCAACCGAGTGGCCTGAAGGCGGAACCGTCCAACCCGTCGCCCTCACCATCGTTGCGCTTCGAGATGAACTATTGCTAAAGATGATCGTCTTCGTCAACCACGGCGCTACCAGAGTTACCACGACATGCGCCTTAAAAGCGTTCTCGTTTGGGTCAGCGCCACCAGAATTGAATTGGCAAGTCAGCGGATATTACACAACTCGTAACGAAGACCCTCTCCGCGACCTCGCGGCCAGTGTGTGCAGTGTACAGCAAATGACAAACGATGTTGCGAGCGATATATCGGAAAAATTTTGCACTGGCGCGACGGTCGCCACTGCAGGTTGTGTGAGTCTTGCGCAAAGTGCCATATCAAACGTGCGCAAGCTAGTGACAAGCAACTTCACCAGATCCGTAGATTCTGCATACGCTCGGATACGAATGAAAGTATCGAGAGATAACACCGACACGAGTTGCAACACTGGATTTATTAATCAACGTAATTGTGATCGTAATGGCGTTTCGAGTGTGCACCAGAAACTACAAACAGTACTACAGAAAACTGGCATGAGGGTCGCGGTCTAACGTTATGTTGGTGTCTCGCATCGACGGCCGTTTGCCAGTGGCTGAAAATGGCACAGTTGACGAAATGGAAACGCCGACCGTCGATAGTGCACTCTCGCAAGTTCCAACTGCACCATCTCAGGAGACAGACCACAGAGTCATATTAGCGGAGGGTAGATAGAAAATGCGCAAACCGCCGCAACCGCCCATATACATACTATACGAGTTCAACATAGAGTGGAGTAAGAAGTTACTACCGATTGTATTTCCAACGTGCAAGCAGCTGGTGTGTGATGCTTTACTTGAGTATCACAGAGGTTGCGATGTCCTGTGTTCCACGAGCGGAGCGAAACAAGTGAACGAACTTCTACGGACCGTACTGTTGGGGTATGAGCGAGCTGTAAAATCAATACACGCTAGTCACGCGGACTTTGCCGCGTTACTGGACACAGATGTCGCCACAACAAAACCGGGTCAAGTGTTCGGGGCGTCACCGCGCTCGACTATACACGTCTTGGCCTACCACGAGTACATGAGCCAACAGATCCTAAGCGTGGTCGAAGCCGTTGTGTCTACCCAACGCAAATTCAGCACAGCCGTGCGCGCTAAGACAAGTCCCTCTAGACTGCTGGAAACTTTGGAAACGTGGAAGGCTGGCGTGTACGCGCTTTCTACACATCTCAACGGTATGATCGCGATACTCTCGGCCGCACAACAACTAATGGTCATGTGTTCGGAAGGTCTGATCAGGTCTGACATGACCGGTTGTCAATCGACGTCGAGCGTGCACTCACACACGGATATCCTGATGTACAGTAAAGCGACGGCAACCTCTACGCTCACGTTGATCGCCGATGTTTTGAAGGGCGATCGAGTGTGTTGGCTGACGAAAGCTATGGTGACCGACGGTCGCGTCGACTACAATGTGCCTCATTGCGACTGGAGAGGCGTATGTGATCCTTTGCAAATCGACAACACCACCGCGGTCGAGTGCGAAGTCACGGTCGGCGGCGTGTTGTCCTTACTGTGCCCCATACAATGTGACGGTCCGTGTCACGGACCGGTGTGTTACGACCCGACTAACGAAACGTACCAGGTGATAACATTGCATCCGCCCATTACAGCGGAGCGAGCGTTTCGCCACACTCCCAAACCAAGGTTAATAGTTGTAGCGCACGCCCTTTCGGACCTCGGTGCACGCGAAACACTGGCGTACACTCACAACATCACGCTCGAGACAGCTCAAGCGTTACGCGAAACAAAGGACGTGTTCAAATCCATAGAGAATATACGGTCTTTAGCGTATGCGTATATAAAGAAGGTCGATGACATTTACAGACCCGGCGGCGTGCGCACCACAGTAGAACAACAAGGTGCTCTCAAGCGCACACAGATACTGGCCGCATTATCACTCGTGATGTCTATCCTGACATGCCCGTTTCTGATTTCTATGTATATTAAATTATGACAAGAGCTACAGTGGTTACAATTACATTCTGACCACGTGCCTTAGTTTCTGCTAGTGGCCTATAAATACCTTTGCCCACTTGCTCTCACTGCCATTAAAGCGGATGTACCCACACGTACAACACCCAAGAAAAAAAATGATCTCGCTGTCTGTACTGGGTGTACTCTCAGTAGTCGCAGTTGCTCAGGCCATGGTGGTACGCTCACATAACGCCTCTGAGATACGTCCCATCACACCACCTCCTAGACTACTCGCGAAGGAGTATTCAACACCCCCTTTGTACAAAGACAACCATTATAACGAGCACAGCACAACGCTTGCCGCACGCGAAGACAACATGCAGGAGACAACGCTACCACCTGTCGTGAGAACAACGGATTCGAGTGACAACGATCGCGACTATGACGAGCACATTACAACACCCTCTGTGCACGAAGACCAGGTGCAGGAGACAATGCTACCACCTTTCGTGAGAAACAAGAGTTTGGTTAACAATGATCATCGTCGTGTCCCATTGTAAACGGGCGCGCCATCGCACACATCGTACATGTGTGTTAAACCACCTGTATGCGACAGACTTTGTGTGTTGCATGACATCGAGATGTATTGACGTCTGTGTCAATACAGGACTCTCTATAAGCCGGGAGCTGGACGCTAACGACCCGTGCATGCGCCACACAAAAGGTATCGTACATGTGTTAACCCACCTGTATGCGACAGACTTTGTGTGTTGCATGACATCGAGATGTATTGACGTCTGTGTCAATACAGGACTCTATAAGCTGGGAGCTGGACTCTAACGACCCGTGCTTGCGCCGCACAAAAGGTAACTCGACTAACTACAAAACGCATATTGTGATGTAGAAAGTTGGCTCGACTGTTTGAATCAGCTGCAGCTGCGGTTTACTCACAAAGTGAATCGCACGCTTGTTAGAAGTACATTCGGAGCACTTAAAAAATACATCACTCTCATCGAGTTCCGTCTCAGTGTTCGCCGGCTGATGGGCAAGAGCGTGACATGGGATCGCCAGGAACTTACTTAAGGACTATCATCTCATTTGGCATTTACTCACGGACCCAAGAAACCAGTTCCGAAAAATGGTCGAGAATTATAACTTGTCTAATAGCAACTGGAAGATATGTTGCGTCATAAGCCTCTGATGGTTCACAAGGTGCACGGTCCACTCGAAATCCTAATGCTGTATTTGTAGTACATACACTAAGTCTTCTCTGTTGATGTCAGACTAGAGTTTTATTAGAGTTTTACTTTGCAACAATGGGATTCGAGCAATTGATGTGTATATTTTTAATAGTGCACAATGCTACTATTCCTAGGCTGAATGTATGACATGGCTCTTATGTATCATTATGTATCGTTTCCATTAAGTACTAATTTAAATAAAGTCCCTCTGTCCTCAGTGCTAGGTTGTGGGTTTAATACACATTATTATGATCAACCTGTTGAATAGTATAATAACAATATTCCTGTAAAAGTCATTTAGTAATGAACAACCTCAGTTCTGTGAAAGAACATCATGTCTCTGATGTGTACACTGCAGGCCTGACCGGGGTTTGCACGCAAGGGCCTGTGTGTGTGTGTGTGTGTGTGTGTGTGTGTGTGTGTGTGTGTGTGTGTGTGTGTGTGTGTGTGTGTGTGTGTGTGTGTGTGTGTGTGTGTGTGTGTGTGTGCGGTGTGTGTGTGTGTGTGTGAAACAAATAAAGATAAAAATAGCTAGTGCAGCCACGAGCGGTCGTGCAGGGTAGAGGCTGCGCGAAAACGCCTCTAAAACAAGCGCGTGCCCACGCCCGATCCGTGGAAGCACGTAGAACTAGCAAACGTACTAGCAGAAATCAACGATCGCACACGGGTCATTGAGTGTGTACAGGGTTCGTCTGCGTGTGTGGCATTGGGCAATCTAAGGGCAACCGAGTGGCCTGAAGGCGGAACCGGCCAACCCGTCGCCCTCACCATCGTTGTGCTTCGAGATGAACTATTGCTAAAGATGATCGTCCTCGTCAACCACGGCGCTACCAGAGTTACCACGACATGCGCCTTAAAAGCATTCTCGTTTGGGTCAGCGCCACCAGAATTGAATTGGCAAGTCAGCGGATATTACACAACTCGTAACGAAGACCCTCCCCGCGACCTCGCGGCCAGTGTGCGCAGTGTACAGCAAATGACAAACGATGTTGCGAGCGATATATCGGAAAAACTTTGCACTGACGCGACGGTCGCCACTGCAGGTTGTGTGAGTCTCGCGCAAAGTGCCATATCAAACGTGCGCAAGCTAGTGACAAGCAACTTCACCAGATCCGTAGATTCTGCATACGCTCGGATACGAATGAAAGTATCGAGAGATAACACCGACACAAGTTGCGCGACGGCGCTGGCTGCAGTCGCTACAACACTGGATTTATTAATCAACGTAATTGTAATCGTAATGGCATTTTGAGTGTGCACCAGAAACTACAACCAGTACTACAGAAAACTGGCATGAGGGTCGCGGTCTAACGTTATGTTAGTGTCTCGCATCGACCGTCGACGGCCGTTTGCCAGCGGCTGAAAATGGCAGTTGACGAAATGGAAACGCCGACCGTCGATAGTGCACTCTCGCAAGTTCCAACCGCACCATCTCAGGAGACAGACCACAGAGTCATATTAGCGGAGGGTAGATAGAAAATGCGCAAACCGCCGCAACCGTGTGCTATATGAGTTCAACATAGAGTGGAGTAAGAAGTTACTACCGATTGTAATTCCAACGTGCAAGCAGCTGGTGTTTGACGCTTTACTTGAGTATCACAGAGGTTGCGATGTCCTGTGTTCTACGAGCGCATGGAAACAAGTGAACGAACTTCTACGGACCGTACTGTTGGGGTATGAGCGTGCTGTAAAATCAATACACGCTAGACACGCGGACTTTGCCGCGTTACTGGACACGCATATCGCCACAACAAAACCGGGTCAAGTGTTCGGGGCGTCACCGCGCTCGACTATACACGTCTTGGCCTACCACGAGTACATGAGCCCACAGATCCTAAGCGAGGTCGAAGCCGTTGTGTCTACCCAACGCAAATTCAGCACAGCCGTGCGCGCTAAGACAAGTCCCTCTAGACTGCTGGAAATTTTGGAAACGTGGAAGGCTGGCGTGTACGCGCTTTCTACACATCTCAACGGTATGATCGCGATACTCTCGGCCGCACAACAACTAATGGTCATGTGTTCGGAAGGTCTGATCAGGTCTGACATGACCGGTTGTCAATCGACATTGAGCATGCACTCACACACGGATATCCTGGCGTACAGTAAAGCGACAGCGACCTCTAAGCTCACGTTGATCGCCGATGTTTCGAAGGGCAATCGAGTGTGTTGGCTGACGAAAGCTATGGTGACCGACGGTCGCGTCGACTACAATGTGCCTCATTGCGACTGGAGAGGCGTATGTGATCCTTTGCAAATCGATAACACCACCGCGGTCGAGTGCGAAGTCACGGTCGGCGGCGTGTTGTCCTTACTGTGCCCCATACAATGTGACGGTCCGTGTGACGGACCGGTGTGTTACGACCCGACTAACGAAACGTACCAGGTGATAACATTGCATCCGCCCATTACAGCGGAGCGAGCGTTTCGCCACACTCCCAAACCAAGGTTAATAGTTGTAGCGCACGCCCTTTCGGACCTCGGTGCACGTTAAACACTGGCGTACACTCACAACATCACGCTCGAGACAGCTCAAGCGTTACGCGAAACAAAGGACGTGTTCAAATCCATAGAGAATATACGGTCTTTAGCGTATGCGTATATAAAGAAGGTCGATGACATTTACAGACCCGGCGGCGTGGGCACCACAGTAGAACAACAAGGTGCTCTCAAGCGCACACAGATACTGGCCGCATTATCACTCGCGATGTCTATCCTGACATGCCCGTTTCTGATTTCTATGTATATTAAATTATGACAAGAGCTACGGTGGTTACGATTACACTCTGACCACGTGCCTTAGTTTCTGCTAGTGACCTATAAATACATTTGCCCACTTGCTCTCACTGCCATTAAAGCGGCTGTACCCACACATACAACACCCAAGAAAAAAAAAGATCTTGCTGTCTGTACTGGGTGTACTCTCAGTAGTCGCAGTTGTTCAGGCCATGGTGGTACGCTCACATAACGCCTCTGAGATACGTCCCATCACACCCCCTCCTACACTACTCGCGAAGGAGTATTCAACACCCCCTTTGTACGAAGACAACCATTATAACGAGCACAGCACAGCGCTTGCTGCACGTCAAGACAACATGCAACGCTACCACCTGTCGTGAGAACAACGGATTCGAGTGACAACGATTGCGACTATGACGAGCACATTACAACACCCTCTGTGCACGAAGACCAGGTGCAGGAGACAACGCTACCACCTGTCGTGAGAAACAAGAGTTTGGTTAACAATGATCATCGTCGTGTCCCATTGTAAACGGGCGTGCCATCGCACACATCGTACATGTGTGTTAACCCACCTGTATGCGACAGACTTTGTGTGTTGCATGACATCGAGATGTATTGACGTCTGTGTCAATACAGGACTCTCTATAAGCCGTGAGCTGGACGCTAACGACCCGTGCATGCGCCACACAAAAGGTATCGTACATGTGTTAACCCACCTGTATGCGACAGACTTTGTGTGTTGCATGACATCGAGATGTATTGACGTCTGTGTCAATACAGGACTCTCTAAGCTGGGAGCTGGACGCTAACAACCCGTGCATGCGCCACACAAAAGGTAACTCGACTAACTACAAAACGCATATTGTGATGTAGAAAGTTGGCTCGACTGTTTGAATCAGCTGCAGCTGCGGTTTACTCACGAAGTGAATCGCACGCTTGTTAGAAGTACATTCGGAGCACTTAAAAAAATACATCGCTCTCATCGAGTTCCGTCTCAGCATTCACCGGCTGATGGGCAAGAGCGTGACGTGGGATCGCCAGGAACTTACTTAAGGACTATCATCTCATTTGGCATTTACTCATGGACCCAAGAAACCAGTTCCGAAAAATGGTCGAGAATTATAACTTGTCTAATAGCAACTGGAAGATATGTTGCGTCATAAGCCTCTGATGGTTCACAAGGTGCACGGTCCACTCGAAATCCTAATGCTGTATTTGTAGTACATACACTAAGTCTTCTCTGTTGATGTCAGACTAGAGTTTTATTAGAGTTTTACTTTGCAAAAATGGGATTCGAGCAATTGATGTGTATATTTTTAATAGTGCACAATGCTACTGTTCCTAGGCTGAATGTATGACATGGCTCTTATGTATCATTATGTATCGTTTCCATTAAGTACTAATTTAAATAAAGTCCCTCTGTCCTCAGTGCTAGGTTGTGGGTTTAATACACATTATTATGATCAACCTGTTGAATAGTCTAATAACAATATTCCTGTAAAAGTCATTTAGTAATGAACAACCTCAGTCAGGCCTGACCGGGGTTTGCACGCAAGGGCCTGTGTGTGTGTGTGTGTGTGTGTGTGTGTGTGTGTGTGTGTGTGTGTGTGTGTGTGTGTGTGTGTGTGTGTGTGTGTGTGTGTGTGTGTGTGTGCGGTGTGTGTGTGTGTGTGTGAAACAAATAAAGATAAAAATAGCTAGTGCAGCCACGAGCGGTCGTGCAGGGTAGAGGCTGCGCGAAAACGCCTCTAAAACAAGCGCGTGCCCACGCCCGATCCGTGGAAGCACGTAGAACTAGCAAACGTACTAGCAGAAATCAACGATCGCACACGGGTCATTGAGTGTGTACAGGGTTCTTCTGCGTGTGTGGCATTGGGCAATCTAGCGGCAACCGAGTGGCCTGAAGGCGGAACCGGCCAACCCGTCGCCCTCACCATCGTTGCGCTTCGAGATGATCTATTGCTAAAGATGATCGTCTTCGTCAACCACGGCGCTACCAGAGTTACCACGACATGCGCCTTAAAAGCGTTCTCGTTTGGGTCAGCGCCACCAGAATTGAATTGGCAAGTCAGCGGATATTACACAACTCGTAACGAAGACCGTCTCCGCGACCTCGCGGCCAGTGTGCGCAGTGTACAGCAAATGACAAACGATGTTGCGAGAGATATATCAGAAAAACTTTGCACTGACGCGACGGTCGCCACTGCAGGTTGTGTGAGTCTCGCGCAAAGTGCCATATCAAACGTGCGCAAGCTAGTGACAAGCAACTTCACCAGATCCGTAGATTCTGCATACGCTCGGATACGAATGAAAGTATCGAGAGATAACACCGACACGAGTTGCAACACTGGATTTATTAATCAACGTAATTGTGATCGTAATGGCGTTTCGAGTGTGCACCAGAAACTACAACCAGTACTACAGAAAACTGGCATGAGGGTCGCGGTCTAACGTTATGTTGGTGTCTCGCATCGACGGCCGTTTGCCAGCGGCTGAAAATGGCACAGTTGACGAAATGGAAACGCCGACCGTCGATAGTGCACTCTCGCAAGTTCCAACTGCACCATCTCAGGAGACAGACCACAGAATCATATTAGCGGAGGGTAGATAGAAAATGCGCAAACCGCCGCAACCGCCCATATACATACTATACGAGTTCAACATAGAGTGGAGTAAAAAGTTACTACCGATTGTATTTCCAACGTGCAAGCAGCTGGTGTGTGACGCTTTACTTGAGTATCACAGAGGTTGCGATGTCCTGTGTTCCACGAGCGCATGGAAACAAGTGAACGAACTTCTACGGACCGTACTGTTGGGGTATGAGCGAGCTGTAAAATCAATACACGCTAGTCACGCGGACTTTGCCGCGTTACTGGACACACATGTTGCCACAACAAAACCGGGTCAAGTGTTCGGGGCGTCACCGCGCTCGACTATACACGTCTTGGCCTACCACGAGTACATGAGCCCACAGATCCTAAGCGAGGTCGAAGCCGTTGTGTCTACCCAACGCAAATTCAGCACAGCCGTGCGCGCTAAGACAAGTCCCTCTAGACTGCTGGAAACTTTGGAAACGTGGAAGGCTGGCGTGTACGCGCTTTCTACACATCTCAACGGTATGATCGCGATACTCTTGGCCGCACAACAACTAATGGTCATGTGTTCGGAAGGTCTGATCAGGTCTGACATGACCGGTTGTCAATCGACGTCGAGCGTGCACTCACACACGGATATCCTGGTGTACAGTAAAGCGACGGCAACCTCTACGCTCACGTTGATCGCCGATGTTTCGAAGGGCAATCGAGTGTGTTGGCTGACGAAAGCTATGGTGACCGACGGTCGCGTCGACTACAATGTGCCTCATTGCGACTGGAGAGGCGTATGTGATCCTTTGCAAATCGACAACACCACCGCGGTCGAGTGCGAAGTCACGGTCGGCGGCGTGTTGTCCTTACTGTGCCCCATACAATGTGACGGTCCGTGTCACGGACCGGTGTGTTACGACCCGACTAACGAAACGTAGCAGGTGATAACATTGCATCCGCCCATTAAAGCGGAGCGAGCATTTCGCCACACTCCCAAACCAAGGTTAATAGTTGTAGCGCACGCCCTTTCGGACCTCGGTGCACGCAAAACACTGGCGTACACTCACAACATCACGCTCGAGACAGCTCAAGCGTTACGCGAAACAAAGGACGTGTTCAAATCCATAGAGAATATACGGTCTTTAGCGTATGCGTATATAAAGAAGGTCGATGACATTTACAGACCCGGCGGCGTGGGCACCACAGTAGAACAACAAGGTGCTCTCAAGCGCACACAGATACTGGCCGCATTATCACTCGCGATGTCTATCCTGACATGCCCGTTTCTGATTTCTACGTATATTAAATTATGACAAGAGCTACGGTGGTTACGATTACACTCTGACCACGTGCCTTAGTTTCTGCTAGTGACCTATAAATACATTTGCCCACTTGCTCCCACTGCCATTAAAGCGGCTGTACCCACACGTACACCACCCAAGAAAAAAAATGATCTCGCTGTCTGTACTGGGTGTACTCTCAGTAGTCGCAGTTGCTCAGGCCAAGGTGGTACGCTCACATAACGCCTCTGAGATACGTCCCATCACACCACCTCCTGGACTACTCGCGAAGGAGTATTCAACACCCCCTTTGTACGAAGACAACCATTATAACGAGCACAGCACAACGCTTGCCGCACGCGAAGACAACATGCAGGAGACAACGCTACCACCTGTCGTGAGAACAACGGATTCGAGTGACAACGATCGTGACTATGACGAGCACATTACAGCACCCTCTGTGCACGAAAACCAGGTGCAGGAGACAACGCTACCACCTGTCGTGAGAAACAAGAGTTTGGTTAACAATGATGTTTCCTCTGGTGTTCACGAGTGTGTGTGTGTGTGTGTGTGTGCGTGTGTGTGTGTGTGTGTGTGTCTGCGGGTGATTGTATGTCCACTTTGGAAGTTGGGTGCGGGAGGGGAACTGTAATTTTTAATTGTTTTATACTTGAGGAGGGGGGCTGGGATGGGACTGTGGGATCTATGGGGCCATTTTAATCTGTAAAGCACTTTGAGTTGCATTTTTTGTATGAAAAGTGCTATATAAACAAAGTTGATTTTATTTGATCATCGTCGTGTCCCATTGTAAACAGGCGCGCCATCGCACACATCGTACATGTGTGTTAACCCACCTGTATGCGACAGACTTTGTGTGTTGCATGACATCGAGATGGTTTGTTTTAGTGTACTCCAATCAACAGCCCCTACAGCCACAAAAAGGAATGGAGTCATTAGCACTTATGGTTTTTTAATGGCACCCAGAATTATGTTGCACGAAGCACAATTTCACATCATTCTGGGTCCATTTGTGTGAAAACAAGGTCCAATCAGGCTGAAACGTTACAGGAAGGTAGGATCTATTTAGTTGTAAGTGATCTGAACGTTTCATGATGATAGCACTTTCCTAAGGGGGTAAAACCATGTCCCAGAGGTCACCGGATCTGTTGTCAATTTAAAGAAGTAGTCCAGTTACACATTTGTGGGCTTATAACTTGGCTTCTCAATGTCCTAGAGAGATCAGGTTTGTTTTAGTGTACTCCAATCAACAGCGCCTACAACCACAAAAAGGAATGGAGTCATTAGCACTTATGGTTTTTAAATGGCACCCAGATCTATGTTGCACGAAGCACAATTTCACATCATTCTGGGTCCATTTGTGTGAAAACAAGGTCCAGTCAGGCTGAAACGTTACAAGAAGGTAGAATCTGTTGAGTTGTAAGTGATCTGAACGTTTCATGATGATCGCACATTCCTATAGGGGGTCAAACCATGTCCCAAAGGTCACCGGGCCTGGTGTCACTTTAAAGAAGTAGTCCAGTTAAACCTTTGTGGGCTTATAACTTGGCTTCTGAATATCCTAAAGAGGTCAGGTTTGTTTTAGAGTACTCCAATCAACAGCCCCCATTACCACAAAAAGGAATGGAGTCATTAGCACTTATGGTTTTTAAATGGCACCCAGAATTATGTTGCACAAAGCACAATTTCACATCATTCTGGGTTCATTTGTGTGAAAACAAGGTCCAATCAGGCTGAAACGTTACAAGATGGTAGAATCTATTGAGTTGTAAGTGATCTGAACGTTTCATGATGATCGCACTTTCCTAAGGGGTTCAAACCATGTCCTAAAGGTCACCGGATCTGGTGTCACTTTAAAGAAGTAGTCCAGTTACATATTTGTGAGCTTATAACTTGGCTTCTGAATATCCTAGAGAGGTCAGGTTTGTTTAAGAGTACTCCAATTAACAGCCCCTATTACCTCAAAAAGAAATGGAGTCATTAGCACTTATGGTTTTTAAATGGCACCCAGAATTATGTTGCACAAAGCACAATTTCACATCATTCTGGGTCCATTTGTGTGAAAACAAGGTCCAATCAGGCTGAAACGTTTCAATAAGGTAGAATCTATTGAGTTGTAAGTGATCTGAACGTTTCATGATGATCTCACATTCCTAAGTGGGTCAAACCATGTCCCAAAAGTCACCGGATCTGGTGTCACTTTAAAGAAGTAGTCAAGTTACACATTTGTGGGCTTATAACTGGAGGCCCTCTGTCAGACCCAGTGTTGACATGTGGCAAGACGCTCCTCCGGGCGCATCTTGCTTGGGCCTCTCTCCTGGAGGCCCTCAGTCAGACCCAGTGGTGACACGTGGAAAGACGCTCCTCGGGGCGCGTCTTGATTGGGCCTCTCTCCTGGAGGCGCTCAGTCAGACCCAGTGTTGACACGTGGCAAGACGCTCCTCGGGGCGCGTCTTGCTTGGGCCTCTCTCCTGGAGGCGCTCAGTCAGACCCAGTGTTGGCATGTGGCAAGACACTCCTCGGGGCGCGTCTTGGTTGGGCCTCTCTCCTGGAGGCGCTCATTCAGACCCAGTGGTGACACGTGGCAAGACGCTCCTCGGGGCGCGTCTTGCTTGGGCCTCTCTCCTGGAGGCGCTCAGTCAGACCCAGTGTTGGCATGTGGCAAGACACTCCTCGGGGCGCGTCTTGGTTGGGCCTCTCTCCTGGAGGCGCTCATTCAGACCCAGTGGTGACATGTGGCAAGACGCTCCTCGGGGCGCGTCTTGCTTCGACCTCCCTCCTGGAGGCGCTCAGTCAGACCGAGTAGTTACATTTGGTAAGACGCTCCTCGGGGCGCGTCTTGCTTGGACCTCTCTCCTGGACGCGCTCAGTTAGACCGAGTAGTGACACGTGGCAAGACGCTCCTCGGGGCGCATCTTGCTTGGGCCTCTCTCCTGGAGGCGCTAAGTCAGACCCAGTGTTGACACGTGGCAAGACGCTCCTCGGGGCGCGTCTTGCTTGGGCCTCTCTCCTGGAGGCGCTCAGTCAGACACAGTGTTGACATGTGGCAAGACACTCCTCGGGGCGCGTCTTGCTTGGGCTTCTCTCATGGAGGCCCTCAGTAAGACCCATTGTTGACATGTGGAAAGAAGCTCCTCGGGGCGCGTCTTGCTTTGGCTTCTCTCCTGGAGGCCCTCAGTCAGACCCATTGTTGACATGTGGCAAGACGCTCCTCGGGGCGCGTATTGCTTGGGCTTCTCTCATGGAGGCCCTCAGTCAGACCCAGTGTTGACATGTGTCAAGATGCTCCTCGGGGCGTGTCTTGCTTGGGCCTCTCTCCTGGAGGCGCTCAGTCAGACCCAGTGTTGACATTGGCAAGATGCTCCTTGGGGCGCTTCTTGCTTGGGCTTCTCTCCTGGAGGCCCTCAGTCAGACCCATTGTTGACATGTGGCAAGACGCTCCTCGGGGCACGTCTTGCTTGGGCCTCTCTCCTGGAGGCGCTCAGTCAGACCGAGTAGTGACATGTTGCAAGACGCTCCTCGGGGCGCGTCTTGCTGGGGCTTCTCTCATGGAGGCACTCAGTCAGACCCAGTGTTGACATGTGGCAAGACGCTCCTCGGGGCGCGTGTTGCTTGGACCTCTCTCCTGGAGGCGCTCAGTCAGACCGAGCAGTGACATGTGGCAAGACGCTCCTCGGGGCGCGTCTTGCTTGGGCCTCTCTCCTGGAGGCGCTCAATTAGACCCAGTGTTGACATGTGGCAAGACGCTCCTCGGGGCGCGTCTTGCTTGCGCCTCTCTCCTGGAGGCGCTCAGTCAGACCCAGAGGTGACATGTGGCAAGACGCTCCTCGGGCCTCTCTCCTGGAGGCGCTCAGTCAGACCCAGTGTTGACATGTGGCAAGACGCTCCTCGGGGCGCGTCTTGCTTGGGCCTCTCTCCTGGAGGTGCTCAGTCAGACCCAGTGTTGACATGTGGCAAGACGCTACTCGGGGCGCGTCTTGCTGGGGCTTCTCTCATGGAGGCACTCAGTCAGACCCAGTGTTGACATGTGGCAAGATGCTCCTCGGGGCACATCTTGCTTGGGCCTCTCTCTTGGAGGCGCTCAGTCAGACCCAAAGGAGACATGTGTCAAGACGCCCCTCGGGGCGCGTCTTGCTTGGGCCTCTCTCCTGGAGGCGCTCAGTCAGACCGAGTGCTGACATGTGGCAAGACGCTCCTCCGGGCGCGTCTTGCTTGGGCCTCTCTCCTGGAGGCGCTCAGTCAAACCCAGTGTTCACATGTGGCAAGACGCTCCTCGGGGCGCGTCTTGCTTGGGCCTCTCTCCTGGAGGCGCTCAGTCAGACTGAGTGTTGAAATGTGGCAAGACACTCCTCGGGGCGCGTCTTGCTTGGGCTTCTCTCATGGAGGCCCTCAGTCCGACCCAGTGTTGACATGTGTCAAGACGCTCCTCGGGGCGTGTCTTGCTTGGGCCTCTCTCCTGGAGGCGCTCAGTCAGACCCAGTGTTGACATGTGGCAAGACGCTCCTCTGGGCGCGTCTTGCTTGGGCTTCTCTCCTGGAGGCCCTCAGTCAGACCCATTGTTGACATGTGGCAAGACGCTCCTCGGGGCACGTCTTGCTTGGGCCTCTCTCCTAGAGGCCCTCTGTCAGACCCAGTGTTGACATGTGGCAAGACGCTCCTCCGGGCGCATCTTGCTTGGGCCTCTCTCCTGGAGGCCCTCAGTCAGACCCATTGTTGACATGTGGCAAGACGCTCCTCGGGGCGCGTCTTGCTGGGGCCTCTCTCCTGGAGGCGCTCAGTCAGACCCAGTGCTGACATGTGGCAAGACGCTCCTCGGGGCGCGTCTTTCTTGGGCCTCTCTCCTGGAGGCGCTCAGTCAGACCCAGTGTTGACATGTGGTAAGACGCTCCTCGGGGCGCGTCTTGCTTGGCCCTCTCTCCTGGAGGCGCTCAGTCAGACCCTGTGTTGACATGTGGCAAGACGGTCTTCGGGGCGCATCTTGCTTGGGCCTCTCTCCTAGAGGCGCTCAGTCAGACCCAGTGGTGACACGTGGAAAGACGCTCCTCGGGGCGCGTCTTGATTGGGCCTCTCTCCTGGAGGCGCTCAGTCAGACCCAGTGTTGACACGTGGCAAGACGCTCCTCGGGGCGCGTCTTGCTTGGGCCTCTCTCCTGGAGGCGCTCAGTCAGACCCAGTGTTGGCATGTGGCAAGACACTCCTCGGGGCGCGTCTTGGTTGGGCCTCTCTCCTGGAGGCGCTCATTCAGACCCAGTGGTGACATGTGGCAAGACGCTCCTCGGGGCGCGTATTGCTTGGGCCTCTCTCCTGAATGCCCTCTGTCAGACCGAGTGTTGACATGTGGCAAGACTCTCCTCGGGGCGCGTCTTGCTTGGGCTTCTCTCATGGAGGCCCTCAGTCCGACCCAGTGTTGACATGTGTCAAGACGCTCCTCGGGGCGTGTCTTGCTTGGGCCTCTCTCCTGGAGGCGCTCAGTCAGACCCAGTGTTGACATGTGGCAAGACGCTCCTCTGGGCGCGTCTTGCTTGGGCTTCTCTCCTGGAGGCACTCAGTCAGACCCATTGTTGACATGTGGCAAGACGCTCCTCGGGGCACGTCTTGCTTGGGCCTCTCTCCTGGAGATGCTCAGTCAGACAGAGTAGTGACATGTGGCAAGACGCTCCTCGGGGCGCGTCTTGCTTGGACCTCCCTCCTGGAGGCGCTCAGTCAGACCGAGTAGTTACATTTGGTAAGACGCTCCTCGGGGCGCGTCTTGCTTGGACCTCTCTCCTGGACGCGCTCAGTTAGACCGAGTAGTAACACGTGGCAAGACGCTCCTCGGGGCGCATCTTGCTTGGGCCTCTCTCCTGGAGGCGCTAAGTCAGACCCAGTGTTGACACGTGGCAAGACGCTCCTCGGGGCGCGTCTTGCTTGGGCCTCTCTCCTGGAGGCGCTCAGTCAGACACAGTGTTGACATGTGGCAAGACACTCCTCGGGGCGCGTCTTGCTTGGGCTTCTCTCATGGAGGCCCTCAGTAAGACCCATTGTTGACATGTGGAAAGAAGCTCCTCGGGGCGCGTCTTGCTTTGGCTTCTCTCCTGGAGGCCCTCAGTCAGACCCATTGTTGACATGTGGCAAGACGCTCCTCGGGGCGCGTATTGCTTGGGCCTCTCTCCTGGATGCCCTCTGTCAGACCCAGTG
The DNA here is from genome assembly GCF_043380555.1 of Nothobranchius furzeri. Lineage (NCBI taxonomy): Eukaryota > Metazoa > Chordata > Actinopteri > Cyprinodontiformes > Nothobranchiidae > Nothobranchius > Nothobranchius furzeri. The sequence continues at coordinate 15,893,096 of NC_091747.1, read as the reverse complement.
TTGACATGTGGCAAGACTCTCCTCGGGGCGCGTCTTGCTTGGGCTTCTCTCATGGAGGCCCTCAGTCAGACCCAGTGTTGACATGTGTCAAGATGCTCCTCGGGGCGTGTCTTGCTTGGGCCTCTCTCCTGGAGGCGCTCAGTCAGACCCAGTGTTGACATTGGCAAGATGCTCCTCGGGGCGCTTCTTGCTTGGGCTTCTCTCCTGGAGGCCCTCAGTCAGACCCATTGTTGACATGTGGCAAGACGCTCCTCGGGGCACGTCTTGCTTGGGCCTCTCTCCTGGAGGCGCTCAGTCAGACCGAGTAGTGACATGTTGCAAGACGCTCCTCGGGGCGCGTCTTGCTGGGGCTTCTCTCATGGAGGCACTCAGTCAGACCCAGTGTTGACATGTGGCAAGACGCTCCTCGGGGCGCGTGTTGCTTGGACCTCTCTCCTGGAGGCGCTCAGTCAGACCGAGCAGTGACATGTGGCAAGACGCTCCTCGGGGCGCGTCTTGCTTGGGCCTCTCTCCTGGAGGCGCTCAATTAGACCCAGTGTTGACATGTGGCAAGACGCTCCTCGGGGCGCGTTTTGCTTGCGCCTCTCTCCTGGAGGCGCTCAGTCAGACCCAGAGGTGACATGTGGCAAGACGCTCCTCGGGCCTCTCTCCTGGAGGCGCTCAGTCAGACCCAGTGTTGACATGTGGCAAGACGCTCCTCGGGGCGCGTCTTGCTTGGGCCTCTCTCCTGGAGGTGCTCAGTCAGACCCAGTGTTGACATGTGGCAAGACGCTACTCGGGGCGCGTCTTGCTGGGGCTTCTCTCATGGAGGCACTCAGTCAGACCCAGTGTTGACATGTGGCAAGATGCTCCTCGGGGCACATCTTGCTTGGGCCTCTCTCTTGGAGGCGCTCAGTCAGACCCAGAGGAGACATGTGGCAAGACGCTCCTCGGGGCGCTTCTTGCTTGGGCTTCTCTCCTGGAGGCCCTCAGTAAGACCCATTGTTGACATGTGGCAAGAAGCTCCTCGGGGCGCGTCTTGCTTGGGCTTCTCTACTGGAGGCCCTCAGTAAGACCCATTGTTGACATGTGGCAAGAAGCTCCTCAGGGCGCGTCTTGCTTGGGCTTCTCTCCTGGAGGCCCTCAGTAAGACCCAGTGTTGACATGTGGCAAGACGCTCCTCGGGGCGCGTCTTGCTAGGGCTTCTCTCCTGGAGGCCCTCAGTAAGAACCATTGTTGACATGTGGCAAGACGCTCCTCGGGGCGCGTCTTGCTTGGGCCTCTCTCCAGAAGGCCCTCAATCAGACCCAGTGTTGACACGTGGCAAGACGCTCCTCGGGGCGCGTCTTACTTGGGCCTCTCTCCTGGAGGCGCTCAGTCAGACTGAGTAGTGACATGTGGCCTGACGCTCCTCGGGGCGCGTGTTGCTTGGGCCTCTCTCCTGGAGGCGCTCAGTCAGACCAAGTGGTGACGTGTGGCAAGACACTCCTTGGGGCGCGTCTTGCTTGGGCCTCTCTCATGGAGGCCCTCTGTCAGACCCAGTGTTGACATGTGGCAAGACACTCCTCGGGGCGCGTCTTGCTTGGGCCTCTCTCATGGAGGCCCTCTGTCAGACCCAGTGTTGACATGTGTCAAGACGCTCCTCGGGGCGCGTCTTGCTTTGGCCTCTCTCCTGGAGGCGCTCAGACAGACCGAGTGCTGACATGTGGAAAGAAGCTCCTCGGGGCGCGTCTTGCTTGGGCTTCTCTCCTGGAGGCCCTCAGTAAGACCCATTGTTGACATGTGGCAAGACGCTCCTCGGGGCGCGTCTTGCTTGGGCCTCTCTCCAGAAGGCCCTCAATCAGACCCAGTGTTGACACATGGCAAGACGCTCCTCAGGGCGCGTGTTGCTTGGGCCTCTCTCCTGGAGGCGCTCAGTCAGACCAAGTGGTGACATGTGGCAAGACACTCCTCGGGTGCGTCTTGCTTGGGCCTCTCTCCTGGAGGCCCTCTGTCAGACCCAGTGTTGACATGTGGCAAGACACTCCTCGGGGCGCGTCTTGCTTGGGCCTCTCTCATGGAGGCCCTCTGTCAGACCCAGTGTTGACATGTGTCAAGACGCTCCTCGGGGCGCGTCTTGCTTTGGCCTCTCTCCTGGAGGCGCTCAGACAGACCGAGTGCTGACATGTGGAAAGAAGCTCCTCGGGGCGCGTCTTGCTTGGGCTTCTCTCCTGGAGGCCCTCAGTAGGACCCATTGTTGACATGTGGCAAGACGCTCCTCGGGGCGCGTCTTGCTTGGGCCTCTCTCCAGAAGGCCCTCAATCAGACCCAGTGTTGACACATGGCAAGACGCTCCTCAGGGCGCGTGTTGCTTGGGCCTCTCTCCTGGAGGCGCTCAGTCAGACCAAGTGGTGACATGTGGCAAGACACTCCTCGGGGTGCGTCTTGCTTGGGCCTCTCTCCTGGAGGCCCTCTGTCAGACCCAGTGTTGACATGTGTCAAGATGCTCCTCGGGGCGCGTCTTGCTTGGGCTTCTCTCCTGGAGGCCCTCAGTCAGACCCATTGTTGACATGTGGCAAGACGCTCCTCGGGGTGCGTCTTGCTTGGGCCTCTCTCCTGGAGGCGCTCAGTCAGACCGAGTGCTGACATGTGGCAAGACGCTCCTCGGGCCGCGTGTTGCTTGGGCTTCTCTCCTGGAGGCCCTCAGTCAGACCCATTGTTGACATGTGGCAAGACGCTCCTCGGGGCGCGTCTTGCTTGGGCTTCTCTCCTGGAGGCGCTCAGAAAGACCCAGTGTTGACATGTGACAAGACGCTCCTCGTGGCGCGTCTCTCTTGGGACTCTCTCCTGGAGGCGCTCAGTCAGAACCAGAGGTGACATGTGGCAAGACGCTCCTCGGGGCGCGTCTTGCTTGGGCCTCTCTCCTGGAGGCCCTCTGTCAGACCCAGTGTTGACATGTGGCAAGACGCTCCTCCGGGCGCATGTTGCTTGGGCCTCTCTCCTGGAGGCCCTCAGTCAGACCCATTGGTAACATGTGGCAAGACGCTCCTCGGGGCGCGTCTTGCTGGGGCCTCTCTCCTGGAGGCACTCAGTCAGACCGAGTGCTGACATAAGGCAAGACGCTCCTCGGGGCGCGTCTTGCTGGGGCCTCTCTCCTGGAGGCGCTCAGTCAGACCTAGTGCTGACATGTGGCAAGACGCTCCTCGGGGGGTATCTTGCTTGGACCTCTCTCCTGGAGGCGCTCAGTCAGACTGAGTGGTGACATGTGGCCTGATGCTCCCCGGGGCACGGCTTGCTTGGGCCTCTCTCCTGGAGGCGCTCAGTCAGACCCAGTGGTGACATGTGGCAAGACACTCCTCGGGGCGCGTCTTGCTTGGGCCTCTCTCCTGGAGGCGCTCTGTTAGACCGAGTGCTGACATGTGGCAAGACGCTCCTCGGGCCGCGAGTTGCTTGGGCCTCTCTCCTGGAGGCCCTCTGTCAGACCCAGTGTTGACATGTGGCAAGACGCTCCTCCGGGCGCATCTTGCTTGGGCCTCTCTCCTAGAGGCCCTCAGTCAGACCCATTGTTGACATGTGGCAAGACGCTCCTCGGGGCGCGTCTTGCTTGGGCCTCTCTCCTGGAGGCGCTCAGTCAGACCGAGTGCTGACATAAGGCAAGACGCTCCTCGGGGCGCAACTTGCTGGGGCCTCTCTCCTGGAGGCGCTCAGTCAGACCCAGTGCTGACATGTGGCAAGATGCTCCTCGGGGCGCGTCTTGCTTGGGCCTCTCTCCTGGAGGCGCTCAGTCAGACTGAGTAGTGACATGAGGCCTGACGCTCCTCGGGGCGCGTCTTGCTTGGGCCTCTCTCCTGGAGGCGCTCAGTCAGACCCAGTGGTGACATGTGGCAAGACACTCCGCGGGGCGTGTCTTGCTTGGGCCTCTCTCCTGGAGGCCCTCTGTCAGACACAGTGTTGACATGTGTCAGGACGCTCCTCGGGGCGCAGTCTTGCTTGGGCTTCTCTCCTGGAGGCCCTCAGTCAGACCCATTGTTGACATGTGGCAAGACGCTCCTCGGGGCGCGTCTTGCTTGGGCTTTTCTCCTGGAGGCGCTCAGACAGACCCAGTGTTGACATGTGACAAGACGCTCCTCGGGGCGCGTCTTGCTTGGCCCTCTCTCCTGGAGGCGCTCAGTCAGAACCAGAGGTGACATATGGCAAGACGCTCCTCCGGGTGCATCTTGCTTGGGCCTCTCTCCTGGAGGCGCTCAGTCACACCCAGTGGTGACACGTGGAAAGACGCTCCTCGGGGCGTGTCTTGCTTGGGCCTCTCTCCTGGAGGTGCTCATTCAGACCCAGTGGTGACATGTGGCAAGACGCTCCTCGGGGCGAGTATTGCTTGGGCCTCTCTCCTGAATGCCCACTGTCAGACCGAGTGTTAACATGTGGCAAGACTCTCCTCGGGGCGCGTCTTGCTTGGGCTTCTCTCATGGAGGCCCTCAGTCCGACCCAGTGTTGACATGTGTCAAGACGCTCCTCGGGGCGTGTCTTGCTTGGGCCTCTCTCCTGGAGGCGCTCAGTCAGACCCAGTGTTGACATGTGGCAAGACGCTCCTCTGGGCGCGTCTTGCTTGGGCTTCTCTCCTGGAGAACCTCAGTCAGACCCATTGTTGACATGTGGCAAGACGCTCCTCGGGGCACGTCTTGCTTGGGCCTCTCTCCTGGAGGCGCTTAGTCAGACCGAGTAGTGACATGTGGCACGACGCTCCTCGGGGCGCGTCTTGCTTGGACCTCCCTCCTGGAGGCGCTCAGTCAGACCGAATAGTGACATGTGGCAAGACGCTCCTCGGGGCGCATCTTGCTTGGACCTCTCTCCTGGAGGCGCTCAGTTAGACCGAGTAGTGACATGTGGCAAGACGCTCCTCGGGGCGCGTCTTGCTGGGGCCTCTCTCCTGGAGGTGCTCAATCAGACCCAGTGGTGACACGTGGCAAGACGCTCCTCGGGGCGCGTCTTGCTTGGGCCTCTCTCCTGGAGGAGCTCAGTCAGACCCAGTGGTGACACGTGGCAAGACGCTCCTCGGGGCGCATGTTGCTTGGGCCTCTCTCCTGGAGGCCCTCAGTCAGACCCATTGGTAACATGTGGCAAGACGCTCCTCGGGGCGCGTCTTGCTGGGGCCTCTCTCCTGGAGGCGCTCAGTCAGACCGAGTGCTGACATAAGGCAAGACGCTCCTCGGGGCGCGTCTTGCTGGGGCCTCTCTCCTGGAGGCGCTCAGTCAGACCCAGTGCTGACATGTGGCAAGACGCTCCTCGGGGGGTATCTTGCTTGGACCTCTCTCCTGGAGGCGCTCAGTCAGACTGAGTGGTGACATGTGGCCTGATGCTCCCCGGGGCACGGCTTGCTTGGGCCTCTCTCCTGGAGGCGCTCAGTCAGACCCAGTGGTGACATGTGGCAAGACACTCCTCGGGGTGCGTCTTGCTTGGGCCTCTCTCCTGGAGGCGCTCTGTGAGACCGAGTGCTGACATGTGGCAAGACGCTCCTCGGGCCGCGAGTTGCTTGGGCCTCTCTCCTGGAGGCCCTCTGTCAGACCCAGTGTTGACATGTGGCAAGACGCTCCTCCGGGCGCATCTTGCTTGGGCCTCTCTCCTGGAGGCCCTCAGTCAGACCCATTGTTGACATGTGGCAAGACGCTCCTCGGGGCGCGTCTTGCTTGGGCCTCTCTCCTGGAGGCGCTCAGTCAGACCGAGTGCTGACATAAGGCAAGACGCTCCTCGGGGCGCAACTTGCTGGGGCCTCTCTCCTGGAGGCGCTCAGTCAGACCCAGTGCTGACATGTGGCAAGACGCTCCTCGGGGCGCGTCTTGCTTGGGCCTCTCTCCTGGAGGCGCTCAGTCAGACTGAGTAGTGACATGAGGCCTGACGCTCCTCGGGGCGCGTCTTGCTTGGGCCTCTCTCCTGGAGGCGCTCAGTCAGACCCAGTGGTGACATGTGGCAAGACACTCCGCGGGGCGTGTCTTGCTTGGGCCTCTCTCCTGGAGGCCCTCTGTCAGACACAGTGTTGACATGTGTCAGGACGCTCCTCGGGGCGCAGTCTTGCTTGGGCTTCTCTCCTGGAGGCCCTCAGTCAGACCCATTGTTGACATGTGGCAAGACGCTCCTCGGGGCGCGTCTTGCTTGGCCCTCTCTCCTGGAGGCGCTCAGTCAGAACCAGAGGTGACATGTGGCAAGACGCTCCTCCGGGTGCATCTTGCTTGGGCCTCTCTCCTGGAGGCGCTCAGTCACACCCAGTGGTGACACGTGGAAAGACGCTCCCCGGGGCGCGTCTTGCTTGGGCCTCTATCCTGGAGGTGCTCATTCAGACCCAGTGGTGACATGTGGCAAGACGCTCCTCGGGGCGAGTATTGCTTGGGCCTCTCTCCTGAATGCCCACTGTCAGACCGAGTGTTAACATGTGGCAAGACTCTCCTCGGGGCACGTCTTGCTTGGGCTTCTCTCATGGAGGCCCTCAGTCCGACCCAGTGTTGACATGTGTCAAGACGCTCCTCGGGGCGTGTCTTGCTTGGGCCTCTCTCCTGGAGGCGCTCAGTCAGACCCAGTGTTGACATGTGGCAAGACGCTCCTCTGGGCGCGTCTTGCTTGGGCTTCTCTCCTGGAGAACCTCAGTCAGACCCATTGTTGACATGTGGCAAGACGCTCCTCGGGGCACGTCTTGCTTGGGCCTCTCTCCTGGAGGCGCTTAGTCAGACCGAGTAGTGACATGTGGCACGACGCTCCTCGGGGCGCGTCTTGCTTGGACCTCCCTCCTGGAGGCGCTCAGTCAGACCGAATAGTGACATGTGGCAAGACGCTCCTCGGGGCGCATCTTGCTTGGACCTCTCTCCTTGAGGCGCTCAGTTAGACCGAGTAGTGACATGTGGCAAGACGCTCCTCGGGGCGCGTCTTGCTGGGGCCTCTCTCCTGGAGGTGCTCAATCAGACCCAGTGGTGACACGTGGCAAGACGCTCCTCGGGGCGCGTCTTGCTTGGGCCTCTCTCCTGGAGGAGCTCAGTCAGACCCAGTGGTGACACGTGGCAAGACGCTCCTCGGGGCGCATCTTGCTTGGGCCTCTCTCCTGGAGGCGCTAAGTCAGACCCAGTGCTGACATGTGGCAAGAAGCTCCTCGGGACGCGTCTTGCTTGGGCTTCTCTCCTGGAGGCGCTCAGTCAGACACAGTGTTGACATGTGGAAAGACACTCCTCGGGGCGCGTCTTACTTGGGCCTCTCTCATGGAGGCCCTCTGTCAGACCCAGTGTTGTCATGTGTCAAGACGCTCCTCGGGGCGCGTCTTGCTTTGGCCTCTCTCCTGGAGGCGCTCAGTCAGACCGAGTGCTGACATGTAGCAAGAAGCTCCTCGGGGTGCGTCATGCTTGGGCTTCTCTCCTGGAGGCCCTCAGTCAGACCCATTGTTGACATTTGGCAAGACGCTCCTCGGGGCGCGTATTGCTTGGGCCTCTCTCCTGGATGCCCTCTGTCAGACCCAGTGTTGACATGTGGCAAGACTCTCCTCGGGGCCTGTCTTGATTGGGCTTCTCTCATGGAGGCCCTCAGTCAGACTCAGTGTTGACATGTGTCAAGACGCTCCTCGGGGCGTGTCTTGCTTGGGCCTCTCTCCTGGAGGAGCTCAGTCAGACCCAGTGGTGACACGTGGCAAGACGCTCCTCGAGGCGCATCTTGCTTGGGCCTCTCTCCTGGAGGCGCAAAGTCAGACCCAGTGTTGACACGTGGCAAGACGCTCCTCGGGGCGCGTCTTGCTTGGGCCACTCTCCTGGAGGCGCTCAGTCAGACACAGTGTTGACATGTGGAAAGACATTCCTCGGGGCGCGTCTTGCTTGGGCCTCTCTCATGGAGGCCCTCAGTCAGACCCAGTGTTGACATGTGTCAAGACGCTCCTCGGGGCGCGTCTTGCTTTGGCCTCTCTCCTGGAGGCGCTCAGTCAGACCCAGTGTTGACATGTGGCAAGACGCCCCTCGGGGCGCTTCTTGCTTGGGCTTCTCTCCTGGAGGCCCTCAGTCAGACCCATTGTTGACATGTGGCAAGACGCTCCTCGGGGCACGTCTTGCTTGCGCCTCTCTCCTGGAGGCGCTCAGTCAGACCGAGTAGTGACATGTGGCAAGACGCTCCTCGGGGCGCGTCTTGCAGGGGCTTCTCTCATGGAGGCACTCAGTCAGACCCAGTGTTGACATGTGCCAAGACGCTCCTCGGGGCGCGTGTTGCTTGGACCTCTCTCCTGGAGGCGCTCAGTCAGACCGAGTAGTGACATGTGGCAAGACGCTCCTCGGGGCGCGTCTTGCTTGGGCTTCTCTCCTGGAGGCCCTCAGTAAGACCCATTGTTGACATGTGGCAAGAAGCTCCTCGGGGCGCGTCTTGCTTGGGCTTCTCTCCTGGAGGCCCTCAGTAAGACCCATTGTTGACATGTGGCAAGAAGCTCCTCGGGGCGCGTCTTGCTTGGGCTTCTCTCCTGGAGGCCCTCAGTAAGACCCAGTGTTGACATGTGGCAAGACGCTCCTCGGGGCGCGTCTTGCTTGGGCCTCTCTCCAGAAGGCCCTCAATCAGACCCAGTGTTGACACGTGGCAAGACGCTCCTCAGGGCGCGTGTTGCTTGGGCCTCTCTCCTGGAGGCGCTCAGTCAGACCAAGTGGTGACATGTGGCAAGACACTCCTCGGGGCGCGTCTTGCTTGGGCCTCTCTCCTGGAGGCCCTCTGTCAGACCCAGTGTTGACATGTGTCAAGATGCTCCTCGGGGCGCGTCTTGCTTGGGCTTCTCTCCTGGAGGCCCTCAGTCAGACCCATTGTTGACATGTGGCAAGACGCTCCTCGGGGTGCGTCTTGCTTGGGCCTCTCTCCTGGAGGCGCTCAGTCAGACCGAGTGCTGACATGTGGCAAGACGCTCCTCGGGCCACGTGTTGCTTGGGCTTCTCTCCTGGAGGCCCTCAGTCAGACCCATTGTTGACATGTGGCAAGACGCTCCTCGGGGCGCGTCTTGCTTGGGCTTCTCTCCTGGAGGCGCTCAGAAAGACCCAGTGTTGACATGTGACAAGACGCTCCTCGGGGCGCGTCTCTCTTGGGACTCTCTCCTGGAGGCACTCAGTCAGAACCAGAGGTGACATGTGGCAAGACGCTCCTCGGGGCGCGTCTTGCTTGGGCCTCTCTCCTGGAGGCCCTCTGTCAGACCCAGTGTTGACATGTGGCAAGACGCTCCTCCGGGCGCATCTTGCTTGGGCCTCTCTCCTGGAGGCCCTCAGTCAGACCCATTGTTGACATGTGGCAAGACGCTCCTCGGGGCGCGTCTTGCTGGGGCCTCTCTCCTGGAGGCGCTCAGTCAGACCGAGTGCTGACATAAGGCAAGACGCTCCTCGGGGCGCGTCTTGCTGGGGCCTCTCTCCTGGAGGCGCTCAGTCAGACCCAGTGCTGACATGTGGCAAGACGCTCCTCGGGGCGCGTCTTGCTGGGGCCTCTCTCCTGGAGGCGCTCAGTCAGACCGAGTGCTGACATAAGGCAAGACGCTCCTCGGGGCGCGTCTTGCTGGGGCCTCTCTCCTGGAGGCGCTCAGTCAGACCCAGTGCTGACATGTGGCAAGACGCTCCTCGGGGGGTATCTTGCTTGGACCTCTCTCCTGGAGGCGCTCAGTCAGACTGAGTGGTGACATGTGGCCTGATGCTCCCCGGGGCACGGCTTGCTTGGGCCTCTCTCCTGGAGGCGCTCAGTCAGACCCAGTGGTGACATGTGGCAAGACACTCCTCGGGGCGCGTCTTGCTTGGGCCTCTCTCCTGGAGGCGCTCTGTGAGACCGAGTGCTGACATGTGGCAAGACGCTCCTCGGGCCGCGAGTTGCTTGGGCCTCTCTCGTGGAGGCCCTCTGTCAGACCCAGTGTTGACATGTGGCAAGACGCTCCTCCGGGCGCATCTTGCTTGGGCCTCTCTCCTAGAGGCCCTCAGTCAGACCCATTGTTGACATGTGGCAAGACGCTCCTCGGGGCGCGTCTTGCTTGGGCCTCTCTCCTGGAGGCGCTCAGTCAGACCGAGTGCTGACATAAGGCAAGACGCTCCTCGGGGCGCAACTTGCTGGGGCCTCTCTCCTGGAGGCGCTCAGTCAGACCCAGTGCTGACATGTGGCAAGACGCTCCTCGGGGCGCGTCTTGCTTGGGCCTCTCTCCTGGAGGCGCTCAGTCAGACTGAGTAGTGACATGAGGCCTGATGCTCCTCGGGGCGCGTCTTGCTTGGGCCTCTCTCCTGGAGGCGCTCAGTCAGACCCAGTGGTGACATGTGGCAAGACACTCCGCGGGGCGTGTCTTGCTTGGGCCTCTCTCCTGGAGGCCCTCTGTCAGACACAGTGTTGACATGTGTCAGGACGCTCCTCGGGGCGCAGTCTTGCTTGGGCTTCTCTCCTGGAGGCCCTCAGTCAGACCCATTGTTGACATGTGGCAAGACGCTCCTCGGGGCGCGTCTTGCTTGGGCTTTTCTCCTGGAGGCGCTCAGACAGACCCAGTGTTGACATGTGACAAGACGCTCCTCGGGGCGCGTCTTGCTTGGCCCTCTCTCCTGGAGGCGCTCAGTCAGAACCAGAGGTGACATATGGCAAGACGCTCCTCCGGGTGCATCTTGCTTGGGCCTCTCTCCTGGAGGCGCTCAGTCACACCCAGTGGTGACACGTGGAAAGACGCTCCTCGGGGCGTGTCTTGCTTGGGCCTCTCTCCTGGAGGTGCTCATTCAGACCCAGTGGTGACATGTGGCAAGACGCTCCTCGGGGCGAGTATTGCTTGGGCCTCTCTCCTGAATGCCCACTGTCAGACCGAGTGTTAACATGTGGCAAGACTCTCCTCGGGGCGCGTCTTGCTTGGGCTTCTCTCATGGAGGCCCTCAGTCCGACCCAGTGTTGACATGTGTCAAGACGCTCCTCGGGGCGTGTCTTGCTTGGGCCTCTCTCCTGGAGGCGCTCAGTCAGACCCAGTGTTGACATGTGGCAAGACGCTCCTCTGGGCGCGTCTTGCTTGGGCTTCTCTCCTGGAGAACCTCAGTCAGACCCATTGTTGACATGTGGCAAGACGCTCCTCGGGGCACGTCTTGCTTGGGCCTCTCTCCTGGAGGCGCTTAGTCAGACCGAGTAGTGACATGTGGCACGACGCTCCTCGGGGCGCGTCTTGCTTGGACCTCCCTCCTGGAGGCGCTCAGTCAGACCGAATAGTGACATGTGGCAAGACGCTCCTCGGGGCGCATCTTGCTTGGACCTCTCTCCTGGAGGCGCTCAGTTAGACCGAGTAGTGACATGTGGCAAGACGCTCCTCGGGGCGCGTCTTGCTGGGGCCTCTCTCCTGGAGGTGCTCAATCAGACCCAGTGGTGACACGTGGCAAGACGCTCCTCGGGGCGCGTCTTGCTTGGGCCTCTCTCCTGGAGGAGCTCAGTCAGACCCAGTGGTGACACGTGGCAAGACGCTCCTCGGGGCGCATGTTGCTTGGGCCTCTCTCCTGGAGGCCCTCAGTCAGACCCATTGGTAACACGTGGCAAGACGCTCCTCGGGGCGCATGTTGCTTGGGCCTCTCTCCTGGAGGCCCTCAGTCAGACCCATTGGTAACATGTGGCAAGACGCTCCTCGGGGCGCGTCTTGCTGGGGCCTCTCTCCTGGAGGCGCTCAGTCAGACCGAGTGCTGACATAAGGCAAGACGCTCCTCCGGGCGCATCTTGCTTGGGCCTCTCTCCTAGAGGCCCTCAGTCAGACCCATTGTTGACATGTGGCAAGACGCTCCTCGGGGCGCGTCTTGCTTGGGCCTCTCTCCTGGAGGCGCTCAGTCAGACCGAGTGCTGACATAAGGCAAGACGCTCCTCGGTGCGCAACTTGCTGGGGCCTCTCTCCTGGAGGCGCTCAGTCAGACCCAGTGCTGACATGTGGCAAGACGCTCCTCGGGGCGCGTCTTGCTTGGGCCTCTCTCCTGGAGGCGCTCAGTCAGACTGAGTAGTGACATGAGGCCTGATGCTCCTCGGGGCGCGTCTTGCTTGGGCCTCTCTCCTGGAGGCGCTCAGTCAGACCCAGTGGTGACATGTGGCAAGACACTCCGCGGGGCGTGTCTTGCTTGGGCCTCTCTCCTGGAGGCCCTCTGTCAGACACAGTGTTGACATGTGTCAGGACGCTCCTCGGGGCGCAGTCTTGCTTGGGCTTCTCTCCTGGAGGCCCTCAGTCAGACCCATTGTTGACATGTGGCAAGACGCTCCTCGGGGCGCGTCTTGCTTGGGCTTTTCTCCTGGAGGCGCTCAGACAGACCCAGTGTTGACATGTGACAAGACGCTCCTCGGGGCGCGTCTTGCTTGGCCCTCTCTCCTGGAGGCGCTCAGTCAGAACCAGAGGTGACATATGGCAAGACGCTCCTCCGGGTGCATCTTGCTTGGGCCTCTCTCCTGGAGGCGCTCAGTCACACCCAGTGGTGACACGTGGAAAGACGCTCCTCGGGGCGTGTCTTGCTTGGGCCTCTCTCCTGGAGGTGCTCATTCAGACCCAGTGGTGACATGTGGCAAGACGCTCCTCGGGGCGAGTATTGCTTGGGCCTCTCTCCTGAATGCCCACTGTCAGACCGAGTGTTAACATGTGGCAAGACTCTCCTCGGGGCGCGTCTTGCTTGGGCTTCTCTCATGGAGGCCCTCAGTCCGACCCAGTGTTGACATGTGTCAAGACGCTCCTCGGGGCGTGTCTTGCTTGGGCCTCTCTCCTGGAGGCGCTCAGTCAGACCCAGTGTTGACATGTGGCAAGACGCTCCTCTGGGCGCGTCTTGCTTGGGCTTCTCTCCTGGAGAACCTCAGTCAGACCCATTGTTGACATGTGGCAAGACGCTCCTCGGGGCACGTCTTGCTTGGGCCTCTCTCCTGGAGGCGCTTAGTCAGACCGAGTAGTGACATGTGGCACGACGCTCCTCGGGGCGCGTCTTGCTTGGACCTCCCTCCTGGAGGCGCTCAGTCAGACCGAATAGTGACATGTGGCAAGACGCTCCTCGGGGCGCATCTTGCTTGGACCTCTCTCCTGGAGGCGCTCAGTTAGACCGAGTAGTGACATGTGGCAAGACGCTCCTCGGGGCGCGTCTTGCTGGGGCCTCTCTCCTGGAGGTGCTCAATCAGACCCAGTGGTGACACGTGGCAAGACGCTCCTCGGGGCGCGTCTTGCTTGGGCCTCTCTCCTGGAGGAGCTCAGTCAGACCCAGTGGTGACACGTGGCAAGACGCTCCTCGGGGCGCATGTTGCTTGGGCCTCTCTCCTGGAGGCCCTCAGTCAGACCCATTGGTAACATGTGGCAAGACGCTCCTCGGGGCGCGTCTTGCTGGGGCCTCTCTCCTGGAGGCGCTCTGTCAGACCGAGTGCTGACATAAGGCAAGACGCTCCTCGGGGCGCGTCTTGCTGGGGCCTCTCTCCTGGAGGCGCTCAGTCAGACCCAGTGCTGACATGTGGCAAGACGCTCCTCGGGGGGTATCTTGCTTGGACCTCTCTCCTGGAGGCGCTCAGTCAGACTGAGTGGTGACATGTGGCCTGATGCTCCCCGGGGCACGGCTTGCTTGGGCCTCTCTCCTGGAGGCGCTCAGTCAGACCCAGTGGTGACATGTGGCAAGACACTCCTCGGGGCGCGTCTTGCTTGGGCCTCTCTCCTGGAGGCGCTCTGTGAGACCGAGTGCTGACATGTGGCAAGACGCTCCTCGGGCCGCGAGTTGCTTGGGCCTCTCTCCTGGAGGCCCTCTGTCAGACCCAGTGTTGACATGTGGCAAGACGCTCCTCCGGGCGCATCTTGCTTGGGCCTCTCTCCTGGAGAACCTCAGTCAGACCCATTGTTGACATGTGGCAAGACGCTCCTCGGGGCGCGTCTTGCTTGGGCCTCTCTCCTGGAGGCGCTCAGTCAGACCGAGTGCTGACATAAGGCAAGACGCTCCTCGGGGCGCAACTTGCTGGGGCCTCTCTCCTGGAGGCGCTCAGTCAGACCCAGTGCTGACATGTGGCAAGACGCTCCTCGGGGCGCGTCTTGCTTGGGCCTCTCTCCTGGAGGCGCTCAGTCAGACTGAGTAGTGACATGAGGCCTGACGCTCCTCGGGGCGCGTCTTGCTTGGGCCTCTCTCCTGGAGGCGCTCAGTCAGACCCAGTGGTGACAAGTGGCAAGACACTCCGCGGGGCGTGTCTTGCTTGGGCCTCTCTCCTGGAGGCCCTCTGTCAGACACAGTGTTGACATGTGTCAGGATGCTCCTCGGGGCGCAGTCTTGCTTGGGCTTCTCTCCTGGAGGCCCTCAGTCAGACCCATTGTTGACATGTGGCAAGACGCTCCTCGGGGCGCGTCTTGCTTGGGCTTTTCTCCTGGAGGCGCTCAGACAGACCCAGTGTTGACATGTGACAAGACGCTCCTCGGGGCGCGTCTTGCTTGGCCCTCTCTCCTGGAGGCGCTCAGTCAGAACCAGAGGTGACATGTGGCAAGACGCTCCTCCGGGTGCATCTTGCTTGGGCCTCTCTCCTGGAGGCGCTCAGTCACACCCAGTGGTGACACGTGGAAAGACGCTCCTCGGGGCGCGTCTTGCTTGGGCCTCTATCCTGGAGGTGCTCATTCAGACCCAGTGGTGACATGTGGCAAGACGCTCCTCGGGGCGAGTATTGCTTGGGCCTCTCTCCTGAATGCCCACTGTCAGACCGAGTGTTAACATGTGGCAAGACTCTCCTCGGGGCGCGTCTTGCTTGGGCTTCTCTCATGGAGGCCCTCAGTCCGACCCAGTGTTGACATGTGTCAAGACGCTCCTCGGGGCGTGTCTTGCTTGGGCCTCTCTCCTGGAGGCGCTCAGTCAGACCCAGTGTTGACATGTGGCAAGACGCTCCTCTGGGCGCGTCTTGCTTGGGCTTCTCTCCTGGAGAACCTCAGTCAGACCCATTGTTGACATGTGGCAAGACGCTCCTCGGGGCACGTCTTGCTTGGGCCTCTCTCCTGGAGGCGCTTAGTCAGACCGAGTAGTGACATGTGGCACGACGCTCCTCGGGGCGCGTCTTGCTTGGACCTCCCTCCTGGAGGCGCTCAGTCAGACCGAATAGTGACATGTGGCAAGACGCTCCTCGGGGCGCATCTTGCTTGGACCTCTCTCCTGGAGGCGCTCAGTTAGACCGAGTAGTGACATGTGGCAAGACGCTCCTCGGGGCGCGTCTTGCTGGGGCCTCTCTCCTGGAGGTGCTCAATCAGACCCAGTGGTGACACGTGGCAAGACGCTCCTCGGGGCGCGTCTTGCTTGGGCCTCTCTCCTGGAGGAGCTCAGTCAGACCCAGTGGTGACACGTGTCAAGACGCTCCTCGGGGCGCATCTTGCTTGGGCCTCTCTCCTGGAGGCGCTAAGTCAGACCCAGTGCTGACATGTGGCAAGAAGCTCCTCGGGACGCGTCTTGCTTGGGCTTCTCTCCTGGAGGCGCTCAGTCAGACACAGTGTTGACATGTGGAAAGACACTCCTCGGGGCGCGTCTTACTTGGGCCTCTCTCATGGAGGCCCTCTGTCAGACCCAGTGTTGTCATGTGTCAAGACGCTCCTCGGGGCGCGTCTTGCTTTGGCCTCTCTCCTGGAGGCGCTTAGTCAGACCGAGTGCTGACATGTAGCAAGAAGCTCCTCGGGGTGCGTCATGCTTGGGCTTCTCTCCTGGAGGCCCTCAGTCAGACCCATTGTTGACATTTGGCAAGACGCTCCTCGGGGCGCGTATTGCTTGGGCCTCTCTCCTGGATGCCCTCTGTCAGACCCAGTGTTGACATGTGGCAAGACTCTCCTCGGGGCCTGTCTTGCTTGGGCTTCTCTCATGGAGGCCCTCAGTCAGACCCAGTGTTGACATGTGTCAAGACGCTCCTCGGGGCGTGTCTTGCTTGGGCCTCTCTCCTGGAGGAGCTCAGTCAGACCCAGTGGTGACACGTGGCAAGACGCTCCTCGAGGCGCATCTTGCTTGGGCCTCTCTCCTGGAGGCGCAAAGTCAGACCCAGTGTTGACACGTGGCAAGACGCTCCTCGGGGCGCGTCTTGCTTGGGCCACTCTCCTGGAGGCGCTCAGTCAGACACAGTGTTGACATGTGGAAAGACATTCCTCGGGGCGCGTCTTGCTTGGGCCTCTCTCATGGAGGCCCTCAGTCAGACCCAGTGTTGACATGTGTCAAGACGCTCCTCGGGGCGCGTCTTGCTTTGGCCTCTCTCCTGGAGGCGCTCAGTCAGACCCAGTGTTGACATGTGGCAAGACGCCCCTCGGGGCGCTTCTTGCTTGGGCTTCTCTCCTGGAGGCCCTCAGTCAGACCCATTGTTGACATGTGGCAAGACGCTCCTCGGGGCACGTCTTGCTTGCGCCTCTCTCCTGGAGGCGCTCAGTCAGACCGAGTAGTGACATGTGGCAAGACGCTCCTCGGGGCGCGTCTTGCAGGGGCTTCTCTCATGGAGGCACTCAGTCAGACCCAGTGTTGACATGTGCCAAGACGCTCCTCGGGGCGCGTGTTGCTTGGACCTCTCTCCTGGAGGCGCTCAGTCAGACCGAGTAGTGACATGTGGCAAGACGCTCCTCGGGGCGCGTCTTGCTTGGGCTTCTCTCCTGGAGGCCCTCAGTAAGACCCATTGTTGACATGTGGCAAGAAGCTCCTCGGGGCGTGTCTTGCTTGGGCTTCTCTCCTGGAGGCCCTCAGTAAGACCCATTGTTGACATGTGGCAAGAAGCTCCTCGGGGCGCGTCTTGCTTGGGCTTCTCTCCTGGAGGCCCTCAGTAAGACCCAGTGTTGACATGTGGCAAGACGCTCCTCGGGGCGCGTCTTGCTTGGGCCTCTCTCCTGGAGGCGCTCAGTCAGACCCAGTGCTGACATGTGGCAAGAAGCTCCTCGGGGCGCGTCTTGCTTGGGCTTCTCTCCTGGAGGCCCTCAGTAAGACTCATTGTTGACTTGTGGCAAGACGCTCCTCGGGGCGCGTCTTGCTTGGACCTCTCTCCCTGAGGCGCTCAGTCAGACCCAGTGTTGACATTTGGCAAGACACTCCTCGGGGCGCGTCTTGCTTGGGCCTCTCTCATGGAGGCCCTCTGTCAGACCAAGTGCTGACATGTGGCAAGAAGCTTCTCGGGGCGCGTCTTGCTAGGGCTTCTCTCCTGGAGGCCCTCAGTAAGAACCATTGTTGACATGTGGCAAGACGCATTCGGGGCGCTTCTTGCTTGGGCTTCTCTCCTGGAGAACCTCAGTCAGACCCATTGTTGACATGTGGCAAGACGCTCCTCGGGGCACGTCTTGCTTGGGCCTCTCTCCTGGAGGCGCTTAGTCAGACCGAGTAGTGACATGTGGCACGACGCTCCTCGGGGCGCGTCTTGCTTGGACCTCCCTCCTGGAGGCGCTCAGTCAGACCGAATAGTGACATGTGGCAAGACGCTCCTCGGGGCGCATCTTGCTTGGACCTCTCTCCTGGAGGCGCTCAGTTAGACCGAGTAGTGACATGTGGCAAGACGCTCCTCGGGGCGCGTCTTGCTGGGGCCTCTCTCCTGGAGGTGCTCAATCAGACCCAGTGGTGACACGTGGCAAGACGCTCCTCGGGGCGCGTCTTGCTTGGGCCTCTCTCCTGGAGGAGCTCAGTCAGACCCAGTGGTGACACGTGTCAAGACGCTCCTCGGGGCGCATCTTGCTTGGGCCTCTCTCCTGGAGGCGCTAAGTCAGACCCAGTGCTGACATGTGGCAAGAAGCTCCTCGGGACGCGTCTTGCTTGGGCTTCTCTCCTGGAGGCGCTCAGTCAGACACAGTGTTGACATGTGGAAAGACACTCCTCGGGGCGCGTCTTACTTGGGCCTCTCTCATGGAGGCCCTCTGTCAGACCCAGTGTTGTCATGTGTCAAGACGCTCCTCGGGGCGCGTCTTGCTTTGGCCTCTCTCCTGGAGGCGCTTAGTCAGACCGAGTGCTGACATGTAGCAAGAAGCTCCTCGGGGTGCGTCATGCTTGGGCTTCTCTCCTGGAGGCCCTCAGTCAGACCCATTGTTGACATTTGGCAAGACGCTCCTCGGGGCGCGTATTGCTTGGGCCTCTCTCCTGGATGCCCTCTGTCAGACCCAGTGTTGACATGTGGCAAGACTCTCCTCGGGGCCTGTCTTGCTTGGGCTTCTCTCATGGAGGCCCTCAGTCAGACCCAGTGTTGACATGTGTCAAGACGCTCCTCGGGGCGTGTCTTGCTTGGGCCTCTCTCCTGGAGGAGCTCAGTCAGACCCAGTGGTGACACGTGGCAAGACGCTCCTCGAGGCGCATCTTGCTTGGGCCTCTCTCCTGGAGGCGCAAAGTCAGACCCAGTGTTGACACGTGGCAAGACGCTCCTCGGGGCGCGTCTTGCTTGGGCCACTCTCCTGGAGGCGCTCAGTCAGACACAGTGTTGACATGTGGAAAGACATTCCTCGGGGCGCGTCTTGCTTGGGCCTCTCTCATGGAGGCCCTCAGTCAGACCCAGTGTTGACATGTGTCAAGACGCTCCTCGGGGCGCGTCTTGCTTTGGCCTCTCTCCTGGAGGCGCTCAGTCAGACCCAGTGTTGACATGTGGCAAGACGCCCCTCGGGGCGCTTCTTGCTTGGGCTTCTCTCCTGGAGGCCCTCAGTCAGACCCATTGTTGACATGTGGCAAGACGCTCCTCGGGGCACGTCTTGCTTGCGCCTCTCTCCTGGAGGCGCTCAGTCAGACCGAGTAGTGACATGTGGCAAGACGCTCCTCGGGGCGCGTCTTGCAGGGGCTTCTCTCATGGAGGCACTCAGTCAGACCCAGTGTTGACATGTGCCAAGACGCTCCTCGGGGCGCGTGTTGCTTGGACCTCTCTCCTGGAGGCGCTCAGTCAGACCGAGTAGTGACATGTGGCAAGACGCTCCTCGGGGCGCGTCTTGCTTGGGCTTCTCTCCTGGAGGCCCTCAGTAAGACCCATTGTTGACATGTGGCAAGAAGCTCCTCGGGGCGTGTCTTGCTTGGGCTTCTCTCCTGGAGGCCCTCAGTAAGACCCATTGTTGACATGTGGCAAGAAGCTCCTCGGGGCGCGTCTTGCTTGGGCTTCTCTCCTGGAGGCCCTCAGTAAGACCCAGTGTTGACATGTGGCAAGACGCTCCTCGGGGCGCGTCTTGCTTGGGCCTCTCTCCTGGAGGCGCTCAGTCAGACCCAGTGCTGACATGTGGCAAGAAGCTCCTCGGGGCGCGTCTTGCTTGGGCTTCTCTCCTGGAGGCCCTCAGTAAGACTCATTGTTGACTTGTGGCAAGACGCTCCTCGGGGCGCGTCTTGCTTGGACCTCTCTCCCTGAGGCGCTCAGTCAGACCCAGTGTTGACATTTGGCAAGACACTCCTCGGGGCGCGTCTTGCTTGGGCCTCTCTCATGGAGGCCCTCTGTCAGACCAAGTGCTGACATGTGGCAAGAAGCTTCTCGGGGCGCGTCTTGCTAGGGCTTCTCTCCTGGAGGCCCTCAGTAAGAACCATTGTTGACATGTGGCAAGACGCTCCTCGGGGCGCGTCTTGCTTGGGCCTCTCTCCAGAAGGCCCTCAATCAGACCCAGTGTTGACACGTGGCAAGACGCTCCTCGGGGCGCGTCTTACTTGGGCCTCTCTCCTGGAGGCGCTCAGTCAGACTGAGTAGTGACATGTGGCCTGACGCTCCTCGGGGCGCGTGTTGCTTGGGCCTCTCTCCTGGAGGCGCTCAGTCAGACCAAGTGGTGACATGTGGCAAGACACTCCTTGGGGCGCGTCTTGCTTGGGCCTCTCTCATGGAGGCCCTCTGTCAGACCCAGTGTTGACATGTGGCAAGACACTCCTCGGGGCGCGTCTTGCTTGGGCCTCTCTCATGGAGGCCCTCTGTCAGACCCAGTGTTTACATGTGTCAAGACGCTCCTCGGGGCGCGTCTTGCTTTGGCCTCTCTCCTGGAGGCGCTCAGACAGACCGAGCGCTGACATGTGGAAAGAAGCTCCTCGGGGCGCGTCTTGCTTGGGCTTCTCTCCTGGAGGCCCTCAGTAAGACCCATTGTTGACATGTGGCAAGACGCTCCTCGGGGCGCGTCTTGCTTGGGCCTCTCTCCAGAAGGCCCTCAATCAGACCCAGTGTTGACACGTGGCAAGACGCTCCTCAGGGCGCGTGTTGCTTGGGCCTCTCTCCTGGAGGCGCTCAGTCAGACCAAGTGGTGACATGTGGCAAGACACTCCTCGGGGCGCGTCTTGCTTGGGCCTCTCTCCTGGAGGCCCTCTGTCAGACCCAGTGTTGACATGTGTCAAGATGCTCCTCGGGGCGCGTCTTGCTTGGGCTTCTCTCCTGGAGGCCCTCAGTCAGACCCATTGTTGACATGTGGCAAGACGCTCCTCGGGGTGCTTCTTGCTTGGGCCTCTCTCCTGGAGGCGCTCAGTCAGACCGAGTGCTGACATGTGGCAAGACGCTCCTCGGGCCGCGTGTTGCTTGGGCTTCTCTCCTGGAGGCCCTCAGTCAGACCCATTGTTGACATGTGGCAAGACGCTCCTCGGGGCGCGTCTTGCTTGGGCTTCTCTCCTGGAGGCGCTCAGAAAGACCCAGTGTTGACATGTGACAAGAGGCTCCTCGGGGCGCGTCTCTCTTGGGACTCTCTCCTGGAGGCGCTCAGTCAGAACCAGAGGTGACATGTGGCAAGACGCTCCTCGGGGCGCGTCTTGCTTGGGCCTCTCTCCTGGAGGCCCTCTGTCAGACCCAGTGTTGACATGTGGCAAGACGCTCCTCCGGGCGCATCTTGCTTGGGCCTCTCTCCTGGAGGCCCTCAGTCAGACCCATTGTTGACATGTGGCAAGACGCTCCTCGGGGCGCGTCTTGCTGGGGCCTCTCTCCTGGAGGCGCTCAGTCAGACCGAGTGCTGACATAAGGCAAGACGCTCCTCGGGGCGCGTCTTGCTGGGGCCTCTCTCCTGGAGGCGCTCAGTCAGACCCAGTGCTGACATGTGGCAAGACGCTCCTCGGGGGGTATCTTGCTTGGACCTCTCTCCTGGAGGCGCAAAGTCAGACCCAGTGTTGACACGTGGCAAGACGCTCCTCGGGGCGCGTCTTGCTTGGGCCTCTCTCCTGGAGGAGCTCAGTCAGACCCAGTGGTGACACGTGGCAAGACGCTCCTCGAGGCGCATCTTGCTTGGGCCTCTCTCCTGGAGGCGCAAAGTCAGACTCAGTGTTGACACGTGGCAAGACGCTCCTCGGGGCGCGTCTTGCTTGGGCCACTCTCCTGGAGGCGCTCAGTCAGACACAGTGTTGACATGTGGAAAGACACTCCTCGGGGCGCGTCTTGCTTGGGCCTCTCTCATGGAGGCCCTCTGTCAGACCCAGTGTTGACATGTGTCAAGACGCTCCTCGGGGCGCGTCTTGCTTTGGCCTCTCTCCTGGAGGCGCTCAGTCAGACCCAGTGTTGACATGTGGCAAGACGCATTCGGGGCGCTTCTTGCTTGGGCTTCTCTCCTGGAGGCCCTCAGTCAGACCCATTGTTGACATGTGGCAAGACGCTCCTCGGGGCACGTCTTGCTTGGGCCTCTCTCCTGGAGGTGCTCAGTCAGACCGAGTAGTGACATGTGGCAAGACGCTCCTCGGGGCGCGTCTTGCAGGGGCTTCTCTCATGGAGGCACTCAGTCAGACCCAGTGTTGGCATGTGCCAAGACGCTCCTCGGGGCGCGTGTTGCTTGGACCTCTCTCCTGGAGGCGCTCAGTCAGACCGAGTAGTGACATGTGGCAAGACGCTCCTCGGGGCGCGTCTTGCTTGGGCTTCTCTCCTGGAGGCCCTCAGTAAGACCCATTGTTGACATGTGGCAAGAAGCTCCTCGGGGCGCGTCTTGCTTGGGCTTCTCTCCTGGAGGCCCTCAGTAAGACCCATTGTTGACATGTGGCAAGAAGCTCCTCGGGGCGCGTCTTGCTTGGGCTTCTCTCCTGGAGGCCCTCAGTAAGACCCAGTGTTGACATGTGGCAAGACGCTCCTCGGGGCGCGTCTTGCTTGGGCCTCTCTCCTGGAGGCGCTCAGTCAGACCCAGTGCTGACATGTGGCAAGAAGCTCCTCGGGGCGCGTCTTGCTAGGGCTTCTCTCCTGGAGGCCCTCAGTAAGAACCATTGTTGACATGTGGCAAGACGCTCCTCGGGGCGCGTCTTGCTTGGGCCTCTCTCCTGGAGGCCCTCAATCAGACCCAGTGTGGACACGTGGCAAGACGCTCCTCGGGGCGCGTCTTACTTGGGCCTCTCTCCTGGAGGCGCTCAGTCAGACTGAGTAGTGACATGTGGCCTGACGCTCCTCGGGGCGCGTGTTGCTTGGGCCTCTCTCCTGGAGGCGCTCAGTCAGACCAAGTGGTGACATGTGGCAAGACACTCCTTGGGGCGCGTCTTGCTTGGGCCTCTCTCATGGAGGCCCTCTGTCAGACCCAGTGTTGACATGTGGCAAGACACTCCTCGGGGCGCGTCTTGCTTGGGCCTCTCTCATGGAGGCCCTCTGTCAGACCCAGTGTTGACATGTGTCAAGACGCTCCTCGGGGCGCGGCTTGCTTTGTCCTCTCTCCTGGAGGCGCTCAGACAGACCGAGTGCTGACATGTGGAAAGAAGCTCCTCGGGGCGCGTCTTGCTTGGGCTTCTCTCCTGGAGGCCCTCAGTAAGACCCATTGTTGACATGTGGCAAGACGCTCCTCGGGGCGCGTCTTGCTTGGGCCTCTCTCCAGAAGGCCCTCAATCAGACCCAGTGTTGACACGTGGCAAGACGCTCCTCAGGGCGCGTGTTGCTTGGGCCTCTCTCCTGGAGGCGCTCAGTCAGACCAAGTGGTGACATGTGGCAAGACACTCCTCGGGGCGCGTCTTGCTTGGGCCTCTCTCCTGGAGGCCCTCTGTCAGACCCAGTGTTGACATGTGTCAAGATGCTCCTCGGGGCGCGTCTTGCTTGGGCTTCTCTCCTGGAGGCCCTCAGTCAGACCCATTGTTGACATGTGGCAAGACGCTCCTCGGGGTGCGTCTTGCTTGGGCCTCTCTCCTGGAGGCGCTCAGTCAGACCGAGTGCTGACATGTGGCAAGACGCTCCTCGGGCCGCGTGTTGCTTGGGCTTCTCTCCTGGAGGCCCTCAGTCAGACCCATTGTTGACATGTGGCAAGACGCTCCTCGGGGCGCGTCTTGCTTGGGCTTCTCTCCTGGAGGCGCTCAGAAAGACCCAGTGTTGACATGTGACAAGACGCTCCTCGGGGCGCGTCTCTCTTGGGACTCTCTCCTGGAGGCGCTCAGTCAGAACCAGAGGTGACATGTGGCAAGATGCTCTTCGGGGCGCGTCTTGCTTGGGCCTCTCTCCTGGAGAACCTCTGTCAGACCCAGTGTTGACATGTGGCAAGACGCTCCTCCGGGCGCATCTTGCTTGGGCCTCTCTCCTGGAGGCCCTCAGTCAGACCCATTGTTGACATGTGGCAAGACGCTCCTCGGGGCGCGTCTTGCTGGGGCCTCTCTCCTGGAGGCGCTCAGTCAGACCGAGTGCTGACATAAGGCAAGACGCTCCTCGGGGCGCGTCTTGCTGGGGCCTCTCTCCTGGAGGCGCTCAGTCAGACCCAGTGCTGACATGTGGCAAGACGCCCCTCGGGGGGTATCTTGCTTGGACCTCTCTCCTGGAGGCGCTCAGTCAGACTGAGTGGTGACATGTGGCCTGACGCTCCCCGGGGCACGGCTTGCTTGGGCCTCTCTCCTGGAGGCGCTCAGTCAGACCCAGTGGTGACATGTGGCAAGGCACTCCTCGGGGCGCGTCTTGCTTGGGCCTCTCTCCTGGAGGCGCTCTGTCAGACCCAGTGTTGACATGTGTCAAGACGCTCCTCGGGGCGCAGTCTTGCTTGGGCTTCTCTCCTGGAGGCCCTCAGTCAGACCCATTGTTGACATGTGGCAAGACGCTCCTCGGGGCACGTCTTGCTTGGGCCTCTCTCCTGGAGGCGCTCAGTCAGACCGAGTGCTGACATGTGGCAAGACGCTCCTCGGGCCGCGTGTTTCTTGGGCCTCTCTCCTGGAGGCCCTCTGTCAGACCCAGTGTTGACATGTGGCAAGACGCTCCTCCGGGCGCATCTTGCTTGGGCCTCTCTGCTGGAGGCCCTCAGTCAGACCCATTGTTGACATGTGGCAAGACGCTCCTCGGGGCGCGTCTTGCTTGGGCCTCTCTCCTGGAGGCGCTCAGTCAGACCGAGTGCTGACATAAGGCAAGACGCTCCTCGGGGCGCAACTTGCTGGGGCCTCTCTCCTGGAGGCGTTCAGTCAGACCCAGTGCTCACATGTGGCAAGACGCTCCTCGGGGCGCGTCTTGCTTGGGCCTCTCTCCTGGAGGCGCTCAGTCACACTGAGTAGTGACATGAGGCCTGACGCTCCTCGGGGCGCGTCTTGCTTGGGCCTCTCTCCTGGAGGCGCTCAGTCAGACCCAGTGGTGACATGTGGCAAGACACTCCGCGAGGCGTGTCTTGCTTGGGCCTCTCTCCTGGAGGCCCTCTGTCAGACACAGTGTTGACATGTGTCAGGACGCTCCTCGGGGCGCAGTCTTGCTTGGGCTTCTCTCCTGGAGGCCCTCAGTCAGACCCATTGTTGACATGTGGCAAGACGCTCCTCGGGGCGCGTCTTGCTTGGGCCTCTCTCCTTGAGGCGCTCAGTCAGACCCAGTGTTGACATGACGCAAGACGCTCCTCGGGGCGCATCTTGCTTGGGCCTCTCTCCTGGAGGCGCTCAGTCAGACCCAGTGGTGACACGTGGAAAGACGCTCCTCGGGGCGCGTCTTGCTTGGGCCTCTCTCCTGGAGGTGCTCATTCAGACCCAGTGGTGACATGTGGCAAGACGCTCCTCGGGGCGAGTATTGCTTGGGCCTCTCTCCTGAATGCCCACTGTCAGACCGAGTGTTAACATGTGGCAAGACTCTCCTCGGGGCGCGTCTTGCTTGGGCTTCTCTCATGGAGGCCCTCAGTCCGACCCAGTGTTGACATGTGTCAAGACGCTCCTCGGGGCGTGTATTGCTTGGGCCTCTCTCCTGGAGGCGCTCAGTCAGACTCAGTGTTGACATGTGGCAAGACGCTCCTCTGGGCGCGTCTTGCTTGGGCTTCTCTCCTGGAGAACCTCAGTCAGACCCATTGTTGACATGTGGCAAGACGCTCCTCGGGGCACGTCTTGCTTGGGCCTCTCTCCTGGAGGCGCTTAGTCAGAACGAGTAGTGACATGTGGCAAGACGCTCCTCGGGGCGCGTCTTAGTTGGACCTCCCTCCTGGAGGCGCTCAGTCAGACCGAATAGTGACATGTGGCAAGACGCTCCTCGGGGCGCATCTTGCTTGGACCTCTCTCCTGGAGGCGCTCAGTTAGACTGAGTAGTGACATGTGGCAAGACGCTCCTCGGGGCGCGTCTTGCTGGGGCCTCTCTCCTGGAGGTGCTCAATCAGACCCAGTGGTGACACGTGGCAAGACGCTCCTCGGGGCGCGTCTTGCTTGGGCCTCTCTCCTGGAGGAGCTCAGTCAGACCCAGTGGTGACACGTGGCAAGACGCTCCTCGGGGCGCATCTTGCTTGGGCCTCTCTCCTGGAGGCGCTAAGTCAGACCCAGTGCTGACATGTGGCAAGAAGCTCCTCGGGACGCGTCTTGCTTGGGCTTCTCTCCTGGAGGCCCTCAGTAAGACCCATTGTTGACATGTGGCAAGAAGCTCCTCGGGGCGCGTCTTGCTTGGGCTTCTCTCCTGGAGGCCCTCAGTAAGACCCAGTGTTGACATGTGGCAAGACGCTCCTCGGGTGCGTCTTGCTTGGGCCTCTCTCCTGGAGGCGCTCAGTCAGACCCAGTGCTGACATGTGGCAAGAAGCTCCTCGGGGCGCGTCTTGCTTGGGCTTCTCTCCTGGAGGCCCTCAGTAAGACCCATTGTTGACTTGTGGCAAGACGCTCCTCGGGGTGCGTCTTGCTTGGACCTCTCTCCCTGAGGCGCTCAGTCAGACCCAGTGTTGACATTTGGCAAGACACTCCTTGGGGCGCGTCTTGCTTGGGCCTCTCTCATGGAGGCCCTCTGTCAGACCGAGTGCTGACATGTGGCAAGAAGCTTCTCGGGGCGCGTCTTGCTAGGGCTTCTCTCCTGGAGGCCCTCAGTAAGAACCATTGTTGACATGTGGCAAGACGCTCCTCGGGGCGCGTCTTGCTTGGGCCTCTCTCCAGAAGGCCCTCAATCAGACCCAGTGTTGACACGTGGCAAGACGCTCCTCGGGGCGCGTCTTACTTGGGCCTCTCTCCTGGAGGCGCTCAGTCAGACTGAGTAGTGACATGTGGCCTGACGCTCCTCGGGGCGCGTGTTGCTTGGGCCTCTCTCCTGGAGGCGCTCAGTCAGACCAAGTGGTGACATGTGGCAAGACACTCCTTGGGGCGCGTCTTGCTTGGGCCTCTCTCATGGAGGCCCTCTGTCAGACCCAGTGTTGACATGTGGCAAGACACTCCTCGGGGCGCGTCTTGCTTGGGCCTCTCTCATGGAGGCCCTCTGTCAGACCCAGTGTTGACATGTGTCAAGACGCTCCTCGGGGCACGTCTTGCTTTGGCCTCTCTCCTGGAGGCGCTCAGACAGACCGAGTGCTGACATGTGGAAAGAAGCTCCTCGGGGCGCGTCTTGCTTGGGCTTCTCTCCTGGAGGCCCTCAGTAAGACCCATTGTTGACATGTGGCAAGACGCTCCTCGGGGCGCGTCTTGCTTGGGCCTCTCTCCAGAAGGCCCTCAATCAGACCCAGTGTTGACACGTGGCAAGACGCTCCTCAGGGCGCGTGTTGCTTGGGCCTCTCTCCTGGAGGCGCTCAGTCAGACCAAGTGGTGACATGTGGCAAGACACTCCTCGGGGCGCGTCTTGCTTGGGCCTCTCTCCTGGAGGCCCTCTGTCAGACCCAGTGTTGACATGTGTCAAGATGCTCCTCGGGGCGCGTCTTGCTTGGGCCTCTCTCCTGGAGGCGCTCTGTCAGACCCAGTGTTGACATGTGTCAAGACGCTCCTCGGGGCGCAGTCTTGCTTGGGCTTCTCTCCTGGAGGCCCTCAGTCAGACCCATTGTTGACATGTGGCAAGACGCTCCTCGGGGTACGTCTTGCTTGGGCCTCTCTCCTGGAGGCGCTCAGTCAGACCGAGTGCTGACATGTGGCAAGACGCTCCTCGGGCCGCGTGTTGCTTGGGCCTCTCTCCTGGAGGCCCTCTGTCAGACCCAGTGTTGACATGTGGCAAGACGCTCCTCCGGGCGCATCTTGCTTGGGCCTCTCTGCTGGAGGCCCTCAGTCAGACCCATTGTTGACATGTGGCAAGACGCTCCTCGGGGCGCGTCTTGCTTGGGCCTCTCTCCTGGAGGCGCTCAGTCAGACCGAGTGCTGACATAAGGCAAGACGCTCCTCGGGGCGCAACTTGCTGGGGCCTCTCTCCTGGAGGCGCTCAGTCAGACCCAGTGCTCACATGTGGCAAGACGCTCCTCGGGGCGCGTCTTGCTTGGGCCTCTCTCCTGGAGGCGCTCAGTCAGACTGAGTAGTGACATGAGGCCTGACGCTCCTCGGGGCGCGTCTTGCTTGGGCCTCTCTCCTGGAGGCGCTCAGTCAGACCCAGTGGTGACATGTGGCAAGACACTCCGCGGGGCGTGTCTTGCTTGGGCCTCTCTCCTGGAGGCCCTCTGTCAGACACAGTGTTGACATGTGTCAGGACGCTCCTCGGGGCGCAGTCTTGCTTGGGCTTCTCTCCTGGAGGCCCTCAGTCAGACCCATTGTTGACATGTGGCAAGACGCTCCTCGGGGCGCGTCTTGCTTGGGCTTCTCTCCTGGAGGCGCTCAGACAGACCCAGTGTTTACATGTGACAAGACGCTCCTCGGGGCACGTCTTGCTTGGGCCTCTCTCCTGGAGGCGCTCAGTCAGAACCAGAGGTGACATGTGGCAAGACGCTCCTCCGGGTGCATCTTGCTTGGGCCTCTCTC
This sequence comes from Nothobranchius furzeri, assembly GCF_043380555.1. Taxonomy (NCBI): domain Eukaryota; kingdom Metazoa; phylum Chordata; class Actinopteri; order Cyprinodontiformes; family Nothobranchiidae; genus Nothobranchius; species Nothobranchius furzeri. Next base: position 15,865,260 of record NC_091747.1, on the reverse strand, counting down.
CTGGAGGCCCTCAGTCAGACCCATTGTTGACATGTGGCAAGACGCTCCTCGGGGCGCGTCTTGCTTGGGCCTCTCTCCTTGAGGCGCTCAGTCAGACCCAGTGTTGACATGTGGCAAGACGCTCCTCGGGGCGCGTCTTGCTTGGGCCTCTCTCCTGGAGGCGCTCAGTCAGACCCAGTGGTGACACGTGGAAAGACGCTCCTCGGGGCGCGTCTTGCTTGGGCCTCTCTGCTGGAGGTGCTCATTCAGACCCAGTGGTGACATGTGGCAAGACGCTCCTCGGGGCGAGTATTGCTTGGGCCTCTCTCCTGAATGCCCACTGTCAGACCGAGTGTTAACATGTGGCAAGACTCTCCTCGGGGCGCGTCTTGCTTGGGCTTCTCTCATGGAGGCCCTCAGTCCGACCCAGTGTTGACATGTGTCAAGACGCTCCTCGGGGCGTGTCTTGCTTGGGCCTCTCTCCTGGAGGCGCTCAGTCAGACCCAGTGTTGACATGTGGCAAGACGCTCCTCTGGGCGCGTCTTGCTTGGGCTTCTCTCCTGGAGAACCTCAGTCAGACCCATTGTTGACATGTGGCAAAACGCTCCTCGGGGCACGTCTTGCTTGGGCCTCTCTCCTGGAGGCGCTTAGTCAGACCGAGTAGTGACATGTGGCAAGACGCTCCTCGGGGCGCGTCTTGCTTGGACCTCCCTCCTGGAGGCGCTCAGTCAGACCGAATAGTGACATGTGGCAAGACGCTCCTCGGGGCGCATCTTGCTTGGACCTCTCTCCTGGAGGCGCTCAGTTAGACCGAGTACTGACATGTGGCAAGACGCTCCTCGGGGCGCGTCTTGCTGGGAACTCTCTCCTGGAGGTGCTCAATCAGACCCAGTGGTGACACGTGGCAAGACGCTCCTCGGGGCGCGTCTTGCTTGGGCCTCTCTCCTGGAGGAGCTCAGTCAGACCCAGTGGTGACACATGGCAAGACGCTCCTCGGGGCGCATCTTGCTTGGGCCTCTCTCCTGGAGGCGCTAAGTCAGACCCATTGTTGACATGTGGCAAGAAGCTCCTCGGGGCGCGTCTTGCTTGGGCTTCTCTCCTGGAGGCCCTCAGTAAGACCCATTGTTGACATGTGGCATGAAGCTCCTCGGGGCGCGTCTTGCTTGGGCTTCTCTCCTGGAGGCCCTCAGTAAGACCCAGTGTTGACATGTGGCAAGACGCTCCTCGGGGTGCGTCATGCTTGGGCCTCTCTCCTGGAGGCGCTCAGTCAGACCCAGTGCTGACATGTGGCAAGAAGCTCCTCGGGGCGCGTCTTGCTTGGGCTTCTCTCCTGGAGGCGCTCAGAAAGACCCAGTGTTGACATGTGACAAGACGCTCCTCGGGGCGCGTCTCTCTTGGGACTCTCTCCTGGAGGCGCTCAGTCAGAACCAGAGGTGACATGTGGCAAGATGCTCTTCGGGGCGCGTCTTGCTTGGGCCTCTCTCCTGGAGGCCCTCTGTCAGACCCAGTGTTGACATGTGGCAAGACGCTCCTCCGGGCGCATCTTGCTTGGGCCTCTCTCCTGGAGGCCCTCAGTCAGACCCATTGTTGACATGTGGCAAGACGCTCCTCGGGGCGCGTCTTGCTGGGGCCTCTCTCCTGGAGGCGCTCAGTCAGACCGAGTGCTGACATAAGGCAAGACGCTCCTCGGGGCGCGTCTTGCTGGGGCCTCTCTCCTGGAGGCGCTCAGTCAGACCCAGTGCTGACATGTGGCAAGACGCCCCTCGGGGGGTATCTTGCTTGGACCTCTCTCCTGGAGGCGCTCAGTCAGACTGAGTGGTGACATGTGGCCTGACGCTCCCCGGGGCACGGCTTGCTTGGGCCTCTCTCCTGGAGGCGCTCAGTCAGACCCAGTGGTGACATGTGGCAAGGCACTCCTCGGGGCGCGTCTTGCTTGGGCCTCTCTCCTGGAGGCGCTCTGTCAGACCCAGTGTTGACATGTGTCAAGACGCTCCTCGGGGCGCAGTCTTGCTTGGGCTTCTCTCCTGGAGGCCCTCAGTCAGACCCATTGTTGACATGTGGCAAGACGCTCCTCGGGGCACGTCTTGCTTGGGCCTCTCTCCTGGAGGCGCTCAGTCAGACCGAGTGCTGACATGTGGCAAGACGCTCCTCGGGCCGCGTGTTGCTTGGGCCTCTCTCCTGGAGGCCCTCTGTCAGACCCAGTGTTGACATGTGGCAAGACGCTCCTCCGGGCGCATCTTGCTTGGGCCTCTCTGCTGGAGGCCCTCAGTCAGACCCATTGTTGACATGTGGCAAGACGCTCCTCGGGGCGCGTCTTGCTTGGGCCTCTCTCCTGGAGGCGCTCTGTCAGACCCAGTGTTGACATGTGTCAAGACGCTCCTCGGGGCGCAGTCTTGCTTGGGCTTCTCTCCTGGAGGCCCTCAGTCAGACCCATTGTTGACATGTGGCAAGACGCTCCTCGGGGCACGTCTTGCTTGGGCCTCTCTCCTGGAGGCCCTCTGTCAGACCCAGTGTTGACATGTGGCAAGACGCTCCTCCGGGCGCATCTTGCTTGGGCCTCTCTCCTGGAGGCGCTCAGTCACACTGAGTAGTGACATGAGGCCTGACGCTCCTCGGGGCGCGTCTTGCTTGGGCCTCTCTCCTGGAGGCGCTCAGTCAGACCCAGTGGTGACATGTGGCAAGACACTCCGCGGGGCGTGTCTTGCTTGGGCCTCTCTCCTGGAGGCCCTCTGTCAGACACAGTGTTGACATGTGTCAGGACGCTCCTCGGGGCGCAGTCTTGCTTGGGCTTCTCTCCTGGAGGCCCTCAGTCAGACCCATTGTTGACATGTGGCAAGACGCTCCTCGGGGCGCGTCTTGCTTGGGCTTCTCTCCTGGAGGCGCTCAGACAGACCCAGTGTTGACATGTGACAAGACGCTCCTCGGGGCACGTCTTGCTTGGGCCTCTCTCCTGGAGGCGCTCAGTCAGAACCAGAGGTGACATGTGGCATGAAGCTCCTCGGGGCGCGTCTTGCTTGGGCTTCTCTCCTGGAGGCCCTCAGTAAGACCCAGTGTTGACATGTGGCAAGACGCTCCTCGGGGTGCGTCATGCTTGGGCCTCTCTCCTGGAGGCGCTCAGTCAGACCCAGTGCTGACATGTGGCAAGAAGCTCCTCGGGGCGCGTCTTGCTTGGGCTTCTCTCCTGGAGGCGCTCAGAAAGACCCAGTGTTGACATGTGACAAGACGCTCCTCGGGGCGCGTCTCTCTTGGGACTCTCTCCTGGAGGCGCTCAGTCAGAACCAGAGGTGACATGTGGCAAGATGCTCTTCGGGGCGCGTCTTGCTTGGGCCTCTCTCCTGGAGGCCCTCTGTCAGACCCAGTGTTGACATGTGGCAAGACGCTCCTCCGGGCGCATCTTGCTTGGGCCTCTCTCCTGGAGGCCCTCAGTCAGACCCATTGTTGACATGTGGCAAGACGCTCCTCGGGGCGCGTCTTGCTGGGGCCTCTCTCCTGGAGGCGCTCAGTCAGACCGAGTGCTGACATAAGGCAAGACGCTCCTCGGGGCGCGTCTTGCTGGGGCCTCTCTCCTGGAGGCGCTCAGTCAGACCCAGTGCTGACATGTGGCAAGACGCCCCTCGGGGGGTATCTTGCTTGGACCTCTCTCCTGGAGGCGCTCAGTCAGACTGAGTGGTGACATGTGGCCTGACGCTCCCCGGGGCACGGCTTGCTTGGGCCTCTCTCCTGGAGGCGCTCAGTCAGACCCAGTGGTGACATGTGGCAAGGCACTCCTCGGGGCGCGTCTTGCTTGGGCCTCTCTCCTGGAGGCGCTCTGTCAGACCCAGTGTTGACATGTGTCAAGACGCTCCTCGGGGCGCAGTCTTGCTTGGGCTTCTCTCCTGGAGGCCCTCAGTCAGACCCATTGTTGACATGTGGCAAGACGCTCCTCGGGGCACGTCTTGCTTGGGCCTCTCTCCTGGAGGCGCTCAGTCAGACCGAGTGCTGACATGTGGCAAGACGCTCCTCGGGCCGCGTGTTGCTTGGGCCTCTCTCCTGGAGGCCCTCTGTCAGACCCAGTGTTGACATGTGGCAAGACGCTCCTCCGGGCGCATCTTGCTTGGGCCTCTCTGCTGGAGGCCCTCAGTCAGACCCATTGTTGACATGTGGCAAGACGCTCCTCGGGGCGCGTCTTGCTTGGGCCTCTCTCCTGGAGGCGCTCTGTCAGACCCAGTGTTGACATGTGTCAAGACGCTCCTCGGGGCGCAGTCTTGCTTGGGCTTCTCTCCTGGAGGCCCTCAGTCAGACCCATTGTTGACATGTGGCAAGACGCTCCTCGGGGCACGTCTTGCTTGGGCCTCTCTCCTGGAGGCCCTCTGTCAGACCCAGTGTTGACATGTGGCAAGACGCTCCTCCGGGCGCATCTTGCTTGGGCCTCTCTCCTGGAGGCGCTCAGTCACACTGAGTAGTGACATGAGGCCTGACGCTCCTCGGGGCGCGTCTTGCTTGGGCCTCTCTCCTGGAGGCGCTCAGTCAGACCCAGTGGTGACATGTGGCAAGACACTCCGCGGGGCGTGTCTTGCTTGGGCCTCTCTCCTGGAGGCCCTCTGTCAGACACAGTGTTGACATGTGTCAGGACGCTCCTCGGGGCGCAGTCTTGCTTGGGCTTCTCTCCTGGAGGCCCTCAGTCAGACCCATTGTTGACATGTGGCAAGACGCTCCTCGGGGCGCGTCTTGCTTGGGCTTCTCTCCTGGAGGCGCTCAGACAGACCCAGTGTTGACATGTGACAAGACGCTCCTCGGGGCACGTCTTGCTTGGGCCTCTCTCCTGGAGGCGCTCAGTCAGAACCAGAGGTGACATGTGGCAAGACGCTCCTCCGGGTGCATCTTGCTTGGGCCTCTCTCCTGGAGGCCCTCAGTCAGACCCATTGTTGACATGTGGCAAGACGCTCCTCGGGGCGCGTCTTGCTTGGGCCTCTCTCCTTGAGGCGCTCAGTCAGACCCAGTGTTGACATGTGGCAAGACGCTCCTCGGGGCGCATCTTGCTTGGGCCTCTCTCCTGGAGGCGCTCAGTCAGACCCAGTGGTGACACGTGGAAAGACGCTCCTCGGGGCGCGTCTTGCTTGGGCCTCTCTCCTGGAGGTGCTCATTCAGACCCAGTGGTGACATGTGGCAAGACGCTCCTCGGGGCGAGTATTGCTTGGGCCTCTCTCCTGAATGCCCACTGTCAGACCGAGTGTTAACATGTGGCAAGACTCTCCTCGGGGCGCGTCTTGCTTGGGCTTCTCTCATGGAGGCCCTCAGTCCGACCCAGTGTTGACATGTGTCAAGACGCTCCTCGGGGCGTGTATTGCTTGGGCCTCTCTCCTGGAGGCGCTCAGTCAGACCCAGTGTTGACATGTGGCAAGACGCTCCTCTGGGCGCGTCTTGCTTGGGCTTCTCTCCTGGAGAACCTCAGTCAGACCCATTGTTGACATGTGGCAAGACGCTCCTCGGGGCACGTCTTGCTTGGGCCTCTCTCCTGGAGGCGCTTAGTCAGACCGAGTAGTGACATGTGGCAAGACGCTCCTCGGGGCGCGTCTTGCTTGGACCTCCCTCCTGGAGGCGCTCAGTCAGACCGAATAGTGACATGTGGCAAGACGCTCCTCGGGGCGCATCTTGCTTGGACCTCTCTCCTGGAGGCGCTCAGTTAGACCGAGTAGTGACATGTGGCAAGACGCTCCTCGGGGCGCGTCTTGCTGGGGCCTCTCTCCTGGAGGTGCTCAATCAGACCCAGTGGTGACACGTGGCAAGACGCTCCTCGGGGCGCGTCTTGCTTGGGCCTCTCTCCTGGAGGAGCTCAGTCAGACCCAGTGGTGACACGTGGCAAGACGCTCCTCGGGGCGCATCTTGCTTGGGCCTCTCTCCTGGAGGCGCTAAGTCAGACCCAGTGCTGACATGTGGCAAGAAGCTCCTCGGGACGCGTCTTGCTTGGGCTTCTCTCCTGGAGGCCCTCAGTAAGACCCATTGTTGACATGTGGCAAGAAGCTCCTCGGGGCGCGTCTTGCTTGGGCTTCTCTCCTGGAGGCCCTCAGTAAGACCCAGTGTTGACATGTGGCAAGACGCTCCTCGGGTGCGTCTTGCTTGGGCCTCTCTCCTGGAGGCGCTCAGTCAGACCCAGTGCTGACATGTGGCAAGAAGCTCCTTGGGGCGCGTCTTGCTTGGGCTTCTCTCCTGGAGGCCCTCAGTAAGACCCATTGTTGACTTGTGGCAAGACGCTCCTCGGGGTGCGTCTTGCTTGGACCTCTCTCCCTGAGGCGCTCAGTCAGACCCAGTGTTGACATTTGGCAAGACACTCCTCGGGGCGCGTCTTGCTTGGGCCTCTCTCATGGAGGCCCTCTGTCAGACCGAGTGCTGACATGTGGCAAGAAGCTTCTCGGGGCGCGTCTTGCTAGGGCTTCTCTCCTGGAGGCCCTCAGTAAGAAACATTGTTGACATGTGGCAAGACGCTCCTCGGGGCGCGTCTTGCTTGGGCCTCTCTCCAGAAGGCCCTCAATCAGACCCAGTGTTGACACGTGGCAAGACGCTCCTCGGGGCGCGTCTTACTTGGGCCTCTCTCCTGGAGGCGCTCAGTCAGACTGAGTAGTGACATGTGGCCTGACGCTCCTCGGGGCGCGTGTTGCTTGGGCCTCTCTCCTGGAGGCGCTCAGTCAGACCAAGTGGTGACATGTGGCAAGACACTCCTTGGGGCGCGTCTTGCTTGGGCCTCTCTCATGGAGGCCCTCTGTCAGACCCAGTGTTGACATGTGGCAAGACGCTCCTCGGGTGCGTCTTGCTTGGGCCTCTCTCCTGGAGGCGCTCAGTCAGACCCAGTGCTGACATGTGGCAAGAAGCTCCTCGGGGCGCGTCTTGCTTGGGCTTCTCTCCTGGAGGCCCTCAGTAAGACCCATTGTTGACTTGTGGCAAGACGCTCCTCGGGGTGCGTCTTGCTTGGACCTCTCTCCCTGAGGCGCTCAGTCAGACCCAGTGTTGACATTTGGCAAGACACTCCTCGGGGCGCGTCTTGCTTGGGCCTCTCTCATGGAGGCCCTCTGTCAGACCGAGTGCTGACATGTGGCAAGAAGCTTCTCGGGGCGCGTCTTGCTAGGGCTTCTCTCCTGGAGGCCCTCAGTAAGAACCATTGTTGACATGTGGCAAGACGCTCCTCGGGGCGCGTCTTGCTTGGGCCTCTCTCCAGAAGGCCCTCAATCAGACCCAGTGTTGACACGTGGCAAGACGCTCCTCGGGGCGCGTCTTACTTGGGCCTCTCTCCTGGAGGCGCTCAGTCAGACTGAGTAGTGACATGTGGTCTGACGCTCCTCGGGGCGCGTGTTGCTTGGGCCTCTCTCCTGGAGGCGCTCAGTCAGACCAAGTGGTGACATGTGGCAAGACACTCCTTGGGGCGCGTCTTGCTTGGGCCTCTCTCATGGAGGCCCTCTGTCAGACCCAGTGTTGACATGTGGCAAGACACTCCTCGGGGCGCGTCTTGCTTGGGCCTCTCTCATGGAGGCCCTCTGTCAGACCCAGTGTTGACATGTGTCAAGACGCTCCTCGGGGCGCGTCTTGCTTTGGCCTCTCTCCTGGAGGCGCTCAGACAGACCGAGTGCTGACATGTGGAAAGAAGCTCCTCGGGGCGCGTCTTGCTTGGGCTTCTCTCCTGGAGGCCCTCAGTAAGACCCATTGTTGACATGTGGCAAGACGCTCCTCGGGGCGCGTCTTGCTTGGGCCTGTCTCCAGAAGGCCCTCAATCAGACCCAGTGTTGACACGTGGCAAGACGCTCCTCAGGGCGCGTGTTGCTTGGGCCTCTCTCCTGGAGGCGCTCAGTCAGACCAAGTGGTGACATGTGGCAAGACACTCCTCGGGGCGCGTCTTGCTTGGGCCTCTCTCCTGGAGGCCCTCTGTCAGACCCAGTGTTGACATGTGTCAAGATGCTCCTCGGGCCCGTCTTGCTTGGGCCTCTCTCCTGGAGGCGCTCTGTCAGACCCAGTGTTGACATGTGTCAAGACGCTCCTCGGGGCGCAGTCTTGCTTGGGCTTCTCTCCTGGAGGCCCTCAGTCAGACCCATTGTTGACATGTGGCAAGACGCTCCTCGGGGCACGTCTTGCTTGGGCCTCTCTCCTGGAGGCGCTCAGTCAGACTGAGTGCTGACATGTGGCAAGACGCTCCTCGGGCCGCGTGTTGCTTGGGCCTCTCTCCTGGAGGCCCTCTGTCAGACCCAGTGTTGACATGTGGCAAGACGCTCCTCCGGGCGCATCTTGCTTGGGCCTCTCTGCTGGAGGCCCTCAGTCAGACCCATTGTTGACATGTGGCAAGACGCTCCTCGGGGCGCGTCTTGCTTGGGCCTCTCTCCTGGAGGCGCTCAGTCAGACCGAGTGCTGACATAAGGCAAGACGCTCCTCGGGGCGCAACTTGCTGGGGCCTCTCTCCTGGAGGCGCTCAGTCAGACCCAGTGCTCACATGTGGCAAGACGCTCCTCGGGGCGCGTCTTGCTTGGGCCTCTCTCCTGGAGGCGCTCAGTCAGACTGAGTAGTGACATGAGGCCTGACGCTCCTCGGGGCGCGTCTTGCTTGGGCCTCTCTCCTGGAGGCGCTCAGTCAGACCCAGTGGTGACATGTGGCAAGACACTCCGCGGGGCGTGTCTTGCTTGGGCCTCTCTCCTGGAGGCCCTCTGTCAGACACAGTGTTGACATGTGTCAGGACGCTCCTCGGGGCGCAGTCTTGCTTGGGCTTCTCTCCTGGAGGCCCTCAGTCAGACCCATTGTTGACATGTGGCAAGACGCTCCTCGGGGCGCGTCTTGCTTGGGCTTCTCTCCTGGAGGCGCTCAGACAGACCCAGTGTTGACATGTGACAAGACGCTCCTCGGGGCACGTCTTGCTTGGGCCTCTCTCCTGGAGGCGCTCAGTCAGAACCAGAGGTGACATGTGGCAAGACGCTCCTCCGGGTGCATCTTGCTTGGGCCTCTCTCCTGGAGGCCCTCAGTCAGACCCATTGTTGACATGTGGCAAGACGCTCCTCGGGGCGCGTCTTGCTTGGGCCTCTCTCCTTGAGGCGCTCAGTCAGACCCAGTGTTGACATGTGGCAAGACGCTCCTCGGGGCGCGTCTTGCTTGGGCCTCTCTCCTGGAGGCGCTCAGTCAGACCCAGTGGTGACACGTGGAAAGACGCTCCTCGGGGCGCGTCTTGCTTGGGCCTCTCTGCTGGAGGTGCTCATTCAGACCCAGTGGTGACATGTGGCAAGACGCTCCTCGGGGCGAGTATTGCTTGGGCCTCTCTCCTGAATGCCCACTGTCAGACCGAGTGTTAACATGTGGCAAGACTCTCCTCGGGGCGCGTCTTGCTTGGGCTTCTCTCATGGAGGCCCTCAGTCCGACCCAGTGTTGACATGTGTCAAGACGCTCCTCGGGGCGTGTCTTGCTTGGGCCTCTCTCCTGGAGGCGCTCAGTCAGACCCAGTGTTGACATGTGGCAAGACGCTCCTCTGGGCGCGTCTTGCTTGGGCTTCTCTCCTGGAGAACCTCAGTCAGACCCATTGTTGACATGTGGCAAAACGCTCCTCGGGGCACGTCTTGCTTGGGCCTCTCTCCTGGAGGCGCTTAGTCAGACCGAGTAGTGACATGTGGCAAGACGCTCCTCGGGGCGCGTCTTGCTTGGACCTCCCTCCTGGAGGCGCTCAGTCAGACCGAATAGTGACATGTGGCAAGACGCTCCTCGGGGCGCATCTTGCTTGGACCTCTCTCCTGGAGGCGCTCAGTTAGACCGAGTACTGACATGTGGCAAGACGCTCCTCGGGGCGCGTCTTGCTGGGGCCTCTCTCCTGGAGGTGCTCAATCAGACCCAGTGGTGACACGTGGCAAGACGCTCCTCGGGGCGCGTCTTGCTTGGGCCTCTCTCCTGGAGGAGCTCAGTCAGACCCAGTGGTGACACATGGCAAGACGCTCCTCGGGGCGCATCTTGCTTGGGCCTCTCTCCTGGAGGCGCTAAGTCAGACCCAGTGCTGACATGTGGCAAGAAGCTCCTCGGGACGCGTCTTGCTTGGGCTTCTCTCCTGGAGGCCCTCAGTAAGACCCATTGTTGACATGTGGCAAGAAGCTCCTCGGGGTGCGTCATGCTTGGGCCTCTCTCCTGGAGGCGCTCAGTCAGACCCAGTGCTGACATGTGGCAAGAAGCTCCTCGGGGCGCGTCTTGCTTGGGCTTCTCTCCTGGAGGCCCTCAGTAAGACCCATTGTTGACTTGTGGCAAGACGCTCCTCGGGGTGCGTCTTGCTTGGACCTCTCTCCCTGAGGCGCTCAGTCAGACCCAGTGTTGACATTTGGCAAGACACTCCTCGGGGCGCGTCTTGCTTGGGCCTCTCTCATGGAGGCCCTCTGTCAGACCGAGTGCTGACATGTGGCAAGAAGCTTCTCGGGGCGCGTCTTGCTAGGGCTTCTCTCCTGGAGGCCCTCAGTAAGAACCATTGTTGACATGTGGCAAGACGCTCCTCGGGGCGCATCTTGCTTGGGCCTCTCTCCAGAAGGCCCTCAATCAGACCCAGTGTTGACACGTAGCAAGACGCTCCTCGGGGCGCGTCTTACTTGGGCCTCTCTCCTGGAGGCGCTCAGTCAGACTGAGTAGTGACATGTGGCCTGACGCTCCTCGGGGCGCGTGTTGCTTGAGCCTCTCTCCTGGAGGCGCTCAGTCAGACCAAGTGGTGACATGTGGCAAGACACTCCTTGCGGCGCGTCTTGCTTGGGCCTCTCTCATGGAGGCCCTCTGTCAGACCCAGTGTTGACATGTGGCAAGACACTCCTTGGGGCGCGTCTTGCTTGGGCCTCTCTCATGGAGGCCCTCTGTCAGACCCAGTGTTGACATGTGTCAAGACGCTCCTCGGGGCGCGTCTTGCTTTGGCCTCTCTCCTGGAGGCGCTCAGACAGACCGAGTGCTGACATGTGGAAAGAAGCTCCTCGGGGCGCGTCTTGCTTGGGCTTCTCTCCTGGAGGCCCTCAGTAAGACCCATTGTTGACATGTGGCAAGACGCTCCTCGGGGCGCGTCTTGCTTGGGCCTCTCTCCAGAAGGCCCTCGATCAGACCCAGTGTTGACACGTGGCAAGACGCTCCTCAGGGCGCGTGTTGCTTGGGCCTCTCTCCTGGAGGCGCTCAGTCAGACCAAGTGGTGACATGTGGCAAGACACTCCTCGGGGCGCGTCTTGCTTTGGCCTCTCTCCTGGAGGCCCTCTGTCAGACCCAGTGTTGACATGTGTCAAGATGCTCCTCGGGGCGCGTCTTGCTTGGGCTTCTCTCCTGGAGGCCCTCAGTCAGACCCATTGTTGACATGTGGCAAGACGCTCCTTGGGGTGCGTCTTGCTTGGGCCTCTCTCCTGGAGGCGCTCAGTCAGACCGAGTGCTGACATGTGGCAAGACGCTCCTCGGGCCGCGTGTTGCTTGGGCTTCTCTCCTGGAGGCCCTCAGTCAGACCCATTGTTGACATGTGGCAAGACGCTCCTCGGGGCGCGTTTTGCTTGGGCTTCTCTCCTGGAGGCGCTCAGAAAGACCCAGTGTTGACATGTGACAAGACGCTCCTCGGAGCGCGTCTCGCTTGGGACTCTCTCCTGGAGGCGCTCAGTCAGAACCAGAGGTCGACATGTGGCAATACGCTCCTCGGGGCGCGTCTTGCTTGGGCCTCTCTCCTGGAGGCCCTCTGTCAGACCCAGTGTTGACATGTGGCAAGACGCTCCTCCGGGCGCATCTTGCTTGGGCCTCTCTCCTGGAGGCCCTCAGTCAGACCCATTGTTGACATGTGGCAAGACGCTCCTCGGGGCGCGTCTTGCTGGGGCCTCTCTCCTGGAGGCGCTCAGTCAGACCGAGTGCTGACATAAGGCAAGACGCTCCTCGGGGCGCGTCTTGCTGGGGCCTCTCTCCTGGAGGTGCTCAGTCAGACCCAGTGCTGACATGTGGCAAGACGCTCCTCGGGGGGTGTCTTGCTTGGGCCTCTCTCCTGGAGGCGCTCAGTCAGACTGAGTGGTGACATGTGGCCTGACGCTCCTCGGGGCACGGCTTGCTTGGGCCTCTCTCCTGGAGGCGCTCAGTCAGACCCAGTGGTGACATGTGGCAAGACACTCCTCGGGGCGCGTCTTGCTTGGGCCTCTCTCCTGGAGGCGCTCTGTCAGACCCAGTGTTGACATGTGTCAAGACGCTCCTCGGGGCGCAGTCTTGCTTGGGATTCTCTCCTGGAGGCCCTCAGTCAGACCCATTGTTGACATGTGGCAAGATGCTCCTCGGGGCGCGTCTTGCTTGGGCCTCTCTCCTGGAGGCGCTCAGTCAGACCGAGTGCTGACATGTGGCAAGACGCTCCTCGGGCCGCGTGTTGCTTGGGCCTCTCTCCTGGAGGCCCTCTGTCAGACCCAGTGTTGACATGTGGCAAGACGCTCTTCCGGGCGCATCTTGCTTGGGCCTCTCTCCTGGAGGCGCTCAGTCAGACCCATTGTTGACATGTGGCAAGACGCTCCTCGGGGCGCGTCTTGCTTGGGCCTCCCTCCTGGAGGTGCTCAGTCAGACCGAGTGCTGACATAAGGCAAGACGCTCCTCGGGGCGCGTCTTGCTGGGGCCTCTCTCCTGGAGGCGCTCAGTCAGACCCAGTGCTGACATGTGGCAAGACGCTCCTCGGGGCGCGTCTTGCTTGGGCCTCTCTCCTGGAGGCGCTCAGTCAGACTGAGTAGTGACATGTGGCCTGACGCTCCTCGGGGCGCGTCTTGCTTGGGCCTCTCTCCTGGAGGCGCTCAGTCAGACCCAGTGGTGACATGTGGCAAGACACTCCTCGGGGCGTGTCTTGCTTGGGCCTCTCTCCTGGAGGCCCTCTGTCAGACACAGTGTTGACATGTGTCAGGACGCTCCTCGGGGCGCAGTCTTGCTTGGGCTTCTCTCCTGGAGGCCCTCAGTCAGACCCATTGTTGACATGTGGCAAGACGCTCCTCGGGGCGCGTCTTGCTTGGGCTTCTCTCCTGGAGGCGCTCGGACAGACCTAGTGTTGACATGTGACAAGACGCTCCTCGGGGCGCGTCTTGCTTGGGCCTCTCTCCTGGAGGCGCTCAGTCAGAACCAGAGGTGACATGTGGCAAGACGCTCCTCCGGGTGCATCTTGCTTGGGCCTCTCTCCTGGAGGCCCTCAGTCAGACCCATTGTTGCCATGTGGCAAGACGCTCCTCGGGGCGCGTCTTGCTTGGGCCTCTCTCCTGGAGGCGCTCAGTCAGACCCAGTGTTGACTTGTGGCAAGACGCTCCTCGGGGCGCGTCTTGCTTGGGCCTCTCTCCTGGAGGCGCTCAGTCAGACCCAGTGGTGACACGTGGAAAGACGCTCCTCGGGGCGTGTCTTGCTTGGGCCTCTCTCCTGGAGGTGCTCATTCAGACCCAGTGGTGACATGTGGCAAGACGCTCCTCGGGGCGAGTATTGCTTGGGCCTCTCTCCTGAATGCCCACTGTCAGACCGAGTGTCAACATGTGGCAAGACTCTCCTCGGGGCCCGTCTTGCTTGGGCTTCTCTCATGGAGGCCCTCAGTCCGACCCAGTGTTGACATGTGTCAAGACGCTCCTCGGGGCGTGTCTTGCTTGGGCCTCTCTCCTGGAGGCGCTCAGTCAGACCCAGTGTTGACATGTGGCAAGACGCTCCTCTGGGCGCGTCTTGCTTGGGCTTCTCTCCTGGAGAACCTCAGTCAGACCCATTGTTGACATGTGGCAAGACGCTCCTCGGGGCACGTCTTGCTTGGACCTCCCTCCTGGAGGCGCTCAGTCAGACCGAATAGTGCCATGTGGCAAGACGCTCCTCGGGGCGCATCTTGCTTGGACCTCTCTCCTGGAGGCGCTCAGTTAGACCGAGTAGTGACATGTGGCAAGACGCTCCTCGGGGGGCGTCTTGCTGGGGCCTCTCTCCTGGAGGTGCTCAATCAGACCCAGTGGTGACACGTGGCAAGACGCTCCTCGGGGCGCGTCTTGCTTGGGCCTCTCTCCTGGAGGAGCTCAGTCAGACCCAGTGGTGACACGTGGCAAGACGCTCCTCGGGGCGCATCTTGCTTGGGCCTCTCTCCTGGAGGCGCTAAGTCAGACCCAGTGTTGACACGTGGCAAGACGCTCCTCGGGGCACGTCTTGCTTGGGCCTCTCTACTGGAGGCGCTCAGTCAGACCGAGTAGTGACATGTGGCAAGACGTTCCTCGGGGCGCGTCTTGCTTGGACCTCCCTCCTGGAGGCGCTCAGTCAGACCGAGTAGTGACATGTGGCAAGACGCTCCTCGGGGCGCGTCTTGCTTGGGCCTCTCTCCTGGAGGCGCTCAGTCAGACACAGTGTTGACATGTGGCAAGACACTCCTCGGGGCGCGTCTTGCTTGGGCCTCTCTCATGGAGGCCCTCTGTCAGACCCAGTGTTGACATGTGTCAAGACGCTCCTCGGGGCGCGTCTTGCTTTGGCCTCTCTCCTGGAGGCGCTCAGTCAGACCGAGTGCTGACATGTAGCAAGAAGCTCCTCGGGGTGCGTCATGCTTGGGCTTCTCTCCTGGAGGCCCTCAGTCAGACCCATTATTGACATGTGGCAAGACGATCCTCTGGGCGCGTATTGCTTGGGCCTCTCTCCTGGATGCCCACTGTCAGACGCAGTGTTGACATGTGGCAAGACTCTCCTCGGGGCCCTTCTTGCTTGGGCTTCTCTCATGGAGGCCCTCAGTCAGACCCAGTGTTGACATGTGTCAAGACGCTCCTCGGGGCGTGTCTTGCTTGGGCCTCTCTCCTGGAGGCGCTCAGTCAGACCCAGTGTTGATTTGTGGCAAGACGCTCCTCGGGGCGCTTCTTGCTAGGGCCTCTCTCCTGGAGGCCCTCAGTCAGACCCATTGTTGACATGTGGCAAGACGCTCCTCGGGGCACGTCTTGCTTGGGCCTCTCTCCTGGAGGCGCACAGTCAGACCGAGTAGTGACATGTGGCAAGACGCTCCTCGGGGCGCGTCTTGCTGGGGCTTCTCTCATTGAGGCACTCAGTCAGACCCAGTGTTGACATGTGGCAAGACGCTCCTCGGGGCGCGTGTTGCTTGAACCTCTCTCCTGGAGGCGCTCAGTCAGACCGAGTAGTGACATGTGGCAAGACGCTCCTCAGGGCGCGTCTTGCTTGGGCCTCTCTCCTGGAGGCGCTCAGTCAGACCCAGTGCTGACATGTGAAAAGAAGCTCCTCGGGGCGCGTCTTGCTTGGGCTTCTCTCCTGGAGGCCCTCAGTAAGACCCATTGTTGACATGTGGCAAGACTCTCCTCGGGGCGCGTCTTGCTTGGGCCTCTCTCCAGAAGGCCCTCAATCAGACCCAGGTTTGACACGTGGCAAGACGCTCCTCAGGGCGCGTCTGGCTTGGGCCTCTCTCTTGGAGGCGCTCAGTCAGACCAAGTGGTGACATGTGGCAAGACACTCCTCGGGGCGCGTCTTGCTTGGGCCTCTCTCCTGGAGGCTCTCTGTCAGACCCAGTGTTGACATGTGTCAAGACGCTCCTCGGGGCGCGTCTTGCTTTGGCCTCTCTCCTGGAGGCGCTCAGTCAGACCGAGTGCTGACATGTGGCAAGACGCTCCTCGGGCCGCGTGTTGCTTGGGCTTCTCTCCTGGAGGCCCTCAGTCAGACCCATTGTTGACATGTGGCAAGACGCTCCTCGGGGCGCGTCTTGCTTGGGCCTCTCTCCTGGAGGCGCTCAGTCAGACCGAGTGCGGACATGTGGAAAGACGCTCCTCGGGGCGCGTCTCGCTTGGGCTTCTCTCCTGGAGGCGCTCAGAAAGACCCAGTGTTGACATGTGACAAGACGCTCCTCGGGGCGCGTCTTGCTTGGGCCTCTCTCCTGGAGAGGCTCAGTCAGACCCAGTGGTGACATGTGGCAAGACACTCCTCGGGGCGCGTCTTGCTTGGGCCTCTCTCCTGGAGGCCCTCTGTCAGACCGAGTGTTGACATGTGGCAAGACTCTCCTCGGGGCGCGTCTTGCTTGGGCTTCTCTCATGGAGGCCCTCAGTCAGACCCAGTGTTGACATGTGTCAAGACGCTCCTCGGGGCGTGTCTTGCTTGGGCCTCTCACCTGGAGGCGCTCAGTCTGACCCAGTGTTGACATGTGTCAAGACGCTCCTCGGTGCGCGTCTTGCTTGGGCTTCTCTCCTGGAGGCCCTCAGTCAGACCCATTGTTGACATGTGGCAAGACGCTCCTCGGGGCACGTCTTGCTTGGGCCTCTCTCCTGGAGGCGCTCAAACAGACCGAGTAATGACATGTGGCAAGACGCTCCTCGGGGCGCGTCTTGCTGGGGCTTCTCTCATGGAGGCACTCAGTCAGACCCAGTGTTGACATGTGGCAAGACGCTCCTCGGGGCGCGTCTTGCTTGGACCTCTCTCACTGAGGCGCTCAGTCAGACCGAGTAGTGACATGTGGCAAGACGCTCCTCGGGGCGCGTCTTGCTTGGACGTCTCTCCCTGAGGCGCTCAGTCAGACCCAGTGTTGACATTTGGCAAGACACTCCACGGGCGCGTCTTGCTTGGGCCTCTCTCATGGAGGCCCTCTGTCAGACCAATTGCTGACATGTGGCAAGAAGCTCCTCGGGGCGCGTCTTGCTTGGGCCTCTCTCATGGAGGCCCTCAGTCAGACCCAGTGTTGACATGTGTCAAGACGCTCCTCGGGGCGTGTCTTGCTTGGGCCTCTCTCCTGGAGGCGCTCAGTCAGACCCAGTGTTGATTTGTGGCAAGACGCTCCTCGGGGCGCTTCTTGCTAGGGCCTCTCTCCTGGAGGCCCTCAGTCAGACCCATTGTCGACATGTGGCAAGACGCTCCTCGGGGCACGTCTTGCTTGGGCCTCTCTCCTGGAGGCGCACAGTCAGACCGAGTAGTGACATGTGGCAAGACGCTCCTCGGGGCGCGTCTTGCTGGGGCTTCTCTCATTGAGGCACTCAGTCAGACCCAGTGTTGACATGTGGCAAGACGCTCCTCGGGGCGCGTGTTGCTTGAACCTCTCTCCTGGAGGCGCTCAGTCAGACCGAGTAGTGACATGTGGCAAGACGCTCCTCAGGGCGCGTCTTGCTTGGGCCTCTCTCCTGGAGGCGCTCAGTCAGACCCAGTGCTGACATGTGAAAAGAAGCTCCTCGGGGCGCGTCTTGCTTGGGCTTCTCTCCTGGAGGCCCTCAGTAAGACCCATTGTTGACATGTGGCAAGACTCTCCTCGGGGCGCGTCTTGCTTGGGCCTCTCTCCAGAAGGCCCTCAATCAGACCCAGGTTTGACACGTGGCAAGACGCTCCCCAGGGCGCGTCTGGCTTGGGCCTCTCTCCTGGAGGCGCTCAGTCAGACCAAGTGGTGACATGTGGCAAGACACTCCTCGGGGCGCGTCTTGCTTGGGCCTCTCTCCTGGAGGCTCTCTGTCAGACCCAGTGTTGACATGTGTCAAGACGCTCCTCGGGGCGCGTCTTGCTTTGCCCTCTCTCCTGGAGGCGCTCAGTCAGACCGAGTGCTGACATGTGGCAAGACGCTCCTCGGGCCGCGTGTTGCTTGGGCTTCTCTCCTGGAGGCCCTCAGTCAGACCCATTGTTGACATGTGGCAAGACGCTCCTCGGGGAGCGTCTTGCTTGGGCCTCTCTCCTGGAGGCGCTCAGTCAGACCGAGTGCGGACATGTGGAAAGACGCTCCTCGGGGCGCGTCTCGCTTGGGCTTCTCTCCTGGAGGCGCTCAGAAAGACCCAGTGTTGACATGTGACAAGACGCTCCTCGGGGCGCGTCTTGCTTGGGCCTCTCTCCTGGAGAGGCTCAGTCAGACCCAGTGGTGACATGTGGCAAGACACTCCTCGGGGCGCGTCTTGCTTGGGCCTCTCTCCTGGAGGCCCTCTGTCAGACCGAGTGTTGACATGTGGCAAGACTCTCCTCGGGGCGCGTCTTGCTTGGGCTTCTCTCATGGAGGCCCTCAGTCAGACCCAGTGTTGACATGTGTCAAGACGCTCCTCGGGGCGTGTCTTGCTTGGGCCTCTCACCTGGAGGCGCTCAGTCTGACCCAGTGTTGACATGTGTCAAGACGCTCCTCGGGGCGCGTCTTGCTTGGGCTTCTCTCCTGGAGGCCCTCAGTCAGACCCATTGTTGACATGTGGCAAGACGCTCCTCGGGGCACGTCTTGCTTGGGCCTCTCTCCTGGAGGCGCTCAAACAGACCGAGTAGTGACATGTGGCAAGACGCTCCTCGGGGCGCGTCTTGCTGGGGCTTCTCTCATGGAGGCACTCAGTCAGACCCAGTGTTGACATGTGGCAAGACGCTCCTCGGGGCGCGTCTTGCTTGGACGTCTCTCCCTGAGGCGCTCAGTCAGACCCAGTGTTGACATTTGGCAAGACACTCCACGGGCGCGTCTTGCTTGGGCCTCTCTCATGGAGGCCCTCTGTCAGACCAATTGCTGACATGTGGCAAGAAGCTCCTCGGGGCACGTCTTGCTTGGGCTTCTCTCCTGGAGGCTCTCAGTAAGAACCATTGTTGACATGTGGCAAGACGCTCCTCGGGGCGCGTCTTGCTTGGGCCTCTCTCCAGAAGGCCCTCAATCAGACCCAGTGTTGACACGTGGCAAGACGCTCCTCGGGGCGCGTCTTACTTGGGCTTCTCTCCTGGAGGCGCTCAGTCAGACTGAGTAGTGACATGTGGCCTGACGCTCCTCGGGGCGCGTGTTGCTTGGGCCTCTCTACTGGAGGCGCTCAGTCAGACCAAGTGGTGACATGTGGCAAGACACTCCTCGGGGCGCGTCTTGCTTGGGCCTCTCTCATGGAGGCCCTCAGTCAGACCGAGTGTTGACATGTGGCAAGACACTCCTCGGGGCACGTCTTGCTTGGGCCTCTCTCATGGAGGCCCTCTGTCAGACCCAGTGTTGACATGTGTCAAGACCCTCCTCGGTGCGCGTCTTGCTTTGGCCTCTCTCCTGGAGGTGCTCAGTCAGACCGAGTGCTGACATGTGGAAAGAAGCTCCTCGGGGCGCGTCTTGCTTGGGCTTCTCTCCTGGAGGCCCTCAGTAAGACCCATTGTTGACATGTGGCAAGACGCTCCTCGGGGCGCGTCTTGCTTGGGCCTCTCTCCAGAAGGCCCTCAATCAGACCCAGTGTTGACACTTGGCAAGACGCTCCTCGGGGCGCGTCTTGCTTGGGCCTCTCTCCTGGAGGCGCTCAGTCAGACTGAGTAGTGACATGTGGCCTGACGCTCCTCGGGGCGCGTGTTGCTTGGGCCTCTCTCCTGGAGGCGCTCAGTCAGACCAATTGGTGACATGTGGCAAGACACTCCTCGGGGCGCGTCTTGCTTGGGCCTCTCTCCTGGAGGCCCTCTGTCAGACCCAGTGTTGACATGTGTCAAGACGCTCCTCGGGGCGCGTCTTGCTTGGGCTTCTCTCCTGGAGGCTCTCAGTCAGACCCATTGTTGACATGTGGCAAGACGCTCCTCGGGGCGCGTCTTGCTTGGGCCTCTCTCCTGGAGGCGCTCAGTCAGACCTAGTGCTGACATGTGGCAAGACGCTCCTAGGGGCACGTCTTGCTTGGGCTTCTCTCCTGGAGGCGCTCAGAAAGACCCAGTGTTGACATGTGACAAGACGCTCCTCGGGGCGCGTCTTGCTTGGGCCTCTCTCCTGGAGGCGCTCAGTCAGAACCAGAGGTGACATGTGGCAAGACGCTCCTCGGGGCGCGTCTTGCTTGGGCCTCTCTCCTGGAGGCCCTCTGTCAGACCCAGTGTTGACATGTGGCACGACGCTCCTGCGGGCGCATCTTGCTTGGGCCTCTCTCCTGGAGGCCCTCAGTCAGACCCATTGTTGACATGTGGCAAGACGCTCCTAGGGGCGCGTCTTGCTTGGGCCTCTCTCCTGGAGGCGCTCAGTCAGACCGAGTGCTGACATAAGGCAAGACGCTCCTCGGGGCGCGTCTTGCTTGGGCCTCTCTCCTGGAGGCGCTCAGTCAGACCCAGTGCTGACATGTGGCAAGACGCTCCTCGGGGCGCGTCTTGCTGGGGCCTCTCTCCTGGAGGCGCTCAGTCAGACTGAGTAGTGACATGTGGCCTGACGCTCCTCGGGGCGCGGCTTGCTTGGGCCTCTCTCCTGGAGGCGCTCAGTCAGACCCAGTGTTGACATGTGACAAGACGCTCCTCGGGGCGCGTCTTGTTTGGGCTTCTCTCCTGGAGGCCCTCAGTCAGACCCATTGTTGACATGAGGCAAGACGCTCCTCGGGGCGCGTCTTGCTTTGGCCTCTCTCAAGGAGGCGCTCAGTCAGACCGAGTGCTGACATGTGGCAAGACGCTCCTCGGGCCGCGTGTTGCTTGGGCTTCTCTCCTGGAGGCCCTCAGTCAGACCCATTGTTGACATGTGGCAAGACGCTCCTCGGGGCGCGTCTTGCTTGGGCCTCTCTCCTGGAGGCGCTCAGTCAGACCGAGTGCTGACATGAGGAAAGACGCTCCTCGGGGCGCATCTTGCTTGGGCTTCTCTCCTGGAGGCGCTCAGAAAGACCCAGTGTTGACATGTGACAAGACGCTCCTCTGGGCGCGTCTTGCTTGGGCATCTCTCCTGGAGGCGCTCAGTCAGACCCCCGGGTGACATGTGGCAAGACACTCCTCGGGGCGCGTCTTGCTTGGGCCTCTCTCCTGGAGGCCCTCTGCCAGACCGAGTGTTGACATGTGGCAAGACTCTCCTCGGGGCGCGTCTTACTTGGGCTTCTCTCATGGAGGCCCTCAGTCAGACCCAGTGTTGACATGTGTCAAGACGCTCCTCGGGGCGCATCTTGCTTGGGCCTCTCTCCTGGAGGCGCTCAGTCAGACCCAGTGTTGACATGTGACAAGACGCTCCTCGGGGCGCGTCTTGCTTGGGCTTCTCTCCTGGAGGCCCTCAGTCAGACCCATTGTTGACATGTGGCAAGACGCTCCTCGGGGCGCGTCTTGCTTTGGCCTCTCTCCTGGAGCCGCTCAGTCAGACCGAGTGGTGACATGTGGCAAGACGCTCCTCGGGCCGCGTGTTGCTTGGGCTTCTCTCCTGGAGGCCCTCAGTCAGACCCATTGTTGACATGTGTCAAGACGCTCCTCGGGGCGCGTCTTGCTTGGGCTTCTCTCCTGGAGGCCCTCAGTCAGACCCATTGTTGACATGTGGCAAGACGCTCCTCGGGGCACGTCTTGCTTGGGCCTCTCTCCTGGAGGCGCTCAAACAGACCGAGTAGTGACATGTGGCAAGACGCTCCTCGGGGCGCGTCTTGCTGGGGCTTCTCTCATGGAGGCACTCAGTCAGACCCAGTGTTGACATGTGGCAAGACGCTCCTCGGGGCGCGTCTTGCTTGGACGTCTCTCCCTGAGGCGCTCAGTCAGACCCAGTGTTGACATTTGGCAAGACACTCCACGGGCGCGTCTTGCTTGGGCCTCTCTCATGGAGGCCCTCTGTCAGACCAATTGCTGACATGTGGCAAGAAGCTCCTCGGGGCGCGTCTTGCTTGGGCTTCTCTCCTGGAGGCTCTCAGTAAGAACCATTGTTGACATGTGGCAAGACGCTCCTCGGGGCGCGTCTTGCTTGGGCCTCTCTCCAGAAGGCCCTCAATCAGACCCAGTGTTGACACGTGGCAAGACGCTCCTCGGGGCGCGTCTTACTTGGGCTTCTCTCCTGGAGGCGCTCAGTCAGACTGAGTAGTGACATGTGGCCTGACGCTCCTCGGGGCGCGTGTTGCTTGGGCCTCTCTCCTGGAGGCGCTCAGTCAGACCAAGTGGTGACATGTGGCAAGACACTCCTCGGGGCGCGTCTTGCTTGGGCCTCTCTCATGGAGGCCCTCAGTCAGACCGAGTGTTGACATGTGGCAAGACACTCCTCGGGGCACGTCTTGCTTGGGCCTCTCTCATGGAGGCCCTCTGTCAGACCCAGTGTTGACATGTGTCAAGACCCTCCTCGGTGCGCGTCTTGCTTTGGCCTCTCTCCTGGAGGTGCTCAGTCAGACCGAGTGCTGACATGTGGAAAGAAGCTCCTCGGGGCGCGTCTTGCTTGGGCTTCTCTCCTGGAGGCCCTCAGTAAGACCCATTGTTGACATGTGGCAAGACGCTCCTCGGGGCGCGTCTTGCTTGGGCCTCTCTCCAGAAGGCCCTCAATCAGACCCAGTGTTGACACTTGGCAAGACGCTCCTCGGGGCGCGTCTTGCTTGGGCCTCTCTCCTGGAGGCGCTCAGTCAGACTGAGTAGTGACATGTGGCCTGACGCTCCTCGGGGCGCGTGTTGCTTGGGCCTCTCTCCTGGAGGCGCTCAGTCAGACCAATTGGTGACATGTGGCAAGACACTCCTCGGGGCGCGTCTTGCTTGGGCCTCTCTCCTGGAGGCCCTCTGTCAGACCCAGTGTTGACATGTGTCAAGACGCTCCTCGGGGCGCGTCTTGCTTGGGCTTCTCTCCTGGAGGCTCTCAGTCAGACCCATTGTTGACATGTGGCAAGACGCTCCTCGGGGCGCGTCTTGCTTGGGCCTCTCTCCTGGAGGCGCTCAGTCAGACCTAGTGCTGACATGTGGCAAGACGCTCCTAGGGGCACGTCTTGCTTGGGCTTCTCTCCTGGAGGCGCTCAGAAAGACCCAGTGTTGACATGTGACAAGACGCTCCTCGGGGCGCGTCTTGCTTGGGCCTCTCTCCTGGAGGCGCTCAGTCAGAACCAGAGGTGACATGTGGCAAGACGCTCCTCGGGGCGCGTCTTGCTTGGGCCTCTCTCCTGGAGGCCCTCTGTCAGACCCAGTGTTGACATGTGGCACGACGCTCCTGCGGGCGCATCTTGCTTGGGCCTCTCTCCTGGAGGCCCTCAGTCAGACCTATTGTTGACATGTGGCAAGATGCTCCTAGGGGCGCGTCTTGCTTGGGCCTCTCTCCTGGAGGCGCTCAGTCAGACCGAGTGCTGACATAAGGCAAGACGCTCCTCGGGGCGCGTCTTGCTTGGGCCTCTCTCCTGGAGGCGCTCAGTCAGACCCAGTGCTGACATGTGGCAAGACGCTCCTCGGGGCGCGTCTTGCTGGGGCCTCTCTCCTGGAGGCGCTCAGTCAGACTGAGTAGTGACATGTGGCCTGACGCTCCTCGGGGCGCAGCTTGCTTGGGCCTCTCTCCTGGAGGCGCTCAGTCAGACCCAGTGTTGACATGTGACAAGACGCTCCTCGGGGCGCGTCTTGTTTGGGCTTCTCTCCTGGAGGCCCTCAGTCAGACCCATTGTTGACATGAGGCAAGACGCTCCTCGGGGCGCGTCTTGCTTTGGCCTCTCTCAAGGAGGCGCTCAGTCAGACCGAGTGCTGACATGTGGCAAGACGCTCCTCGGGCCGCGTGTTGCTTGGGCTTCTCTCCTGGAGGCCCTCAGTCAGACCCATTGTTGACATGTGGCAAGACGCTCCTCGGGGCGCGTCTTGCTTGGGCCTCTCTCCTGGAGGCGCTCAGTCAGACCGAGTGCTGACATGAGGAAAGACGCTCCTCGGGGCGCATCTTGCTTGGGCTTCTCTCCTGGAGGCGCTCAGAAAGACCCAGTGTTGACATGTGACAAGACGCTCATCTGGGCGCGTCTTGCTTGGGCATCTCTCCTGGAGGCGCTCAGTCAGACCCCCGGGTGACATGTGGCAAGACACTCCTCGGGGCGCGTCTTGCTTGGGCCTCTCTCCTGGAGGCCCTCTGCCAGACCGAGTGTTGACATGTGGCAAGACTCTCCTCGGGGCGCGTCTTACTTGGGCTTCTCTCATGGAGGCCCTCAGTCAGACCCAGTGTTGACATGTGTCAAGACGCTCCTCGGGGCGCATCTTGCTTGGGCCTCTCTCCTGGAGGCGCTCAGTCAGACCCAGTGTTGACATGTGACAAGACGCTCCTCGGGGCGCGTCTTGCTTGGGCTTCTCTCCTGGAGGCGCTCAGTCAGACTGAGTAGTGACATGTGTCAAGACCCTCCTCGGTGCGCGTCTTGCTTTGGCCTCTCTCCTGGAGGTGCTCAGTCAGACCGAGTGCTGACATGTGGAAAGAAGCTCCTCGGGGCGCGTCTTGCTTGGGCTTCTCTCCTGGAGGCCCTCAGTAAGACCCATTGTTGACATGTGGCAAGACGCTCCTCGGGGCGCGTCTTGCTTGGGCCTCTCTCCAGAAGGCCCTCAATCAGACCCAGTGTTGCCACTTGGCAAGACGCTCCTCGGGGCGCGTCTTGCTTGGGCCTCTCTCCTGGAGGCGCTCAGTCAGACTGAGTAGTGACATGTGGCCTGACGCTCCTCGGGGCGCGTGTTGCTTGGGCCTCTCTCCTGGAGGCGCTCAGTCAGACCAATTGGTGACATGTGGCAAGACACTCCTCGGGGCGCGTCTTGCTTGGGCCTCTCTCCTGGAGGCCCTCTGTCAGACCCAGTGTTGACATGTGTCAAGACGCTCCTCGGGGCGCGTCTTGCTTGGGCTTCTCTCCTGGAGGCCCTCAGTCAGACCCATTGTTGACATGTGGCAAGACGCTCCTCGGGGCGCGTCTTGCTTGGGCCTCTCTCCTGGAGGCGCTCAGTCAGACCTAGTGCTGACATGTGGCAAGACGCTCCTCGGGGCGCGTCTTGCTTGGGCTTCTCTACTGGAGGCGCTCAGAAAGACCCAGTGTTGACATGTGACAAGACGCTCCTCGGGGCGCGTCTTGCTTGGGCCTCTCTCCTGGAGGCGCTCAGTCAGAACCAGAGGTGACATGTGGCAAGACGCTCCTCGGGGCGCGTCTTGCTTGGGCCTCTCTCCTGGAGGCCCTCTGTCAGACCCAGTGTTGACATGTGGCACGAATCTCCTGCGGGCGCATCTTGCTTGGGCCTCTCTCCTGGAGGCCCTCAGTCAGACCCATTGTTGACATGTGGCAAGACGCTCCTAGGGGCGCGTCTTGCTTGGGCCTCTCTCCTGGAGGCGCTCAGTCAGACCGAGTGCTGACATAAGGCAAGACGCTCCTCGGGGCGCGTCTTGCTTGGGCCTCTCTCCTGGAGGCGCTCAGTCAGACCCAGTGCTGACATGTGGCAAGACGCTCCTCGGGGCGCGTCTTGATGGGGCCTCTCTCCTGGAGGCGCTCAGTCAGACTGAGTAGTGACATGTGGCCTGACGCTCCTCGGGGCGCGGCTTGCTTGGGCCTCTCTCCTGGAGGCGCTCAGTCAGACCCAGTGTTGACATGTGACAAGACGCTCCTCGGGGCGCGTCTTGCTTGGGCTTCTCTCCTGGAGGCCCTCAGTCAGACCCATTGTTGACATGAGGCAAGACGCTCCTCGGGGCGCGTCTTGCTTTGGCCTCTCTCAAGGAGGCGCTCAGTCAGACCGAGTGCTGACATGTGGCAAGACGCTCCTCGGGCCGCGTGTTGCTTGGACTTCTCTCCTGGAGGCCCTCAGTCAGACCCATTGTTGACATGTGGCAAGACGCTCCTCGGGGCGCGTCTTGCTTGGGCCTCTCTCCTGGAGGCGCTCAGTCAGACCGAGTGCTGACATGAGGAAAGACGCTCCTCGGGGCGCGTCTTGCTTGGGCTTCTCTCCTGGAGGCGCTCAGAAAGACCCAGTGTTGACATGTGACAAGACGCTCCTCGGGGCGCGTCTTGATTGGGCCTCTCTCCTGGAGGCGCTCAGTCAGACCCAGTGGTGACATGTGGCAAGACACTCCTCGGGGCGCGTCTTGCTTGGGCCTCTCTCCTGGAGGCCCTCTGCCAGACCGAGTGTTGACATGTGGAAAGACTCTCCTCGGGGCGCGTCTTGCTTGGGCTTCTCTCATGGAGGCCCTCAGTCAGACCCAGTGTTGACATGTGTCAAGACGCTCCTCGGGGCGCATCTTGCTTGGGCCTCTCTCCTGGAGGCGCTCAGTCAGACCCAGTGTTGACATGTGACAAGACGCTCCTCGGGGCGCGTCTTGCTTGGGCTTCTCTCCTGGAGGCCCTCAGTCAGACCCATTGTTGACATGTGGCAAGACGCTCCTCGGGGCGCGTCTTGCTTTGGCCTCTCTCCTGGAGGCGCTCAGTCAGACCGAGTGGTGACATGTGGCAAGACGCTCCTCGGGCCGCGTGTTGCTTGGGCTTCTCTCCTGGAGGCCCTCAGTCAGACCCATTGTTGACATGTGGCAAGACGCTCCTCGGGGCGCGTCTTGCTTGGGCCTCTCTCCTGGAGGCGCTCAGTCAGACCGAGTGCTGACATGAGGAAAGACGCTCCTCGGGGCGCGTCTTGCTTGGGCTTCTCTCCTGGAGGCGCTCAGAAAGACCCATTGTTGACATGTGACAAGACGCTCCTCGGGGCGCGTCTTGCTTGGGCCTCTCTCCTGGAGGCGCTCAGTCAGACCCAGTGGTGACATGTGGCAAGACACTCCTCGGGGCGCGTCTTGCTTGGGCCTCTCTCCTGGAGGCCCTCAGTCAGACCCATTGTTGACATGTGGCAAGACGCTCCTCGGGGCACGTCTTGCTTGGGCCTCTCTCCTGGAGGCGCTCAAATAGACCGAGTAGTGACATGTGGCAAGACGCTCCTCGGGGCGCGTCTTGCTGGGGCTTCTCTCATGGAGGCACTCAGTCAGACCCAGTGTTGACATGTGGCAAGACGCTCCTCGGGGCGCGTCTTGCTTGGACCTCTCTCCCTGAGGCGCTCAGTCAGACCCAGTGTTGACATGTGGCACGACGCTCCTGCGGGCGCATCTTGCTTGGGCCTCTCTCCTGGAGGCCCTCAGTCAGACCCATTGTTGACATGTGGCAAGACGCTCCTAGGGGCGCATCTTGCTTGGGCCTCTCTCCTGGAGGCGCTCAGTCAGACCGAGTGCTGACATAAGGCAAGACGCTCCTCGGGGCGCGTCTTGCTTGGGCCTCTCTCCTGGAGGCGCTCAGTCATACCCAGTGCTGACATGTGGCAAGACGCTCCTCGGGGCGCGTCTTGCTGGGGCCTCTCTCCTGGAGGCGCTCAGTCCGACTGAGTAGTGACATGTGGCCTGACGCTCCTCGGGGCGCGGCTTGCTTGGGCCTCTCTCCTGGAGGCGCTCAGTCAGACCCAGTGTTGACATGTGACAAGACGCTCCTCGGGGCGCGTCTTGCTTGGGCCTCTCTCCTGTAGGCGCTCAGTCAGACCCAGTGGTGACGTGTGGCAAGACACTCGTCGGGGCGCGTCTTGCTTGTGCCTCTCTCCTGGAGGCCCTCTGTAAGACCGAGTGTTGACATGTGGCAAGACTCTCCTCGGGGCGCGTCTTGCTTGGGCTTCTCTCATGGAGGCCCTCAGTCAGACCCAGTGTTGACATGTGTCAAGACGCTCCTCGGGGCGTGTCTTGCTTGGGCCTCTCTCCTGGAGGCGCTGAGTCTGACCCAGTGCTGACATGTGGCAAGACGCTCCTCGGGGCGCGTCTTGCTTGGGCTTCTCTCCTGGAGGCCCTCAGTCAGACCCATTGTTGACATGTGGCAAGACGCTCCTCGGGGCACGTCTTGCTTGGGCCTCTCTCCTGGAGGCGCTCAAACAGACCGAGTAGTGACATGTGGCAAGACGCTCCTCGGGGCGCGTCTTGCTGGGGCTTCTCTCATGGAGGCACTCAGTCAGACCCAGTGTTGACATGTGGCAAGACGCTCCTCGGGGCGCGTCTTGCTTGGACCTCTCTCACTGAGAAGCTCAGTCAGACCGAGTAGTGACATGTGGCAAGACGCTCCTCGGGGCGCGTCTTGCTTGGACCTCTCTCCCTGAGGCGCTCAGTCAGACCCAGTGTTGACATTTGGCAAGACACTCCTCGGGGCGCGTCTTGCTTGGGCCTCTCTCCAGAAGGCCCTCAATCAGACCCAGTGTTGACACGTGGCAAGACGCTCCTCGGGGCGCGTCTTACTTGGGCCTCTCTCCTGGAGGCGCTCAGTCAGACACAGTGTTGACATGTGGCAAGACACTCCTCGGGGCGCGTCTTGCTTGGGCCTCTCTCATGGAGGCCCTCTGTCAGACCCAGTGTTGACATGTGTCAAGACGCTCCTCGGGGCGCGTCTTGCTTTGGCCTCTCTCCTGGAGGCGCTCAGTCAGACCGAGTGCTGACATGTAGCAAGAAGCTCCTCGGGGTGCGTCATGCTTGGGCTTCTCTCCTGGAGGCCCTCAGTCAGACCCATTATTGACATGTGGCAAGACGCTCCTCTGGGCGCGTATTGCTTGGGCCTCTCTCCTGGATGCCCTCTGTCAGACCCAGTGTTGACATGTGGCAAGACTCTCCTCGGGGCCCTTCTTGCTTGGGCTTCTCTAATGGAGGCCCTCAGTCAGACCCAGTGTTGACATGTGTCAAGACGCTCCTCGGGGCGTATCTTGCTTGGGCCTCTCTCCTGGAGGCGCTCAGTCAGACCCAGTGTTGACATGTGGCAAGACGCTCCTCGGGGCGCTTCTTGCTTGGGCTTCTCTCCTGGAGGCCCTCAGTCAGACCCATTGTTGACATGTGGCAAGACGCTCCTCGGGGCATGTCTTGCTTGGGCCTCTCTCCTGGAGGCGCTCAGTCAGACCGAGTAGTGACATGTGGCAAGAAGCTCCTCGGGGTGCATCTTGCTGGGGCTTCTCTCATGGAGGCACTCAGTCAGACCCAGTGTTGACATGTGGCAAGACGCTCCTCGGGGCGCGTGTTGCTTGGACCTCTCTCCTGGAGGCCCTCAGTCAGACCGAGTAGTGACATGTGGCAAGACGCTCCTCGGGGCGCGTCTTGCTTGGGCCTCTCTCCTGGAGGCGCTCAGTCAGACCCAGTGCTGACATGTGAAAAGAAGCTCCTCGGGGCGCGTCTTGCTTGGGCTTCTCTCCTGGAGGCCCTCAGTAAAACCCATTGTTGACATGTGGCAAGACGCTCCTCGGGGCGCGTCTTGCTTGGGCCTCTCTCCAGAAGGCCCTCAATCAGACCCAGTGTTGACACGTGGGAAGACGCTCCTCAGGGCGCGTCTTGCTTGGGCCTCTCTCCTGGAGGCGCTCAGTCAGACTGAGTAGTGACATGTGGCCTGACGCTCCTCGGGGCGCGTGTTGCTTGGGCCTCTCTCCTGGAGGCGCTCAGTCAGACCAAGTGGTGACATGTGGCAAGACACTCCTCGGGGCGCGTCTTGCTTGGGCCTCTCTCCTGGAGGCCCTCTGTCAGACCCAGTGTTGACATGTGTCAAGACGCTCCTCGGGGCGCGTCTTGCTTGGGCTTCTCTCCTGGAGGCCCTCAGTCAGACCCATTGTTGACATGTGGCAAGACGCTCCTCGAGGCGCGTCTTGCTTTGGCCTCTCTCCTGGAGGCGCTCAGTCAGACCGAGTGCTGACATGTGGCAAGACGCTCCTCGGGCCGCGTGTTGCTTAGGCTTCTCTCCTGGAGGCCCTCAGTCATACCCATTGTTGACATGTGGCAAGACGCTCCTCGGGGCGCGTCTTGCTTGGGCCTCTCTCCTGGAGGCGCTCAGTCAGACCGAGTGCTGACATGTGGAAAGACGCTCCTCGGGGCGCGTCTCGCTTGGCTTCTCTCCTGGAGGCGCTCAGAAAGACCCAGTGTTGACATGTGACAAGACGCTCCTCGGGGCGCGTCTTGCTTGGGCCTCTCTCCTGGAGAGGCTCAGTCAGACCCAGTGGTGACATGTGGCAAGACACTCCTCGGGGCGCGTCTTGCTTGGGCCTCTCTCCTGGAGGCCCTCTGTCAGACCGAGTGTTGGCATGTGGCAAGACTCTCCTCGGGGCGTGTCTTGCTTGGGCTTCTCTCATGGAGGCCCTCAGTCAGACCCAGTGTTGACATGTGGCAAGACGCTCCTCGGGGCACGTCTTGCTTGGGCCTCTCTCCTGGAGGCGCTCAAACAGACCGAGTAGTGACATGTGGCAAGACGCTCCTCGGGGCGCGTCTTGCTGGGGCTTCTCTCATGGAGGCACTCAGTCAGACCCAGTGTTGACATGTGGCAAGACGCTCCTCGGGGCGCGTTCTTGCTTGGACCGCTCTCACTGAGGCGCTCAGTCAGACCGAGTAGTGACATGTGGCAAGACGCTCCTCGGGGCGCGTCTTGCTTGGACCTCTCTCCCTGAGGCCCTCAGTCAGACCCAGTGTTGGCATTTGGCAAGACACTCCTCGGGGCGCGTCTTGCTTGGGCCTCTCTCCAGAAGGCCCTCAATCAGACCCAGTGTTGACACGTGGCAAGACGCTCCTCGGGGCGCGTCTTACTTGGGCCTCTCTCCTGGAGGCGCTCAGTCAGACCGAGTAGTGACATGTGGCAAGACGTTCCTCGGGGCGCGTCTTGCTTGGACCTCCCTCCTGGAGGCGCTCAGTCAGACCGAGTAGTGACATGTGGCAAGACGCTCCTCGGGGCGCGTCTTGCTTGGGCCTCTCTCCTGGAGGCGCTCAGTCAGACACAGTGTTGACATGTGGCAAGACACTCCTCGGGGCGCGTCTTGCTTGGGCCTCTCTCATGGAGGCCCTCTGTCAGACCCAGTGTTGACATGTGTCAAGACACTCCTCGGGGCGCGTCTTGCTTTGGCCTCTCTCCTGGAGGCGCTCAGTCAGACCGAGTGCTGACATGTAGCAAGAAGCTCCTCGGGGTGCGTCATGCTTGGGCTTCTCTCCTGGAGGCCCTCAGTCAGACCCATTATTGACATGTGGCAAGACGCTCCTCTGGGCGCGTATTGCTTGGGCCTCTCTCCTGGATGCCCTCTGTCAGACCCAGTGTTGACATGTGGCAAGACTCTCCTCGGGGCCCTTCTTGCTTGGGCTTCTCTAATGGAGGCCCTCAGTCAGACCCAGTGTTGACATGTGTCAAGACGCTCCTCGGGGCGTGTCTTGCTTGGGCCTCTCTCCTGGAGGCGCTCAGTCAGACCCAGTGTTGACATGTGGCAAGACGCTCCTCAGGGCGCGTCTTGCTTGGGCCTCTCTCCTGGAGGCGCTCAGTCAGACTGAGTAGTGACATGTGGCCTGACGCTCCTCGGGGCGCGTGTTGCTTGGGGCTCTCTCCTGGAGGCGCTCAGTCAGACCAAGTGGTGACATGTGGCAAGACACTCCTCGGGGCGCGTCAGTCTTGGGCCTCTCTCCTGGAGGCCCTCTGTCAGACCCAGTGTTGACATGTGTCAAGACGCTCCTCGGGGCGCGTCTTGCTTGGGCTTCTCTCCTGGAGGCCCTCAGTCAGACCCATTGTTGACATGTGGCAAGACGCTCCTCGGGGCGCGTGTTGCTTAGGCTTCTCTCCTGGAGGCCCTCAGTCAAACCCATTGTTGACATGTGGCAAGACGCTCCTCGGGGCGCGTCTTGCTTGGGCCTCTCTCCTGGAGGCGCTCAGTCAGACCGAGTGCTGACATGTGGAAAGACGCTCCTCGGGGCGCGTCTCGCTTGGGCTTCTCTCCTGGAGGCGCTCAGAAAGACCCAGTGTTGACATGTGACAAGACGCTCCTCGGGGCGCGTCTTGCTTGGGCCTCTCTCCTGGAGAGGTTCAGTCAGACCCAGTGGTGACATGTGGCAAGACACTCCTCGGGGCGCGTCTTGCTTGGGCCTCTCTCCTGGAGGCCCTCTGTCAGACCGAGTGTTGACATGTGGCAAGACTCTCCTCGGGGCGTGTCTTGCTTGGGCTTCTCTCATGGAGGCCCTCAGTCAGATCCTGTGTTGACATGTGTCAAGACGCTCCTCGGGGCGTGTCTTGCTTGGGCCTCTCTCCTGGAGGCGCTCAGTCTGACCCAGTGTTGACATGTGGCAAGACGCTCCTCGGGGCGCGTCTTGCTTGGGCTTCTCTCCTGGAGGCCCTCAGTCAGACCCATTGTTGACATGTGGCAAGACGCTCCTCGGGGCACGTCTTGCTTGGGCCTCTCTCCTGGAGGCGCTCAAACAGACCGAGTAGTGACATGTGGCAAGACGCTCCTCGGGGCGCGTCTTGCTGGGGCTTCTCTCATGGAGGCACTCAGTCAGACCCAGTGTTGACATGTGGCAAGACGCTCCTCGGGGCGCGTCTTGCTTGGACCTCTCTCACTGAGGCGCTCAGTCAGACCGAGTAGTGACATGTGGCAAGACGCTCCTCGGGGCGCGTCTTGCTTGGACCTCTCTCCCTGAGGCGCTCAGTCAGACCCAGTGTTGACATTTGGCAAGACACTCCTCGGGGCACGTCTTGCTTGGGTCTCTCTCATGGAGGCCCTCTGTCAGACCGATTGCTGACATGTGGCAAGAAGCTCCTCGGGGCGCGTCTTGCTTGGGCTTCTCTCCTGGAGGCTCTCAGTAAGAACCATTGTTGACATGTGGCAAGACGCTCCTCGGGGCGCGTCTTGCTTGGGCCTCTCTCCAGAAGGCCCTCAATCAGACCCAGTGTTGACACGTGGCAAGACGCTCCTCGGGGCGCGTCTTACTTGGGCTTCTCTCCTGGAGGCGCTCAGTCAGACTGAGT
This sequence comes from Nothobranchius furzeri, assembly GCF_043380555.1. Lineage (NCBI taxonomy): Eukaryota > Metazoa > Chordata > Actinopteri > Cyprinodontiformes > Nothobranchiidae > Nothobranchius > Nothobranchius furzeri. The sequence goes on along the minus strand of NC_091747.1, from coordinate 15,833,044 downwards.
AGTGACATGTGGCCTGACGCTCCTCGGGGCGCGTGTTGCTTGGGCCTCTCTCCTGGAGGCGCTCAGTTAGACCAAGTGGTGACATGTCGCAAGACGCTCCTCGGGGCGCGTCTTGCTTGGGCCTCTCTCCTGGAGGCCCTCTGTCAGACCCAGTGTTGACATGTGTCAAGACGCTCCTCGGGGCGCGTCTTGCTTGGGCTTCTCTCCTGGAGGCCCTCAGTCAGACCCATTGTTGACATGTGGCAAGACGCTCCTCGGGGCGCGTCTTGCTTGGGCCTCTCTCCTGGAGGCGCTCAGTCAGACCTAGTGCTGACATGTGGCAAGACGCTCCTCGGGGCGCGTCTTGCTTGGGCTTCTCTCCTGGAGGCGCTCAGAAAGACCCAGTGTTGACATGTGACAAGACGCTCCTCGGGGCGCGTCTTGCTTGGGCCTCTCTCCTGGAGGCGCTCAGTCAGAACCAGAGGTGACATGTGGCAAGACGCTCCTCGGGGCGCGTCTTGCTTGGGCCTCTCTCCTGGAGGCGCTCAGTCAGACCGAGTGCTGACATAAGGCAAGACGCTCCTCGGGGCGCGTCTTGCTTGGGCCTCTCTCCTGGAGGCGCTCAGTCAGACCCAGTGCTGACATGTGGCAAGACGCTCCTCGGGGCGCGTCTTGCTGGGGCCTCTCTCCTGGAGGCGCTCAGTCAGACTGAGTAGTGACATGTGGCCTGACGCTCCTCGGGGCGCGGCTTGCTTGGGCCTCTCTCCTGGAGGCGCTCAGTCAGACCCAGTGTTGACATGTGACAAGACGCTCCTCGGGGCGCGTCTTGCTTGGGCTTCTCTCCTGGAGGCCCTCAGTCAGACCCATTGTTGACATGAGGCAAGACGCTCCTCGGGGCGCGTCTTGCTTTGGCCTCTCTCCTGGAGGCGCTCAGTCAGACCGAGTGCTGACATGTGGCAAGACGCTCCTCGGGCCGCGTGTTGCTTGGGCTTCTCTCCTGGAGGCCCTCAGTCAGACCCATTGTTGACATGTGGCAAGACGCTCCTCGGGGCGCGTCTTGCTTGGGCCTCTCTCCTGGAGGCGCTCAGTCAGACCGAGTGCTGACATGAGGAAAGACGCTCCTCGGGGCGCGTCTTGCTTGGGCTTCTCTCCTGGAGGCGCTCAGAAAGACCCAGTGTTGACATGTGACAAGACGCTCCTCGGGGCGCGTCTTGCTTGGGCCTCTCTCCTGGAGGCGCTCAGTCAGACCCAGTGGTGACATGTGGCAAGACACTCCTCGGGGCGCGTCTTGCTTGGGCCTCTCTCCTGGAGGCCATCTGTCAGACCGAGTGTTGACATGTGGCAAGACTCTCCTCGGGGCGCGTCTTGCTTGGGCTTCTCTCATGGAGGCCCTCAGTCAGACCCAGTGTTGACATGTGTCAAGACGCTCCTCGGGGCGCGTCTTGCTTGGGCTTCTCTCCTGGAGGCCCTCAGTCAGACCCATTGTTGACATGTGGCAAGACGCTCCTCGGGGCGCGTTTTGCTTTGGCCTCTCTCCTGGAGGCGCTCAGTCAGACCGAGTGCTGACATGTGGCAAGACGCTCCTCGGGCCGCGTGTTGCTTGGGCTTCTCTCCTGGAGGCCCTCAGTCAGACCCATTGTTGACATGTGGCAAGAGGCTCCTCGGGGCGTGTCTTGCTTGGGCCTCTCTCCTGGAGGCGCTCAGTCAGACCGAGTGCTGACATGAGGAAAGACGCTCCTCGGGTCGCGTCTTGCTTGGGCTTCTCTCCTGGAGGCGCTCAGAAAGACCCAGTGTTGACATGTGACAAGACGCTCCTCGGGGCGCGTCTTGCTTGGGCCTCTCTCCTGGAGGCGCTCTGTCAGACCCAGTGGTGACATGTGGCAAGACACTCCTCGGGGCGCGTCTTGCTTGGGCCTCTCTCCTGGAGGCCCTCTGTCAGACCGAGTGTTGACATGTGGCAAGACTCTCCTCGGGGCGCGTCTTGCTTGGGCTTCTCTCATGGAGGCCCTCAGTCAGACCCAGTGTTGACATGTGTCAAGACGCTCCTCGGGGCGTGTCTTGCTTGGGCCTCTCTCCTGGAGGCGCTCAGTCTGACCCAGTGCTGACATGTGGCAAGACGCTCCTCGGGGCGCGTCTTGCTTGGGCTTCTCTCCTGGAGGCCCTCAGTCAGACCCGTTGTTGACATGTGGCAAGACGCTCCTCGGGGCACGTCTTGCTTGGGCCTCTCTCCTGGAGGCGCTCAAACAGACCCAGTGTTGACATGTGGCAAGACGCTCCTCGGGGCGCGTCTTGCTTGGACCTTTCTCACTGAGGTGCTCAGTCAGACCGAGTAGTGACATGTGGCAAGAAGCTCCTCGGGGCGCGTCTTGCTTGGACCTCTCTCCCTGAGGCGCTCAGTCAGACCCAGTGTTGACATGTGGCACGACGCTCCTGCGGGCGCATCTTGCTTGGGCCTCTCTCCTGGAGGCCCTCAGTCAGACCCATTGTTGACATGTGGCAAGACGCTCCTAGGGGCGCGTCTTGCTTGGGCCTCTCTCCTGGAGGCGCTCAGTCAGACCGAGTGCTGACATAAGGCAAGACGCTCCTCGGGGCGCGTCTTGCTTGGGCCTCTCTCCTGGAGGCGCTCAGTCAGACCCAGTGCTGACATGTGGCAAGACGCTCCTCGGGGCGCGTCTTGCTGGGGCCTCTCTCCTGGAGGCGCTCAGTCAGACTGAGTAGTGACATGTGGCCTGACGCTCCTCGGGGCGCGGCTTGCTTGGGCCTCTCTCCTGGAGGCGCTCAGTCAGACCCAGTGTTGATATGTGACAAGACGCTCCTCGGGGCGCGTCTTGCTTGGGCTTCTCTCCTGGAGGCCCTCAGTCAGACCCATTGTTGACATGAGGCAAGACGCTCCTCGGGGCACGTCTTGCTTTGGCCTCTCTCCTGGAGGCGCTCAGTCAGACCGAGTGCTGACATGTGGCAAGACGCTCCTCGGGCCGCGTGTTGCTTGGGCTTCTCTCCTGGAGGCCCTCAGTCAGACCCATTGTTGACATGTGGCAAGACGCTCCTCGGGGCGCGTCTTGCTTGGGCCTCTCTCCTGGAGGCGCTCAGTAAGACCGAGTGCTGACATGAGGAAAGACGCTCCTCGGGGCGCGTCTTGCTTGGGCTTCTCTCCTGGAGGCGCTCAGAAAGACCCAGTGTTGACATGTGACAAGATGCTCCTCGGGGCGCGTCTTGCTTGGGCCTCTCTCCTGGAGGCGCTCAGTCAGACCCAGTGGTGACATGTGGCAAGACACTCCTCGGGGCGCGTCTTGCTTGGGCCTCTCTCCTGGAGGCCCTCTGTCAGACCGAGTGTTGACATGTGGCAAGACTCTCCTCGGGGCGCGTCTTGCTTGGGCTTCTTTCATGGAGGCCCTCAGTCAGACCCAGTGTTGACATGTGTCAAGACGCTGCTCGGGGCGCGGCTTGCTTGGGCCTCTCTCCTGGAGGCGCTCAGTCAGACCCAGTGTTGACATGTGACAAGACGCTCCTCGGGGCGCGTCTTGCTTGGGCTTCTCTCCTGGAGGCCCTCAGTCAGACCCATTGTTGACATGTGGCAAGACGCTCCTCGGGGCGCGTCTTGCTTTGGCCTCTCTCCTGGAGGCGCTCAGTCAGACCGAGTGCTGACATGTGGCAAGACGCTCCTCGGGCCGCGTGTTGCTTGGGCTTCTCTCCTGGAAGCCCTCAGTCAGACCCATTGTTGACATGTGGCAAGACGCTCCTCGGGGCGCGTCTTGCTTGGGCCTCTCTCCTGGAGGCGCTCAGTCAGACCGAGTGCTGACATGAGGAAAGACGCTCCTCGGGGCGCGTCTTGCTTGGGCTTCTCTCCTGGAGGCGCTCAGAAAGACCCAGTGTTGACATGTGACAAGATGCTCCTCGGGGGGCGTCTTGCTTGGGCCTCTCTCCTGGAGGCGCTCAGTCAGACCCAGTGGTGACATGTGGCAAGACACTCCTCGGGGCGCGTCTTGCTTGGGCCTCTCTCCTGGAGGCCCTCTGTCAGACCGAGTGTTGACATGTGGCAAGACTCTCCTCGGGGCGCGTCTTGCTTGGGCTTCTCTCATGGAGGCCCTCAGTCAGACCCAGTGTTGACATGTGTCAAGACGCTCCTCGGGGCGCGGCTTGCTTGGGCCTCTCTCCTGGAGGCGCTCAGTCAGACCCAGTGTTGACATGTGACAAGACGCTCCTCGGGGCGCGTCTTGCTTGGGCTTCTCTCCTGGAGGCCCTCAGTCAGACCCATTGTTGACATGTGGCAAGACGCTCCTCGGGGCGCGTCTTGCTTTGGCCTCTCTCCTGGAGGCGCTCAGTCAGACCGAGTGCTGACATGTGGCAAGACGCTCCTCGGGCCGCGTGTTGCTTGGGCTTCTCTCCTGGAGGCCCTCAGTCAGACCCATTGTTGACATGTGGCAAGACGCTCCTCGGGGCGCGTCTTGCTTGGGCCTCTCTCCTGGAGGCGCTCAGTCAGACCGAGTGCTGACATGAGGAAAGACGCTCCTCGGGGCGCGTCTTGCTTGGGCCTCTCTCCTGGAGGCGCTCAGTCAGACCCAGTGTTGACATGTGTCAAGACGCTCCTCGGGGCGCGGCTTGCTTGGGCCTCTCTCCTGGAGGCGCTCAGTCAGACCCAGTGTTGACATGTGACAAGACGCTCCTCGGGGCGCGTCTTGCTTGGGCTTCTCTCCTGGAGGCCCTCAGTCAGACCCATTGTTGACATGTGGCAAGACGCTCCTCGGGGCGCGTCCTACTTTGGCCTCTCTCTTGGAGGCGCTCAGTCAGACCGAGTGTTGACATGTGGCAAGACGCTCCTCGGGCCGCGTGTTGCTTGGGCTTCTCTCCTGGAGGCCCTCAGTCAGACCCATTGTTGACATGTGGCAAGACGCTCCTCGGGGCGCGTCTTGCTTGGGCCTCTCTCCTGGAGGCGCTCAGTCAGACCGAGTGCTGACATGAGGAAATACGCTCCTCGGGGCGCGTCTTGCTTGGGCTTCTCTCCCGGAGGCGCTCAGAAAGACCCAGTGTTGACATGTGACAAGACGCTCCTCGGGGCGCGTCTTGCTTGGGCCTCTCTCCTGTAGGCGCTCAGTCAGACCCAGTGGTGACATGTGGCAAGACACTCGTCGGGGCGCGTCTTGCTTGTGCCTCTCTCCTGGAGGCCCTCTGTAAGACCGAGTGTTGACATGTGGCAAGACTCTCCTCGGGGCGCGTCTTGCTTGGGCTTCTCTCATGGAGGCCCTCAGTCAGACCCAGTGTTGACATGTGTCAAGACGCTCCTCGGGGCGTGTCTTGCTTGGGCCTCTCTCCTGGAGGCGCTGAGTCTGACCCAGTGCTGACATGTGGCAAGACGCTCCTCGGGGCGCGTCTTGCTTGGGCTTCTCTCCTGGAGGCCCTCAGTCAGACCCATTGTTGACATGTGGCAAGACGCTCCTCGGGGCACGTCTTGCTTGGGCCTCTCTCCTGGAGGCGTTCAAACAGACCGAGTAGTGACATGTGGCAATACGCTCCTCGGGGCGCGTCTTGCTGGGGCTTCTCTCATGGAGGCACTCAGTCAGACCTAGTGTTGACATGTGGCAAGACGCTCCTCGGGGCGCGTCTTGCTTGGACCTCTCTCACTGAGAAGCTCAGTCAGACCGAGTAGTGACATGTGGCAAGACGCTCCTCGGGGCGCGTCTTGCTTGGACCTCTCTCCCTGAGGCGCTCAGTCAGACCCAGTGTTGACATTTGGCAAGACACTCCTTGGGGCGCGTCTTGCTTGGGCCTCTCTCCAGAAGGCCCTCAATCAGACCCAGTGTTGACACGTGGCAAGACGCTCCTCGGGGCGCGTCTTACTTGGGCCTCTCTCCTGGAGGCGCTCAGTCAGACTGAGTAGTGACATGTGGCAAGACGTTCCTCAGGGCGCGTCTTGCTTGGACCTCCCTCCTGGAGGCGCTCAGTCAGACCGAGTAGTGACATGTGGCAAGACGCTCCTCGGGGCGTGTCTTTCTTGGGCCTCTCTCCTGGAGGCGCTCAGTCAGACACAGTGTTGACATGTGGCAAGACACTCCTCGGGGCGCGTCTTGCTTGGGCCTCTCTCATGGAGGCCCTCTGTCAGACCCAGTGTTGACATGTGTCAAGACGCTCCTCGGGTCGCGTCTTGCTTTGGCCTCTCTCCTGGAGGCGCTCAGTCAGACCGAGTGCTGACATGTAGCAAGAAGCTCCTCGGGGTGCGTCATGCTTGGGCTTCTCTCCTGGAGGCCCTCAGTCAGACCCATTATTGACATGTGGCAAGACGCTCCTCTGGGCGCGTATTGCTTGGGCCTCTCTCCTGGATGCCCTCTGTCAGACCCAGTGTTGACATGTGGCAAGACTCTCCTCGGGGCCCTTCTTGCTTGGGCTTCTCTAATGGAGGCCCTCAGTCAGACCCAGTGTTGACATGTGTCAAGACGCTCCTCGGAGCGTATCTTGCTTGGGCCTCTCTCCTGGAGGCGCTCAGTCAGACCCAGTGTTGACATGTGGCAAGACGCTCCTTGGGGCGCTTCTTGCTTGGGCTTCTCTCCTGGAGGCCCTCAGTCGGACCCATTGTTGACATGTGGCAAGACGCTCCTCGGGGCATGTCTTGCGTGGGCCTCTCTCCTGGAGGCGCTCAGTCAGACCGAGTAGTGACATGTGGCAAGAAGCTCCTCGGGGTGCATCTTGCTGGGGCTTCTCTCATGGAGGCACTCAGTCAGACCCAGTGTTGACATGTGGCAAGACGCTCCTCGGGGCGCGTGTTGCTTGGACCTCTCTCCTGGAGGCCCTCAGTCACACCCAGTGCTGACATGTGAAAAGAAGCTCCTCGGGGCGCGTCTTGCTTGGGCTTCTCTCATGGAGGCCCTCAGTCAGACCCAGTGTTGACATGTGGCAAGACGCTCCTCGGGGCACGTCTTGCTTGGGCCTCTCTCCTGGAGGCGCTCAAACAGACCGAGTAGTGACATGTGGCAAGACGCTCCTCGGGGCGCGTCTTGCTGGGGCTTCTCTCATGGAGGCACTCAGTCAGACCCAGTGTTGACATGTGGCAAGACGCTCCTCGGGGCGCGTTCTTGCTTGGACCGCTCTCACTGAGGCGCTCAGTCAGACCGAGTAGTGACATGTGGCAAGACGCTCCTCGGGGCGCGTCTTGCTTGGACCTCTCTCCCTGAGGCGCTCAGTCAGACCCAGTGTTGGCATTTGGCAAGACGCTCCTCGGGGCGCGTCTTACTTGGGCCTCTCTCCTGGAGGCGCTCAGTCAGACAGAGTAGTGACATGTGGCAAGACGTTCCTCGGGGCGCGTCTTGCTTGGACCTCCCTCCTGGAGGCGCTCAGGTAGACCGAGTAGTGACATGTGGCAAGACGCTCCTCGGGGCGCGTCTTGCTTGGGCCTCTCTCCTGGAGGCGCTCAGTCAGACACAGTGTTGACATGTGGCAAGACACTCCTCGGGGCGCGTCTTGCTTGGGCCTCTCTCATGGAGGCCCTCTGTCAGACCCAGTGTTGACATGTGTCAAGACGCTCCTCGGGGCGCGTCTTGCTTTGGCCTCTCTCCTGGAGGCGCTCAGTCAGACCGAGTGCTGACATGTAGCAAGAAGCTCCTCGGGGTGCGTCATGCTTGGGCTTCTCTCCTGGAGGCCCTCAGTCAGACCCATTATTGACATGTGGCAAGACGCTCCTCTGGGCGCGTATTGCTTGGGCCTCTCTCCTGGATGCCCTCTGTCAGACCCAGTGTTGACATGTGGCAAGACTCTCCTCGGGGCCCTTCTTGCTTGGGCTTCTCTAATGGAGGCCCTCAGTCAGACCCAGTGTTGACATGTGTCAAGACGCTCCTCGGGGCGTGTCTTGCTTGGGCCTCTCTCCTGGAGGCGCTCAGTCAGACCCAGTGTTGACATGTGGCAAGACGCTCCTCAGGGCGCGTCTTGCTTGGGCCTCTCTCCTGGAGGCGCTCAGTCAGACTGAGTAGTGACATGTGGCCTGACGCTCCTCGGGGCGCGTGTTGCTTTGGCCTCTCTCCTGGAGGCGCTCAGTCAGACCCAGTGTTGACATGTGACAAGACGCTCCTCGGGGCGCGTCTTGCTTGGGCCTCTCTCCTGGAGAGGCTCAGTCAGACCCAGTGGTGACATGTGGCAAGACACTCCTCGGGGCGCGTCTTGCTTGGGCCTCTCTCCTGGAGGCCCTCTGTCAGACCGAGTGTTGACATGTGGCAAGACTCTCCTCGGGGCGTGTCTTGCTTGGGCTTCTCTCATGGAGGCCCTCAGTCAGACCCAGTGTTGACATGTGTCAAGACGCTCCTCGGGGCGTGTCTTGCTTGGGCCTCTCTCCTGGAGGCGCTCAGTCTGACCCAGTGTTGACATGTGGCAAGACGCTCCTCGGGGCGCGTCTTGCTTGGGCTTCTCTCCTGGAGGCCCTCAGTCAGACCCATTGTTGACATGTGGCAAGACGCTCCTCGGGGCACGTCTTGCTTGGGCCTCTCTCCTGGAGGCGCTCAAACAGACCGAGTAGTGACATGTGGCAAGACGCTCCTCGGGGCGCGTCTTGCTGGGGCTTCTCTCATGGAGGCACTCAGTCAGACCCAGTGTTGACATGTGGCAAGACGCTCCTCGGGGCGCGTCTTGCTTGGACCTCTCTCACTGAGGCGCTCAGTCAGACCGAGTAGTGACATGTGGCAAGACGCTCCTCGGGGCGCGTCTTGCTTGGACCTCTCTCCCTGAGGCGCTCAGTCAGACCCAGTGTTGACATTTGGCAAGACACTCCTCGGGGCGCGTCTTTCTTGGGTCTCTCTCATGGAGGCCCTCTGTCAGACCGATTGCTGACATGTGGCAAGAAGCTCCTCGGGGCGCGTCTTGCTTGGGCTTCTCTCCTGGAGGCTCTCAGTAAGAACCATTGTTGACATGTGGCAAGACGCTCCTCGGGGCGCGTCTTGCTTGGGCCTCTCTCCAGAAGGCCCTCAATCAGACCCAGTGTTGACACGTGGCAAGACGCTCCTCGGGGCGCGTCTTACTTGGGCTTCTCTCCTGGAGGCGCTCAGTCAGACTGAGTAGTGACATGTGGCCTGATGCTCCTCGGGGCGCGTGTTGCTTGGGCCTCTCTCCTGGAGGCGCTCAGTCAGACCAAGTGGTGACATGTGGCAAGACGCTCCTCGGGGCGCGTCTTGCTTGGGCCTCTCTCCTGGAGGCCCTCTGTCAGACCCAGTGTTGACATGTGTCAAGACGCTCCTCGGGGCGCGTCTTGCTTGGGCTTCTCTCCTGGAGGCCCTCAGTCAGACCCATTGTTGACATGTGGCAAGACGCTCCTCGGGGCGCGTCTTGCTTGGGCCTCTCTCCTGGAGGCGCTCAGTCAGACCTAGTGCTGACATGTGGCAAGACGCTCCTCGGGGCGCGTCTTGCTTGGGCTTCTCTCCTGGAGGCGCTCAGAAAGACCCAGTGTTGACATGTGACAAGACGCTCCTCGGGGCGCGTCTTGCTTGGGCCTCTCTCCTGGAGGCGCTCAGTCAGAACCAGAGGTGACATGTGGCAAGACGCTCCTCGGAGCGCGTCTTGCTTGGGCCTCTCTCCTGGAGGCCCTCTGTCAGACCCAGTGTTGACATGTGGCACGACGCTCCTGCGGGCGCATCTTGCTTGGGCCTCTCTCCTGGAGGCCCTCAGTCAGACCCATTGTTGACATGTGGCAGCAATCAACAGCCCCTACAACCACAAAAAGGAATGGAGTCATTAGCACTTATGGTTAGTAAATGGCACCCAGAATTATGTGGCACAAAGCACAATTTCACATCATTCTGGGTCCATTTGTGTGAAAACAAGGTCCAATCAGGCTGAAACGTTAGAGGAAGGTAGAATCTATTGAGTTGTAAGTGATCTGAACGTTTCATGATGATCGCACATTCCTATAGGGGGTCAAACCATGTCCCATAAGTCACCGGGCCTGGTGTCACTTTAAAGAAGTAGTCCAGTTACACATTTGTGGGCTTATAACTTGGCTTCTGAATGTCCTAGAGAGGTCAGGTTTGTTTTAGTGTACTCCAATCAACAGCCCCTACAACCACGAAATGGAATGGAGTCATTAGCACTCATGGTTTGTAAATGGCACCCAGAATTATGTTGCACGAAGCACAATTCACATCATTCTGGGTTCATTTGTGTGAAAACAAGGTCCAATCAGGCTGAAACATTACAGGAAGGTTGAATCTATTGAGTTGTAAGTGATCTGAACGTTTCATGATGATCGCACATTACTACAGGGGGTCAAACCATGTCCCAAAGGTCAACGGGCCTGGTGTCACTTTAAAGAAGTAGTCCAGTTACACATTTGTGGGCTTATAACTTGGCTTCTGAATATCCTAGAGAGATCAGGTTTGTTTTAGTGTACTCCAATCAACAGCCCCTACAACCAAAAAAAGGAATAGAGTCATTAGCACTTATGGTTTTTGAAATGGCACCCAGAATTATGTTGCACGAAGCACAATTTCACATCATTCTGGGTCCATTTGTGTGTAAACAAGGTCCAATCAGGCTGAAACGTTACAAGACGGTAGAATCTATTGAGTTGTAAGTGATCTGAACGTTTCATGATGATCGCACATTCCTATAGGGGGTCAAACCATGTCCCAAAGGTCACCGGATCTGGTGTCAATTTAAAGAAGTAGTCCAGTTACACATTTGTGGGCTTATAACTTGGCTTCTAAATGTCCTAGAGAGATCAGGTTTGTTTTAGTATACTCCAATCAACAGCCCCTACAACCACAAAAAGGAATGGAGTCATTAGCACTTATGGTTTGTAAATGGCACCCAGAATTATGTTGCACGAAGCACAATTTCACATCATTCTGGGTTCATTTGTGTGAAAACAAGGTCCAATCAGGCTGAAACGTTACAGGAAGGTAGAATCTATTGAGTTGTAAGTGATCTGAACGTTTCATGATGATAGCACTTTCCTAAGGGGGTCAAACCATGTCCCAAAGGTCACCGGATCGGTGTCAATTTAAAGAAGTAGTCCAGTTACACATTTGTGGGCTTATAACTTGGCTTCTGAATGTCCTAGAGAGATCAGGTTTGTTTTAGTGTACTCCAATCAACAGCCCCTACAGCCACAAAAAGGAATGGAGTCATTAGCACTTATGGTTAGTAAATGGCACCCAGAATTATGTGGCACAAAGCACAATTTCACATCATTCTGGGTCCATTTGTGTGAAAACAAGGTCCAATCAGGCTGAAACGTTAGAGGAAGGTAGAATCTATTGAGTTGTAAGTGATCTGAACGTTTCATGATGATCGCACATTCCTACAGGGGGTCAAACCATGTCCCAAAGGTCACCGGGCCTGGTGTCACTTTAAAGAAGTAGTCCAGTTACACATTTGTGGGCTTATAACTTGGCTTCTGAATATCCTAGAGAGATCAGGTTTGTTTTATTGTACTCCAATCAACAGCCCCTACAACCAAAAAAAGGAATAGAGTCATTAGCATTTATGGTTTTTGAAATGGCACCCAGAATTATGTTGCACGAAGCACAATTTCACATCATTCTGGGTCCATTTGTGTGAAAACAAGGTCCAATCAGGCTGAAACGTTACAAGAAGGTAGAATCTATTGAGTTGTAAGTGATCTGAACGTTTCATGATGATCGCACATTCCTATGGGGGTCAAACCATGTCCCAAAGGTCACCGGATCTGGTGTCAATTTAAAGAAGTAGTCCAGTTACACATTTGTGGGCTTATAACTTGGCTTCTGAATGTCCTAGAGAGATCAGGTTTGTTTTAGTGTACTCCTTCAACAGCCCCCACAACCACAAAAAGGAATGGAGTCATTAGCACTTATGGTTTGTAAATGGAACCCAGAATTATGTTGCACGAAGCACAATTTCACATCATTCTGGGTTCATTTGTGTGAAAACAAGGTCCAATCAGGCTGAAACGTTACAGGAAGGTAGAATATATTGAGTTGTAAGTGATCTGAACGTTTCATGATGATCGCACATTCCTATAGGGGGTCAAACCATGTCCCAAAGGTAACCGGATCTGGTGTCAATTTAAAGAAGTAGTCCAGTTACACATTAGTGGGCTTATAACTTGGCTTCTGAATGTCCTAGAGAGATCAGGTTTGTTTTAGTGTACTCCAATCAACAGCCCCTACAACCACAAAAAGGAATGGAGTCATTAGCACTTATGGTTTTTAAATGGCACCCAGAATTATGTTGCACGAAGCACAATTTCACATAATTCTGGGTTCATTTGTGTGAAAACAAGGTCCAATCAGGCTGAAACATTACAGGAAGGTAGAATCTATTGAGTTGTAAGTGATCTGAACGTTTCATTATGATAGCACTTTCCTAAGGGGGTCAAACCATGTCCCAAAGGTCACCGGATCTGGTGTCAATTTAAAGAAGTAGTCCAGTTACACATTTGTGGGCTTATAACTTGGCTTCTAAATGTCCAAGAGAGATCAGGTTTGTTTTAGTATACTCCAATCAACAGCCCCTACAACCACAAAAAGGAATGGAGTCATTAGCACTTATGGTTTGTAAATGGCACCCAGAATTATGTTGCACGAAGCACAATTTCACATCATTCTGGGTTCATTTGTGTGAAAACAAGGTCCAATCAGGCTGAAACGTTACAGGAAAGTAGAATCTATTGAGTTGTAAGTGATCTGAACGTTTCATGATGATAGCACTTTCCTAAGGGGGTCAAACCATGTCCCAAAGGTCACCGGATCTGGTGTCAATTTAAAGAAGTAGTCCAGTTACACATTTGTGGGCTTATAACTTGGCTTCTGAATGTCCTAGCGAGATCAGGTTTGTTTTAGTGTACTCCAATCAACAGCCCCTACAACCACAAAAAAAATGGAGTCATTAGCACTTATGGTTTTTAAATGGCACCCAGAATTATGTTGCACGAAGCACAATTTCACATCATACTGGGTTCATTTGTGTGAAAACAAGGTCCAATCAGGCTGAAACATTACAGGAAGGTAGAATCTATTGAGTTGTAAGTGATCTGAACGTTTCATTATGATAGCACTTTCCTAAGGGGGTCAAACCATGTCCCAAAGGTCACCGGATCTGGTGTCAATTTAAAGAAGTAGTCCAGTTACACATTTGTGGGCTTATAACTTGGCTTCTGAATGTCCTAGAGAGATCAGATGTGTTTCAGAGTACTCCAATCAACAGCCCCTACAACCACGAAAAGGAATGGCGTCATTAGCACTTATGGTTTGTAAATGGCACCCAGAATTATGTTGCACGAAGCACAATTTCACATCATTCCGGGTTCATTTGTGTGAAATCAAGGTCCAATCAGGCTGAAACGTTACAGGAAGGTAGAATCTATTGAGTTGTAAGTGATCTGAACGTTTCATGATGATAGCACTTTCCTAAGGGGGTCAAACCATGTCCCAAAGGTCACCGGATCGGTGTCAATTTAAAGAAGTAGTCCAGTTACACATTTGTGGGCTTATAACTTGGCTTCTGAATGTCCTAGAGAGATCAGGTTTAATTTAGTGTACTCCAATCAACAGCCCCTACAACCACATAAAAAATGGAGTCATTAGCACTTATGGTTTTTAAATGGCACCCAGAATTATGTTGCACGAAGCACAATTTCACATCATTCTGGGTTCATTTGTATGAAAACAAGGTCCAATCAGGCTGAAACATTACAGGAAGGTAGAATCTATTGAGTTGTAAGTGATCTGAACGTTTCATGATGATCGCACATTCCTATAGGGGGTCAAACCATGTCCCAAAGGTCACCGGGCCTGGTGTCACTTTAAAGAAGTAGTCCAGTTACACATTTGTGGGCTTATAACATGGCTTCTGAATATCCTAGAGAGATCAGGTTTGTTTTAGTGTACTCCAATCAACAGCCCCTACAACCAAAAAAAGGAATAGAGTCATTAGCACTTATGGTTTTTGAAATGGCACCCAGAATTATGTTGCACGAAGCACAATTTCACATCATTCTGGGTCCATTTGTGTGAAAACAAGGTCCAATCAGGCTGAAACGTTACAAGAAGGTAGAATCTATTGAGTTGTAAGTGATCTGAACGTTTCATGATGATCGCACATTCCTATAGGGGGTCAAACCATGTCCCAAAGGTCACCGGATCTGGTGTCAATTTAAAGAAGTAGTCCAGTTACACATTTGTGGGTTTATAACTTGGCTTCTGAATGTCCTAGAGAGATCAGGTTTGTTTTAGTGTACTCCAATCAACAGCCCCTACAACCACAAAATGGAATGGAGTCATTAGCACTCATGGTTTGTAAATGGCACCCAGAATTATGTTGCACGAAGCACAATTTCACATCATTCTGGGTTCATTTGTGTGAAAACAAGGTCCAATCAGGCTGAAACATTACAGGAAGGTAGAATCTATTGAGTTGTAAGTGATCTGAACGTTTCATGATGATCGCACATTCCTATAGGGGGTCAAACCATGTCCCAAAGGTCACCGGGCCTGGTGTCACTTTAAAGAAGTAGTCCAGTTACACATTTGTGGGCTTATAACTTGGCTTCTGAATGTCCTAGAGAGATCAGGTTTGTTTTAGTGTACTCCAATCAACATCCCCCACAACCACAAAAAGGAATGGAGTCATTAGCACTTATGGTTTGTAAATGGAACCCAGAATTATGTTGCACGAAGCACAATTTCACATCATTCTGGGTTCATTTGTGTGAAAACAAGGTCCAATCAGGCTGAAACGTTACAGGAACGTATAATATATTGAGTTGTTAGTGATCTGAACGTTTCATTATGATAGCACTTTCCTAAGGGGTTCAAACCATGTCCCAAAGGTCACCGGATCTGGTGTCAATTTAAAGAAGTAGTCCAGTTACACATTTGTGGGCTTATAACTTGGCTTCTAAATGTCCTAGAGAGATCAGGTTTGTTTTAGTATACTCCAATCAACAGCCCCTACAACCACAAAAAGGAATGGAGTCATTAGCACTTATGGTTTGTAAATGGCACCCAGAATTATGTTGCACGAAGCACAATTTCACATCATTCTGGGTTCATTTGTGTGAAAACAAGGTCCAATCAGGCTGAAACGTTACAGGAAGGTAGAATCTATTGAGTTGTAAGTGATCTGAACGTTTCATGATGATAGCACTTTCCTAAGGGGGTCAAACCATGTCCCAAAGGTCACCGGATCGGTGTCAATTTAAAGAAGTAGTCCAGTTACACATTTGTGGGCTTATAACTTGGCTTCTGAATGTCCTAGAGAGATCAGGTTTGTTTTAGTGTACTCCAATCAACAGCCCCTACAACCACAAAAAGGAATGGAGTCATTAGCACTTATGGTTAGTAAATGGCACCCAGAATTATGTGGCACAAAGCACAATTTCACATCATTCTGGGTCCATTTGTGTGAAAACAAGGTCCAATCAGGCTGAAACGTTAGAGGAAGGTAGAATCTATTGAGTTGTAAGTGATCTGAACGTTTCATGATGATCGCACATTCCTATAGGGGGTCAAACCATGTCCCAAAAGTCACCGTGCCTGGTGTCACTTTAAAGAAGTAGTCCAGTTACACATTTGTGGGCTTATAACTTGGCTTCTGAATGTCCTAGAGAGGTCAGGTTTGTTTTAGTGTACTCCAATCAACAGCCCCTACAACCACAAAATGGAATGGAGTCATTAGCACTCATGGTTTGTAAATGGCACCCAGAATTATGTTGCACGAAGCACAATTTCACATCATTCTGGGTTCATTTGTGTGACAACAAGGTCCAATCAGGCTGAAACATTACAGGAAGGTAGAATCTATTGACTTGTAAGTGATCTGAACGTTTCATGATGATCGCACATTCCTACAGGGGGTCAAACCATGTCCCAAAGGTCACCGGGCCTGGTGTCACTTTAAAGAAGTAGTCCAGTTACACATTTGTGGGCTTATAACTTGGCTTCTGAATATCCTAGAGAGATCAGGTTTGTTTTATTGTACTCCAATCAACAGCCCCTACAACCAAAAAAAGGAATAGAGTCATTAGCACTTATGGTTTTTGAAATGGCACCCAGAATTATGTTGCACGAAGCACAATTTCACATCATTCTGGGTCCATTTGTGTGAAAACAAGGTCCAATCAGGCTGAAACGTTACAAGAAGGTAGAATCTATTGAGTTGTAAGTGATCTGAACGTTTCATGATGATCGCACATTCCTATGGGGGTCAAACCATGTCCCAAAGGTCACCGGATCTGGTGTCAATTTAAAGAAGTAGTCCAGTTACACATTTGTGGGCTTATAACTTGGCTTCTGAATGTCCTAGAGAGATCAGGTTTGTTTTAGTGTACTCCAATCAACAGCCCCCACAACCACAAAAAGGAATGGAGTCATTAGCACTTATGGTTTGTAAATGGAACCCAGAATTATGTTGCACGAAGCACAATTTCACATCATTCTGGGTTCATTTGTGTGAAAACAAGGTCCAATCAGGCTGAAACGTTACAGGAAGGTAGAATATATTGAGTTGTAAGTGATCTGAACGTTTCATGATGATCGCACATTCCTATAGGGGGTCAAATCATGTCCCAAAGGTAACCGGATCTGGTGTCAATTTAAAGAAGTAGTCCAGTTACACATTAGTGGGCTTATAACTTGGCTTCTGAATGTCCTAGAGAGATCAGGTTTGTTTTAGTGTACTCCAATAAACAGCCCCTACAACCACAAAAAGGAATGGAGTCATTAGCACTTATGGTTTTTAAATGGCACCCAGAATTATGTTGCACGAAGCACAATTTCACATAATTCTGGGTTCATTTGTGTGAAAACAAGGTCCAATCAGGCTGAAACATTACAGGAAGGTAGAATCTATTGAGTTGTAAGTGATCTGAACGTTTCATTATGATAGCACTTTCCTAAGGGGGTCAAACCATGTCCCAAAGGTCACCGGATCTGGTGTCAATTTAAAGAAGTAGTCCAGTTACACATTTGTGGGCTTATAACTTGGCTTCTAAATGTCCAAGAGAGATCAGGTTTGTTTTAGTATACTCCAATCAACAGCCCCTACAACCACAAAAAGGAATGGAGTCATTAGCACTTATGGTTTGTAAATGGCACCCAGAATTATGTTGCACGAAGCACAATTTCACATCATTCTGGGTTCATTTGTGTGAAAACACGGTCCAATCAGGCTGAAACGTTACAGGAAAGTAGAATCTATTGAGTTGTAAGTGATCTGAACGTTTCATGATGATAGCACTTTCCTAAGGGGGTCAAACCATGTCCCAAAGGTCACCGGATCTGGTGTCAATTTAAAGAAGTAGTCCAGTTACACATTTGTGGGCTTATAACTTGGCTTCTGAATGTCCTAGCGAGATCAGGTTTGTTTTAGTGTACTCCAATCAACAGCCCCTACAACCACAAAAAAAATGGAGTCATTAGCACTTATGGTTTTTAAATGGCACCCAGAATTATGTTGCACGAAGCACAATTTCACATCATTCTGGGTTCATTTGTGTGAAAACAAGGTCCAATCAGGCTGAAACATTACAGGAAGGTAGAATCTATTGAGTTGTAAGTGATCTGAACGTTTCATTATGATAGCACTTTCCTAAGGGGGTCAAACCATGTCCCAAAGGTCACCGGATCTGGTGTCAATTTAAAGAAGTAGTCCAGTTACACATTTGTGGGCTTATAGCTTGGCTTCTGAATGTCCTAGAGAGATCAGGTTTGTTTCAGAGTACTCCAATCAACAGCCCCTACAACCACGAAAAGGAATGGCGTCATTAGCACTTATGGTTTGTAAATGGCACCCAGAATTATGTTGCACGAAGCACAATTTCACAACATTCCGGGTTCATTTGTGTGAAATCAAGGTCCAATCAGGCTGAAACGTTACAGGAAGGTAGAATCTATTGAGTTGTAAGTGATCTGAACGTTTCATGATGATAGCACTTTCCTAAGGGGGTCAAACCATGTCCCAAAGGTCACCGGATCGGTGTCAATTTAAAGAAGTAGTCCAGTTACACATTTGTGGACTTATAACTTGGCTTCTGAATGTCCTAGAGAGGTCAGGTTTGTTTTAGTGTACTCCAATCAACAGCCCCTACAACCACAAAATGGAATGGAGTCATTATCGCTCATGGTTTGTAAATGGCACCCAGAATTATGTTGCACGAAGCACAATTTCACATCATTCTGGGTTCATTTGTGTGAAAACAAGGTCCAATCAGGCTGAAACATTACAGGAAGGTAGAATCTATTGAGTTGTAAGTGATCTGAACGTTTCATGATGATCGCACATTCCTATAGGGGGTCAAACCATGTCCCAAAGGTCACCGGGCCTGGTGTCACTTTAAAGAAGTAGTCCAGTTACACATTTGTGGGCTTATAACATGGCTTCTGAATATCCTAGAGAGATCAGGTTTGTTTTAGTGTACTCCAATCAACAGCCCCTACAACCAACAAAAGGAATAGAGTCATTAGCACTTATGGTTTTTGAAATGGCACCCAGAATTATGTTGCACGAAGCACAATTTCACATCATTCTGGGTCCATTTGTGTGAAAACAAGGTCCAATCAGGCTGAAACGTTACAAGAAGGTAGAATCTATTGAGTTGTAAGTGATCTGAACGTTTCATGATGATCGCACATTCCTATAGGGGGTCAAACCATGTCCCAAAGGTCACCGAATCTGGTGTCAATTTAAAGAAGTAGTCCAGTTACACATTTGTGGGCTTATAACTTGGCTTCTGAATGTCCTAGAGAGATCAGGTTTGTTTTAGTGTACTCCAATCAACAGCCCCTACAACCACAAAAAGGAATGGAGTCATTAGCACTTATGGTTTGTAAATGGCACCCAGAATTATGTTGCACGAACAACAATTTCACATCATTCAGGGTTCATTTGTGTGAAAACAAGGTCCAATCAGGCTGAAACGTTACAGGAAGGTAGAATCTATTGAGTTGTAAGTCATCTGAACGTTTCACGATGATAGCACTTTCCTAAGGGGTTCAAACCATGTCCCAAAGGTCACCGGATATGGTGTCACTTTAAAGAAGTAGTCCAGTTACACATTTGTGGGCTTATAACTTGGCTTCTGAATGTCCTAGAGAGATCAGGTTTGTTTTAGTGTACTCCAATCAACAGCCCCTAAAACCACAAAAAGAAATGGAGTCATTAGCACTTATGGTTTTTAAATGGCACCCAGAATTATGTTGCACGAAGCACAATTTCACATCATTCTGGGTTCATTTGTGTGAAAACAAGGTCCAATCAGGCTGAAACGTTACAGGAAGGTAGAATCTATTGAGTTGTAAGTGATCTGAACGTTTCATGATGATCGCACATTCCTATAGGGGGTCAAACCATGTCCCAAAGGTGACCGGGCCTGGTGTCACTTTAAAGAAGTAGTCCAGTTACACATTTGTGGGCTTATAACTTGGCTTCTGAATGTCCTAGAGAGGTCAGGTTTGTTTTAGTGTACTCCAATCAACAGCCCCTACAACCACAAAATGGAATGGAGTCATTAGCACTCATGGTTTGTAAATGGCACCCAGAATTATGTTGCACGAAGCACAATTTCACATCATTCTGGGTTCATTTGTGTGAAAACAAGGTCCAATCAGGCTGAAACATTACAGGAAGGTAGAATCTATTGAGTTGTAAGTGATCTGAACGTTTCATGATGATCGCACATTCCTATAGGGGGTCAAACCATGTCCCAAAGGTCACCGGGCCTGGTGTCACTTTAAAGAAGTAGTCCAGTTACACATTTGTGGGCTTATAACTTGGCTTCTGAATATCCTAGAGAGATCAGGTTTGTTTTAGTGTACTCCAATCAACAGCCCCTACAACCAAAAAAAGGAAAAGAGTCATTAGCACTTATGGTTTTTGAAATGGCACCCAGAATTATGTTGCACGAAGCACAATTTCACATCATTCTGGGTCCATTTGTGTGAAAACAAGGTCCAATCAGGCTGAAACGTTACAAGAAGGTAGAATCTATTGAGTTGTAAGTGATCTGAACGTTTCATGATGATCGCACATTCCTATAGGGGGTCAAACCATGTCCCAAAGGTCACCGGATCTGGTGTCAATTTAAAGAAGTAGTCCAGTTACACATTTGTGGGCTTATAACTTGGCTTATGAATGTCCTAGAGAGATCAGGTTTGTTTTAGTGTACTCCAATCAACAGCCCCCACAACCACAAAAAGGAATGGAGTCATTAGCACTTATGGTTTGTAAATGGAACCCAGAATTATGTTGCACGAAGCACAATTTCACATCATTCTGGGTTCATTTGTGTGAAAACAAGGTCCAATCAGGCTGAAACGTTACAGGAAGGTAGAATATATTGAGTTGTAAGTGATCTGAACGTTTCATGATGATCGCACATTCCTATAGGGGGTCAAATCATGTCCCAAAGGTAACCGGATCTGGTGTCAATTTAAAGAAGTAGTCCAGTTACACATTAGTGGGCTTATAACTTGGCTTCTGAATGTCCTAGAGAGATCAGGTTTGTTTTAGTGTACTCCAATAAACAGCCCCTACAACCACAAAAAGGAATGGAGTCATTAGCACTTATGGTTTTTAAATGGCACCCAGAATTATGTTGCACGAAGCACAATTTCACATAATTCTGGGTTCATTCGTGTGAAAACAAGGTCCAATCAGTCTGAAACATTACAGGAAGGTAGAATCTATTGAGTTGTAAGTGATCTGAACGTTTCATTATGATAGCACTTTCCTAAGGGGGTCAAACCATGTCCCAAAGGTCACCGGATCTGGTGTCAATTTAAAGAAGTAGTCCAGTTACACATTTGTGGGCTTATAACTTGGCTTCTAAATGTCCAAGAGAGATCAGGTTTGTTTTAGTATACTCCAATCAACAGCCCCTACAACCACAAAAAGGAATGGAGTCATTAGCACTTATGGTTTGTAAATGGCACCCAGAATTATGTTGCACGAAGCACAATTTCACATCATTCTGGGTTCATTTGTGTGAAAACAAGGTCCAATCAGGCTGAAACGTTACAGGAAAGTAGAATCTATTGAGTTGTAAGTGATCTGAACGTTTCATGATGATAGCACTTTCCTAAGGGGGTCAAACCATGTCCCAAAGGTCACCGGATCTGGTGTCAATTTAAAGAAGTAGTCCAGTTACACATTTGTGGGCTTATAACTTGGCTTCTGAATGTCCTAGCGAGATCAGGTTTGTTTTAGTGTACTCCAATCAACAGCCCCTACAACCACGAAAAGGAATGGCGTCATTAGCACTTATGGTTTGTAAATGGCACCCAGAATTATGTTGCACGAAGCACAATTTCACATCATTCCGGGTTCATTTGTGTGAAATCAAGGTCCAATCAGGCTGAAACGTTACAGGAAGGTAGAATCTATTGAGTTGTAAGTGATCTGAACGTTTCATGATGATAGCACTTTCCTAAGGGGGTCAAACCATGTCCCAAAGGTCACCGGATCGGTGTCAATTTAAAGAAGTAGTCCAGTTACACATTTGTGGGCTTATAACTTGGCTTCTGAATGTCCTAGAGAGATCAGGTTTGTTTTAGTGTACTCCAATCAACAGCCCCTACAACCACAAAAAGGAATGGAGTCATTAGCACTTATGGTTTGTAAATGGCACCCAGAATTATGTTGCACGAACAACAATTTCACATCATTCAGGGTTCATTTGTGTGAAAACAAGGTCCAATCAGGCTGAAACGTTACAGGAAGGTAGAATCTATTGAGTTGTAAGTCATCTGAACGTTTCACGATGATAGCACTTTCCTAAGGGGTTCAAACCATGTCCCAAAGGTCACCGGATATGGTGTCAATTTAAAGAAGTAGTCCAGTTACACATTTGTGGGCTTATAACTTGGCTTCTGAATGTCCTAGAGAGATCAGGTTTGTTTTAGTGTACTCCAATCAACAGCCCCTAAAACCACAAAAAGAAATGGAGTCATTAGCACTTATGGTTTTTAAATGGCACCCAGAATTATGTTGCACGAAGCACAATTTCACATCATTCTGGGTTCATTTGTGTGAAAACAAGGTCCAATCAGGCTGAAACGTTACAGGAAGGTAGAATCTATTGAGTTGTAAGTGATCTGAACGTTTCATGATGATCGCACATTCCTATAGGGGGTCAAACCATGTCCCAAAGGTGACCGGGCCTGGTGTCACTTTAAAGAAGTAGTCCAGTTACACATTTGTGGGCTTATAACTTGGCTTCTGAATGTCCTAGAGAGGTCAGGTTTGTTTTAGTGTACTCCAATCAACAGCCCCTACAACCACAAAATGGAATGGAGTCATTAGCACTCATGGTTTGTAAATGGCACCCAGAATTATGTTGCACGAAGCACAATTTCACATCATTCTGGGTTCATTTGTGTGAAAACAAGGTCCAATCAGGCTGAAACATTACAGGAAGGTAGAATCTATTGAGTTGTAAGTGATCTGAACGTTTCATGATGATCGCACATTCCTATAGGGGGTCAAACCATGTCCCAAAGGTCACCGGGCCTGGTGTCACTTTAAAGAAGTAGTCCAGTTACACATTTGTGGGCTTATAACTTGGCTTCTGAATATCCTAGAGAGATCAGGTTTGTTTTAGTGTACTCCAATCAACAGCCCCTACAACCAAAAAAAGGAATAGAGTCATTAGCACTTATGGTTTTTGAAATGGCACCCAGAATTATGTTGCACGAAGCACAATTTCACATCATTCTGGGTCCATTTGTGTGAAAACAAGGTCCAATCAGGCTGAAACGTTACAAGAAGGTAGAATCTATTGAGTTGTAAGTGATCTGAACGTTTCATGATGATCGCACATTCCTATAGGGGGTCAAACCATGTCCCAAAGGTCACCGGATCTGGTGTCAATTTAAAGAAGTAGTCCAGTTACACATTTGTGGGCTTATAACTTGGCTTATGAATGTCCTAGAGAGATCAGGTTTGTTTTAGTGTACTCCAATCAACAGCCCCCACAACCACAAAAAGGAATGGAGTCATTAGCACTTATGGTTTGTAAATGGAACCCAGAATTATGTTGCACGAAGCACAATTTCACATCATTCTGGGTTCATTTGTGTGAAAACAAGGTCCAATCAGGCTGAAACGTTACAGGAAGGTAGAATATATTGAGTTGTAAGTGATCTGAACGTTTCATGATGATCGCACATTCCTATAGGGGGTCAAATCATGTCCCAAAGGTAACCGGATCTGGTGTCAATTTAAAGAAGTAGTCCAGTTACACATTAGTGGGCTTATAACTTGGCTTCTGAATGTCCTAGAGAGATCAGGTTTGTTTTAGTGTACTCCAATAAACAGCCCCTACAACCACAAAAAGGAATGGAGTCATTAGCACTTATGGTTTTTAAATGGCACCCAGAATTATGTTGCACGAAGCACAATTTCACATAATTCTGGGTTCATTTGTGTGAAAACAAGGTCCAATCAGGCTGAAACATTACAGGAAGGTAGAATCTATTGAGTTGTAAGTGATCTGAACGTTTCATTATGATAGCACTTTCCTAAGGGGGTCAAACCATGTCCCAAAGGTCACCGGATCTGGTGTCAATTTAAAGAAGTAGTCCAGTTACACATTTGTGGGCTTATAACTTGGCTTCTAAATGTCCAAGAGAGATCAGGTTTGTTTTAGTATACTCCAATCAACAGCCCCTACAACCACAAAAAGGAATGGAGTCATTAGCACTTATGGTTTGTAAATGGCACCCAGAATTATGTTGCACGAAGCACAATTTCACATCATTCTGGGTTCATTTGTGTGAAAACAAGGTCCAATCAGGCTGAAACGTTACAGGAAAGTAGAATCTATTGAGTTGTAAGTGATCTGAACGTTTCATGATGATAGCACTTTCCTAAGGGGGTCAAACCATGTCCCAAAGGTCACCGGATCTGGTGTCAATTTAAAGAAGTAGTCCAGTTACACATTTGTGGGCTTATAACTTGGCTTCTGAATGTCCTAGCGAGATCAGGTTTGTTTTAGTGTACTCCAATCAACAGCCCCTACAACCACAAAAAAAAATGGAGTCATTAGCACTTATGGTTTTTAAATGGCACCCAGAATTATGTTGCACGAAGCACAATTTCACATCATTCTGGGTTCATTTGTGTGAAAACAAGGTCCAATCAGGCTGAAACATTACAGGAAGGTAGAATCTATTGAGTTGTAAGTGATCTGAACGTTTCATTATGATCGCACTTTCCTAAGGGGGTCAAACCATGTCCCAAAGGTCACCGGATCTGGTGTCAATTTAAAGAAGTAGTCCAGTTACACATTTGTGGGCTTATAGCTTGGCTTCTGAATGTCCTAGAGAGATCAGGTTTGTTTCAGAGTACTCCAATCAACAGCCCCTACAACCACGAAAAGGAATGGCGTCATTAGCACTTATGGTTTGTAAATGGCACCCAGAATTATGTTGCACGAAGCACAATTTCACATCATTCCGGGTTCATTTGTGTGAAATCAAGGTCCAATCAGGCTGAAACGTTACAGGAAGGTAGAATCTATTGAGTTGTAAGTGATCTGAACGTTTCATGATGATAGCACTTTCCTAAGGGGGTCAAACCATGTCCCAAAGGTCACCGGATCGGTGTCAATTTAAAGAAGTAGTCCAGTTACACATTTGTGGACTTATAACTTGGCTTCTGAATGTCCTAGAGAGATCAGGTTTAATTTAGTGTACTCCAATCAACAGCCCCTACAACCACAAAAAGTAATGGAGTCATTAGCACTTATGGTTTGTAAATGGCACCCAGAATTATGTGGCACTAAGCACAATTTCACATCATTCTGGGTCCATTTGTGTGAAAACAAGGTCCAATCAGGCTGAAACGTTACAGGAAGGTAGAATCTATTGAGTTGTAAGTGATCTGAACGTTTCATGATGATCGCACATTCCTATAGGGGGTCAAACCATGTCCCAAAGGTCACCGGGCCTGGTGTCACTTTAAAGAAGTAGTCCAGTTACACATTTGTGGGCTTATAACTTGGCTTCTGAATGTCCTAGAGAGGTCAGGTTTGTTTTAGTGTACTCCAATCAACAGCCCCTACAACCACAAAATGGAATGGAGTCATTATCGCTCATGGTTTGTAAATGGCACCCAGAATTATGTTGCACGAAGCACAATTTCACATCATTCTGGGTTCATTTGTGTGAAAACAAGGTCCAATCAGGCTGAAACATTACAGGAAGGTAGAATCTATTGAGTTATAAGTGATCTGAACGTTTCATGATGATCGCACATTCCTATAGGGGGTCAAACCATGTCCCAAAGGTCACCGGGCCTGGTGTCACTTTAAAGAAGTAGTCCAGTTACACATTTGTGGGCTTATAACATGGCTTCTGAATATCCTAGAGAGATCAGGTTTGTTTTAGTGTACTCCAATCAACAGCCCCTACAACCAAAAAAAGGAATAGAGTCATTAGCACTTATGGTTTTTGAAATGGCACTCAGAATTATGTTGCACGAAGCACAATTTCACATCATTCTGGGTCCATTTGTGTGAAAACAAGGTCCAATCAGGCTGAAACGTTACAAGAAGGTAGAATCTATTGAGTTGTAAGTGATCTGAACGTTTCATGATGATCGCACATTCCTATAGGGGGTCAAACCATGTCCCAAAGGTCACCGAATCTGGTGTCAATTTAAAGAAAGAGTCCAGTTACACATTTGTGGGCTTATAACTTGGCTTCTGAATGTCCTAGAGAGATCAGGTTTGTTTTAGTGTACTCCAATCAACAGCCCCTACGACCACAAAAAGGAATGGAGTCATTAGCACTTATGGTTTGTAAATGGCACCCAGAATTATGTTGCACGAACAACAATTTCACATCATTCAGGGTTCATTTGTGTGAAAACAAGGTCCAATCAGGCTGAAACGTTACAGGAAGGTAGAATCTATTGAGTTGTAAGTCATCTGAACGTTTCACGATGATAGCACTTTCCTAAGGGGTTCAAACCATGTCCCAAAGGTCACCGGATATGGTGTCAATTTAAAGAAGTAGTCCAGTTACACATTTGTGGGCTTATAACTTGGCTTCTGAATGTCCTAGAGAGATCAGGTTTGTTTTAGTGTACTCCAATCAACAGCCCCTAAAACCACAAAAAGAAATGGAGTCATTAGCACTTATGGTTTTTAAATGGCACCCAGAATTATGTTGCACGAAGCACAATTTCACATCATTCTGGGTTCATTTGTGTGAAAACAAGGTCCAATCAGGCTGAAACGTTACAGGAAGGTAGAATCTATTGAGTTGTAAGTGATCTGACGTTTCATGATGATCGCACATTCCTATAGGGGGTCAAACCATGTCCCAAAGGTGACCGGGCCTGGTGTCACTTTAAAGAAGTAGTCCAGTTACACATTTGTGGGCTTATAACTTGGCTTCTGAATGTCCTAGAGAGGTCAGGTTTGTTTTAGTGTACTCCAATCAACAGCCCCTACAACCACAAAATGGAATGGAGTCATTAGCACTCATGGTTTGTAAATGGCACCCAGAATTATGTTGCACGAAGCACAATTTCACATCATTCTGGGTTCATTTGTGTGAAAACAAGGTCCAATCAGGCTGAAACATTACAGGAAGGTAGAATCTATTGAGTTGTAAGTGATCTGAACGTTTCATGATGATCGCACATTCCTATAGGGGGTCAAACCATGTCCCAAAGGTCACCGGGCCTGGTGTCACTTTAAAGAAGTAGTCCAGTTACACATTTGTGGGCTTATAACTTGGCTTCTGAATATCCTAGAGAGATCAGGTTTGTTTTAGTGTACTCCAATCAACAGCCCCTACAACCAAAAAAAGGAATAGAGTCATTAGCACTTATGGTTTTTGAAATGGCACCCAGAATTATGTTGCACAAAGCACAATTTCACATCATTCTGGGTCCATTTGTGTGAAAACAAGGTCCAATCAGGCTGAAACGTTACAAGAAGGTAGAATCTATTGAGTTGTAAGTGATCTGAACGTTTCATGATGATCGCACATTCCTATAGGGGGTCAAACCATGTCCCAAAGGTCACCGGATCTGGTGTCAATTTAAAGAAGTAGTCCAGTTACACATTTGTGGGCTTATAACTTGGCTTATGAATGTCCTAGAGAGATCAGGTTTGTTTTAGTGTACTCCAATCAACAGCCCCTACAACCACAAAAAGGAATGGAGTCATTAGCACTTATGGTTTGTAAATGGCACCCAGAATTATGTTGCACGAACAACAATTTCACATCATTCTGGGTTCATTTGTGTGAAAACAAGGTCCAATCAGGCTGAAACGTTACAGGAAGGTAGAATCTATTGAGTTGTAAGTCATCTGAACGTTTCATGATGATAGCACTTTCCTAAGGGGGTCAAACCATGTCCCAAAGGTCACCGGATCTGGTGTCAATTTAAAGAAGTAGTCCAGTTACACATTTGTGGGCTTATAACTTGGCTTCTGAATGTCCTAGAGAGATCAGGTTTGTTTTAGTGTACTCCAATCAACAGCCCCTAAAACCACAAAAAGAAATGGAGTCATTAGCACTTATGGTTTTTAAATGGCACCCAGAATTATGTTGCATGAAGCACAATTTCACATCATTCTGGGTTCATTTGTGTGAAAACAAGGTCCAATCAGGCTGAAACATTACAGGAAAGTAGAATCTATTGAGTTGTAAGTGATCTGAACGTTTCATGATGATAGCACTTTCCTAAAGGGGTCAAACCATGTCCCAAAGGTCACCGGATCTGGTGTCAATTTAAAGAAGTAGTCAAGTTACACATTTTCGGGCTTATAACTTGGCTTCTGAATGTCCTAGAGAGATCAGGTTTGTTTCAGAGTACTCCAATCAACAGCCCCTACAACCACAAAAAGGAATGGAGTCATTAGCACTTATGGTTTTTAAATGGCACCCAGAATTATGTTGCATGAGGCACAATTTCACATCATTCTGGGTTCATTTGTGTGAAAACAAGGTCCAATCAGGCTGAAACGTTACAGGAAGGTAGAATCTATTGAGTTGTAAGTGACCTGAACGTTTCATGATGATCGCACATTCCTATAGGGGGTCAAACCATGTCCCAAAGGTCACCGGATCGGTGTCAATTTAAAGAAGTAGTCCAGTTACACATTTGTGGGCTTATAACTTGGCTTCTGAATGTCCTAGAGAGATCAGGTTTGTTTTAGTGTACTCCAATCAACAGCCCCTACAACCACAAAAAGTAATGGAGTCATTAGCACTTATGGTTTGTAAATGGCACCCAGAATTATGTGGCACTAAGCACAATTTCACATCATTCTGGGTCCATTTGTGTGAAAACAAGGTCCAATCAGGCTGAAACGTTACAGGAAGGTAGAATCTATTGAGTTGTAAGTTATCTGAACGTTTCATGATGATCGCACATTCCTATAGGGGGTCAAACCATGTCCCAAAGGTCACCGGGCCTGGTGTCACTTTAAAGAAGTAGTCCAGTTACACATTTGTGGGCTTATAACTTGGCTTCTGAATGTCCTAGAGAGGTCAGGTTTGTTTTAGTGTACTCCAATCAACAGCCCCTACAACCACAAAATGGAATGGAGTCATTATCACTCATGGTTTGTAAATGGCACCCAGAATTATGTTGCACGAAGCACAATTTCACATCATTCTGGGTTCATTTGTGTGAAAACAAGGTCCAATCAGGCTTAAACATTACAGGAAGGTAGAATCTATTGAGTTGTAAGTGATCTGAACGTTTCATGATGATCGCACATTCCTATAGGGGGTCAAACCATGTCCCAAAGGTCACCGGGCCTGGTGTCACTTTAAAGAAGTAGTCCAGTTACACATTTGTGGGCTTATAACTTGGCTTCTGAATATCCTAGAGAGATCAGGTTTGTTTTAGTGTACTCCAATCAACAGCCCCTACAACCAAAAAAAGGAATAGAGTCATTAGCACTTATGGTTTTTGAAATGGCACCCAGAATTATGTTGCACGAAGCACAATTTCACATCATTCTGGGTCCATTTGTGTGAAAACAAGGTCCAATCAGGCTGAAACGTTACAAGAAGGTAGAATCTATTGAGTTGTAAGTGATCTGAACGTTTCATGATGATCGCACATTCCTATAGGGGGTCAAACCATGTCCCAAAGGTCACCGGATCTGGTGTCAATTTAAAGAAGTAGTCCAGTTACACATTTGTGGGCTTATAACTTGGCTTCTGAATGTCCTAGAGAGATCAGGTTTGTTTTAGTGTACTCCAATCAACAGCCCCTACAACCACAAAAAGGAATGGAGTCATTAGCACTTATGGTTTGTAAATGGCACCCAGAATTATGTTGCACGAACAAATATTTCACATCATTCTGGGTTCATTTGTGTGAAAACAAGGTCCAATCAGGCTGAAACGTTACAGGAAGGTAGAATCTATTGAGTTGTAAGTGATCTGAACGTTTCATGATGATAGCACTTTCCTAAGGGGGTCAAACCATGTCCCAAAGGTCACCGGATCTGGTGTCAATTTAAAGAAGTAGTCCAGTTACACATTTGTGGGATTATAACTTGGCTTCTGAATGTCCTAGAGAGATCAGGTTTGTTTTGGTGTACTCCAATCAACAGCCCCTAAAACCACAAAAAGAAATGGAGTCATTAGCACTTATGGTTTTTAAATGGCACCCAGAATTATGTTGCACGAAGCACAATTTCACATCATTCTGGGTTCATTTGTGTGAAAACAAGGTCCAATCAGGCTGAAACGTTACAGGAAGGTAGAATCTATTGAGTTGTAAGTGATCTGAACGTTTCATGATGATCGCACATTCCTATAGGGGGTCAAACCATGTCCCAAAGGTGACCGGGCCTGGTGTCACTTTAAAGAAGTAGTCCAGTTACACATTTGTGGGCTCATAACTTGGCTTCTGAATGTCCTAGAGAGGTCAGGTTTGTTTTAGTGTACTCCAATCAACAGCCCCTACAACCACAAAATGGAATGGAGTCATTAGCACTCATGGTTTGTAAATGGCACCCAGAATTATGTTGCACGAAGCACAATTTCACATCATTCTGGGTTCATTTGTGTGAAAACAAGGTCCAATCAGGCTGAAACATTACGGGAAGGTAGAATCTATTGAGTTGTAAGTGATCTGAACGTTTCATGATGATCGCACATTCCTATAGGGGGTCAAACCATGTCCCAAAGGTCACCGGGCCTGGTGTCACTTTAAAGAAGTAGTCCAGTTACACATTTGTGGGCTTATAACTTGGCTTCTGAATATCCTAGAGAGATCAGGTTTGTTTTAGTGTACTCCAATCAACAGCCCCTACAACCAAAAAAAGGAATAGAGTCATTAGCACTTATGTTTTTTGAAATGGCACCCAGAATTATGTTGCACGAAGCACAATTTCACATCATTCTGGGTCCATTTGTGTGAAAACAAGGTCCAATCAGGCTGAAACGTTACAGGAAGGTAGAATCTATTGAGTTGTAAGGGATCTGAACGTTTCATGATGATCGCACATTCCTATAGGGGGTCAAACCATGTCCCAAAGGTCACCGGATCTGGTGTCAATTTAAAGAAGTAGTCCAGTTACACATTTGTGGGCTTATAACTTGGCTTATGAATGTCCTAGAGAGATCAGGTTTGTTTTAGTGTACTCCAATCAACAGCCCCTACAACCACAAAAAGGAATGGAGACATTAGCACTTATGGTTTGTAAATGGCACCCAGAATTATGTTGCACGAACAACAATTTCACATCATTCTGGGTTCATTTGTGTGAAAACAAGGTCCAATCAGGCTGAAACGTTACAGGAAGGTAGAATCTATTGAGTTGTAAGTGATCTGAACGTTTCATGATGATAGCATTTTCCTAAAGGGGTCAAACCATGTCCCAAAGGTCACCGGATCTGGTGTCAATTTAAAGAAGTAGTCAAGTTACACATTTGTGGGCTTATAACTTGGCTTCTGAATGTCCTAGAGAGATCAGGTTTGTTTCAGAGTACTCCAATCAACAGCCCCTACAACCACAAACAGGAATGGAGTCATTAGCACTTATGGTTTTTAAATGGCACCCAGAATTATGTTGCATGAAGCACAATTTCACATCATTCTGGGTTCATTTGTGTGAAAACAAGGTCCAATCAGGCTGAAACGTTACAGGAAGGTAGAATCTACTGAGTTGTAAGTGATCTGAACTGTTCATGATGATAGCACTTTCCTAAGGGGGTCAAACCATGTCCTAAAGGTCACCGGGCCTGGTCTCACTTTAAAGAAGTAGTCCAGTTACACATTTGTGGGCTTATAACTTGGCTTCTGAATATCCTAGAGAGGTCAGGTTTGTTTTAGAGTACTCCAATTAACAGCCCCTATTACCTCAAAAAGGAATGGAGTCATTAGCACTTATGGTTTTTAAATGGCACCCAGAATTATGTTGCACGAAGCAAAATTTCACATCATTCTGGGTCCATTTGTGTGAAAACAAGGTCCAATCAGGCTGTAACGTTATAAGAAGGTAGAATCTATTGAGTTGTAAGTGATCTGAATGTTTCATGATGATTGCACATTCCTAAGTGGGTCAAACCATGTCCCAAAGGTCACCGGATCTGGTGTCACTTTAAAGAAGTAGTCCAGTTACACATTTGTGGGCTTATAACTTGGCTTCTGAATATCCTAGAGAGATCAGGTTTGTTTTAGTGTACTCCAATCAACAGCCCCTACAACCAAAAAAAGGAATAGAGTCATTAGCACTTATGGTTTTTGAAATGGCACCCAGAATTATGTTGCATGAAGCACAATTTCACATCATTCTGGGTCCATTTGTGTGAAAACAAGGTCCAATCAGGCTGAAACGTTACAAGAAGGTAGAATCTATTGAGTTGTAAGTGATCTGAACGTTTCATGATGATCGCACATTCCTATAGGGGGTCAAACCATGTCCCAAAGGTCACCGGATCTGGTGTCAATTTAAAGAAGTAGTCCAGTTACACATTTGTGGGCTTATAACTTGGCTTATGAATGTCCTAGAGAGATCAGGTTTGTTTTAGTGTACTCCAATCAACAGCCCCTACAACCACAAAAAGGAATGGAGTCATTAGCACTTATGGTTTGTAAATGGCACCCAGAATTATGTTGCACGAACAACAATTTCACATCATTCTGGGTTCATTTGTGTGAAAACAAGGTCCAATCAGGCTGAAACGTTACAGGAAGGTAGAATCTATTGAGTTGTAAGTCATCTGAACGTTTCATGATGATAGCACTTTCCTAAGGGGGTCAAACCATGTCCCAAAGGTCACCGGATCTGGTGTCAATTTAAAGAAGTAGTCCAGTTACACATTTGTGGGCTTATAACTTGGCTTCTGAATGTCCTAGAGAGATCAGGTTTGTTTTAGTGTACTCCAATCAACAGCCCCTAAAACCACAAAAAGAAATGGAGTCATTAGCACTTATGGTTTTTAAATGGCACCCAGAATTATGTTGCATGAAGCACAATTTCACATCATTCTGGGTTCATTTGTGTGAAAACAAGGTCCAATCAGGCTGAAACATTACAGGAAAGTAGAATCTATTGAGTTGTAAGTGATCTGAACGTTTCATGATGATAGCACTTTCCTAAAGGGGTCAAACCATGTCCCAAAGGTCACCGGATCTGGTGTCAATTTAAAGAAGTAGTCAAGTTACACATTTGTGGGCTTATAACTTGGCTTCTGAATGTCCTAGAGAGATCAGGTTTGTTTCAGAGTACTCCAATCAACAGCCCCTACAACCACAAAAAGGAATGGAGTCATTAGCACTTATGGTTTTTAAATGGCACCCAGAATTATGTTGCATGAGGCACAATTTCACATCATTCTGGGTTCATTTGTGTGAAAACAAGGTCCAATCAGGCTGAAACGTTACAGGAAGGTAGAATCTATTGAGTTGTAAGTGACCTGAACGTTTCATGATGATCGCACATTCCTATAGGGGGTCAAACCATGTCCCAAAGGTCACCGGATCGGTGTCAATTTAAAGAAGTAGTCCAGTTACACATTTGTGGGCTTATAACTTGGCTTCTGAATGTCCTAGAGAGATCAGGTTTGTTTTAGTGTACTCCAATCAACAGCCCCTACAACCACAAAAAGTAATGGAGTCATTAGCACTTATGGTTTGTAAATGGCACCCAGAATTATGTGGCACTAAGCACAATTTCACATCATTCTGGGTCCATTTGTGTGAAAACAAGGTCCAATCAGGCTGAAACGTTACAGGAAGGTAGAATCTATTGAGTTGTAAGTGATCTGAACGTTTCATGATGATCGCACATTCCTATAGGGGGTCAAACCATGTCCCAAAGGTCACCGGGCCTGGTGTCACTTTAAAGAAGTAGTCCAGTTACACATTTGTGGGCTTATAACTTGGCTTCTGAATGTCCTAGAGAGGTCAGGTTTGTTTTAGTGTACTCCAATCAACAGCCCCTACAACCACAAAATGGAATGGAGTCATTATCACTCATGGTTTGTAAATGGCACCCAGAATTATGTTGCACGAAGCACAATTTCACATCATTCTGGGTTCATTTGTGTGAAAACAAGGTCCAATCAGGCTTAAACATTACAGGAAGGTAGAATCTATTGAGTTGTAAGTGATCTGAACGTTTCATGATGATCGCACATTCCTATAGGGGGTCAAACCATGTCCCAAAGGTCACCGGGCCTGGTGTCACTTTAAAGAAGTAGTCCAGTTACACATTTGTGGGCTTATAACTTGGCTTCTGAATATCCTAGAGAGATCAGGTTTGTTTTAGTGTACTCCAATCAACAGCCCCTACAACCAAAAAAAGGAATAGAGTCATTAGCACTTATGGTTTTTGAAATGGCACCCAGAATTATGTTGCACGAAGCACAATTTCACATCATTCTGGGTCCATTTGTGTGAAAACAAGGTCCAATCAGGCTGAAACGTTACAAGAAGGTAGAATCTATTGAGTTGTAAGTGATCTGAACGTTTCATGATGATCGCACATTCCTATAGGGGGTCAAACCATGTCCCAAAGGTCACCGGATCTGGTGTCAATTTAAAGAAGTAGTCCAGTTACACATTTGTGGGCTTATAACTTGGCTTCTGAATGTCCTAGAGAGATCAGGTTTGTTTTAGTGTACTCCAATCAACAGCCCCTACAACCACAAAAAGGAATGGAGTCATTAGCACTTATGGTTTGTAAATGGCACCCAGAATTATGTTGCACGAACAAATATTTCACATCATTCTGGGTTCATTTGTGTGAAAACAAGGTCCAATCAGGCTGAAACGTTACAGGAAGGTAGAATCTATTGAGTTGTAAGTCATCTGAACGTTTCATGATGATAGCACTTTCCTAAGGGGGTCAAACCATGTCCCAAAGGTCACCGGATCTGGTGTCAATTTAAAGAAGTAGTCCAGTTACACATTTGTGGGATTATAACTTGGCTTCTGAATGTCCTAGAGAGATCAGGTTTGTTTTGGTGTACTCCAATCAACAGCCCCTAAAACCACAAAAAGAAATGGAGTCATTAGCACTTATGGTTTTTAAATGGCACCCAGAATTATGTTGCACGAAGCACAATTTCACATCATTCTGGGTTCATTTGTGTGAAAACAAGGTCCAATCAGGCTGAAACGTTACAGGAAGGTAGAATCTATTGAGTTGTAAGTGATCTGAACGTTTCATGATGATCGCACATTCCTATAGGGGGTCAAACCATGTCCCAAAGGTGACCGGGCCTGGTGTCACTTTAAAGAAGTAGTCCAGTTACACATTTGTGGGCTTATAACTTGGCTTCTGAATGTCCTAGAGAGGTCAGGTTTGTTTTAGTGTACTCCAATCAACAGCCCCTACAACCACAAAATGGAATGGAGTCATTAGCACTCATGGTTTGTAAATGGCACCCAGAATTATGTTGCACGAAGCACAATTTCACATCATTCTGGGTTCATTTGTGTGAAAACAAGGTCCAATCAGGCTGAAACATTACGGGAAGGTAGAATCTATTGAGTTGTAAGTGATCTGAACGTTTCATGATGATCGCACATTCCTATAGGGGGTCAAACCATGTCCCAAAGGTCACCGGGCCTGGTGTCACTTTAAAGAAGTAGTCCAGTTACACATTTGTGGGCTTATAACTTGGCTTCTGAATATCCTAGAGAGATCAGGTTTGTTTTAGTGTACTCCAATCAACAGCCCCTACAACCAAAAAAAGGAATAGAGTCATTAGCACTTATGTTTTTTGAAATGGCACCCAGAATTATGTTGCACGAAGCACAATTTCACATCATTCTGGGTCCATTTGTGTGAAAACAAGGTCCAATCAGGCTGAAACGTTACAGGAAGGTAGAATCTATTGAGTTGTAAGGGATCTGAACGTTTCATGATGATCGCACATTCCTATAGGGGGTCAAACCATGTCCCAAAGGTCACCGGATCTGGTGTCAATTTAAAGAAGTAGTCCAGTTACACATTTGTGGGCTTATAACTTGGCTTATGAATGTCCTAGAGAGATCAGGTTTGTTTTAGTGTACTCCAATCAACAGCCCCTACAACCACAAAAAGGAATGGAGACATTAGCACTTATGGTTTGTAAATGGCACCCAGAATTATGTTGCACGAACAACAATTTCACATCATTCTGGGTTCATTTGTGTGAAAACAAGGTCCAATCAGGCTGAAACGTTACAGGAAGGTAGAATCTATTGCGTTGTAAGTGATCTGAACGTTTCATGATGATAGCATTTTCCTAAAGGGGTCAAACCATGTCCCAAAGGTCACCGGATCTGGTGTCAATTTAAAGAAGTAGTCAAGTTACACATTTGTGGGCTTATAACTTGGCTTCTGAATGTCCTAGAGAGATCAGGTTTGTTTCAGAGTACTCCAATCAACAGCCCCTACAACCACAAACAGGAATGGAGTCATTAGCACTTATGGTTTTTAAATGGCACCCAGAATTATGTTGCATGAAGCACAATTTCACATCATTCTGGGTTCATTTGTGTGAAAACAAGGTCCAATCAGGCTGAAACGTTACAGGAAGGTAGAATCTATTGAGTTGTAAGTGATCTGAACTGTTCATGATGATAGCACTTTCCTAAGGGGGTCAAACCATGTCCTAAAGGTCACCGGGCCTGGTCTCACTTTAAAGAAGTAGTCCAGTTACACATTTGTGGGCTTATAACTTGGCTTCTGAATATCCTAGAGAGGTCAGGTTTGTTTTAGAGTACTCCAATTAACAGCCCCTATTACCTCAAAAAGGAATGGAGTCATTAGCACTTATGGTTTTTAAATGGCACCCAGAATTATGTTGCACGAAGCAAAATTTCACATCATTCTGGGTCCATTTGTGTGAAAACAAGGTCCAATCAGGCTGTAACGTTATAAGAAGGTAGAATCTATTGAGTTGTAAGTGATCTGAATGTTTCATGATGATTGCACATTCCTAAGTGGGTCAAACCATGTCCCAAAGGTCACCGGATCTGGTGTCACTTTAAAGAAGTAGTCCAGTTACACATTTGTGGGCTTATAACTTGGCTTCCGAATGTCCTAGAGAGATCAGGTTTGATTTAGTGTACTCCAATCAACAGCCCTTACAACCACAAAAAGGAATGGAGTCATTAGCACTTATGGTTTGTAAATGGCACCCAGAATTATGTTGCACGAAGCACAATTTCACATCATTCTGGGTCGATTTGTGTGAAAACAAGGTCCAATCAGGCTGAAACGTTACAAGAAGGTAGAATCTATTGAGTTGTAAGTGATATGAACGTTTCATGATGATCGCACATTCCTATAGGGGGTCAAACCATGTCCCAAAGGTCACCGGGCCTGGTGTCACTTTAAAGAAGTAGTCCAGTAACACCTTTGTGGGCTTATAACTTGGCTTCTAAATGTCCTAGAGAGATCAGGTTTGTTTTAGTGTACTCCAATCAAAAGCCCCTACAACGACAAAAAGGAATGGAGTCATTAGCACTTATGGTTTGTAAATGGCACCCAGAATTATGTTGCACGAAGCACAATTTCACATCATTCTGGGTCCATTTGTGTGAAAACAAGGCCCAATCAGGCTGAAACGTTACAAGAAGGTAGAATCTATTGAGTTGTAAGTGATCTGAACGTTTCATGATGATCGCATATTCCTAAGTGGGTCAAACCATGTCCCAAAGGTCACCGGATCTGGTGTCACTTTAAAGAAGTAGTCCAGTTACACCTTTGTGGGCTTATAACTTGGCTTCTGAATGTCCTAGAGAGATCAGGTTTGTTTTAGTGTACTCCAATCAACAGCCCCTACAACCACAAAAAAGAATGGAGTCATTAGCACTTATGGTTTGTAAATGGCAGCCAGAATTATGTTGCACAAAGCACAATTTCACATCATTCTGGGTCCATTTGTGTGAAAACAAGGTCCAATCAGGCTGAAACGTTACAAGAAGGTAGAATCTATTGAGTTGTAAGTGATCTGAACGTTTCATGTTGATCGCACATTCCTAAGGGGGTCAAACCATGTCCCAAAGGTCACCGGGCCTGGTGTCACTTTAAAGAAGTAGTCCAGTTACACCTTTGTGGGCTTAAAACTTGGCTTCTGAATATCCTAGAGAG
This sequence comes from Nothobranchius furzeri, assembly GCF_043380555.1. Lineage (NCBI taxonomy): Eukaryota > Metazoa > Chordata > Actinopteri > Cyprinodontiformes > Nothobranchiidae > Nothobranchius > Nothobranchius furzeri. The sequence continues at coordinate 15,795,543 of NC_091747.1, read as the reverse complement.
GTCAGGTTTAATTTAGAGTACTCCAATTAACAGCCCCCATTAATCCAAAAAGGAATGGAGTAATTAGCACTTATGGTTTGTAAATGGTACCCAGAATTATGTTGCACGAAGCACAATTTCACATCATTCTGGGTTCATTTGTGTGAAAACAAGGTCCATTCAGGCTGAAACGTTACAAGAAGGTAGAATCTATTGATTTGTAAGTGATCTGAACGTTTCATGATGATCGCAGATTCCTATAGGGGGTCAAACCATGTCCCAAAGGTCACCGGGCCTGGTGTCACTTTAAAGAAGTAGTCCAGTTACACCTTTGTGGGCTTAAAACTTGGCTTCTGAATATCCTAGAGAGGTCAGGTTTAATTTAGAGTACTCCAATTAACAGCCCCCATTACCCCAAAAAGGAATGGAGTCATTAGCACTTATGGTTTTTAAATGGCACCCAGAATTGTTGCACAAAGCACAATTTCACATCTTTCTGGGTTCATTTGTGTGAAAACAAGGTCCAATCAGCCTGAAACGTTACAGGAAGGTAGAATCTATCGAGTTGTAAGTGATCTGAACGTTTCATGATGATAGCACTTTCCTAAGGGGGTAAAACCATGTCCCAAAGGTCACCGGATCGGTGTCAATTTAAAGAAGTAGTCCAGTTACACCTTTGTGGGCTTATAACTTGGCTTCTGAATGTCCTAGAGAGGTCAGGTTTGTTTTAGTGTACTCCAATCAACAGCCCCTACAACCACAAAAAGGAATGGAGTCATTAGCACTTATGGTTTGTAAATGGCACCCAGAATTATGTTGCACGAAGCACAATTTCACATCATTCTGGGTCCATTTGTGTGAAAACAAGGTCCAATCAGGCTGAAAGGTTACAAGAAGGTAGAATCTATTGAGTTGTAAGTGATCTGAACGTTTCATGATGATCGCACATTCCTATAGGGGGTCAAACCATGTCCCAAAGGTCACCGGGCCTCGTGTCAGTTTAAAGAAGTAGTCCAGTTACACCTTTGTGGGCTTATAACTTGGCTTCTGAATATCCTAGAGAGGTCAAGTTTGTTTTAGAGTACTCCAATCAACAGCCCCTACAACCACAAAAAGGAATAGAGTCATTAGCACTTATGGTTTTTAAATGGCACCCAGAATTATGTTGCACGAAGCACAATTTCACATCATTCTGGGTCCATTTGTGTGAAAACAAGGTCCAATCAGGCTGAAACGTTACAAGAAGGTAGAATCTATTGAGTTGTAAGTGATCTGAACGTTTCATGATGATCGCACATTCCTATAGGGGGTCAAACCATGTCCCAAAGGTCACCGGATCTGGTGTCAATTTAGAGAAGTAGTCCAGTTACACATTTGTGGGCTTATAACTTGGCTTCTGAATGTCCTAGAGAGATCAGGTTTGTTTTAGTGTACTCCAATCAACAGCCCCTATAACCACAAAAAGGAATGGAGTCATTAGCACTTATGGTTTGTAAATGGCACCCAGAATTATGTTGCACGAAGCACAATTTCACATCATTCTGGGTTAATTTGTGTGAAAACAAGGTCCAATCAGGCTGAAACGTTACAGGAAGGTAGAATCTATTGAGTTGTAAGTGATCTGAACGTTTCATGATGATAGCACTTTCCTAAGGGGGTCAAACCATGTCCCAAAGGTCACCGGATCTGGTGTCAATTTAAAGAAGTAGTCCAGTTACACATTTGTGGGCTTATAACTTGGCTTCTGAATGTCCTAGAGAGATCAGGTTTGTTTTAGTGTACTCCAATCAACAGCCCCTACAACCACAAAAAGGAATGGAGTCATTAGCACTTATGATTTTTAAATGGCACCCAGAATTATGTTGCACGAAGCACAATTTCACATCATTCTGGGTTCATTTGTGTGAAAACAAGGCCCAATCAGGCTGAAACATTACAGGAAGGTAGAATCTATTGAGTTGTAAGTGATCTGAACTGTTCATGATGATAGCATTTTCCTAAGGGGGTCAAACCATGTCCTAAAGGTCACCGGATCTGGTGTCACTTTAAAGAAGTAGTCCAGTTACACATTTGTGGGCTTATAACTTGGCTTCTGAATATCCTAGAGAGGTCAGGTTTGTTTTAGAGTACTCCAATTAACAGCCCCTATTACCTCAAAAAGGAATGGAGTCATTAGCACTTATGGTTTTTAAATGGCACCCAGAATTATGTTGCACGAAGCACAATTTCACATCATTCTGGGTCCATTTGTGTGAAAACAAGGTCCAATCAGGCTGTAACGTTATAAGAAGGTAGAATCTATTGAGTTGTAAGTGATCTGAATGTTTCATGATGATTGCACATTCCTAAGTGGGTCAAACCATGTCCCAAAGGTCACCGGATCTGGTGTCACTTTAAAGAAGTAGTCCAGTTACACATTTGTGGGCTTATAACTTGGCTTCCGAATGTCCTAGAGAGATCAGGTTTGTTTTAGTGTACTCCAATCAACAGCCCTTACAACCACAAAAAGGAATGGAGTCATTAGCACTTATGGTTTGTAAATGGCACCCAGAATTATGTTGCACGAAGCACAATTTCACATCATTCTGGGTCCATTTGTGTGAAAACAAGGTCCAATCAGGCTGAAACGTTACAAGAAGGTAGAATCTATTGAGTTGTAAGTGATCTGAACGTTTCATGATGATCGCATATTCCTAAGTGGGTCAAACCATGTCCCAAAGGTCACCGGATCTGGTGTCACTTTAAAGAAGTAGTCCAGTTACACCTTTGTGGGCTTATAACTTGGCTTCTGAATGTCCTAGAGAGATCAGGTTTGTTTTAGTGTACTCCAATCAACAGCCCCTACAACCACAAAAAGGAATGGAGTCATTAGCACTTATGGTTTGTAAATGGCAGCCAGAATTATGTTGCACAAAGCACAATTTCACATCATTCTGGGTCCATTTGTGTGAATACAAGGTCCAATCAGGCTGAAACGTTACAAGAAGGTAGAATCTATTGAGTTGTAAGTGATCTGAACGTTTCATGTTGATCGCACATTCCTAAGGGGGTCAAACCATGTCCCAAAGGTCACCGGGCCTGGTGTCACTTTAAAGAAGTAGTCCAGTTACACCTTTGTGGGCTTAAAACTTGGCTTCTGAATATCCTAGAGAGGTCAGGTTTAATTTAGAGTACTCCAATTAACAGCCCCCATTACTCCAAAAAGGAATGGAGTAATTAGCACTTATGGTTTGTAAATGGTACCCAGAATTATGTTGCACGAAGCACAATTTCACATCATTCTGGGTCCATTTGTGTGAAAACAAGGTCCAATCAGCCTGAAACGTTACAGGAAGGTAGAATCTATCAAGTTGTAAGAGATCTGAACGTTTCATGATGATAGCACTTTCCTAAGGGGGTAAAACCATGTCCCAAAGGTCACCGGATCGGTGTCAATTTAAAGAAGTAGTCCAGTTACACCTTTGTGGGCTTATAACTTGGCTTCTGAATGTCCTAGAGAGGTCAGGTTTGTTTTAGTGTACTCCAATCAACAGCCCCTACAACCACAAAAAGGAATGGAGTCATTAGCACTTATGGTTTGTAAATGGCACCCAGAATTATGTTGCACGAAGCACAATTTCACATCATTCTGGGTCCATTTGTGTGAAAACAAGGTCCAATCAGGCTGAAATGTTACAAGAAGGTAGAATCTATTGAGTTGTAAGTGATCTGAACGTTTTATGATGATAGCACTTTCCTAAGGGGGTCAAACCATGTCCTAAAGGTCACCGGATCTGGTGTCACTTTAAAGAAGTAGTCCAGTTACACCTTTGTGGGCTTATAACTTGGCTTCTGAATATCCTAGAGAGGTCAGGTTTGTTTTAGTGTACTCAAATTAACAGCCCCTATTACCTCAAAAAGGAATGGAGTCATTAGCACTTATGGTTTTTAAATGGCACCCAGAATTATGTTGCACGAAGCACAATTTCACATCATTCTGGGTCCATTTGTGTGAAAACAAGGTCCAATCAGGCTGTAACGTTACAAGAAGGTAAAATCTATTGAGTTGTAAGTGATCTGAACGTTTCATGATGATTGCACATTCCTAAGTGAGTCAAACCATGTCCCAAAGGTCACCGTATCTGGTGTCACTTTAAAGAAGTAGTCCAGTTACACATTTGTGGGCTTATAACTTGGCTTCTGAATGTCCTAGAGAGATCAGGTTTGTTTTAGTGTACTCCAATCAACAGCCCCTACAACCACAAAAAGGAATGGAGTCATTATCACTTATGGTTTGTAAATGGCACCCAGAATTATGTTGCACGAAGCACAATTTCACATCATTCTGGGTCCATTTGTGTGAAAACAAGGTCCAATCAGGCTGAAACGTTACAAGAAGGTAGAATCTATTGAGTTGTAAGTGATATGAACGTTTCATGATGATCGCACATTCCTATAGGGGGTCAAACCATGTCCCAAAGGTGACCGGGCCTGGTGTCACTTTAAAGAAGTAGTCCAGTAACACCTTTGTGGGCTTATAACTTGGCTTCTGAATGTCCTAGAGAGATCAGGTTTAATTTAGAGTACTCCAATTAACAGCCCCTACAACCACAAAAAGGAATGGAGTCATTAGCACTTATGGTTTGTAAATGGCAGCCAGAATTATGTTGCACGAAGCACAATTTCACATCATTCTGGGTCCATTTGTGTGAAAACAAGGTCCAATCAGGCTGAAACGTTACAAGAAGGTAGAATCTATTGAGTTGTAAGTGATCTGAACGTTTCATGATGATCGCACATTCCTAAGGGGGTCAAACCATGTCCCAAAGGTCACCGGGCCTGGTGTCACTTTAAAGAAGTAGTCCAGTTACACCTTTGTGGGCTTAAAACTTGGCTTCTGAATATCCTAGAGAGGTCAGGTTTAATTTAGAGTACTCCAATTAACAGCCCCCATTACTCCAAAAAGGAATGGAGTCATTAGCACTTATGGTTTGTAAATGGCACCCAGAATTATGTTGCACGAAGCACAATTTCACATCATTCTGGGTCCATTTGTGTGAAAACAAGGTCCATTCAGGCTGAAACGTTACAAGAAGGTAGAATCTATTGAGTTGTAAGTGATCTGAACGTTTCATGATGATCGCAGATTCCTATAGGGGGTCAAACCATGTCCCAAAGGTCACCGGGCCTGGTGTCACTTTAAAGAAGTAGTCCAGTTACACCTTTGTGGGCTTAAAACTTGGCTTCTGAATATCCTAGAGAGGTCAGGTTTAATTTAGAGTACTCCAATTAACAGCCCCCATTACCCCAAAAAGGAATGGAGTCATTAGCACTTATGGTTTTTAAATGGCACCCAGAATTATGTTGCACAAAGCACAATTTCACATCATTCTGAGTTCATTTGTGTGAAAACAAGGTCCAATCAGGCTGAAACGTTACAGGAAGGTAGAATCTATTGAGTTGTAAGTGATCTGAACGTTTCATGATGATAGCACTTTCCTAAGGGGGTCAAACCATGTCCCAAAGGTCACCGGATCTGGTGTCAATTTAAAGAAGTAGTCCAGTTACACATTTGTGGGCTTATAACTTGGCTTCTGAATGTCCTAGAGAAATCAGGCTTGTTTTAGTGTACTCCAATCAACAGCCCCTACAACCACAAAAAGGAATGGAGTCATTAGCACTTATGGTTTGTAAATGGCACCCAGAATTATGTTGCACAAAGCACAATTTCACATCATTCTGGGTCCATTTGTGTGAAAACAAGGTCCAATCAGGCTGAAACGTTACAAGAAGGTAGAATCAATTGAGTTGTAAGTGATCTGAACATTTCATGATGATAGCACTTTCCTAAGGGGGTCAAACCATGTCCCAAAGGTCACCGGATCTGGTGTCAATTTATAGAAGTAGTCCAGTTACATATTTGTGGGCTTATAACTTGGCTTCTCAATGTCCTAGAGAGGTCAGATTTGTTTAGTGTACTCCAATCAACAGCCCCTACAACCACAAAAAGGAATGGAGTCATTAGCACTTATGGTTTGTAAATGGCACCCAGAATTATGTTGCACGAAGCACAATTTCACATCATTCTGGGTCCATTTGTGTGAAAACAAGGTCCAATCAGGCTGAAACGTTACAAGAAGGTAGAATCTATTGAGTTGTTAGTGATCTGAACGTTTCATGATGATCGCACATTCCTATAGGGGGTCAAACCATGTCCCAAAGGTCACCGGGCCTGGTGTCACTTTAAAGAAGTAGTCCAGTTACACCTTTGTGGGCTTATAACTTGGCTTCTGAATGTCCTAGAGAGATCAGGTTTGTTTTAGTGTACTCCAATCAACAGCCCCTACAACCACAAAAAGGAATGGAGTCATTAACACTTATGGTTTGTAAATGGCACCCAGAATTATGTTGCACGAAGCACAATTTCACATCATTCTGGGTTCATTTGTAAGAAAACAAGGTCCAATCAGGCTGAAACGTTACAGGAAGGTAGAATCTATTGAGTTGTAAGTGATCTGATCGTTTCATGATGATAGCACTTTCCTAAGGGGGTCAAACCATGTCCCAAAGGTCACCGGATCTGGTGTCAATTTAAAGAAGTAGTCCAGTTACACATTTGTGGGCTTATAACTTGGCTTCTGAATGTCCTAGAGTGATCAGGTTTGTTTCAGAGTACTCCAATCAACAGCCCCTACAACCACAAAAAGGAATGGAGTCATTAGCACTTATGGTTTGTAAATGGCACCCAGAATTATGTTGCACGAAGCACAATTTCACATCATTCTGGGTCCATTTGTGTGAAAACAAGGTCCATTCAGGCTGAAACGTTACAAGAAGGTAGAATCTATTGAGTTGTAAGTGATCTGAACGTTTCATGATGATAGCACATTCCTAAGTGGGTCAAACCATGTTCCAAAGGTCACCGGATCTGGTGTCACATTAAAGAAGTAGTCCAGTTACACCTTTGTGGGCTTATAACTTGGCTTCTGAAGGTCCTAGAGAGATCAGGTTTGTTTTAGTGTACTCCAAACAACAGCCCCTACAACCACAAAAAGGAATGGAGTCATTAGCACTTATGGTTTGTAAATGGCAGGTAGAATTATGTTGCACGAAGCACAATTTCACATCATTCTGGGTCCATTTGTGTGAAAACAAGGTCCAATCAGGCTGAAACGTTACAAGAAGGTAAAATCTATTGAGTTGTAAGTGATCTGAAATTTCATGATGATCGCACATTCCTAAGGGGGTCAAACCATGTCCCAAAGGTCACCGGGCCTGGTGTCACTTTAAAGAAGTAGTCCAGTTACACCTTTGTGGGCTTAAAACTTGGCTTCTGAATATCCTAGAGAGGTCAGATTTAATTTACAGTACTCCAATTAACAGCCCCCATTACTCCAAAAAGGAATGGAGTCATTAGCACTTATGGTTTGTAAATGGCACCCAGAATTATGTTGCACGAAGCACAATTTCACATCATTCTGGGTCCATTTGTGTGAAAACAAGGTCCATTCAGGCTGAAACGTTACAAGAAGGTAGAATCTATTGAGTTGTAAGTGATCTGAACGTTTCATGATGATCGCAGATTCCTATAGGGGGTCAAACCATGTCCCAAAGGTCACCGGGCCTGGTGTCACTTTAAAGAAGTAGTCCAGTTACACCTTTGTGGGCTTAAAACTTGGCTTCTGAATATCCTAGAGAGGTCAGGTTTAATTTAGAGTACTCCAATTAACAGCCCCCATTACCCCAAAAAGGAATGGAGTCATTAGCACTTATGGTTTTTAAATGGCACCCAGAATTATGTTGCACAAAGCACAATTTCACATCATTCTGAGTTCATTTGTGTGAAAACAAGGTCCAATCAGGCTGAAACGTTACAGGAAGGTAGAATCTATTGAGTTGTAAGTGATCTGAACGTTTCATGATGATAGCACTTTCCTAAGGGGGTAAAACCATGTCCCAAAGGTCACCGGATCGGTGTCAATTTAAAGAAGTAGTCCAGTTACACCTTTGTGGGCTTATAACTTGGCTTCTGAATGTCCTAGAGAGGTCAGGTTTGTTTTAGTGTACTCCAATCAACAGCCCCTACAACCACAAAAAGGAATGGAGTCATTAGCACTTATGGTTTGTAAATGGCACCCAGAATTATGTTGCACGAAGCACAATTTCACATCATTCTGGGTCCATTTGTGTGAAAACAAGGTCCAATCAGGCTGAAACGTTACAAGAAGGTAGAATCTATTGAAATGTAAGTGATCTGAACGTTTCATGATGATAGCACTTTCCTAAGGGGGTCAAACCATGTCCCAAAGGTCACCGGATCTGGTGCCACTTTAAAGAAATAGTCCAGTTACACCTTTGTGGGCTTATAACTTGGCTTCTGAATGTCCTAAAGAGGTCAGGCTTGTTTTAGTGTACTCCAATCAACAGCCCCTACAGCCACAGAAAGGAATGGAGTCATTAGCACTTATGGTTTGTAAATGGCACCCAGAATTATGTTGCACAAAGCACAATTTCACATCATTCTGGGTTCATTTGTGTGAAAACAAGGTCCAATCAGGCTGAAATGTTACAGGAAGGTAGAATCTATTGAGTTGTAAGTGATCTGAACGTTTCATGATGATAGCACTTTCCTAAGGGGGTCAAACCATGTCCCAAAGGTCACCGGATCTGGTGTCAATTTAAAGAAGTAGTCCAGTTACACATTTGTGGGCTTATAACTTGGCTTCTGAATGTCCTAGAGTGATCAGGTTTGTTTCAGAGTACTCCAATCAACAGCCCCTACAACCACAAAAAGGAATGGAGTCATTAGCACTTATGGTTTGTAAATGGCACCCAGAATTATGTTGCACGAAGCACAATTTCACATCATTCTGGGTCCATTTGTGTGAAAACAAGGTCCATTCAGGCTGAAACGTTACAAGAAGGTAGAATCTATTGAGTTGTAAGTGATCTGAACGTTTCATGATGATCGCACATTCCTATAGGGGGTCAAACCATGTCCCAAAGGTCACCGGGCCTGGTGTCACTTTAAAGAAGTAGTCCAGTTACACCTTTGTGGGCTTATAACTTGGCTTCTGAATGTCCTAGAGAGGTCAGGCTTGTTTTAGTGTACTCCAATCAACAGCCCCTACAGCCACAAAAAGGAATGGAGTCATTAGCACTTATGGTTTGTAAATGGCACCCAGAATTATGTTGCATGAAGCACAATTTCACATCATTCTGGGTTCATTTGTGTGAAAACAAGGTCCAATCAGGCTGAAACGTTACAAGAAGGTAGAATCTATTGAGTTGTAAGTGATCTGAACGTTTCATGATGATCGCACATTCCTAAGGGGGGCAAACCATGTCCCAAAGGTCACCGGGCCTGGTGTCACTTTAAAGAAGTAGTCCAGTTACACCTTTGTGGGCTTATAACTTGGTTTCTGAATATCCTAGAGAGGTCAGGTTTAATTTAGAGTACTCCAATTAACAGCCCCCACTACCCCAAAAAGGAATGGAGTCATTAGCACTTATGGTTTTTAAATGACACCCAGAATTATGTTGCACGAAGCACAATTTCACATTATTCTGGGTTCATTTGTGTGAAAACAAGGTCCAATCAGGCTGAAACGTTACAGGAAGGTAGAATCTATTTAGTTGTAAGTGATCTGAACGTTTCATGATGATAGCACTTTCCTAAGGGGGTAAAACCATGTTCCAAAGGTCACCGGATCGGTGTCAATTTAAAGAAGTAGTCCAGTTACACATTTGTGGGCTTTTAACTTGGCTTCTGAATGTCCTAGAGAGATCAGGTTTGTTTTAGTGTACTCCAATCAACAGCCCCTTCAACCACAAAAAGGAATGGAGTCATTAGCACTTATGGTTTGTAAATGGCACCCAGAATTATGTTGCACGAAGCACAATTTCACATCATTCTGGGTTCATTTGTGTGAAAACAAGGTCCAATCAGGCTGAAACGTTACAGGAAGGTAGAATCTATTGAGTTGTAAGTGATCTGAACGTTTCATGATGATCGCACATTCCTAAGGGGGTCAAACCATGTCCCAAAGGTCACCAGATCTGGTGTCACTTTAAAGAAGTAGTCCAGTTACACATTTGTGGGCTTATAACTTGGCTTCTGAATGTCCTAGAGAGGTCAGGTTTGTTTTAGTGTACTCCAATCAACAGCCCCTACAACCACAAAAAGGAATGGAGTCATTAGCACTTATGGTTTGTAAATGGCACCCAGAATTATGTTGCACGAAGCACAATTTCACATCATTCTGGGTCCATTTGTGTGAAAACAAGGTCCAATCAGGCTGAAACGTTACAAGAAGGTAGAATCTATTGAGTTGTAAGTGATCTGAATGTTTCATGATGATCTCACATTCCTATAGGGGGTCAAACCATGTCCCAAAGGTCACCGGGCCTGGTGTCACTTTAAAGAAGTAGTCCAGTTACACCTTTGTGGGCTTGTAACTTGGCTTCTGAATATCCTAAAGAGGTCAGGTTTGTTTTAGAGTACTCCAATTAACAGCCCCCATTCCCCAAAAAGGAATGGAGTCATTAGCACTTATGGGTTTTAAATGGCACCCAGAATTATGTTGCACAAAGCACAATTTCACATCATTCTGGGTTCATTTGTGTGAAAACAAGGTCCAATCAGGCTGAAACGTTACAGGAAGGTAGAATCTATTGAGTTGTAAGTGATCTGAACGTTTCATGATGATAGCACTTTCCTAAGTGGGTCAAACCATGTCCTAAAGGTCACCGGATCTTGTGTCACTTTAAAGAAGTAGTCCAGTTACACATTTGTGGGCTTATAACTTGGCTTCTGAATATCCTAGAGAGGTCAGGTTTGTTTTAGAGTACTCCAAATAACAGCCCCTATTACCTCAAAAAGGAATGGAGTCATTAGCACTTATGGTTTTTAAATGGCACCCAGAATTATGTTGCACGTAGCACAATTTCACATCATTCTGGGTCGATTTGTGTGAAAACAAGGTCCAATCAGGCTGAAACGTTACAAGAAGGTAGAATCTATTGAGTTGTAAGTGATCTGAACGTTTCATGATGATCGCACATTGCTATAGGGGGTCAAACCATGTCCCAAAGGTCACCGGGCCTGGTGTCACTTTAAAGAAGTAGTCCAGTTACACCTTTGTGGGCTTATAACTTGGCTTCTGAATGTCCTAGAGAGATCAGGTTTGTTTTAGTGTACTCCAATCAACAGCCCCTACAACCACAAAAAGGAATGGAGTCATTAGCACTTATGGTTTGTAAATGGCACCCAGAATTATGTTGCACGAAGCACAATTTCACATCATTCTGGGTCCATTTGTGTGAAAACAAGGTCCAATCAGGCTGAAACGTAACAAAAAGGTAGAATCTATTGAGTTGTAAGTGATCTGAACGTTTCATGATGATTGCACATTCCTAATTGGGTCAAACCATGTCCCAAAGGTCACTGGGCCTGGTGTCACTTTAAAGAAGTAGTCCAGTTACACCTTTGTGGGCTTATAACTTGGTTTCTGAATGTCCTAGAGAGGTCAGGCTTGTTTTAGTGTACTCCAATAAACAGCCCCTACAGCCACAAAAAGGAATGGAGTCATTAGCACTTATGGTTTGTAAATGGCACCCAGAATTATGTTGCATGAAGCACAATTTCACATCATTCTGGGTCGATTTGTGTGAAAACAAGGTCCAATCAGGCTGAAACGTTACAAGAAGGTAGAATCTATTGAGTTGTAAGTGATCTGAACGTTTCATGATGATCGCACATTGCTATAGGGGGTCAAACCATGTCCCAAAGGTCACCGGGCCTGGTGTCACTTTAAAGAAGTAGTCCAGTTACACCTTTGTGGGCTTATAACTTGGCTTCTGAATGTCCTAGAGAGATCAGGTTTGTTTTAGTGTACTCCAATCAACAGCCCCTACAACCACAAAAAGGAATGGAGTCATTAGCACTTATGGTTTGTAAATGGCACCCAGAATTATGTTGCACGAAGCACAATTTCACATCATTCTGGGTCCATTTGTGTGAAAACAAGGTCCAATCAGGCTGAAACGTAACAAGAAGGTAGAATCTATTGAGTTGTATGTTATCTGAACGTTTCATGATGATTGCACATTCCTAAGTGGGTCAAACCATGTCCCAAAGGTCACCGGGCCTGGTGTCACTTTAAAAAAGTAGTCCAGTTTCACCTTTGTGGGCTTATAACTTGGCTTCTGAATGTCCTAGAGAGGTCAGGCTTGTTTTAGTGTACTCCAATCAACAGCCCCTACAGCCACAAAAAGGAATGGAGTCATTAGCACTTATGGTTTGTAAATGGCACCCAGAATTATGTTGCACGAAGCACAATTTCACATCATTCTGGGTCCATTTGTGTGAAAACAAGGTCCAATCAGGCTGAAACGTTACAAGAAGGTAGAATCTATTGAGTTGTTAGTGATCTGAACGTTTCATGATGATCGCACATTCCTATAGGGGGTCAAACCATGTCCCAAAGGTCACCGGGCCTGGTGTCACTTTAAAGAAGTAGTCCAGTTACACCTTTGTGGGCTTATAACTTGGCTTCTGAATGTCCTAGAGAGATCAGGTTTGTTTTAGTGTACTCCAATCAACAGCCCCTACAACCACAAAAAGGAATGGAGTCATTAACACTTATGGTTTGTAAATGGCACCCAGAATTATGTTGCACGAAGCACAATTTCACATCATTCTGGGTTCATTTGTGTGAAAACAAGGTCAAATCAGGCTGAAACGTTACAGGAAGGTAGAATCTATTGAGTTGTAAGTGATCTGAACGTTTCATGATGATAGCACTTTCCTAAGTGGGTCAAACCATGTCCCAAAGGTCACCGGATCTGGTGTCAATTTAAAGAAGTAGTCCAGTTACACATTTGTGGGCTTATAACTTGGCTTCTGAATGTCCTAGAGTGATCAGGTTTGTTTCAGAGTACTCCAGTAAACAGCCCCTACAGCCACAAAAAGGAATGGAGTCATTAGCACTTATGGTTTGTAAATGGCACCCAGAATTATGTTGCATGAAGCACAATTTCACATCATTCTGGGTCGATTTGTTTGAAAACAAGGTCCATTCAGGCTGAAACGTTACAAGAAGGTAGAATCTATTGAGTTGTAAGTGATCTGAACGTTTCATGATGATAGCACATTCCTAAGTGGGTCAAACCATGTTCCAAAGGTCACCGGATCTGGTGTCACTTTAAAGAAGTAGTCCAGTTACACCTTTGTGGGCTTATAACTTGGCTTCTGAAGGTCCTAGAGAGATCAGGTTTGTTTTAGTGTACTCCAAACAACAGCCCCTACAACCACAAAAAGGAATGGAGTCATTAGCACTTATGGTTTGTAAATGGCAGCCAGAATTATGTTGCACGAAGCACAATTTCACATCATTCTGGGTCCATTTGTGGGAAAACAAGGTCCAATCAGGCTGAAACGTTACAAGAAGGTAGAATCTATTGAGTTGTAAGTGATCTGAACGTTTCATGATGATCGCACATTCCTAAGGGGGTCAAACCATGTCCCAAAGGTCACCGGGCCTGGTGTCACTTTAAAGAAGTAGTCCAGTTACACCTTTGTGGGCTTAAAACTTGGCTTCTGAATATCCTAGAGAGGTCAGATTTAATTTAGAGTACTCCAATTAACAGCCCCCATTACTCCAAAAAGGAATGGAGTCATTAGCACTTATGGTTTGTAAATGGCACCCAGAATTATGTTGCACGAAGCACAATTTCACATCATTCTGGGTCCATTTGTGTGAAAACAAGGTCCATTCAGGCTGAAACGTTACAAGAAGGTAGAATCTATTGAGTTGTAAGTGATCTGAACGTTTCATGATGATCGCAGATTCCTATAGGGGGTCAAACCATGTCCCAAAGGTCACCGGGCCTGGTGTCACTTTAAAGAAGTAGTCCAGTTACACCTTTGTGGGCTTAAAACTTGGCTTCTGAATATCCTAGAGAGGTCAGGTTTAATTTAGAGTACTCCAATTAACAGCCCCCATTACCCCAAAAAGGAATGGAGTCATTAGCACTTATGGTTTTTAAATGGCACCCAGAATTATGTTGCACAAAGCACAATTTCACATCATTCTGAGTTCATTTGTGTGAAAACAAGGTCCAATCAGGCTGAAACGTTACAGGAAGGTAGAATCTATTTAGTTGTAAGTGATCTGAACGTTTCATGATGATAGCACTTTCCTAAGGGGGTAAAACCATGTCCCAAAGGTCACCGGATCGGTGTCAATTTAAAGAAGTAGTCCAGTTACACCTTTGTGGGCTTATAACTTGGCTTCTGAATGTCCTAGAGAGGTCAGGTTTGTTTTAGTGTACTCCAATCAACAGCCCCTACAACCACAAAAAGGAATGGAGTCATTAGCACTTATGGTTTGTAAATGGCACCCAGAATTATGTTGCACGAAGCACAATTTCACATCATTCTGGGTCCATTTGTGTGAAAACAAGGTCCAATCAGGCTGAAACGTTACAAGAAGGTAGAATCTATTGAAATGTAAGTGATCTGAACGTTTCATGATGATAGCACTTTCCTAAGGGGGTCAAACCATGTCCCAAAGGTCACCGGATCTGGTGTCAATTTAAAGAAGTAGTCCAGTTACACATTTGTGGGCTTATAACTTGGCTTCTGAATGTCCTAGAGAGGCAAGGCTTGTTTTAGTGTACTCCAATCAACAGCCCCTACAGCCACAAGAAGGAATGGAGTCATTAGCACTTATGGTTTGTAAATGGCACCCAGAATTATGTTGCACAAAGCACAATTTCACATCATTCTGGGTTCATTTGTGTGAAAACAAGGTCCAATCAGGCTGAAACGTTACAGGAAGGTAGAATCTATTGAGTTGTAAGTGATCTGAACGTTTCATGATGATAGCACTTTCCTAAGGGGGTCAAACCATGTCCCAAAGGTCACCGGATCTGGTGTCAATTTAAAGAAGTAGTCCAGTTACACATTTGTGGGCTTATAACTTGGCTTCTGAATGTCCTAGAGAGGTCAGGTTTGTTTTAGAGTACTCCAAATAACAGCCCCTATTACCTCAAAAAGGAATGGAGTCATTAGCACTTATGGTTTTTAAATGGCACCCAGAATTATGTTGCACGAAGCACAATTTCACATCATTCTGGGTCGATTTGTGTGAAAACAAGGTCCAATCAGGCTGAAACGTTACAAGAAGGTAGAATCTATTGAGTTGTAAGTGATCTGAACGTTTCATGATGATCGCACATTGCTATAGGGGGTCAAACCATGTCCCAAAGGTCACCGGGCCTGGTGTCACTTTAAAGAAGTAGTCCAGTTACACCTTTGTGGGCTTATAACTTGGCTTCTGAATGTCCTAGAGAGATCAGGTTTGTTTTAGTGTACTCCAATCAACAGCCCCTACAACCACAAAAAGGAATGGAGTCATTAGCACTTATGGTTTGTAAATGGCACCCAGAATTATGTTGCACGAAGCACAATTTCACATCATTCTGGGTCCATTTGTGTGAAAACAAGGTCCAATCAGGCTGAAACGTAACAAGAAGGTAGAATCTATTGAGTTGTAAGTGATCTGAACGTTTCATGATGATTGCACATTCCTAATTGGGTCAAACCATGTCCCAAAGGTCACCGGGCCTGGTGTCACTTTAAAGAAGTAGTCCAGTTACACCTTTGTGGGCTTATAACTTGGCTTCTGAATGTCCTAGAGAGGTCAGGCTTGTTTTAGTGTACTCCAATCAACAGCCCCTACAACCACAAAAAGGAATGGAGTCATTAGCACTTATGGTTTGTAAATGGCACCCAGAATTATGTTGCACGAAGCACAATTTCACATCATTCTGGGTTCATTTGTGTGAAAACAAGGTCCAATCAGGCTGAAACGTTACAGGAAGGTAGAATCTATTGAGTTGTAAGTGATCTGAACGTTTCATGATGATCGCACATTCCTAAGGGGGTCAAACCATGTCCCAAAGGTCACCAGATCTGGTGTCACTTTAAAGAAGTAGTCCAGTTACACATTTGTGGGCTTATAACTTGGCTTCTGAATATCCTAGAGAGGTCAGGTTTGTTTTAGTGTACTCCAATCAACAGCCCCTACAACCACAAAAAGGAATGGAGTCATTAGCACTTATGGTTTGTAAATGGCACCCAGAATTATGTTGCACGAAGCACAATTTCACATCATTCTGGGTCCATTTGTGTGAAAACAAGGTCCATTCAGGCTGAAACGTTACAAGAAGGTAGAATCTATTGAGTTGTAAGTGATCTGAATGTTTCATGATGATCTCACATTCCTATAGGGGGTCAAACCATGTCCCAAAGGTCACCGGGCCTGGTGTCACTTTAAAGAAGTAGTCCAGTTACACCTTTGTGGGCTTGTAACTTGGCTTCTGAATATCCTAAAGAGGTCAGGTTTGTTTTAGAGTACTCCAATTAACAGCCCCCATTCCCCAAAAAGGAATGGAGTCATTAGCACTTATGGGTTTTAAATGGCACCCAGAAATATGTTGCACAAAGCACAATTTCACATCATTCTGGGTTCATTTGTGTGAAAACAAGGTCCAATCAGGCTGAAACGTTACAGGAAGGTAGAATCTATTGAGTTGTAAGTGATCTGAACGTTTCATGATGATAGCACTTTCCTAAGTGGGTCAAACCATGTCCTAAAGGTCACCGGATCTTGTGTCACTTTAAAGAAGTAGTCCAGTTACACATTTGTGGGCTTATAACTTGGCTTCTGAATATCCTAGAGAGGTCAGGTTTGTTTTAGAGTACTCCAAATAACAGCCCCTATTACCTCAAAAAGGAATGGAGTCATTAGCACTTATGGTTTTTAAATGGCACCCAGAATTATGTTGCACGAAGCACAATTTCACATCATTCTGGGTCGATTTGTGTGAAAACAAGGTCCAATCAGGCTGAAACGTTACAAGAAGGTAGAATCTATTGAGTTGTAAGTGATCTGAACGTTTCATGATGATCGCACATTGCTATAGGGGGTCAAACCATGTCCCAAAGGTCACCGGGCCTGGTGTCACTTTAAAGAAGTAGTCCAGTTACACCTTTGTGGGCTTATAACTTGGCTTCTGAATGTCCTAGAGAGATCAGGTTTGTTTTAGTGTACTCCAATCAACAGCCCCTACAACCACAAAAAGGAATGGAGTCATTAGCACTTATGGTTTGTAAATGGCACCCAGAATTATGTTGCACGAAGCACAATTTCACATCATTCTGGGTCCATTTGTGTGAAAACAAGGTCCAATCAGGCTGAAACGTAACAAGAAGGTAGAATCTATTGAGTTGTAAGTGATCTGAACGTTTCATGATGATTGCACATTCCTAATTGGGTCAAACCATGTCCCAAAGGTCACCGGGCCTGGTGTCACTTTAAAGAAGTAGTCCAGTTACACCTTTGTGGGCTTATAACTTGGCTTCTGAATGTCCTAGAGAGGTCAGGCTTGTTTTAGTGTACTCCAATAAACAGCCCCTACAGCCACAAAAAGGAATGGAGTCATTAGCACTTATGGTTTGTAAATGGCACCCAGAATTATGTTGCATGAAGCACAATTTCACATCATTCTGGGTCGATTTGTGTGAAAACAAGGTCCAATCAGGCTGAAACGTTACAAGAAGGTAGAATCTATTGAGTTGTAAGTGATCTGAACGTTTCATGATGATCGCACATTGCTATAGGGGGTCAAACCATGTCCCAAAGGTCACCGGGCCTGGTGTCACTTTAAAGAAGTAGTCCAGTTACACCTTTGTGGGCTTATAACTTGGCTTCTGAATGTCCTAGAGAGATCAGGTTTGTTTTAGTGTACTCCAATTAACAGCCCCCACTACCCCAAAAAGGAATGGAGTCATTAGCACTTATGGTTTTTAAATGACACCCAGAATTATGTTGCACGAAGCACAATTTCACATCATTCTGGGTTCATTTGTGTGAAAACAAGGTCCAATCAGGCTGAAACGTTACAGGAAGGTAGAATCTATTTAGTTGTAAGTGATCTGAACGTTTCATGATGATAGCACTTTCCTAAGGGGGTAAAACCATGTTCCAAAGGTCACCGGATCGGTGTCAATTTAAAGAAGTAGTCCAGTTACACATTTGTGGGCTTTTAACTTGGCTTCTGAATGTCCTAGAGAGATCAGGTTTGTTTTAGTGTACTCCAATCAACAGCCCCTACAACCACAAAAAGGAATGGAGTCATTAGCACTTATGGTTTGTAAATGGCACCCAGAATTATGTTGCACGAAGCACAATTTCACATCATTCTGGGTTCATTTGTGTGAAAACAAGGTCCAATCAGGCTGAAACGTTACAGGAAGGTAGAATCTATTGAGTTGTAAGTGATCTGAACGTTTCATGATGATCGCACATTCCTAAGGGGGTCAAACCATGTCCCAAAGGTCACCAGATCTTGTGTCACTTTAAAGAAGTAGTCCAGTTACACATTTGTGGGCTTATAACTTGGCTTCTGAATATCCTAGAGAGGTCAGGTTTGTTTTAGTGTACTCCAATCAACAGCCCCTACAACCACAAAAAGGAATGGAGTCATTAGCACTTATGGTTTGTAAATGGCACCCAGAATTATGTTGCACGAAGCACAATTTCACATCATTCTGGGTCCATTTGTGTGAAAACAAGGTCCAATCAGGCTGAAACGTTACAAGAAGGTAGAATCTATTGAGTTGTAAGTGATCTGAATGTTTCATGATGATCTCACATTCCTATAGGGGGTCAAACCATGTCCCAAAGGTCACCGGGCCTGGTGTCACTTTAAAGAAGTAGTCCAGTTACACCTTTGTGGGCTTATAACTTGGCTTCTGAATATCCTAGAGAGGTCAGGTTTGTTTTAGTGTACTCCAATTAACAGCCCCCACTACCCCAAAAAGGAATGGAGTCATTAGCACTTATGGTTTTTAAATGACACCCAGAATTATGTTGCACGAAGCACAATTTCACATCATTCTGGGTTCATTTGTGTGAAAACAAGGTCCAATCAGGCTGAAACGTTACAGGAAGGTAGAATCTATTTAGTTGTAAGTGATCTGAACGTTTCATGATGATAGCACTTTCCTAAGGGGGTAAAACCATGTTCCAAAGGTCACCGGATCGGTGTCAATTTAAAGAAGTAGTCCAGTTACACATTTGTGGGCTTTTAACTTGGCTTCTGAATGTCCTAGAGAGATCAGGTTTGTTTTAGTGTACTCCAATCAACAGCCCCTACAACCACAAAAAGGAATGGAGTCATTAGCACTTATGGTTTGTAAATGGCACCCAGAATTATGTTGCACGAAGCACAATTTCACATCATTCTGGGTTCATTTGTGTGAAAACAAGGTCCAATCAGGCTGAAACGTTACAGGAAGGTAGAATCTATTGAGTTGTAAGTGATCTGAACGTTTCATGATGATCGCACATTCCTAAGGGGGTCAAACCATGTCCCAAAGGTCACCAGATCTGGTGTCACTTTAAAGAAGTAGTCCAGTTACACATTTGTGGGCTTATAACTTGGCTTCTGAATATCCTAGAGAGGTCAGGTTTGTTTTAGTGTACTCCAATCAACAGCCCCTACAACCACAAAAAGGAATGGAGTCATTAGCACTTATGGTTTGTAAATGGCACCCAGAATTATGTTGCACGAAGCACAATTTCACATCATTCTGGGTCCATTTGTGTGAAATCAAGGTCCAATCAGGCTGAAACGTTACAAGAAGGTAGAATCTATTGAGTTGTAAGTGATCTGAATGTTTCATGATGATCTCACATTCCTATAGGGGGTCAAACCATGTCCCAAAGGTCACCGGGCCTGGTGTCACTTTAAAGAAGTAGTCCAGTTACACCTTTGTGGGCTTGTAACTTGGCTTCTGAATATCCTAAAGAGGTCAGGTTTGTTTTAGAGTACTCCAATTAACAGCCCCCATTCCCCAAAAAGGAATGGAGTCATTAGCACTTATGGGTTTTAAATGGCACCCAGAATTATGTTGCACAAAGCACAATTTCACATCATTCTGGGTTCATTTGTGTGAAAACAAGGTCCAATCAGGCTGAAACGTTACAGGAAGGTAGAATCTATTGAGTTGTAAGTGATCTGAACGTTTCATGATGATAGCACTTTCCTAAGTGGGTCAAACCATGTCCTAAAGGTCACCGGATCTTGTGTCACTTTAAAGAAGTAGTCCAGTTACACATTTGTGGGCTTATAACTTGGCTTCTGAATATCCTAGAGAGGTCAGGTTTGTTTTAGAGTACTCCAAATAACAGCCCCTATTACCTCAAAAATGAATGGAGTCATTAGCACTTATGGTTTTTAAATGGCACCCAGAATTATGTTGCACGAAGCACAATTTCACATCATTCTGGGTCCATTTGTGTGAAAACAAGGTCAAATCAGGCTGAAACGTTACAAGAAGGTAGAATCTATTGAGTTGTAAGTGATCTGAATGTTTCATGATGATCTCACATTCCTATAGGGGGTCAAACCATGTCCCAAAGGTCACCGGGCCTGGTGTCACTTTAAAGAAGTAGTCCAGTTACACCTTTGTGGGCTTGTAACTTGGCTTCTGAATATCCTAAAGAGGTCAGGTTTGTTTTAGAGTACTCCAATTAACAGCCCCCATTCCCCAAAAAGGAATGGAGTCATTAGCACTTATGGGTTTTAAATGGCACCCAGAATTATGTTGCACAAAGCACAATTTCACATCATTCTGGGTTCATTTGTGTGAAAACAAGGTCCAATCAGGCTGAAACGTTACAGGAAGGTAGAATCTATTGAGTTGTAAGTGATCTGAACGTTTCATGATGATAGCACTTTCCTAAGTGGGTCAAACCATGTCCTAAAGGTCACCGGATCTTGTGTCACTTTAAAGAAGTAGTCCAGTTACACATTTGTGGGCTTATAACTTGGCTTCTGAATATCCTAGAGAGGTCAGGTTTGTTTTAGAGTACTCCAAATAACAGCCCCTATTACCTCAAAAAGGAATGGACTCATTAGCACTTATGGTTTTTAAATGGCACCCAGAATTATGTTGCACGAAGCACAATTTCACATCATTCTGGGTTCATTTGTGTGAAAACAAGGTCCAATCAGGCTGAAACGTTACAGGAAGGTAGAATCTATTGAGTTGTAAGTGATCTGAACGTTTCATGATGATCGCACATTCCTAAGGGGGTCAAACCATGTCCCAAAGGTCACCAGATCTGGTGTCACTTTAAAGAAGTAGTCCAGTTACACATTTGTGGGCTTATAACTTGGCTTCTGAATATCCTAGAGAGGTCAGGTTTGTTTTAGTGTACTCCAATCAACAGCCCCTACAACCACAAAAAGGAATGGAGTCATTAGCACTTATGGTTTGTAAATGGCACCCAGAATTATGTTGCACGAAGCACAATTTCACATCATTCTGGGTCCATTTGTGTGAAAACAAGGTCCAATCAGGCTGAAACGTTACAAGAAGGTAGAATCTATTGAGTTGTAAGTGATCTGAATGTTTCATGATGATCTCACATTCCTATAGGGGGTCAAACCATGTCCCAAAGGTCACCGGGCCTGGTGTCACTTTAAAGAAGTAGTCCAGTTACACCTTTGTGGGCTTATAACTTGGCTTCTGAATATCCTAGAGAGGTCAGGTTTGTTTTAGTGTACTCCAATTAACAGCCCCCACTACCCCAAAAAGGAATGGAGTCATTAGCACTTATGGTTTTTAAATGACACCCAGAATTATGTTGCACGAAGCACAATTTCACATCATTCTGGGTTCATTTGTGTGAAAACAAGGTCCAATCAGGCTGAAACGTTACAGGAAGGTAGAATCTATTTAGTTGTAAGTGATCTGAACGTTTCATGATGATAGCACTTTCCTAAGGGGGTAAAACCATGTTCCAAAGGTCACCGGATCGGTGTCAATTTAAAGAAGTAGTCCAGTTACACATTTGTGGGCTTTTAACTTGGCTTCTGAATGTCTTAGAGAGATCAGGTTTGTTTTAGTGTACTCCAATCAACAGCCCCTACAACCACAAAAAGGAATGGAGTCATTAGCACTTATGGTTTGTAAATGGCACCCAGAATTATGTTGCACGAAGCACAATTTCACATCATTCTGGGTTCATTTGTGTGAAAACAAGGTCCAATCAGGCTGAAACGTTACAGGAAGGTAGAATCTATTGAGTTGTAAGTGATCTGAACGTTTCATGATGATCGCACATTCCTAAGGGGGTCAAACCATGTCCCAAAGGTCACCAGATCTGGTGTCACTTTAAAGAAGTAGTCCAGTTACACATTTGTGGGCTTATAACTTGGCTTCTGAATATCCTAGAGAGGTCAGGTTTGTTTTAGTGTACTCCAATCAACAGCCCCTACAACCACAAAAAGGAATGGAGTCATTAGCACTTATGGTTTGTAAATGGCACCCAGATTTATGTTGCACGAAGCACAATTTCACATCATTCTGGGTCCATTTGTGTGAAAACAAGGTCCAATCAGGCTGAAACGTTACAAGAAGGTAGAATCTATTGAGTTGTAAGTGATCTGAATGTTTCATGATGATCTCACATTCCTATAGGGGGTCAAACCATGTCCCAAAGGTCACCGGGCCTGGTGTCACTTTAAAGAAGTAGTCCAGTTACACCTTTGTGGGCTTGTAACTTGGCTTCTGAATATCCTAAAGAGGTCAGGTTTGTTTTAGAGTACTCCAATTAACAGCCCCCATTCCCCAAAAAGGAATGGAGTCATTAGCACTTATGGGTTTTAAATGGCACCCAGAATTATGTTGCACAAAGCACAATTTCACATCATTCTGGGTTCATTTGTGTGAAAACAAGGTCCAATCAGGCTGAAACGTTACAGGAAGGTAGAATCTATTGAGTTGTAAGTGATCTGAACGTTTCATGATGATAACACTTTCCTAAGTGGGTCAAACCATGTCCTAAAGGTCACCGGATCTTGTGTCACTTTAAAGAAGTAGTCCAGTTACACATTTGTGGGCTTATAACTTGGCTTCTGAATATCCTAGAGAGGTCAGGTTTGTTTTAGAGTACTCCAAATAACAGCCCCTATTACCTCAAAAAGGAATGGAGTCATTAGCACTTATGGTTTTTAAATGGCACCCAGAATTATGTTGCACGAAGCACAATTTCACATAATTCTGGGTCGATTTGTGTGAAAACAAGGTCCAATCAGGCTGAAACGTTACAAGAAGGTAGAATCTATTGAGTTGTAAGTGATCTGAACGTTTCATGATGATCGCACATTGCTATAGGGGGTCAAACCATGTCCCAAAGGTCACCGGGCCTGGTGTCACTTTAAAGAAGTAGTCCAGTTACACCTTTGTGGGCTTATAACTTGACTTCTGAATGTCCTAGAGAGATCAGGTTTGTTTTAGTGTACTCCAATCAACAGCCCCTACAACCACAAAAAGGAATGGAGTCATTAGCACTTATGGTTTGTAAATGGCACCCAGAATTATGTTGCACGAAGCACAATTTCACATCATTCTGGGTCCATTTGTGTGAAAACAAGGTCCAATCAGGCTGAAACGTAACAAGAAGGTAGAATCTATTGAGTTGTAAGTGATCTGAACGTTTCATGATGATTGCACATTCCTAATTGGGTCAAACCATTTCCCAAAGGTCACCGGGCCTGGTGTCAATTTAAAGAAGTAGTCCAGTTACACCTTTGTGGGCTTATAACTTGGCTTCTGAATGTCCTAGAGAGGTCAGGCTTGTTTTAGTGTACTCCAATAAACAGCCCCTACAGCCACAAAAAGGAATGGAGTCATTAGCACTTATGGTTTGTAAATGGCACCCAGAATTATGTTGCATGAAGCACAATTTCACATCATTCTGGGTCGATTTGTGTGAAAACAACATCCAATCAGGCTGAAACGTTACAAGAAGGTAGAATCTATTGAGTTGTAAGTGATCTGAACGTTTCATGATGATCGCACATTGCTATAGGGGGTCAAACCATGTCCCAAAGGTCACCGGGCCTGGTGTCACTTTAAAGAAGTAGTCCAGTTACACCTTTGTGGGCTTATAACTTGGCTTCTGAATGTCCTAGAGAGATCAGGTTTGTTTTAGTGTACTCCAATCAACAGCCCCTACAACCACAAAAAGGAATGGAGTCATTAGCACTTATGGTTTGTAAATGGCACCCAGAATTATGTTGCACGAAGCACAATTTCACATCATTCTGGGTCCATTTGTGTGAAAACAAGGTCCAATCAGGCTGAAACGTAACAAGAAGGTAGAATCTATTGAGTTGTAAGTTATCTGAACGTTTCATGATGATTGCACATTCCTAAGTGGGTCAAACCATGTCCCAAAGGTCACCGGGCCTGGTGTAACTTTAAAGAAGTAGTCCAGTTACACATTTGTGGGCTTTTAACTTGGCTTCTGAATGTCCTAGAGAGATCAGGTTTGTTTTAGTGTACTCCAATCAACAGCCCCTACAACCACAAAAATGAATGGAGTCATTAGCACTTATGGTTTGTAAATGGCACCCAGAATTATGTTGCACGAAGCACAATTTCACATCATTCTGGGTTCATTTGTGTGAAAACAAGGTCCAATCAGGCTGAAACGTTACAGGAAGGTAGAATCTATTGAGTTGTAAGTGATCTGAACGTTTCATGATGATCGCACATTCCTATAGGGGGTCAAACCATGTCCCAAAGGTCACCAGATCTGGTGTCACTTTAAAGAAGTAGTCCAGTTACACATTTGTGGGCTTATAACTTGGCTTCTGAATGTCCTAGAGAGGTCAGGTTTGTTTTAGTGTACTCCAATCAACAGCCCCTACAACCACAAAAAGGAATGGCGTCATTAGCACTTATGGTTTGTAAATGGCACCCAGAATTATGTTGCACGAAGCACAATTTCACATCATTCTGGGTCCATTTGTGTGAAAACAAGGTCCAATCAGGCTGAAACGTTACAAGAAGGTAGAATCTATTGAGTTGTAAGTGATCTGAATGTTTCATGATGATCTCACATTCCTATAGGGGGTCAAACCATGTCCCAAAGGTCACCGGGCCTGGTGTCACTTTAAAGAAGTAGTCCAGTTACACCTTTGTGGGCTTGTAACTTGGCTTCTGAATATCCTAAAGAGGTCAGGTTTGTTTTAGAGTACTCCAATTAACAGCCCCATTCCCCAAAAAGGAATGGAGTCATTAGCACTTATGGGTTTTAAATGGCACCCAGAATTATGTTGCACAAAGCACAATTTCACATCATTCTGGGTTCATTTGTGTGAAAACAAGGTCCAATCAGGCTGAAACGTTACAGGAAGGTAGAATCTATTGAGTTGTAATTTATTTGAACGTTTCATGATGATAGCACTTTCCTAAGTGGGTCAAACCATGTCCTAAAGGTCACCGGATCTTGTGTCACTTTAAAGAAGTAGTCCAGTTACACCTTTGTGGGCTTATAACTTGGCTTCTGAATATCCTAAAGAGGTCAGGTTTGTTTTAGAGTACTCCAATTAACAGCCCCCATTACCCCAAAAAGGAATGGAGTCATTAGCACTTATGGTTTTTAAATGGCACCCAGAATTATGTTGCACAAAGCACAATTTCACATCATTCTGGGTTCATTTGTGTGAAAACAAGGTCCAATCAGGCTGAAACGTTACAGGAAGGTAGAATCTATTGAGTTGTAAGTGATCTGAACGTTTCATGATGATAGCACTTTCCTAAGGGTGTCAATCCATGTCCTAAAGGTCACCGGATCTGGTGTCACTTTAAAGAAGTAGTCCAGTTACACATTTGTGGGCTTATAACTTGGCTTCTTAATATCCTAGAGAGGTCAGGTTTGTTTTAGAGTACTCAAATTAACAGCCCCTATTACCTCAAAAAGGAATGGAGTCATTAGCACTTATGGTTTTTAAATGGCACCCAGAATTATGTTGCACGAAGCACAATTTCACATCATTCTGGGTCCATTTGGGTGAAAACAAGGTCCAATCAGGCTGAAACGTTACAAGAAGGTAGAATCTATTGAGTTGTAAGTGATCTGAACGTTTCATGATGATCGCACATTCCTAAGTGGGTCAAACCATGTCCCAAAAGTCACCGGATCTGGTGTCACTTTAAAGAAGTAGTCCAGTTACACATTTGTGGGCTTATAACTTGGCTTCTGAATGTCCTAGAGAGATCAGGTTTGTTTTAGTGTACTCCAATCAACAGCCCCTACAACCACAAAAAAGAATGGAGTCATTAGAACTTATGGTTTGTAAATGGCACCCAGAATTATGTTGCACGAAGCACAATTTCACATCATTCTGGGTCGATTTGTGTGAAAACAAGGTCCAATCAGGCTGAAACGTTACAAGAAGGTAGAATCTATTGAGTTGTAAGTGATATTAACGTTTCATGATGATCGCACATTCCTATAGGGGGTCAAATCATGTCCCAAAGGTCAACGGGCCTGGTGTCAATGTAAAGAAGTAGTCCAGTTACACATTTGTGGGCTTATAACTTGGCTTCTGAATGTCCTAGAGTGATCAGGTTTGTTTCAGAGTACTACAATCAACAGCCCCTACAACCACAAAAAGGAATGGAGTCATTAGCACTTATGGTTTTTAAATGGCACCCATAATTATGTTGCACGAAGCACAATTTCACATCATTCTGGGTTCATTTGTGTGAAAACAAGGTCCAATCAGGCTGAAACATTACAAGAAGGTAGAATCTATTGAGTTGTAAGTGATCTGAACGTTTCATGATGATCGCACATTCCTATAGGGGGTCAAACCATGTCCCAAAGGTCACCGGGCCTCGTGTCACTTTAAATAAGTAGTCCAGTTACACCTTTGTGGGCTTATAACTTGGCTTCTGAATGTCCTAGAGAGGTCAGGCTTGTTTTAGTGTACTCCAATAAACAGCCCCTACAGCCACAAAAAGGAATGGAGTCATTAGCACTTATGGTTTGTAAATGGCACCCAGAATTATGTTGCACAAAGCACAATTTCACATCATTCTGGGTTCATTTGTGTGAAAACAAGGTCCAATCCGGCTGAAACATTACAAGAAGGTAGAATCTATTGAGTTGTAAGTGATCTGAACGTTTCATGATGATCGCACATTCCTATAGGGGGTCAAACCATGTCCCAAAGGTCACCGGGCCTCGTGTCACTTTAAATAAGTAGTCCAGTTACACCTTTGTGGGCTTATAACTTGGCTTCTGAATGTCCTAGAGAGGTCAGGCTTGTTTTAGTGTACTCCAATAAACAGCCCCTACAGCCACAAAAAGGAATGGAGTCATTAGCACTTATGGTTTGTAAATGGCACCCAGAATTATGTTGCACAAAGCACAATTTCACATCATTCTGGGTTCATTTGTGTGAAAACAAGGTCCAATCAGGCTGAAACATTACAAGAAGGTAGAATCTATTGAGTTGTAAGTGATCTGAACGTTTCATGATGATCGCACATTCCTATAGGGGGTCAAACCATGTCCCAAAGGTCACCGGGCCTCGTGTCACTTTAAATAAGTAGTCCAGTTACACCTTTGTGGGCTTATAACTTGGCTTCTGAATGTCCTAGAGAGGTCAGGCTTGTTTTAGTGTACTCCAATAAACAGCCCCTACAGCCACAAAAAGGAATGGAGTCATTAGCACTTATGGTTTGTAAATGGCGCCCAGAATTATGTTGCACGAAGCACAATTTCACATCATTCTGGGTCCATTTGTGTGAAAACAAGGTCCAATCAGGCTGAAACGTTACAAGAAGGTAGAATCTATTGAGTTGTAAGTGATCTGAACGTTTCATGACGATCGCACATTCCTAAGGGGGTCAAACTATGTCCCAAAGGTCACCGGGCCTGGTGTCACTTTAAAGAAGTAGTCCAGTTACACCTTTGTGGGCTTATAACTTGGCTTCTGAATATCCTAGAGAGGTCAGGTTTAATTTAGAGTACTCCAATTAACAGCCCCCATTACCCCAAAAAGGAATGGAGTCATTAGAACTTATGGTTTTTAAATGGCACCCAGAATTATGTTGCACGAAGCACAATTTCCCATCATTCCGGGATTCATTTGTGTTAAAACAAGGTCCAATCAGGCTGAAACGTTACAGGAAGGTAGAATCTATTGAGTTTTAAGTGATCTGAACGTTTCATGATGATAGCACTTTCCTATAGGGGGTCAAACCATGTCCCAAAGGTCACTGGATCGGTGTCAATTTAAAGAAGTAGTCCAGTTACACATTTGTTGGCTTATAACTTGGCTTCTGAATGTCCTAGAGAGATCAGGTTTGTTTTAGTGTACTCCAATCAACAGCCCCTACAACCACAAAAAGGAATGGAGTCATTAGCACTTATGGTTTGTAAATGGCACCCAGAATTATGTTGCACGAAGCACAATTTCACATCATTCTGGGTCCATTTGTGTGAAAACAAGGTCCAATCAGGCTGAAACGTTAAAAGAAGGTAGAATCTATTGAGTTGTAAGTGATCTGAACGTTTCATGATGATCGCACATTCCTACAGGGTGTCAATCCATGTCCTAAAGGTCACCGGATCTGGTGTCACTTTAAAGAAGTAGTCCAGTTACACATTTGTGGGCTTATAACTTGGCTTCTTAATATCCTAGAGAGGTCAGGTTTGTTTTAGTGTACTCAAATTAACAGCCCCTATTACCTCAAAAAGGAATGGAGTCATTAGCACTTATGGTTTTTAAATGGCACCCAGAATTATGTTGCACGAAGCACAATTTCACATCATTCTGGGTCCATTTGGGTGAAAACAAGGTCCAATCAGGCTGAAACGTTACAAGAAGGTAGAATCTATTGAGTTGTAAGTGATCTGAACGTTTCATGATGATCGCACATTCCTAAGTGGGTCAAACCATGTCCCAAAAGTCACCGGATCTGGTGTCACTTTAAAGAAGTAGTCCAGTTACACATTTGTGGGCTTATAACTTGGCTTCTGAATGTCCTAGAGAGATCAGGTTTGTTTTACTGTACTCCAATCAACAGCCCCTACAACCACAAAAAAGAATGGAGTCATTAGAACTTATGGTTTGTAAATGGCACCCAGAATTATGTTGCACGAAGCACAATTTCACATCATTCTGGGTCGATTTGTGTGAAAACAAGGTCCAATCAGGCTGAAACGTTACAAGAAGGTAGAATCTATTGAGTTGTAAGTGATATGAACGTTTCATGATGATCGCACATTCCTATAGGGGGTCAAATCATGTCCCAAAGGTCAACGGGCCTGGTGTCAATGTAAAGAAGTAGTCCAGTTACACATTTGTGGGCTTATAACTTGGCTTCTGAATGTCCTAGAGTGATCAGGTTTGTTTCAGAGTACTACAATCAACAGCCCCTACAACCACAAAAAGGAATGGAGTCATTAGCACTTATGGTTTTTAAATGGCACCCAGAATTATGTTGCACGAAGCACAATTTCACATCATTCTGGGTTCATTTGTGTGAAAACAAGGTCCAATCAGGCTGAAACATTACAAGAAGGTAGAATCTATTGAGTTGTAAGTGATCTGAACGTTTCATGATGATCGCACATTCCTATAGGGGGTCAAACCATGTCCCAAAGGTCACCGGGCCTCGTGTCACTTTAAATAAGTAGTCCAGTTACACCTTTGTGGGCTTATAACTTGGCTTCTGAATATCCTAGAGAGGTCAGGTTTAATTTAGAGTACTCCAATTAACAGCCCCCATTACCCCAAAAAGGAATGGAGTCATTAGCACTTATGGGTTGTAAATGGCACCCAGAATTATGTGGCACGAAGCAAAATTACACATCATTCTGGGTTCATTTGTGTGAAAACAAGGTCCAATCAGACTGAAACGTTACAGGAAGGTAGAATCTATTGAGTTGTAAGTGATCTGAACGTTTCATGATGATAGCACTTTCCTAAGGAGGTAAAACCATGTCCCAAAGGTCACCGGATCGGTGTCAATTTAAAAAAGTAGTCCAGTTACACATTTGTGGGCTTATAACTTGGCTTCTGAATGTCCTAGAGAGATCAGGTTTGTTTTAGTGTACTCCAATCAACAGCCCCTAAAACCACAAAAAGGAATGGAGTCATTAGCACTTATGGTTTTTAAATGGCACCCAGAATTATGTTGCACGAAGCACAATTTCACATCATTCTAGGTTCATTTGTGTGAAAACAAGGTCCAATCAGGCTGAAACGTTACAGGAAGGTAGAATCTATTGAGTTGTAAGTGATCTGAACGTTTCATGATGATAGCACTTTCCTAAGGGGGTCAAACCATGTCCCAGAGGTCACCGGATCTGGTGTCAATTTAAAGAAGTAGTCCAGTTACACATTTGTGGGCATATAACTTGGCTTCTGAATGTCCTAGAGAGATCAGGTTTGTTTTAGAGTACTCCAATTAACAGCCCCCATTACCCCAAAAAGGAATGGAGTCATTAGCACTTATGGTTTTTAAATGGCACCCAGAATTATGTTGCACGAAGCACAATTTCACATCATTCTGGGTTCATTTGTGTGAAAACAAGGTCCAGTCAGGCTGAAACGTTACAAGAAGGTAGAATCTGTTGAGTTGTAAGTGATCTGAAAGTTTCATGATGATCACACATTCCTATAGGGGGTCAAATCATGTCCCAAAGGTCACTGGGCCTGGTGTCACTTTAAAGAAGTAGTCCAGTTACACCTTTGTGGGCTTATAACTTGGCTTCTGAATATCCTAGAGAGGTCAGGTTTGTTTTAGAGTACTCCAATTAACAGCCCCCATTACCCCAAAAAGGAATGGAGTCATTAGCACTTATGGTTTTTAAATGGCACCCAGAATTATGTTGCACAAAGCACAATTTCACATCATTCTGGGTCCATTTGTGTGAAAACAAGGTCCAATCAGGCTGAAACGTTACAAGAAGGTAGAATCAATTGAGTTGTAATTTATATGAACGTTTCATGATGATCGCACATTCATATAGGGGGTCAAACCATGTCCCAAAGGTCACCGGGCCTGGTGTCACTTTAAAGAAGTAGTCCAGTTACACCTTTGTGGGCTTATAACTTGGCTTCTGAATGTCCTAGAGAGATCAGGTTTGTTTTAGTGTACTCCAATCAACGGCCCCTACAACCACAAAAAGGAATGGAATCATTATGGTTTGTAAATGGCACCCAGAATTATGTTGCATGAAGCACAATTTCACATCATTCTGGGTCCATTTGTGTGAAAACAAGGTCCAATCAGGCTGAAACGTTACAAGAAGGTAGAATCTATTGAGTTGTAAGTGATCTGAACGTTTCATGATGATCGCACATTACTAAGGGGGTCAAACCATGTCCCAAAGGTCACCGGGCCTGGTGTCACTTTAAAGAAGTAGTCCAGTTACACCTTTGTGGGCTTATAACTTGGCTTCTGAATATCCTAGAGAGGTCAGGTTTAATTTAGAGTACTCCAATTAACAGCCCCCATTACCCCAAAAAGGAATGGAGTCATTAGATCTTATGGTTTTTAAATGGCACCCAGAATTTTGTTGCACGAAGCACAATTTCACATCATTCTGGGTTCATTTGTGTGAAAACAAGGTCCAATCAGGCTGAAACGTTACAGGAAGGTAGAATCTATTGAGTTGTAAGTGATCTGAACGTTTCATGATGATAGCACTTTCCTATAGGGGGTCAAACCATGACCCAAAGGTCACTGGATCGGTGTCAATTTAAAGAAGTAGTCCAGTTACACATTTGTGGGCTTATAACTTGGCTTCTGAATGTCCTAGAGAGATCAGGTTTTTTTAGTGTACTCCAATCACCAGCCCCTACAACCACAAAAAGGAATGGAGTCATTAGCACTTATGGTTTGTAAATGGCACCCAGAATTATGTGGCACGAAGCACAATTTCACATCATTCTGGGTCCATTTGTGTGAAAACAAGGTCCAATCAGGCTGAAACGTTACAAGAAGGTAGAATCTATTGAGTTGTAAGTGATCTGAACGTTTCATGATGATCGCACATTCCTACAGGGGGTCAAACCATGTCCCAAAGGTCACCGGGCCTGGTGTCACTTTAAAGAAGTAGTCCAGTTACACCTTTGTGGGCTTATAACTTGGCTTCTGAAAATCCTAAAGAGGTCAGGTTTGTTTTAGAGTACTCCAATTAACAGCCCCCATTACCCCAAAAAGGAATGGAGTCATTAGCACTTATGGTTTTTAAATGGCACCCAGAATTATGTTGCACAAAGCACAATTTCACATTATTCTGGGTTCATTTGTGTGAAAACAAGGTCCAATCAGGCTGAAACGTTACAGGAAGGTAGAATCTATTGAGTTGTAAGTGATCTGAACGTTTCATGATGATAGCAGTTTCCTAAGGGTGTCAAACCATGTCCCAAAGGTCACCGGATCTGGTGTCACTTTAAAGAAGTAGTCCAGTTACACATTTGTGGGCTTATAACTTGGCTTCTGAATGTCCTAGAGAGATCAGGTTTGTTTTAGTGTACTCCAATCAACAGCCCCTACAACCACAAAAAAGAATGGAGTCATTAGAACTTATGGTTTGTAAATGGCACCCAGAATTATGTTGCACGAAGCACAATTTCACATCATTCTTGGTCCATTTGTGTGAAAACAAGGTCCAATCAGGCTGAAACGTTACAAGAAGGTAGAATCTATTGAGTTGTAAGTGATATGAACGTTTCATGATGATCGCACATTCCTATAGGGGGTCAAACCATGTCCCAAAGGTCAACGGGCCTGGTGTCAATGTAAAGAAGTAGTCCAGTTACACATTTGTGGGCTTATAACTTGGCTTCTGAATGTCCCAGAGTGATCAGGTTTGTTTCAGAGTACTACAATCAACAGCCCCTACAACCACAAAAAGGAATGGAGTCATTAGCACTTATGGTTTGTAAATGGCACCCAGAATTATGATGCACGAAGCACAATTTCACATCATTCTGGGTCCATTTGTGTGAAAACAAGGTCCATTCAGGCTGAAACGTTACAAGAAGGTAGAATCTATTGAGTTGTAAGTGATCTGAACGTTTCATGATGATCACACATTCCTATAGGGGGTCAAAACATGTCCCAAAGGTCACCGGGCCTGGTGTCACTTTAAATAAGTAGTCCAGTTACACCTTTGTGGGCTTATAACTTGGCTTCTGAATGTCCAAGAGAGGTCAGGCTTGTTTTAGTGTACTCCAATAAACAGCCCCTACAGCCACAAAAAGGAATGGAGTCATTAGCACTTATGGTTTGTAAATGGCGCCCAGAATTATGTTGCACGAAGCACAATTTCACATCATTCTGGGTCCATTTGTGTGAAAACAAGGTCCAATCAGGCTGAAACGTTACAAGAAGGTAGAATCTATTGAGTTGTAAGTGATCTGAACGTTTCACGATGATCGCACATTCCTAAGGGGGTCAAACCATGTCCCAAAGGTCACCAGGCCTGGTGTCACTTTAAAGAAGTAGTCCAGTTACACCTTTGTGGGCTTATAACTTGGCTTCTGAATATCCTAGAGAGGTCAGGTTTGTTTTAGAGTACTCCAATTAACAGCCCCTATTACCACTAAAAGGAATGGAGTCATTAGCACTTATGGGTTGTAAATGGCACCCAGAATTATGTGGCACGAAGCAAAATTTCACATCATTCTGGGTTCATTTGTGTGAAAACAAGGTCCAATCAGACTGAAACGTTACAGGAAGGTAGAATCTATTGAGTTGTAAGTGATCTGAACGTTTCATGATGATAGCACTTTCCTAAGGAGGTAAAACCATGTCCCAAAGGTCACCGGATCGGTGTCAATTTAAAAAAGTAGTCCAGTTACACATTTGTGGGCTTATAACTTGGCTTCTGAATGTCCTAGAGAGATCAGGTTTGTTTTAGTGTACTCCAATCAACAGCCCCTAAAACCACAAAAAGGAATGGAGTCATTAGCACTTATGGTTTTTAAATGGCACCCAGAATTATGTTGCAAGAAGCACAATTTCACATCATTCTGGGTTCATTTGTGTGAAAACAAGGTCCAATCAGGCTGAAACGTTACAGGAAGGTAGAATCTATTGAGTTGTAAGTGATCTGAACGTTTCATGATGATAGCACTTTCCTAAGGGGGTCAAACCATGTCCCAGAGGTCACCGGATCTGGTGTCAATTTAAAGAAGTAGTCCAGTTACACATTTGTGGGCATATAACTTGGCTTCTGAATGTCCTAGAGAGATCAGGTTTGTTTTAGTGTACTCCAATCAACAGCCCCTACAACCACAAAAAGGAATGGAGTCATTAGCACTTATGGCTTTTAAATGGCACCCAGAATTATGTTGCACGAAGCACAATTTCACATCATTCTGGGTCCATTTGTGTGAAAACAAGGTCCAGTCAGGCTGAAACGTTACAAGAAGGTAGAATCTGTTGAGTTGTAAATGATCTGAACGTTTCATGATGATCGCACATTCCTATAGGGGGTCAAACCATGTCCCAAAGGTCACCGGGCCTGGTGTCACTTTAAAGAAGTAGTCCAGTTACACCTTTGTGGGCTTATAACTTGGCTTCTGAATATCCTAGAGAGGTCAGGTTTGTTTTAGAGTACTCCAATTAACAGCCCCCATTACCCCAAAAAGGAATGGAGTCATTAGCACTTATGGTTTTTAAATGGAACCCAGAATTATGTTGCACAAAGCACAATTTCACATCATTCTGGGTCCATTTGTGTGAAAACAAGGTCCAATCAGGCTGAAACGTTACAAGAAGGTAGAATCAATTGAGTTTTAAGTGATATGAACGTTTCATGATGATCGCACATTCATATAGGGGGTCAAACCATGTCCCAAAGGTCACCGGGCCTGGTGTCACTTTAAAGAAGTAGTCCAGTTACACCTTTGTGGGCTTATTACTTGGCTTCTGAATGTCCTAGAGAGATCAGGTTTGTTTTAGTGTACTCCAATCAACGGCCTCTACAACCACAAAAAGGAATGGAATCATTATGGTTTGTAAATGGCACCCAGAATTATGTTGCATGAAGCACAATTTCACATCATTCTGGGTCCATTTGTGTGAAAACAAGGTCCAATCAGGCTGAAACGTTACAAGAAGGTAGAATCTATTGAGTTGTAAGTGATCTGAACGTTTCATGATGATCGCACATTCCTACAGGGGGTCAAACCATGTCCCAAAGGTCACCGGGCCTGGTGTCACTTTAAAGAAGTAGTCCAGTTACACCTTTGTGGGCTTATAACTTGGCTTCTGAATATCCTAAAGAGGTCAGGTTTGTTTTAGAGTACTCCAATTAACAGCCCCCATTACCCCAAAAAGGAATGGAGTCATTAGCACTTATGGTTTTTAAATGGCACCCAGAATTATGTTGCACAAAGCACAATTTCACATTATTCTGGGTTCATTTGTGTGAAAACAAGGTCCAATCAGGCTGAAACGTTACAGGAAGGTAGAATCTATTGAGTTGTAAGTGATCTGAACGTTTCATGATGATAGCAGTTTCCTAAGGGTGTCAAACCATGTCCCAAAGGTCACCGGATCTGGTGTCACTTTAAAGAAGTAGTCCAGTTACACATTTGTGGGCTTATAACTTGGCTTCTGAATGTCCTAGAGAGATCAGGTTTGTTTTAGTGTACTCCAATCAACAGCCCCTACAACCACAAAAAAGAATGGAGTCATTAGAACTTATGGTTTGTAAATGGCACCCAGAATTATGTTGCACGAAGCACAATTTCACATCATTCTTGGTCCATTTGTGTGAAAACAAGGTCCAATCAGGCTGAAACGTTACAAGAAGGTAGAATCTATTGAGTTGTAAGTGATATGAACGTTTCATGATGATCGCACATTCCTATAGGGGGTCAAACCATGTCCCAAAGGTCAACGGGCCTGGTGTCAATGTAAAGCAGTAGTCCAGTTACACATTTGTGGGCTTATAACTTGGCTTCTGAATGTCCCAGAGTGATCAGGTTTGTTTCAGAGTACTACAATCAACAGCCCCTACAACCACAAAAAGGAATGGAGTCATTAGCACTTATGGTTTGTAAATGGCACCCAGAATTATGATGCACGAAGCACAATTTCACATCATTCTGGGTCCATTTGTGTGAAAACAAGGTCCATTCAGGCTGAAACGTTACAAGAAGGTAGAATCTATTGAGTTGTAAGTGATCTGAACGTTTCATGATGATCACACATTCCTATAGGGGGTCAAAACATGTCCCAAAGGTCACCGGGCCTGGTGTCACTTTAAATAAGTAGTCCAGTTACACCTTTGTGGGCTTATAACTTGGCTTCTGAATGTCCAAGAGAGGTCAGGCTTGTTTTAGTGTACTCCAATCAACAGCCCCTACAGCCACAAAAAGGAATGGAGTCATTAGCACTTATGGTTTGTAAATGGCGCCCAGAATTATGTTGCACGAAGCACAATTTCACATCATTCTGGGTCCATTTGTGTGAAAACAAGGTCCAATCAGGCTGAAACGTTACAAGAAGGTAGAATCTATTGAGTTGTAAGTGATCTGAACGTTTCACGATGATCGCACATTCCTAAGGGGGTCAAACCATGTCCCAAAGGTCACCAGGCCTGGTGTCACTTTAAAGAAGTAGTCCAGTTACACCTTTGTGGGCTTATAACTTGGCTTCTGAATATCCTAGAGAGGTCAGGTTTGTTTTAGAGTACTCCAATTAACAGCCCCTATTACCACTAAAAGGAATGGAGTCATTAGCACTTATGGGTTGTAAATGGCACCCAGAATTATGTGGCACGAAGCAAAATTTCACATCATTCTGGGTTCATTTGTGTGAAAACAAGGTCCAATCAGACTGAAACGTTACAGGAAGGTAGAATCTATTGAGTTGTAAGTGATCTGAACGTTTCATGATGATAGCACTTTCCTAAGGAGGTAAAACCATGTCCCAAAGGTCACCGGATCGGTGTCAATTTAAAAAAGTAGTCCAGTTACACATTTGTGGGCTTATAACTTGGCTTCTGAATGTCCTAGAGAGATCAGGTTTGTTTTAGTGTACTCCAATCAACAGCCCCTAAAACCACAAAAAGGAATGGAGTCATTAGCACTTATGGTTTTTAAATGGCACCCAGAATTATGTTGCAAGAAGCACAATTTCACATCATTCTGGGTTCATTTGTGTGAAAACAAGGTCCAATCAGGCTGAAACGTTACAGGAAGGTAGAATCTATTGAGTTGTAAGTGATCTGAACGTTTCATGATGATAGCACTTTCCTAAGGGGGTCAAACCATGTCCCAGAGGTCACCGGATCTGGTGTCAATTTAAAGAAGTAGTCCAGTTACACATTTGTGGGCATATAACTTGGCTTCTGAATGTCCTAGAGAGATCAGGTTTGTTTTAGTGTACTCCAATCAACAGCCCCTACAACCACAAAAAGGAATGGAGTCATTAGCACTTATGGCTTTTAAATGGCACCCAGAATTATGTTGCACGAAGCACAATTTCACATCATTCTGGGTCCATTTGTGTGAAAACAAGGTCCAGTCAGGCTGAAACGTTACAAGAAGGTAGAATCTGTTGAGTTGTAAATGATCTGAACGTTTCATGATGATCGCACATTCCTATAGGGGGTCAAACCATGTCCCAAAGGTCACCGGGCCTGGTGTCACTTTAAAGAAGTAGTCCAGTTACACCTTTGTGGGCTTATAACTTGGCTTCTGAATATCCTAGAGAGGTCAGGTTTGTTTTAGAGTACTCCAATTAACAGCCCCCATTACCCCAAAAAGGAATGGAGTCATTAGCACTTATGGTTTTTAAATGGAACCCAGAATTATGTTGCACAAAGCACAATTTCACATCATTCTGGGTCCATTTGTGTGAAAACAAGGTCCAATCAGGCTGAAACGTTACAAGAAGGTAGAATCAATTGAGTTTTAAGTGATATGAACGTTTCATGATGATCGCACATTCATATAGGGGGTCAAACCATGTCCCAAAGGTCACCGGGCCTGGTGTCACTTTAAAGAAGTAGTCCAGTTACACCTTTGTGGGCTTATTACTTGGCTTCTGAATGTCCTAGAGAGATCAGGTTTGTTTTAGTGTACTCCAATCAACGGCCTCTACAACCACAAAAAGGAATGGAATCATTATGGTTTGTAAATGGCACCCAGAATTATGTTGCATGAAGCACAATTTCACAACATTCTGGGTCCATTTGTGTGAAAACAAGGTCCAATCAGGCTGAAACGTTACAAGAAGGTAGAATCTATTGAGTTGTAAGTGATCTGAACGTTTCATGATGATCGCACATTACTAAGGGGGTCAAACCATGTCCCAAAGGTCACCGGGCCTGGTGTCACTTTAAAGAAGTAGTCCAGTTACACCTTTGTGGGCTTATAACTTGGCTTCTGAATATCCTAGAGAGGTCAGGTTTAATTTAGAGTACTCCAATTAACAGCCCCCATTACCCCAAAAAGGAATGGAGTCATTAGATCTTATGATTTTTAAATGGCACCCAGAATTTTGTTGCACGAAGCACAATTTCACATCATTCTGGGTTCATTTGTGTGAAAACAAGGTCCAATCAGGCTGAAACGTTACAGGAAGGTAGAATCTATTGAGTTGTAAGTGATCTGAACGTTTCATGATGATAGCACTTTCCTATAGGGGGTCAAACCATGTCCCAAAGGTCACTGGATCGGTGTCAATTTAAAGAAGTAGTCCAGTTACACATTTGTGGGCTTATAACTTGGCTTCTGAATGTCCTAGAGAGATCAGGTTTGTTTTAGTGTACTCCAATCAACAGCCCCTACAACCACAAAAAAGAATGGAGTCATTAGAACTTATGGTTTGTAAATGGCACCCAGAATTATGTTGCACGAAGCACAATTTCACATCATTCTGGGTCAATTTGTGTGAAAACAAGGTCCAATCAGGCTGAAACGTTACAAGAAGGTAGAATCTATTGAGTTGTAAGTGATATGAACGTTTCATGATGATCGCACATTCCTATAGGGGGTCAAACCATGTCCCAAAGGTCAACGGGCCTGGTGTCAATGTAAAGAAGTAGTCCAGTTACACATTTGTGGGCTTATAACTTGGCTTCTGAATGTCCCAGAGTGATCAGGTTTGTTTCAGAGTACTACAATCAACAGCCCCTACAACCACAAAAAGGAATGGAGTCATTAGCACTTATGGTTTGTAAATGGCACCCAGAATTATGATGCACGAAGCACAATTTCACATCATTCTGGGTCCATTTGTGTGAAAACAAGGTCCATTCAGGCTGAAACGTTACAAGAAGGTAGAATCTATTGAGTTGTAAGTGATCTGAACGTTTCATGATGATCACACATTCCTATAGGGGGTCAAACCATGTCCCAAAGGTCACCGGGCCTGGTGTCACTTTAAATAAGTAGTCCAGTTACACATTTGTGGGCTTATAACTTGGCTTCTGAATGTCCGAGAGAGGTCAGGCTTGTTTTAGTGTACTCCAATAAACAGCCCCTACAGCCACAAAAAGGAATGGAGTCATTAGCACTTATGGTTTGTAAATGGCGCCCAGAATTATGTTGCACGAAGCACAATTTCACATCATTCTGGGTCCATTTGTGTGAAAACAAGGTCCAATCAGGCTGAAACGTTACAAGAAGGTAGAATCTATTGAGTTGTAAGTGATCTGAACGTTTCACGATGATCGCACATTCCTAAGGGGGTCAAACCATGTCCCAAAGGTCACCAGGCCTGGTGTCACTTTAAAGAAGTAGTCCAGTTACACCTTTGTGGGCTTATAACTTGGCTTCTGAATATCCTAGAGAGGTCAGGTTTAATTTAGAGTACTCCAATTAACAGCCCCCATTACCCCAAAAAGGAATGGAGTCATTAGCACTTATGGTTTGTAAATGGCACCCATAATCATGTTGCACGAAGCACAATTTCACATCATTCTGGGTCCATTTGTGTGAAAACAAGCTCCAATCAGGCTGAAACGTTACAAGAAGGTAGAATCTATTGAGTTGTAAGTGATCTGAACGTTTCATGATGATCGCACATTCCTATAGGGGGTCAAACCATGTCCCAAAGGTCACCGGGCCTGGTGTCACTTTAAAGAAGTAGTCCAGTTACAAATTTGTGGGCTTATAACTTGGCTTCTGAATATCCTAGAGAGGTCAGGTTTGTTTTAGAGTACTCCAATTAACAGCCCCTATTACCACTAAAAGGAATGGAGTCATTAGCACTTATGGGTTGTAAATGGCACCCAGAATTATGTGGCACGAAGCACAATTTCACATCATTCTGGGTTCATTTGTGTGAAAACAAGGTCCAATCAGACTGAAACGTTACAGGAAGGTAGAATCTATTGAGTTGTAAGTGATCTGAACGTTTCATGATGATAGCACTTTCCTAAGGAGGTAAAACCATGTCCCAAAGGTCACCGGATCGGTGTCAATTTAAAAAAGTAGTCCAGTTACACATTTGTGGGCTTATAACTTGGCTTCTGAATGTCCTAGAGAGATCAGGTTTGGTTTAGTGTACTCCAATCAACAGCCCCTAAAACCACAAAAAGGAATGGAGTCATTAGCACTTATGGTTTTTAAATGGCACCCAGAATTATGTTGCACGAAGCACAATTTCACATCATTCTGGGTTCATTTGTGTGAAAACAAGGTCCAATCAGGCTGAAACGTTACAGGAAGGTAGAATCTATTGAGTTGTAAGTGATCTGAACGTTTCATGATGATAGCACTTTCCTAAGGGGGTCAAACCATGTCCCAGAGGTCACCGGATCTGGTGTCAATTTAAAGAAGTAGTCCAGTTACACATTTGTGGGCATATAACTTGGCTTCTGAATGTCCTAGAGAGATCAGGTTTGTTTTAGTGTACTCCAATCAACAGCCCCTACAACCACAAAAAGGAATGGAGTCATTAGCACTTATGGCTTTTAAATGGCACCCAGAATTATGTTGCACGAAGCACAATTTCACATCATTCTGGGTCCATTTGTGTGAAAACAAGGTCCAGTCAGGCTGAAACGTTACAAGAAGGTAGAATCTGTTGAGTTGTAAGTGATCTGAAAGTTTCATGATGATCGCACATTCCTATAGGGGGTCAAACCATGTTCCAAAGGTCACCGGGCCTGGTGTCACTTTAAAGAAGTAGTCCAGTTACACCTTTGTGGGCTTATAACTTGGCTTCTGAATGTCCTAGAGAGGTCAGGTTTGTTTTAGAGTACTCCAATTAACAGCCCCCATTACCCCAAAAAGGAATGGAGTCATTAGCACTTATGGTTTTTAAATGGCACCCAGAATTATGTTGCACAAAGCACAATTTCACATCATTCTGGGTCCATTTGTGTGAAAACAAGGTCCAATCAGGCTGAAACGTTACAAGAAGGTAGAATCAATTGAGTTTTAAGTGATATGAACGTTTCATGATGATCGCACATTCATATAGGGGGTCAAACCATGTCCCAAAGGTCACCGGGCCTGGTGTCACTTTAAAGAAGTAGTCCAGTTACACCTTTGTGGGCTTATAACTTGGCTTCTGAATGTCCTAGAGAGATCAGGTTTGTTTTAGTGTACTCCAATCAACGGCCCCTACAACCACGAAAAGGAATGGAATCATTATGGTTTGTAAATGGCACCCAGAATTATGTTGCATGAAGCACAATTTCACATCATTCTGGGTCCATTTGTGTGAAAACAAGGTCCAATCAGGCTGAAACGTTACAAGAAGGTAGAATCTATTGAGTTGTAAGTGATCTGAACGTTTCATGATGATCGCACATTACTAAGGGGGTCAAACCATGTCCCAAAGGTCACCGGGCCTGGTGTCACTTTAAAGAAGTAGTCCAGTTACACCTTTGTGGGCTTATAACTTGGCTTCTGAATATCCTAGAGAGGTCAGGTTTAATTTAGAGTACTCCAATTAACAGCCCCCATTACCCCAAAAAGGAATGGAGTCATTAGATCTTATGGTTTTTAAATGGCACCCAGAATTTTGTTGCACGAAGCACAATTTCACATCATTCTGGGTTCATTTGTGTGAAAACAAGGTCCAATCAGGCTGAAACGTTACAGGAAGGTAGAATCTATTGAGTTGTAAGTGATCTGAACGTTTCATGATGATAGCACTTTCCTATAGGGGGTCAAACCATGTCCCAAAGGTCACTGGATCGGTGTCAATTTAAAGAAGTAGTCCAGTTACACATTTGTGGGCTTATAACTTGGCTTCTGAATGTCCTAGAGAGATCAGGTTTGTTTTAGTGTACTCCAATCACCAGCCCCTACAACCACAAAAAGGAATGGTGTCATTAGCACTTATGGTTTGTAAATGGCACCCAGAATTATGTGGCACGAAGCACAATTTCACATCATTCTGGGTCCATTTGTGTGAAAACAAGGTCCAGTCAGGCTGAAACGTTACAAGAAGGTAGAATCTATTGAGTTGTAAGTGATCTGAACGTTTCATGATGATCGCACATTCCTACAGGGGGTCAAACCATGTCCCAAAGGTCACCGGGCCTGGTGTCACT
Source organism: Nothobranchius furzeri (assembly GCF_043380555.1). Taxonomy (NCBI): domain Eukaryota; kingdom Metazoa; phylum Chordata; class Actinopteri; order Cyprinodontiformes; family Nothobranchiidae; genus Nothobranchius; species Nothobranchius furzeri. The sequence continues at coordinate 15,753,151 of NC_091747.1, read as the reverse complement.
TTAAAGAAGTAGTCCAGTTACACCTTTGTGGGCTTATAACTTGGATTCTGAATATCCTAAAGAGGTCAGGTTTGTTTTAGAGTACTCCAATTAACAGCCCCCATTACCCCAAAAAGGAATGGAGTCATTAGCACTTATGGTTTTTAAATGGCACCCAGAATTTTGTTGCACAAAGCACAATTTCACATCATTCTGGGTTCATTTGTGTGAAAACAAGGTCCAATCAGGCTGAAACGTTACAGGAAGGTAGAATCTATTGAGTTGTAAGTGATCTGAACGTTTCATGATGATAGCAGTTTCCTAAGGGTGTCAAACCATGTCCCAAAGGTCACCGGATCTGGTGTCATTTTAAAGAAGTAGTCCAGTTACACATTTGTGGGCTTATAACTTGGCTTCTGAATGTCCTAGAGAGATCAGGTTTGTTTTAGTATACTCCAATCAACAGCCCCTAAAACCACAAAAAGGAATGGAGTCATTAGCACTGATGGTTTGTAAATGGCACGCAGAATTATGTTGCACGAAGCACAATTTCACATCATTCTGGGTTCATTTGTGTGAAAACAAGGTCCAGTCAGGCTGAAACGTTACAGGAAGGTAGAATCTATTGAGTTGTAAGTGATCTGAACGTTTCATGATGATAGCACTTTCCTAAGGGGGTCAAACCATGTCCCAAAGGTCACCGGATCTGGTGTCAATTTAAAGAAGTAGTCCAGTTACACATTTGTGGTCTTATAACTTGGCTTCTGAATGTCCTAGAGAGATCAGGTTTGTTTTAGTACACTCCAATCAACAGCCCCTACAACCACAAAAAGGAATGGAGTCATTAGCACTTATGGTTTGTAAATGGCACCCAGAATTATGTTGCACGAAGCACAATTTCACATCATTCTGGGTCCATTTGTGTGAAAACAAGGTCCAGTCAGGCTGAAACGTTACAAGAAGGTAGAATCTATTGAGTTGTAAGTGATCTGAACATTTCAAGATGATCGCACATTCCTAATAGGGGTAAAACCATGTCCCAAAGGTCAACGGGCCTGGTGTCACTTTAAAGAAGTAGTCCAGTTACACCTTTGTGGGCTTATGACTTGGCTTCTGAATATCCTAGAGAGGTCAGGTTTGTTTTAGAGTACTCCAAGTAACAGCCCCCATTACCACTAAAAGGAATGGAGTCATTAGCACTTATGGTTTTTAAATGGCACCCAGAATTATGTTGCACGAAGCACAATTTCACATCATTCTGGGTTCATTTGTGTGAAAACAAGGTCCAATCAGGCTGAAACGTTACAGGAAGGCAGAATCTATTGAGTTGTAAGTGATCTGAACGTTTCATGATGATAGCCCTTTCCTAAGGGGGTCAAACAATGTCCCAAAGGTCACCGGATCTGGTGTCAATTTAAAGAAGTAGTCCGTTTACACATTTGTGGGCTTATAACTTGGCTTCTGAATGTCCTAGAGAGATCAGGTTTGTTTTAGTATACTCCAATCAACAGCCCCTACAACCACAAAAAGGAATGGAGTCATTAGCACTTATGGTTTCTAAATGGCACTCAGAATGATAATAATAATAATAATACATTTTATTTCAAAGCGCCTTTCAGGACACCCAAGGTCACTTTACACAAAACACGTAATAAAATACAATAAAACAATAATAAAACCCAAAGAAGAAAAAAACAGAGAGAAACATTTCAATAAAATCAGAGGTTGTAGGCAGATTTAAACATATGTGTTTTGAGTTTTGATTGGAAAAGGGTAAAACTGTCGATGTTCCTGATGTCTGGGGGAAGTGAGTTCCAGAGTCGAGGAGCAGAGCGGCTGAAAGCTCTGCTCCCCATGGTAGCGAGACGGGCAGAAGGAACCGCAAGATGGATGGAAGAAGAAGATCTGAGTGAACGGGACGGGGTGTGAATACTTATAAGGTCTGAGATATATGGAGGAGAGAGGTTGTGGATTGCTTTGAATGTATGGAGGAGAATTTTGAAGATGGGCCTGAATTTAACTGGGAGCCAGTGGAGCTGCTGGAGAACCGGCGTGATGTGGTGAAAGGAAGGGGTTCTGGTGATAATACGGGCTGCTGAATTCTGGACCAGTTGCAGTTTATGAAGGAGTTTGTTGGGGAGACCATAAAGAAGTGAATTGCAATAGTCGAGACGGGAGGTGACGAGGCTGTGGACGAGAATGGCGGCAGTGTGAGGGGTCAGTGAGGGACGAAGACGGTTTATGGAACGTAGATGGAAGTATGCTGACCGAATTAAGTTATTAATGTGAGCCTGAAAAGAAAGGGAGCTGTCGAGAATGACACCCAGACTCTTGACATGAGGTGAGGGGGAGACTGTGGCACTGTCAATAGTTAAAGAAAAGCTGTCAGATGTTGAGAGGGTGGAGTTAGTGCCAACTAGAAGAAGTTCAGTTTTATTGCCGTTGAGTTTGAGGAAATTAGAGGTGAACCATGATTTGATTTCAGAGAGGCAGAGTGTAAGGGAGGATGGTGGGAGAGTTGAGTTGGGCTTACTGGAAATGTAGAGCTGGGTGTCATCTGCAAAGCAGTGAAACTGGATATTGAATTTGCGGAAGATTTTGCCGATAGGGAGGAGATATACTATGAAGAGGAGGGGCCCCAGGACAGAGCCCTGGGGCACACCTGACTTGACTGGGGAGGGTTCTGAGGTAAAGGATTTTAACTGGATGAACTGAGTGCGGCCAGTAAGGTAAGATTGAAACCAGCGGAGGGGGGTGTGAGTGATGCCTAAGGAATAGAGTCTATTAAGGAGGATGGGATGAGAAATGGTGTCAAAGGCCGCACTCAGATCGAGGAGAATAAGAATAGAGATTAAACCAGAATCAGCAGCAATGAGTAGGTCGTTAGTGATCTTGATGAGAGCTGTTTCTGTGCTGTGGTGGGGACAGAAGCCAGACTGAAACTGTTCATAAAGGTTATTGCGGGTGAGATGTGAATGGAGCTGAGATGCAACAGTTTTCTCAAGGACTTTGGAAATGAAGGGAAGATGGGAAATGGGACGGAGGTTATTGAAATCATTGGGATCTAAACCAGGTTTTTTTAGAATAGGGCTGACTGAAGCGGATTTGAATAGGGATGGGACCGTACCAGAGGATAGTGAGGAATGAATAATGGCTGTTATAAAAGGGAGCAGAGAAGAAAGGCAGGATTTAACTAAAACAGTTGGAATAGGGTCCAGTTGACAGGTGGAAGGTTTGGATTTGGTGATGTAATCTAATATTTCTGAGGGATGGGGAAGTTCAAAGGAGGAGAACGGAATGGTGGGTTCAAATAAATCAGGAGAGGGAGGGGAGGAATGAGGTAAAGAGAGATGGATTCTATTGACCTTCTCATTAAAAAACTGAAGGAGAGAGTTACAGGTTTCTGAAGAGTAAAGATGGATGGGTAAGGAGTCGGGAGGCTGAAAAATGCTGTTCATGATGGAAAATAATGTTTTAGTGTTGCTGGAGTTGGACGAGATGAGACCGGAGTAATACTGAGATTTGGCATGGGAGATGGAGTCCTTGTAGAGAGAAATCTGAGCAGAATATAAGTCTTTATGGATGGTGAGACCGGTTTTCTTGTAGAGTCTTTCAAGCCTCCGGTTGGTAGCTTTCAAGGAGCGAAGGGCAGGGGTGAACCATGGAGCAGACCGAGTAAAATATACAGAGCGGGATTTGATGGGAGCAAATGAATTAAGGATAGAAACCAGACCGTTATTGTACTGAATGACAAGATCATCGGGAGTAGAGGACAAGTTAGGGGTCAAGGTGGCAAAACTGGAGGACAGGGAGGCTAGATCAATGTCCTTAATATTACGAAAAGAAATGATACGTGGTGACTTGATGATGGAGAGACGGAGGGGAACAGAAAAGGAGATGAGGAAGTGGTCCGTGAAAGGGAGCGGGTCAGCTGTACAGTTGGAGGGGGTCAGGCCGGAGCAGCAGATTAAATCCAGGGTGTGACCTTTAATGTGAGTGGGAAAATTGGCATATTGATGAAAACTGAGGCTGTCCAAAGATGAGGAGAAGTCTTTGCTGAGGGGGAGGGCCATATTGTCCATATGAATATTAAAATCACCAAGTAAAATTACATTTGGGGAAAGGGCGGACAGATGGGATAAAAGAGCAGAGAGTTCATTTAAAAACTCAGGGCTGAACTTGGGGGGACGATAAACAGTGACAATTATTGTGGGGGTCGGGCCAGAGAGTTGACAGGCGAGGCATTCCAGAGTGGTGAGAGGAGGAAGGTTTACGGGAAGGACCTTCCAAGTCTCGCGATACAGTATCGCGAGACCACCGCCGCGGCCCGACCCACGGGGTTTGGAGAGGTAAACAAATCCGGGAGGAGTACAGTCATTGAGTTGTGAGAAATCGCTGGGTTGTTGCCATGTTTCGTTCAGACAAAGAAAGTCTAGCTTATGGTCACTGATGGTATCTTGGAGGAGATGTCCTTTACCAGAGAGGGAGCGAATGTTGAGAAGACCAAAATTAGCAGTGCGGAAGTCCCTGGCGACAGGAGCATTAGTCCGACTAGCCAGCCGGGCTAACACGCTGGAGTCGGCAGCTCGGCAGGTATTCCTGGGTAGCCGCCGGCTAGTCGTGGACCAGAAGGAGGGTATTCCTTTGGAGCCGTCGAGATGGAGGTTCCGCCGGGACCCCCGATGGATATACCGACGGCGAGGCTGGAAGGTGATGTCGGGGAAGAGGCACAGAGCTGGTGGTGGAGATCCGGAGTAGCGAAAGCGGAGGTTGAAGAGCTCCGCCGCCGAGTACTGGAGAAGGCCATCCACGGACAGAAGAATGAGCGACAGGATGATCCAGGCCAGTGCGAGGCACACAGAAATCCTGCTGGACCACATTATGGAGTGGAGCAGGGAGGTGGTGATGTGCAACCAGAACGCAAGCTGAGCAGGTAGGTGAAAATGAGTTTTCACCGACACAGGGATGTGACCAGGGTGAAAAAGAAGAAAAAAAAATACAAAACGTTTGTTTGCCAGCGAGCAGCGGCAGCGAGACGCGCCAGCGTTCACTCAACCGGAACCGGAAGTACTGTTGTATGATGAAGTATGATGTTGCACGAGCACAATTTCACATCATTCTGGGTTCATTTGTGTGAAAATAAGGTACAATCAGGCTGAAACGTTACAGGAAGGTAGAATCTATTGAGTTGTAAGTGATCTGAACCTTTCATGATGATAGAACTTTCCTAAGCGGGTCAAACCATGTCCCAAAGGTCACCGGATCTGGTGTCAATTTAAAGAAGTAGTCCAGTTACACATTTGTGGGCTTATAACTTGGTTTCTGAATGTCCTAGAGAGATCAGGTTTGTTTTAGTATACTCCAATCAACAGCCCCTACAACCACAAAAAGGAATGGAGTCATTAGCACTTATGGTTTGTAAATGGCACCCAGAATTATGTTGCTCGAAGCACAATTTCACATCATTCTGGGTCCATTTGTGTGAAAACAAGGTCCAATCAGGCTGAAACGTTACAAGAAGGTAGAATCTATTGAGTTGTAAGTGATCTGAACATTTCATTATGATCACACATTCCTATAGGGGGTAAAACCATGTCCCAAAGGTCACCGGGCCTGGTGTCACTTTAAAGAAATAGTCCAATTACACCTTTGAGGGATTATAACTTGGCTTCTGAATGTCCTAGAGAGATCAGGTTTGTTTTAGTGTACTCCAATCAACAGCCCCCATTACCATTAAAAGGAATGGAGTCATTAGCACTTATGGTTTTTAAATGGCACCCAGAATTATGTTGCACGAAGCACAATTTCACAACATTCTGGGTTCATTTGTGTGAAAACAAGGTCCAATCAGGCTGAAGCGTTACTGGAAGGTAGAATCTATTGAGTTGTAAGTGATCTGAACGTTTCATGATGATAGCACTTTCCTAAGGGGGTCAAACCATGTCCCAAAGGTCACCGGATCTGGTGTCAATTTAAAGAAGTAGTCCAGTTACACATTTGTGGGCTTATAACTTGGCTTCTGAATGTCCTAGAGAGATCAGGTTTGTTTTAGTATACTCCAATCAACAGCCCCTACAACCACAAAAAGGAATGGAGTCATTAGCACTTATGGTTTTTAAATGGCACCCAGAATTATGTTGCACGAAGCACAATTTCACATCATTCTGGGTCCATTTGTGTGAAAACAAGGTCCAATCAGGCTGAAACGTTACAGGAAGGTGGAATCTATTGAGTTGTAAGTGATCTGAACGTTTCATGATGATAGCCCTTTCCTAAGGGGGTCAAACCATGTCCCAAAGGTCACCGGATCTGGTGTCAATTTAAAGAAGTAGTCCGTTTACACAATTGTGGGCTTATAACTTGGCTTCTGAATGTCCTAGAGAGATCAGGTTTGTTTTAGTATACTCCAATCAACAGCCCCTACAACCACAAAAAGGAATGGAGTCATTAGCACTTATGGTTTGTAAATGGCACTCAGAATGATGTTGCACGAAGCACAATTTCACATCATTCTGGGTTCATTTGTGTGAAAATAAGGTCCAATCAGGCTGAAACGTTACAGGAAGGTAGAATCTATTGAGTTGTAAGTGATCTGAACGTTTCATGATGATAGAACTTTCCTAAGCGGGTCAAACCATGTCCCAAAGGTCACCGGATCTGGTGTCAATTTAAAGAAGTAGTCCAGTTACACATTTGTGGGCTTATAACTTGTTTTCTGAATGTCCTAGAGAGATCAGGTTTGTTTTAGTATACTCCAATCAACAGCCCCTACAACCACAAAAAGGAATGGAGTCATTAGCACTTATGGTTTGTAAATGGCACCCAGCATTATGTTGCACGAAGCACAATTTCACATCATTCTGGGTCCATTTGTGTGAAAACAAGGTCCAATCAGGCTGAAACGTTACAAGAAGGTAGAATCTATTGAGTTGTAAGTGATCTGAACATTTCAAGATGATCACACATTCCTATAGTGGGTAAAACCATGTCCCAAAGGTCACCGGGCCTGGTGTCACTTTAAAGAAATAGTCCAATTACACCTTTGAGGGATTATAACTTGGCTTCTGAATGTCCTAGAGAGATCAGGTTTGTTTTAGTGTACTCCAATCAACAGCCCCCATTACCATTAAAAGGAATGGAGTCATTAGCACTTATGGTTTTTAAATGGCACCCAGAATTATGTTGCACGAAGCACAATTTCACAACATTCTGGGTTCATTTGTGTGAAAACAAGGTCCAATCAGGCTGAAACGTTACTGGAAGGTAGAATCTATTGAGTTGTAAGTGATCTGAACGTTTCATGATGATAGCACTTTCCTAAGGGGGTCAAACCATGTCCCAAAGGTCACCGGATCTGGTGTCAATTTAAAGAAGTAGTCCAGTTACACATTTGTGGGCTTATAACTTGGCTTCTGAATGTCCTAGAGAGATCAGGTTTGTTTTAGTATACTCCAATCAACAGCCCCTACAACCACAAAAAGGAATGGAGTCATTAGCACTTATGGTTTTTAAATGGCACCCAGAATTATGTTGCATGAAGGACAATTTCACATCATTCTGGGTTCATTTGTGTGAAAACAAGGTCCAATCAGGCTGAAACGTTACAGGAAGGTAGAATCTATTGAGTTGTAAGTGATCTGAACGTTTCATGATGATAGGACTTTCCTAAGGGTGTCAAACCATGTCCCAAAGGTCACCTGATCTGGTGTCAATTTAAAGAAGTAGTCCAGTTACACATTTGTGGGCTTATAACTTGGCTTCTGAATATCCTAGAGAGGTCAGGTTTGTTTTAGAGTACTCAAATTAACAGCCCCTATTACCTCAAAAAGGAATGGAGTCATTAGCACTTATGGTTTTTAAATGGCACCCAGAATTATGTTGCACGAAGCACAATTTCACATCATTCTGGGTCCATTTGGGTGAAAACAAGGTCCAATCAGGCTGAAACGTTACAAGAAGGTAGAATCTATTGAGTTTTAAGTGATCTGAACGTTTCATGATGATCCCACATTCCTATAGGGGGTCAAACCATGTCCCAAAGGTCACCGGGCCTCGTGTCACTTTAAATAAGTAGTCCAGTTACACATTTGTGGGCTTATAACTTGGCTTCTGAATGTCCTAGAGAGATCAGGTTTGTTTTAGTGTACTCCAATCAACAGCCCCTACAACCAGAAAAAAGAATGGAGTCATTAGAACTTATGGTTTGTAAATGGCACCCAGAATTATGTTGCACGAAGCACAATTTCACATCATTCTGGGTCCATTTGTGTGAAAACAAGGTCCAATGAGGCTGAAACGTTACAAGAAGGTAGAATCTATTGATTTGTAAGTGATATGAACGTTTCATGATGATCGCACATTCCTATAGGGGGTCAAATCATGTCCCAAAGGTCAACGGGCCTGGTGTCACTTTAAAGAAGTAGTCCAGTTACACATTTGTGGGCTTATAACTTGGCTTCTGAATGTCCTAGAGTGATCAGGTTTGTTTCAGAGTACTACAATCAACAGCCCCTACAACCACAAAAAGGAATGGAGTCATTAGCACTTATGGTTTTTAAATGGCACCCAGAATTATGTTGCACGAAGCACAATTTCACATCATTCTGGGTTCATTTGTGTGAAAACAAGGTCCAATCAGGCTGAAACATTACAAGAAGGTAGAATCTATTGAGTTGTAAGTGATCTGAACGTTTCATGATGATCGCACATTCCTATAGGGGGTCAAACCATGTCCCAAAGGTCACCGGGCCTGGTGTCACTTTAAATAAGTAGTCCAGTTACACCTTTGTGGGATTATAACTTGGCTTCTGAATGTCCTAGAGAGGTCAGGCTTGTTTTAGTGTACTCCAATAAACAGCCCCTACAGCCACAAAAAGGAATGGAGTCATTAGCACTTATGGTTTGTAAATGGCACCCAGAATTATGTTGCACGAAGCACAATTTCACATCATTCTGGGTCCATTTGTGTGAAAACAAGGTCCAATCAGGCTGAAACGTTACAGGAAGGTAGAATCTATTGAGTTGTAAGTGATCTGAACGTTTCATGATGATAGCACTTTCCTAAGGGGGTCAAACCATGTCCCAAAGGTCACCGGATCTGGTGTCAATTTAAAGAAGTAGTCCAGTTACACATTTGTGGTCTTATAACTTGGCTTCTGAATGTCCTAGAGAGATCAGGTTTGTTTTAGTACACTCCAATCAACAGCCCCTACAACCACAAAAAGGAATGGAGTCATTAGCACTTATGGTTTGTAAATGGCACCCAGAATTATGTTCACGAAGCACAATTTCACATCATTCTGGGTCCATTTGTGTGAAAACAAGGTCCAGTCAGGCTGAAACGTTACAAGAAGGTAGAATCTATTGAGTTGTAAGTGATCTGAACATTTCAAGATGATCGCACATTCCTAATAGGGGTAAAACCATGTCCCAAAGGTCAACGGGCCTGGTGTCACTTTAAAGAAGTAGTCCAGTTACACCTTTGTGGGCTTATGACTTGGCTTCTGAATATCCTAGAGAGGTCAGGTTTGTTTTAGAGTACTCCAAGTAACAGCCCCCATTACCACTAAAAGGAATGGAGTCATTAGCACTTATGGTTTTTAAATGGCACCCAGAATTATGTTGCACGAAGCACAATTTCACATCATTCTGGGTTCATTTGTGTGAAAACAAGGTCCAATCAGGCTGAAACGTTACAGGAAGGCAGAATCTATTGAGTTGTAAGTGATCTGAACGTTTCATGATGATAGCCCTTTCCTAAGGGGGTCAAACAATGTCCCAAAGGTCACCGGATCTGGTGTCAATTTAAAGAAGTAGTCCGTTTACACATTTGTGGGCTTATAACTTGGCTTCTGAATGTCCTAGAGAGATCAGGTTTGTTTTAGTATACTCCAATCAACAGCCCCTACAACCACAAAAAGGAATGGAGTCATTAGCACTTATGGTTTCTAAATGGCACTCAGAATGATGTTGCACGAAGCACAATTTCACATCATTCTGGGTTCATTTGTGTGAAAATAAGGTACAATCAGGCTGAAACGTTACAGGAAGGTAGAATCTATTGAGTTGTAAGTGATCTGAACGTTTCATGATGATAGAACTTTCCTAAGCGGGTCAAACCATGTCCCAAAGGTCACCGGATCTGGTGTCAATTTAAAGAAGTAGTCCAGTTACACATTTGTGGGCTTATAACTTGGTTTCTGAATGTCCTAGAGAGATCAGGTTTGTTTTAGTATACTCCAATCAACAGCCCCTACAACCACAAAAAGGAATGGAGTCATTAGCACTTATGGTTTGTAAATGGCACCCAGAATTATGTTGCTCGAAGCACAATTTCACATCATTCTGGGTCCATTTGTGTGAAAACAAGGTCCAATCAGGCTGAAACGTTACAAGAAGGTAGAATCTATTGAGTTGTAAGTGATCTGAACATTTCATTATGATCACACATTCCTATAGGGGGTAAAACCATGTCCCAAAGGTCACCGGGCCTGGTGTCACTTTAAAGAAATAGTCCAATTACACCTTTGAGGGATTATAACTTGGCTTCTGAATGTCCTAGAGAGATCAGGTTTGTTTTAGTGTACTCCAATCAACAGCCCCCATTACCATTAAAAGGAATGGAGTCATTAGCACTTATGGTTTTTAAATGGCACCCAGAATTATGTTGCACGAAGCACAATTTCACAACATTCTGGGTTCATTTGTGTGAAAACAAGGTCCAATCAGGCTGAAACGTTACTGGAAGGTAGAATCTATTGAGTTGTAAGTGATCTGAACGTTTCATGATGATAGCACTTTCCTAAGGGGGTCAAACCATGTCCCAAAGGTCACCGGATCTGGTGTCAATTTAAAGAAGTAGTCCAGTTACACATTTGTGGGCTTATAACTTGGCTTCTGAATGTCCTAGAGAGATCAGGTTTGTTTTAGTATACTCCAATCAACAGCCCCTACAACCACAAAAAGGAATGGAGTCATTAGCACTTATGGTTTTTAAATGGCACCCAGAATTATGTTGCACGAAGCACAATTTCACATCATTCTGGGTTCATTTGTGTGAAAACAAGGTCCAATCAGGCTGAAACGTTACAGGAAGGTAGAATCTATTGAGTTGTAAGTGATCTGAACGTTTCATGATGATAGCACTTTCCTAAGGGTGTCAAACCATGTCCCAAAGGTCACCTGATCTGGTGTCAATTTAAAGAAGTAGTCCAGTTACACATTTGTGGGCTTATAACTTGGCTTCTGAATATCCTAGAGAGGTCAGGTTTGTTTTAGAGTACTCAAATTAACAGCCCCTATTACCTCAAAAAGGAATGGAGTCATTAGCACTTATGGTTTTTAAACGGCACTCAGAATGATGTTGCACGAAGCACAATTTCACATCATTCTGGGTTCATTTGTGTGAAAATAAGGTCCAATCAGGCTGAAACGTTACAGGAAGGTAGAATCTATTGAGTTGTAAGTGATCTGAACGTTTCATGATGATAGAACTTTCCTAAGCGGGTCAAACCATGTCCCAAAGGTCACCGGATCTGGTGTCAATTTAAAGAAGTAGTCCAGTTACACATTTGTGGGCTTATAACTTGGTTTCTGAATGTCCTAGAGAGATCAGGTTTGTTTTAGTATACTCCAATCAACAGCCCCTACAACCACAAAAAGGAATGGAGTCATTAGCACTTATGGTTTGTAAATGGCACCCAGAATTATGTTGCACGAAGCACAATTTCACATCATTCTGGGTCCATTTGTGTGAAAACAAGGTCCAATCAGGCTGAAACGTTACAAGAAGGTAGAATCTATTGAGTTGTAAGTGATCTGAACATTTCAAGATGATCACACATTCCTATAGTGGGTAAAACCATGTCCCAAAGGTCACCGGGCCTGGTGTCACTTTAAAGAAATAGTCCAATTACACCTTTGAGGGATTATAACTTGGCTTCTGAATGTCCTAGAGAGATCAGGTTTGTTTTAGTGTACTCCAATCAACAGCCCCCATTACCATTAAAAGGAATGGAGTCATTAGCACTTATGGTTTTTAAATGGCACCCAGAATTATGTTGCACGAAGCACAATTTCACAACATTCTGGGTTCATTTGTGTGAAAACAAGGTCCAATCAGGCTGAAACGTTACTGGAAGGTAGAATCTATTGAGTTGTAAGTGATCTGAACGTTTCATGATGATAGCACTTTCCTAAGGGGGTCAAACCATGTCCCAAAGGTCACCGGATCTGGTGTCAATTTAAAGAAGTAGTCCAGTTACACATTTGTGGGCTTATAACTTGGCTTCTGAATGTCCTAGAGAGATCAGGTTTGTTTTAGTATACTCCAGTCAACAGCCCCTACAACCACAAAAAGGAATGGAGTCATTAGCACTTATGGTTTTTAAATGGCACCCAGAATTATGTTGCACGAAGCACAATTTCACATCATTCTGGGTTCATTTGTGTGAAAACAAGGTCCAATCAGGCTGAAACGTTACAGGAAGGTAGAATCTATTGAGTTGTAAGTGATCTGAACGTTTCATGATGATAGGACTTTCCTAAGGGTGTCAAACCATGTCCCAAAGGTCACCTGATCTGGTGTCAATTTAAAGAAGTAGTCCAGTTACACATTTGTGGGCTTATAACTTGGCTTCTGAATATCCTAGAGAGGTCAGGTTTGTTTTAGAGTACTCAAATTAACAGCCCCTATTACCTAAAAAAGGAATGGAGTCATTAGCACTTATGGTTTTTAAATGGCACCCAGAATTATGTTGCACGAAGCACAATTTCACATCATTCTGGGTCCATTTGGGTGAAAACAAGGTCCAATCAGGCTGAAACGTTACAAGAAGGTAGAATCTATTGAGTTTTAAGTGATCTGAACGTTTCATGATGATCCCACATTCCTATAGGGGGTCAAACCATGTCCCAAAGGTCACCGGGCCTCGTGTCACTTTAAATAAGTAGTCCAGTTACACATTTGTGGGCTTATAACTTGGCTTCTGAATGTCCTAGAGAGATCAGGTTTGTTTTAGTGTACTCCAATCAACAGCCCCTACAACCAGAAAAAAGAATGGAGTCATTAGAACTTATGGTTTGTAAATGGCACCCAGAATTATGTTGCACGAAGCACAATTTCACATCATTCTGGGTCCATTTGTGTGAAAACAAGGTCCAATCAGGCTGAAACGTTACAAGAAGGTAGAATCTATTGATTTGTAAGTGATATGAACGTTTCATGATGATCGCACATTCCTATAGGGGGTCAAATCATGTCCCAAAGGTCAACGGGCCTGGTGTCACTTTAAAGAAGTAGTCCAGTTACACATTTGTGGGCTTATAACTTGGCTTCTGAATGTCCTAGAGTGATCAGGTTTGTTTCAGAGTACTATAATCAACAGCCCCTACAACCACAAAAAGGAATGGAGTCATTAGCACTTATGGTTTTTAAATGGCACCCAGAATTATGTTGCACGAAGCACAATTTCACATCATTCTGGGTTCATTTGTGTGAAAACAAGGTCCAATCAGGCTGAAACATTACAAGAAGGTAGAATCTATTGAGTTGTAAGTGATCTGAACGTTTCATGATGATCGCACATTCCTATAGGGGGTCAAACCATGTCCCAAAGGTCACCGGGCCTGGTGTCACTTTAAATAAGTAGTCCAGTTACACCTTTGTGGGATTATAACTTGGCTTCTGAATGTCCTAGAGAGGTCAGGCTTGTTTTAGTGTACTCCAATAAACAGCCCCTACAGCCACAAAAAGGAATGGAGTCATTAGCACTTATGGTTTGTAAATGGCACCCAGAATTATGTTGCACGAAGCACAATTTCACATCATTCTGGGTCCATTTGTGTGAAAACAAGGTCCAATCAGGCTGAAACGTTACAAGAAGGTAGAATCTATTGAGTTGTAAGTGATCTGAACATTTCAAGATGATCACACATTCCTATAGGGGGTAAAACCATGTCCCAAAGGTCACCGGGCCTGGTGTCACTTTAAAGAAATAGTCCAATTACACCTTTGAGGGATTATAACTTGGCTTCTGAATGTCCTAGAGAGATCAGGTTTGTTTTAGTGTACTCCAGTCAACAGCCCCCATTACCATTAAAAGGAATGGAGTCATTAGCACTTATGGTTTTTAAATGGCACCCAGAATTATGTTGCACGAAGCACAATTTCACAACATTCTGGGTTCATTTGTGTGAAAACAAGGTCCAATCAGGCTGAAACGTTACTGGAAGGTAGAATCTATTGAGTTGTAAGTGATCTGAACGTTTCATGATGATAGCACTTTCCTAAGGGGGTCAAACCATGTCCCAAAGGTCACCGGATCTGGTGTCAATTTAAAGAAGTAGTCCAGTTACACATTTGTGGGCTTATAACTTGGCTTCTGAATGTCCTAGAGAGATCAGGTTTGTTTTAGTATAATCCAATCAACAGCCCCTACAACCACAAAAAGGAATGGAGTCATTAGCACTTATGGTTTTTAAATGGCACCCAGAATTATGTTGCACGAAGCACACTTTCACATCATTCTGGGTTCATTTGTGTGAAAACAAGGTCCAATCAGGCTGAAACGTTACAGGAAGGTAGAATCTATTGAGTTGTAAGTGATCTGAACGTTTCATGATGATAGGACTTTCCTAAGGGTGTCAAACCATGTCCCAAAGGTCACCTGATCTGGTGTCAATTTAAAGAAGTAGTCCAGTTACACATTTGTGGGCTTATAACTTGGCTTCTGAATATCCTAGAGAGGTCAGGTTTGTTTTAGAGTACTCAAATTAACAGCCCCTATTACCTCAAAAAGGAATGGAGTCATTAGCACTTATGGTTTTTAAATGGCACCCAGAATTATGTTGCACGAAGCACAATTTCACATCATTCTGGGTCCATTTGGGTGAAAACAAGGTCCAATCAGGCTGAAACGTTACAAGAAGGTAGAATCTATTGAGTTTTAAGTGATCTGAACGATTCATGATGATCGCACATTCCTATAGGGGGTCAAACCATGTCCCAAAGGTCACCGGGCCTCGTGTCACTTTAAATAAGTAGTCCAGTTACACATTTGTGGGCTTATAACTTGGCTTCTGAATGTCCTAGAGAGATCAGGTTTGTTTATAGTGTACTCCAATCAACAGCCCCTACAACCAGAAAAAAGAATGGAGTCATTAGAACTTATGGTTTGTAAATGGCACCCAGATTTATGTTGCACGAAGCACAATTTCACATCATTCTGGGTCCATTTGTGTGAAAACAAGGTCCAATCAGGCTGAAACGTTACAAGAAGGTAGAATCTATTGATTTGTAAGTGATATGAACGTTTCATGATGATCGCACATTCCTATAGGGGGTCAAATCATGTCTCAAAGGTCAACGGGCCTGGTGTCAATGTAAAGAAGTAGTCCAGTTACACATTTGTGGGCTTATAACTTGGCTTCTGAATGTCCTAGAGTGGTCAGGTTTGTTTCAGAGTACTACAATCAACAGCCCCTACAACCACAAAAAGGAATGGAGTCATTAGCACTTATGGTTTTTAAATGGCACAAAGAATTATGTTGCACGAAGCACAATTTCACATCATTCTGGGTTCATTTGTGTGAAAACAAGGTCCAATCAGGCTGAAACATTACAAGAAGGTAGAATCTATTGAGTTGTAAGTGATCTGAACGTTTCATGATGATCGCACATTCCTATAGAGGGTCAAACCATGTCCCAAAGGTCACCGGGCCTGGTGTCACTTTAAATAAGTAGTCCAGTTACACCTTTGTGGGATTATAACTTGGCTTCTGAATGTCCTAGAGAGGTCAGGCTTGTTTTAGTGTACTCCAATAAACAGCCCCTACAGCCACAAAAAGGAATGGAGTCATTAGCACTTATGGTTTGTACATGGCGCCCAGAATTATGTTGCACGAAGCACAATTTCACATCATTCTGGGTCCATTTGTGTGAAAACAAGGTCCAATCAGGCTGAAATGTTACAAGAGGGTAGAATCTATTGAGTTGTAAGTGATCTGAACGTTTCATGATGATCGCACATTCCTAAGGGGGTCAAACCATGTCCCAAAGGTCACCGGGCCTGGTGTCACTTTAAAGAAGTAGTCCAGTTACACCTTTGTGGGCTTATAACTTGGCTTCTGAATATCCTAGAGAGGTCAGGTTTAATTTAGAGTACTCCAATTAACAGCCCCCATTACCCCAAAAAGGAATGGAGTCATTAGCACTTATGGGTTGTAAATGGCACCCAGAATTATGTGGCACGAAGCAAAATTTCACATCATTCTGGGTTCATTTGTGTGAAAACAAGGTCCAATCAGACTGAAACGTTACAGGAAGGTAGAATCTATTGAGTTGTAAGTGATCTGAACGTTTCATGATGATAGCACTTTCCTAAGGAGGTAAAACCATGTCCCAAAGGTCACCGGATCGGTGTCAATTTAAAAAAGTAGTCCAGTTACACATTTGTGGGCTTATAACTTGGCTTCTGAATGTCCTAGAGAGATCAGGTTTGTTTTAGTGTACTCCAATCAACAGCCCCTAAAACCACAAAAAGGAATGGAGTCATTAGCACTTATGGTTTTTAAATGGCACCCAGAATTATGTTGCACGAAGCACAATTTCACATCATTCTGGGTTCATTTGTGTGAAAACAAGGTCCAATCAGGCTGAAACGTTACAAGAAGGTAGAATCAATTGAGTTTTAAGTGATATGAACGTTTCATGATGATCGCACATTCATATAGGGGGTCAAACCATGTCCCAAAGGTCACCGGGCCTGGTGTCACTTTAAAGAAGTAGTCCAGTTACACCTTTGTGGGCTTATAACTTGGCTTCTGAATGTCCTAGAGAGATCAGGTTTGTTTTAGTGTACTCCAATCAACAGCCCCCATTACCATTAAAAGGAATGGAGTCATTAGCACTTATGGTTTTTAAATGGCACCCAGAATTATGTTGCACGAAGCACAATTTCACAACATTCTGAGTTCATTTGTGTGAAAACAAGGTCCAATCAGGCTGAAACGTTACTGGAAGGTAGAATCTATTGAGTTGTAAGTGATCTGAACGTTTCATGATGATAGGACTTTCCTAAGGGTGTCAAACCATGTCCCAAAGGTCACCTGATCTGGTGTCAATTTAAAGAAGTAGTCCAGTTACACATTTGTGGGCTTATAACTTGGCTTCTGAATATCCTAGAGAGGTCAGGTTTGTTTTAGAGTACTCAAATTAACAGCCCCTATTACCTCAAAAAGGAATGGAGTCATTAGCACTTATGGTTTTTAAATGGCACCCAGAATTATGTTGCACGAAGCACAATTTCACATCATTCTGGGTCCATTTGGGTGAAAACAAGGTCCAATCAGGCTGAAATGTTACAAGAAGGTAGAATCTATTGAGTTTTAAGTGATCTGAACGTTTCATGATGATCCCACATTCCTATAGGGGGTCAAACCATGTCCCAAAGGTCACCGGGCCTCGTGTCACTTTAAATAAGTAGTCCAGTTACACATTTGTGGGCTTATAACTTGGCTTCTGAATGTCCTAGAGAGATCAGGTTTGTTTTAGTGTACTCCAATCAACAGCCCCTACAACCAGAAAAAAGAATGGAGTCATTAGAACTTATGGTTTGTAAATGGCACCCAGAATTATGTTGCACGAAGCACAATTTCACATCATTCTGGGTCCATTTGTGTGAAAACAAGGTCCAATCAGGCTGAAACGTTACAAGAAGGTAGAATCTATTGATTTGTAAGTGATATGAACGTTTCATGATGATCGCACATTCCTATAGGGGGTCAAATCATGTCCCAAAGGTCAACGGGCCTGGTGTCACTTTAAAGAAGTAGTCCAGTTACACATTTGTGGGCTTATAACTTGGCTTCTGAATGTCCTAGAGTGATCAGGTTTGTTTCAGAGTACTACAATCAACAGCCCCTACAACCACAAAAAGGAATGGAGTCATTAGCACTTATGGTTTTTAAATGGCACCCAGAATTATGTTGCACGAAGCACAATTTCACATCATTCTGGGTTCATTTGTGTGAAAACAAGGTCCAATCAGGCTGAAACATTACAAGAAGGTAGAATCTATTGAGTTGTAAGTGATCTGAACGTTTCATGATGATCGCACATTCCTATAGGGGGTCAAACCATGTCCCAAAGGTCACCGGGCCTGGTGTCACTTTAAATAAGTAGTCCAGTTACACCTTTGTGGGATTATAACTTGGCTTCTGAATGTCCTAGAGAGGTCAGGCTTGTTTTAGTGTACTCCAATAAACAGCCCCTACAGCCACAAAAAGGAATGGAGTCATTAGCACTTATGGTTTGTAAATGGCACCCAGAATTATGTTGCACGAAGCACAATTTCACATCATTCTGGGTCCATTTGTGTGAAAACAAGGTCCAATCAGGCTGAAACGTTACAAGAAGGTAGAATCTATTGAGTTGTAAGTGATCTGAACATTTCAAGATGATCACACATTCCTATAGGGGGTAAAACCATGTCCCAAAGGTCACCGGGCCTGGTGTCACTTTAAAGAAATAGTCCAATTACACCTTTGAGGGATTATAACTTGGCTTCTGAATGTCCTAGAGAGATCAGGTTTGTTTTAGTGTACTCCAATCAACAGCCCCCATTACCATTAAAAGGAATGGAGTCATTAGCACTTATGGTTTTTGAATGGCACCCAGAATTATGTTGCACGAAGCACAATTTCACAACATTCTGGGTTCATTTGTGTGAAAACAAGGTCCAATCAGGCTGAAACGTTACTGGAAGGTAGAATCTATTGAGTTGTAAGTGATCTGAACATTTCATGATGATAGCACTTTCCTAAGGGGGTCAAACCATGTCCCAAAGGTCACCGGATCTGGTGTCAATTTAAAGAAGTAGTCCAGTTACACATTTGTGGGCTTATAACTTGGCTTCTGAATGTCCTAGAGAGATCAGGTTTGTTTTAGTATACTCCAATCAACAGCCCCTACAACCACAAAAAGGAATGGAGTCATTAGCACTTATGGTTTTTAAATGGCACCCAGAATTATGTTGCACGAAGCACAATTTCACATAATTCTGGGTTCATTTGTGTGAAAACAAGGTCCAATCAGGCTGAAACGTTACAGGAAGGTAGAATCTATTGAGTTGTAAGTGATCTGAACGTTTCATGATGATAGGACTTTCGTAAGGGTGTCAAACCATGTCCCAAAGGTCACCTGATCTGGTGTCAATTTAAAGAAGTAGTCCAGTTACACATTTGTGGGCTTATAACTTGGCTTCTGAATATCCTAGAGAGGTCAGGTTTGTTTTAGAGTACTCAAATTAACAGCCCCTATTACCTCAAAAAGGAATGGAGTCATTAGCACTTATGGTTTTTAAATGGCACCCAGAATTATGTTGCACGAAGCACAATTTCACATCATTCTGGGTCCATTTGGGTGAAAACAAGGTCCAATCAGGCTGAAACGTTACAAGAAGGTAGAATCTATTGAGTTTTAAGTGATCTGAACGATTCATGATGATCGCACATTCCTATAGGGGGTCAAACCATGTCCCAAAGGTCACCGGGCCTCGTGTCACTTTAAATAAGTAGTCCAGTTACACATTTGTGGGCTTATAACTTGGCTTCTGAATGTCCTAGAGAGATCAGGTTTGTTTATAGTGTACTCCAATCAACAGCCCCTACAACCAGAAAAAAGAATGGAGTCATTAGAACTTATGGTTTGTAAATGGCACCCAGAATTATGTTGCACGAAGCACAATTTCACATCATTCTGGGTCCATTTGTGTGAAAACAAGGTCCAATCAGGCTGAAACGTTACAAGAAGGTAGAATCTATTGATTTGTAAGTGATATGAACGTTTCATGATGATCGCACATTCCTATAGGGGGTCAAATCATGTCTCAAAGGTCAACGGGCCTGGTGTCAATGTAAAGAAGTAGTCCAGTTACACATTTGTGGGCTTATAACTTGGCTTCTGAATGTCCTAGAGTGATCAGGTTTGTTTCAGAGTACTACAATCAACAGCCCCTACAACCACAAAAAGGAATGGAGTCATTAGCACTTATGGTTTTTAAATGGCACAAAGAATTATGTTGCACGAAGCACAATTTCACATCATTCTGGGTTCATTTGTGTGAAAACAAGGTCCAATCAGGCTGAAACATTACAAGAAGGTAGAATCTATTGAGTTGTAAGTGATCTGAACGTTTCATGATGATCGCACATTCCTATAGAGGGTCAAACCATGTCCCAAAGGTCACCGGGCCTGGTGTCACTTTAAATAAGTAGTCCAGTTACACCTTTGTGGGATTATAACTTGGCTTCTGAATGTCCTAGAGAGGTCAGGCTTGTTTTAGTGTACTCCAATAAACAGCCCCTACAGCCACAAAAAGGAATGGAGTCATTAGCACTTATGGTTTGTACATGGCGCCCAGAATTATGTTGCACGAAGCACAATTTCACATCATTCTGGGTCCATTTGTGTGAAAACAAGGTCCAATCAGGCTGAAATGTTACAAGAGGGTAGAATCTATTGAGTCGTAAGTGATCTGAACGTTTCATGATGATCGCACATTCCTAAGGGGGTCAAACCATGTCCCAAAGGTCACCGGGCCTGGTGTCACTTTAAAGAAGTAGTCCAGTTACACCTTTGTGGGCTTATAACTTGGCTTCTGAATATCCTAGAGAGGTCAGGTTTAATTTAGAGTACTCCAATTAACAGCCCCCATTACCCCAAAAAGGAATGGAGTCATTAGCACTTATGGGTTGTAAATGGCACCCAGAATTATGTGGCACGAAGCAAAATTTCACATCATTCTGGGTTCATTTGTGTGAAAACAAGGTCCAATCAGACTGAAACGTTACAGGAAGGTAGAATCTATTGAGTTGTAAGTGATCTGAACGTTTCATGATGATAGCACTTTCCTAAGGAGGTAAAACCATGTCCCAAAGGTCACCGGATCGGTGTCAATTTAAAAAAGTAGTCCAGTTACACATTTGTGGGCTTATAACTTGGCTTCTGAATGTCCTAGAGAGATCAGGTTTGTTTTAGTGTACTCCAATCAACAGCCCCTAAAACCACAAAAAGGAATGGAGTCATTAGCACTTATGGTTTTTAAATGGCACCCAGAATTATGTTGCACGAAGCACAATTTCACATCATTCTGGGTTCATTTGTGTGAAAACAAGGTCCAATCAGGCTGAAACGTTACAAGAAGGTAGAATCAATTGAGTTTTAAGTGATATGAACGTTTCATGATGATCGCACATTCATATAGGGGGTCAAACCATGTCCCAAAGGTCACCGGGCCTGGTGTCACTTTAAAGAAGTAGTCCAGTTACACCTTTGTGGGCTTATAACTTGGCTTCTGAATGTCCTAGAGAGATCAGGTTTGTTTTAGTGTACTCCAATCAACAGCCCCTACAACCACAAAAAGGAATGGAATCATTATGGTTTGTAAATGGCACCCAGAATTATGTTGCATGAAGCACAATTTCACATCATTCTGGGTCCATTTGTGTGAAAACAAGGTCCAATCAGGCTGAAACGTTACAAGAAGGTAGAATCTATTGAGTTGTAAGTGATCTGAACGTTTCATGATGATCGCACATTCCTAAGGGGGTCAAACCATGTCCCAAAGGTCACCGGGCCTGGTGTCACTTTAAAGAAGTAGTCCAGTTACACCTTTATGGGCTTATAACTTGGCTTCTGAATATCCTAGAGAGGTCAGGTTTAATTTAGAGTACTCCAATTAACAGCCCCCATTACCCCAAAAAGGAATGGTCTCATTAGATCTTATGGTTTTTAAATGGCACCCAGAATTATGTTGCACGAAGCACAATTTCACATCATTCTGGGTTCATTTGTGTGAAAACAAGGTCCAATCGGGCTGAAACGTTACAGGAAGGTAGAATCTATTTAGTTGTAAGTGATCTGAACGTTTCATGATGATAGCACTTTCCTATAGGGGGTCAAACCATGTCCCAAAGGTCACTGGATCGGTGTCAATTTAAAGAAGTAGTCCAGTTACACATTTGTGGGCTTATAACTTGGCTTCTGAATGTCCTAGAGAGATCAGGTTTGTTTTAGTGTACTCCAATCAACAGCCCCTACAACCACAAAAAGGAATGGAGTCATTAGCACTTATGGTTTGTAAATGGCACCCAGAATTATGTGGCACGAAGCACAATTTCACATCATTCTGGGTCCATTTGTGTGAAAACAAGGTCCAATCAGGCTGAAACGTTACAAGAAGGTAGAATCTATTGAGTTGTAAGTGATCTGAACGTTTCATGATGATCGCACATTCCTACAGGGGGTCAAACCATGTCCCAAAGGTCACCGGGCCTGGTGTCACTTTAAAGAAGTAGTCCAGTTACACCTTTGTGGGCTTATAACTTGGCTTCTGAATATCCTAAAGAGGTCAGGTTTGTTTTAGAGTACTCCAATTAACAGCCCCCATTACCCCAAAAAGGAATGGAGTCATTAGCACTTATGGTTTTTAAATGGCACCCAGAATTATGTTGCACAAAGCACAATTTCACATCATTCCGGGTTCATTTGTGTGAAAACAAGGTCCAATCAGGCTGAAAAGTTACAGGAAGGTAGAATCTATTGAGTTGTAAGTGATCTGAACGTTTCATGATGATAGCAGTTTCCTAAGGGTGTCAAACCAAGTCCCAAAGGTCACCGGATCTGGTGTCACTTTAAAGAAGTAGTCCAGTTACACATTTGTGGGCTTATAACTTGGCTTCTGAATGTCCTAGAGAGATCAGGTATTTTTTAGTGTACTCCAATCAACAGCCCCTACAACCACAAAAAAGAATGGAGTCATTAGAACTTATGGTTTGTAAATGGCACCCATAATTATGTTGCACGAAGCACAATTTCACATCATTCTGGGTCCATTTGTGTGAAAACAAGGTCCAATCAGGCTGAAACGTTACAAGAAGGTAGAATCTATTGAGTTGTAAGTGATATGAACGTTTCATGATGATCGCACATTCCTATAGGGGGTCAAACCATGTCCCAAAGGTCAACGGGCCTGGTGTCAATGTAAAGAAGTAGTCCAGTTACACATTTGTGGGCTTATTACTTGGCTTCTGAATGTCCCAGAGAGATCAGGTTTGTTTTAGTATACTCCAATCAACAGCCCCTACAACCACAAAAAGGAATGGAGTCATTAGCACTTATGGTTTTTAAATGGCACCCAGAATTATGTTGCACGAAGCACAATTTCACATCATTCTGGGTCCATTTGTGTGAAAACAAGGTCCAATCAGGCTGAAACGTTACAAGAAGGTAGAATCTATTGAGTTGTAAGTGATATGAACGTTTCATGATGATCGCACATTCCTATAGGGGGTCAAACCATGTCCCAAAGGTCAACGGGCCTGGTGTCAATGTAAAGAAGTAGTCCAGTTACACATTTGTGGGCTTATTACTTGGCTTCTGAATGTCCCAGCGTGATCAGGTTTGTTTCAGAGTACTACAATCAACAGCCCCTACAACCACAAAAAGGAATGGAGTCATTAGCACTTATGGTTTTTAAATGGCACCCAGAATTATGTTGCACGAAGCACAATTTCACATCATTCTGGGTCCATTTGTGTGAAAACAAGGTCCAATCAGGCTGAAACGTTACAAGAAGGTAGAATCTATTGAGTTGTAAGTGATATGAACGTTTCATGATGATCGCACATTCCTATAGGGGGTCAAACCATGTCCCAAAGGTCAACGGGCCTGGTGTCAATGTAAAGAAGTAGTCCAGTTACACATTTGTGGGCTTATTACTTGGCTTCTGAATGTCCCAGCGTGATCAGGTTTGTTTCAGAGTACTACAATCAACAGCCCCTACAACCACAAAAAGGAATGGAGTCATTAGCACTTATGGTTTGTAAATGGCACCCAGAATTATGATGCACGAAGCACAATTTCACATCATTCTGGGTCCATTTGTGTGAAAACAAGGTCCATTCAGGCTGAAACGTTACAAGAAGGTAGAATCTATTGAGTTGTAAGTGATCTGAACGTTTCATGATGATCGCACATTCCTATAGGGGGTCAAACCATGTCCCAAAGGTCACCGGGCCTGGTGTCACTTTAAATAAGTAGTCCAGTTACACCTTTGTGGGCTTATAACTTGGCTTCTGAATGTCCTAGAGAGGTCAGGCTTGTTTTAGTGTACTCCAATAAACAGCCCCTACAGCCACAAAAAGGAATGGAGTCATTAGCACTTATGGTTTGTAAATGGCGCCCAGAATTATGTTGCACGAAGCACAATTTCACATCATTCTGGGTCCATTTGTGTGAAAACAAGGTCCAATCAGGCTGAAACGTTACAAGAAGGTAGAATCTATTGAGTTGTAAGTAATCTGAACGTTTCATGATGATCGCACATTCCTAAGGGGGTCAAACCATGTCCCAAAGGTCACCGGGCCTGGTTTCACTTTAAACAAGTAGTCCAGTTACACCTTTGTGGGCTTATAACTTGGCTTCTGAATATCCTAGAGAGGTCAGGTTTAATTTAGAGTACTCCAATTAACAGCCCCCATTACCCCAAAAAGGAATGGAGTCATTAGGACTTATGGGTTGTAAATGGCACCCAGAATTATGGGCACGAAGCAAAATTTCACATCATTCCGGGTTCATTTGTGTGAAAACAAGGTCCAATCAGGCTGAAACGTTACAGGAAGGTAGAATCTATTGAGTTGTAAGTGATCTGAACGTTTCATGATGATAGCACTTTCCTAAGGAGGAAAAACCATGACCCAAAGGTCACCGGATCGGTGTCAATTTAAAAAAGTAGTCCAGTTACACATTTGTGGGCTTATAACTTGGCTTCTGAATGTCCTAGAGAGATCAGGTTTGTTTTAGTGTACTCCAATCAACAGCCCCTACAACCACAAAAAGGAATGGAGTCATTAGCACTTATGGTTTGTAAATGGCACCCGTAATCATGTTGCACGAAGCACAATTTCACATCATTCTGGGTCCATTTGTGTGAAAACAAGCTCCAATCAGGCTGAAACGTTACAAGAAGGTAGAATCTATTGAGTTGTAAGTGATCTGAACGTTTCATGATGATCGCACATTCCTATAGGGGGTCAAACCATGTCCCAAAGGTCACCGGGCCTGGTGTCACTTCAAAGAAGTAGTCCAGTTACATATTTGTGGGCTTATAACTTGGCTTCTGAATATCCTAGAGAGGTCAGGTTTGTTTTAGAGTACTCCAATTAACAGCCCCTATTACCACTAAAAGGAATGGAGTCATTCGCACTTATGGTTTTTAAATGGCACCCATAATTATGTTGCACGAAGCACAATTTCACATCATTCTGGGTTCATTTGTGTGAAAACAAGGTCCAATCAGGCTGAAACGTTACAAGAAGGTAGAATCTATTGAGTTGTAAGTGATCTGAACATTTCAAGATGATCACACATTCCTATGGGGGTAAAACCATGTCCCAAAGGTCACCGGGCCTGGTGTCACTTTAAAGAAATAGTCCAATTACACCTTTGAGGGATTATAACTTGGCTTCTGAATGTCCTAGAGAGATCAGGTTTGTTTTAGTGTACTCCAATCAACAGCCCCCATTACCATTAAAAGGAATGGAGTCATTAGCACTTATGGTTTTTAAATGGCACCCAGAATTATGTTGCACGAAGCACAATTTCACAACATTCTGGGTTCATTTGTGTGAAAACAAGGTCCAATCAGGCTGAAACGTTACTGGAAGGTAGAATCTATTGAGTTGTAAGTGATCTGAACGTTTCATGATGATAGCACTTTCCTAAGGGGGTCAAACCATGTTCCAAAGGTCACCGGATCTGGTGTCAATTTAAAGAAGTAGTCCAGTTACACATTTGTGGGCTTATAACTTGGCTTCTGAATGTCCTAGAGAGATCAGGTTTGTTTTAGTATACTCCAATCAACAGCCCCTACAACCACAAAAAGGAATGGAGTCATTAGCACTTATGGTTTTTAAATGGCACCCAGAATTATGTTGCACGAAGCACAATTTCACATCATTCTGGGTCCATTTGTGTGAAAACAATGTCCAATCAGGCTGAAACGTTACAGGAAGGTAGAATCTATTGAGTTGTAAGTGATCTGAACGTTTCATGATGATAGCACTTTCCTAAGGGGGTCAAACCATGTCCCAAAGGTCACCGGGCCTGGTGTCACTTCAAAGAAGTAGTCCAGTTACATATTTGTGGGCTTATAACTTGGCTTCTGAATATCCTAGAGAGGTCAGGTTTGTTTTAGAGTACTCCAATTAACAGCCCCTATTACCACTAAAAGGAATGGAGTCATTCGCACTTATGGTTTTTAAATGGCACCCATAATTATGTTGCACGAAGCACAATTTCACATCATTCTGGGTTCATTTGTGTGAAAACAAGGTCCAATCAGGCTGAAACGTTACAAGAAGGTAGAATCTATTGAGTTGTAAGTGATCTGAACATTTCAAGATGATCACACATTCCTATGGGGGTAATACCATGTCCCAAAGGTCACCGGGCCTGGTGTCACTTTAAAGAAATAGTCCAATTACACCTTTGAGGGATTATAACTTGGCTTCTGAATGTCCTAGAGAGATCAGGTTTGTTTTAGTGTACTCCAATCAACAGCCCCCATTACCATTAAAAGGAATGGAGTCATTAGCACTTATGGTTTTTAAATGGCACCCAGAATTATGTTGCACGAAGCACAATTTCACAACATTCTGGGTTCATTTGTGTGAAAACAAGGTCCAATCAGGCTGAAACGTTACTGGAAGGTAGAATCTATTGAGTTGTAAGTGATCTGAACGTTTCATGATGATAGCACTTTCCTAATGGGGTCAAACCATGTCCCAAAGGTCACCGGATCTGGTGTCAATTTAAAGAAGTAGTCCAGTTACACATTTGTGGGCTTATAACTTGGCTTCTGAATGTCCTAGAGAGATCAGGTTTGTTTTAGTATACTCCAATCAACAGCCCCTACAAGCACAAAAAGGAATGGAGTCATTAGCACTTATGGTTTTTAAATGGCACCCAGAATTATGTTGCACGAAGCACAATTTCACATCATTCTGGGTCCATTTGTGTGAAAACAATGTCCAATCAGGCTGAAACGTTACAGGAAGGTAGAATCTATTGAGCTGTAAGTGATCTGAACGTTTCATGATGATAGCACTTTCCTAAGGGGGTCAAACCATGTCCCAAAGGTCACCGGATCTGGTTTCACTTTAAAGAAGTAGTCCAGGTACACCTTTGTGGGCTTATAACTTGGCTTCTGAATATCCTAGAGAGGTCAGGTTTGTTTTAGAGTACTACAATTAACAGCCCCCATTACCTCTAAAAGGAATGGAGTCATTAGCACTCATGGTTTTTAAATGGCACCCAGAATTATGTTGCACGAAGCACAATTTCACATCATTCTGGGTTAATTTGTGTGAAAACAAGGTCCAATCAGGCTGAAACGTTACAGGAAGGTAGAATCTATTGAGTTGTAAGTGATCTGAACGTTTCATGATGATAGCACTTTCCTAAGGGGGTCAAACCATGTCCCAAAGGTCACCGGATCTGGTGTCAATTTAAAGAAGTAGTCCAGTTACACATTTGTGGGCTTATAACTTGGCTTCTGAATGTCCTAGAGAGATAATTGTTTTAGTGTACTCCAATCAACAGCCCCTACAACCTCAAAAAGTAATGGAGTCATTAGCACTTATGGTTTTTAAATGGCACCCAGAATTATGTTGCACGAAGCACAATTTCACATCATTCTGGGACCATTTGTGTGAAAACAAGGTCCAATCAGGCTGAAACGTTACAAGAAGGTAGAATCTATTGAGTTGTAAGTGATCTGAACGTTTCATGATGATCGCACATTCCTATAGGGGGTCAAACCATGTCCCAAAGGTCACCGGGCCTGGTGTCACTTTAAAGAAGTAGTCCAGTTACACCTTTGTGGGCTTATAACTTGGCTTCTGAATATCCTAGAGAGATCAGGTTTGTTTTAGAGTACTCCAATTAACAGCCCCCATTACCACTGAAAGGAATGGAGTCATTAGCACTTATGGTTTTTAAATGGCACCCAGAATTATGTTGCACGATGCACAATTTCACATCATTCTGGGTCCATTTGTGTGAAAACAAGGTCCAATCAGGCTGAAACGTTACAAGAAGGTAGAATCTTTTGAGTTGTAAGTGATATGAACGTTTCATGATGATCGCACATTCCTATAGGGGGTCAAACCATGTCCCAAAGGTCAACGGGCCTGGTGTCAATGTAAAGAAGTAGTCCAGTTACACATTTGTGGGCTTATAACTTGGCTTCTGAATGTCCCAGAGTGATCAGGTTTGTTTCAGAGTAATACAATCAACAGCCCCTACAACCACAAAAAGGAATGGAGTCATTAGCACTTATGGTTTGTAAATGGCACCCAGAATTATGATGCACGAAGCACAATTTCACATCATTCTGGGTCCATTTGTGTGAAAACAAGGTCCATTCAGGCTGAAACGTTACAGGAAGGTAGAATCTATTGAGTTGTAAGTGATCTGAACGTTTCATGATGATCTCACATTCCTATAGGGGGTCAAACCATGTCCCAAAGGTCACCGGGCCTGGTGTCACTTTAAATGAGTAGTCCAGTTACACCTTTGTGGGCTTATAACTTGGCTTCTGAATGTCCTAGAGAGGTCAGGCTTGTTTTAGTGTACTCCAATAAACAGCCCCTACAGCCACAAAAAGGAATGGAGTCATTAGCACTTATGGTTTTTAAATGGCGCCCAGAATTATGTTGCACGAAGCACAATTTCACATCATTCTGGGTCCATTTGTGTGAAAACAAGGTCTAATCAGGCTGAAACGTTACAAGAAGGTAGAATCTATTGAGTTGTAAGTAATCTGAACGTTTCATGATGATCGCACATTCCTAAGGGGGTCAAACCATATCCCAAAGGTCACCGGGCCTGGTGTCACTTTAAAGAAGTAGTCCAGTTACACCTTTGTGGGCTTATAACTTGGCTTCTGAATATCCTAGAGAGGTCAGGTTTAATTTAGAGTACTCCAATTAACAGCCCCCATTACCCCAAAAAGGAATGGAGTCATTAGCACTTATGGGTTGTAAATGGCACCCAGAATTATGTGGCACGAAGCAAAATTTCACATCATTCCGGGTTCATTTGTGTGAAAACAAGGTCCAATCAGGCTGAAACGTTACAGGAAGGTAGAATCTATTGAGTTGTAAGTGATCTGAACGTTTCATGATGATAGCACTTTCCTAAGGAGGAAAAACCATGACCCAAAGGTCACCGGATCGGTGTCAATTTAAAAAAGTAGTCCAGTTACACATTTGTGGGCTTATAACTTGGCTTCTGAATGTCCTAGAGAGATCAGGTTTGTTTTAGTGTACTACAATCAACAGCCCCTACAACCACAAAAAGTAATGGAGTCATTAGCACTTATGGTTTGTAAATGGCACCCATAATCATGTTGCACGAAGCACAATTTCACATCATTCTGGGTCCATTTGTGTGAAAACAAGCTCCAATCATGCTGAAACGTTACAAGAAGGTAGAATCTATTGAGTTGTAAGTGATCTGAACGTTTCATGATGATCGCACATTCCTATAGGGGGTCAAACCATGTCCCAAAGGTCACCGGGCCTGCTGTCACTTTGAAGAAGTAGTCCAGTTACATATTTGTGGGCTTATAACTTGGCTTCTGAATATCCTAGAGAGGTCAGGTTTGTTTTAGAGTACTCCAATTAACAGCCCCTATTACCACTAAAAGGAATGGAGTCATTAGCACTTATGGTTTTTAAATGGCACCCATAATTATGTTGCACGAAGCACAATTTCACATCATTCTGGGTTCATTTGTGTGAAAACAAGGTCCAATCAGGCTGAAACGTTACAAGAAGGTAGAATCTATTGAGTTGTAAGTGATCTGAACATTTCAAGATGATCACACATTCCTATAGGAGGTAAAACCATGTCCCAAAGGTCACCGGGCCTGGTGTCACTTTAAAGAAATAGTCCAATTACACCTTTGAGGGATTATAACTTGGCTTCTGAATGTCCTAGAGAGATCAGGTTTGTTTTAGTGTACTCCAATCAACAGCCCCCATTACCATTAAAAGGAATGGAGTCATTAGCACTAATGGTTTTTAAATGGCACCCAGAATTATGTTGCACGAAGCACAATTTCACAACATTCTGGGTTCATTTGTGTGAAAACAAGGTCCAATCAGGCTGAAAAGTTACTGGAAGGTAGAATCTATTGAGTTGTAAGTGATCTGAATGTTTCATGATGATAGCACTTTCCTAAGGGGGTCAAACCATGTCCCAAAGGTCACCGGATCTGGTGTCAATTTAAAGAAGTAGTCCAGTTACACATTTGTGGGCTTATAACTTGGCTTCTGAATGTCCTAGAGAGATCAGGTTTGTTTTAGTATACTCCAATCAACAGCCCCTACAACCACAAAAAGGAATGGAGTCTTTAGCACTTATGGTTTTTAAATGGCACCCAGAATTATGTTGCACGAAGCACAATTTCACATCATTCTGGGTTCATTTGTGTGAAACAAGGTCCAATCAGGCTGAAACGTTACAGGAAGGTAGAATCTATTGAGTTGTAAGTGATCTGAACGTTTCATGATGATAGCACTTTCCTAAGGGGGTCAAACCATGTCCCAAAGGTCACCGGATCTGGTTTCACTTTAAAGAAGTAGTCCAGGTACACCTTTGTGGGCTTATAACTTGGCTTCTGAATATCCTAGAGAGGTCAGGTTTGTTTCAGAGTACTCCAATTAACAGCCCCCATTACCTTTAAAAGGAATGGAGTCATTAGCACTTATGGTTTTTAAATGGCACCCAGAATTATGTTGCACGAAGCACAATTTCACATCATTCTGGGTTCATTTGTGTGAAAACAAGGTCCAATCAGGCTGAAACGTTACAGGAAGGTAGAATCTATTGAGTTGTAAGTGATCTGAACGTTTCATGATGATAGCACTTTAATAAGGGGGTCAAACCATGTCCCAAAGGTCACCGGAACTGGTGTCAATTTAAAGAAGTAGTCCAGTTACACATTTGTGGGCTTATAACTTGGCTTCTGAATGTCCTAGAGAGATCAGAATTGTTTTAGTGTACTCCAATCAACAGCCCCTACAACCTCAAAAAGTAATGGAGTCATTAGCACTTATGGCTTTTAAATGGCACCCAGAATTATGTTGCACGAAGCACAATTTCACATCATTCTGGGTCCATTTGTGTGAAAACAAGGTCCAATCAGGCTGAAACGTTACAAGAAGGTAGAATCTATTGAGTTGTAAGTGATCTGAACGTTTCATGATGATCGCACATTCCTATAGGGGGTCAAACCATGTCCCAAAGGTCACCGGGCCTGGTGTCACTTTAAAGAAGTAGTCCAGTTACACCTTTGTGGGCTTATAACTTGGCTTCTGAATATCCTAGAGAGATCAGGTTTGTTTTAGAGTACTCCAATTAACAGCCCCCATTACCACTAAAAGGAATGGAGTCATTAGCACTTATGGTTTTTAAATGGCACCCAGAATTATGTTGCACGAAGCACAATTTCACATCATTCTGGGTTCATTTGTGTGAAAACAAGGTCCAATCAGGCTGAAACGTTACAGGAAGGTAGAATCTATTGAGTTGTAAGTAATCTGAATGTTTCATGATGATAGCACTTTCCTAAGGGGTCGAACCATGTCCCAAAGGTCACCGGATCTGGTGTCAATTTAAAGAAGTAGTCCAGTTACACATTTGTGGGCTTATAACTTGGCTTCTGAATGTCCTAGAGAGATCAGGTTTGTTTTAGTATACTCCAATCAACAGCCCCTACAACCACAAAAAGGAATGGAGTCATTAGCACTTATGGTTTTTAAATGGCACCCAGAATTATGTTGCACGAAGCACAATTTCACATCATTCTGGGTTCATTTGTGTGAAAACAAGGTCCAATCAGGCTGAAACGTTACAGGAAGGTAGAATCTATTGAGTTGTAAGTGATCTGAATGTTTCATGATGATAGCACTTTCCTAAGGGGGTC
Organism: Nothobranchius furzeri; assembly: GCF_043380555.1. Classification (NCBI taxonomy): domain Eukaryota; kingdom Metazoa; phylum Chordata; class Actinopteri; order Cyprinodontiformes; family Nothobranchiidae; genus Nothobranchius; species Nothobranchius furzeri. Next base: position 15,721,118 of record NC_091747.1, on the reverse strand, counting down.
AAACCATGTCCCAAAGGTCACCGGATCTGGTGTCAATTTAAAGAAGTAGTCTAGTTACACATTTGTGAGCTTATAACTTGGCTTCTGAATGTCCTAGAGAGATCAGGTTTGTTTTAGTATACTCCAATCAACAGCCCCTACAACCACAAAAAGGAATGGAGTCATTAGCACTTATGGTTTGTAAATGGCACCCAGAATTATGTTGCATGAAGACCAATTTCACATCATTCTGGGTTCATTTGTGTGAAAACAAGGTCCAATCAGGCTGAAACGTTACAGGAAGGTAGAATCTATTGAGTTGTAAGTGATCTGAATGTTTCATGATGATAGCACTTTCCTAAGGGGTCGAACCATGTCCCAAAGGTCACCGGATCTGGTGTCAATTTAAAGAAGTAGTCCAGTTACACATTTGTGGGCTTATAACTTGGCTTCTGAATGTCCTAGAGAGATCAGGTTTGTTTTAGTATACTCCAATCAACAGCCCCTACAACCACAAAAAGGAATGGAGTCATTAGCACTTATGGTTTTTAAATGGCACCCAGAATTATGTTGCACGAAGCACAATTTCACATCATTCTGGGTTCATTTGTGTGAAAACAAGGTCCAATCAGGCTGAAACGTTACACGAAGGTAGAATCTATTGAGTTGTAAGTGATCTGAACGTTTCATGATGATAGCACTTTCCTAAGGGGGTCAAACCATGTCCCAAATGTCACCGGATCTGGTGTCAATTTAAAGAAGTAGTCCAGTTACACATTTGTGGGCTTATAACTTGGCTTCTGAACGTCCTAGAGAGATCAGGTTTGTTTTAGTATACTCCAATCAACAGCCCCTACAACCACAAAAAGGAATGGAGTCATTAGCACTTATGGTTTGTAAATGGCACCCAGAATTATGTTGCACGAAGCACAATTTCACATCATTCTGGGTCCATTTGTGTGAAAACAAGGTCCAATCAGGCTGAAACGTTACAAGAAGGTAGAATCTATTGAGTTGTAAGTTATCTGAACATTTCAAGATGATCGCACATTCCTATAGGGGGTAAAACCATGTCCCACAGGTCACCGGGCCTGGTGTCACTTTAAAGAAGTAGTCAAGTTACACCTTTGTGGGCTTATAACTTGGCTTCTGAATATCCTAGAGAGGTCAGGTTTGTTTTAGAGTACTCCAATTAACAGCCCCTATTACAGCTAAAAGGAATGGAGTCATTAGCACTTATGGTTTTTAAATGGCACCCAGAATTATGTTGCACGAAGCACAATTTCACATCATTCTGGGTTCATTTGTGTGAAAACAAGGTCCAATCAGGCTGAAACGTTACAGGAAGGTAGAATCTATTGAGTTGTAAGTGATCTGAACGTTTCATGATGATAGCACTTTCCTAAGGGGGTCAAACCATGTCCCAAAGGTCACCGGATCTGGTGTCAATTTAAAGAAGTAGTCCAGTTACACATTTGTGGGCTTATAACTTGGCTTCTGAATGTCCTAGAGAGATCAGGTTTGTTTTATTGTACTCCAATCAACAGCCCCTACAACCTTAAAAAGGAATGGATACAAAAGCACTTATGGTTTTTAAATGGCACCCAGAATTATGTTGCACAAAGCACAATTTCACATAATTCTGGGTCCATTTGTGTGAAAACAAGGTCCAATCAGGCTGAAACGTTACAAGAAGGTAGAATCTATTGAGTTGTAAGTGATCTGAACGTTTCATGATGATCGCACATTCCTATAGGGGGTCAAACCATGTCCCAAAGGTCACCGGGCCTGGTGTCACTTTAAAGAAGTAGTCCAGTTACACCTTTGTGGGCTTATAACTTGGCTTCTGAACATCCTAGAGAGGTCAGGTTTGTTTTAGAGTACTCCAATTAACAGCCCCCATTACCACTGAAAGGAATGGAGTCATTAGCACTTATGGTTTTTAAATGGCACCCAGAATTATGTTGCACGAAGCACAATTTCACATCATTCTGGGTTCATTTGTGTGAAAACAAGGTCCAATCAGGCTGAAACGTTACAGGAAGGTAGAATCTATTGAGTTGTAAGTGATCTGAACGTTTCATGATGATAACACTTTCCTAAGGGGGTCAAACCATGTCCCAAAGGTCACCGGATCTGGTGTCAATTTAAAGAAGTAGTCCAGTTACACATTTGTGGGCTTATAACTTGGCTTCTGAATGTCCTAGAGAGATCATAATTGTTTTAGTGTACTCCAATCAACAGCCCCTACAACCTCAAAAAGGAATGGAGTCATTAGCACTTATGGTTTTTAAATGGCACCCAGAATTATGTTGGACGAAGCACAATTGCACATCATTCTGGGTCCATTTGTGTGAAAACAAGGTCCAATCAGGCTGAAACGTTACAAGAAGGTAGAATCTATTGAGTTGTAAGTGATCTGAATGTTTCATGATGATCGCACATTCCTATAGGGGGTCAAACCATGTCCCAAAGGTCACCGGGCCTGGTGTCACTTTAAAGAAGTAGTCCAGTTACACCTTTGTGGGCTTATAACTTGGCTTCTGAATATCCTAGAGAGATCAGGTTTGTTTTAGAGTACTCCAATTAACAGCCCCCATAACCACTAAAAGGAATAGAGTAATTAGCACTTATGGTTTTTAAATGGCACCCAGAATTATGTTGCACGAAGCACAAATTCACATCATTCTGGGTTCATTTGTGTGAAAACAAGGTCCAATCAGGCTGAAACGTTACAGGAAGGTAGAATCTATTGAGTTGTAAGTGATCTGAATATTTCATGATGATAGCACTTTCCTAAGGGGTCTTACCATGTCCCAAAGGTCACCGGATCTGGTGTCAATTTAAAGAAGTAGTCCAGTTACACATTTGTGGGCTTATAACTTGGCTTCTGAATGTCCTAGAGAGATCAGGTTTGTTTTAGAGTACTCCAATCAACAGCCCCTACAACCACAAAAAGGAATGGAGTCATTAGCACTTATGGTTTTTAAATGGCACCCAGAATTATGTTGCACGAAGCACAATTTCACATCATTCTGGGTTCATTTGTGTGAAAACAAGGTCCAATCAGGCTGAAACGTTACAGGAAGGTAGAATCTATTGAGTTGTAAGTGATCTGAACGTTTCATGATGATAGCACTTTCCTAAGGGGGTCAAACCATGTCCCAAAGGTCACCGGATCTGGTGTCAATTTAAAGAAGTAGTCCAGTTACACATTTGTGGGCTTATAACTTGGCTTCTGAATGTCCTAGAGAGATCATAATTGTTTTAGTGTACTCCAATCAACAGCCCCTACAACCTCAAAAAGGAATGGAGTCATTAGCACTTATGGTTTTTAAATGGCACCCAGAATTATGTTGGACGAAGCACAATTGCACATCATTCTGGGTCCATTTGTGTGAAAACAAGGTCCAATCAGGCTGAAACGTTACAAGAAGGTAGAATCTATTGAGTTGTAAGTGATCTGAACGTTTCATGATGATCGCACATTCCTATAGGGGGTCAAACCATGTCCCAAAGGTCACCGGGCCTGGTGTCACTTTAAAGAAGTAGTCCAGTTACACCTTTGTGGGCTTATAACTTGGCTTCTGAATATCCTAGAGAGATCAGGTTTGTTTTAGAGTACTCCAATTAACAGCCCCCATAACCACTAAAAGGAATAGAGTCATTAGCACTTATGGTTTTTAAATGGCACCCAGAATTATGTTGCACGAAGCACAAATTCACATCATTCTGGGTTCATTTGTGTGAAAACAAGGTCCAATCAGGCTGAAACGTTACAGGAAGGTAGAATCTATTGAGTTGTAAGTGATCTGAATATTTCATGATGATAGCACTTTCCTAAGGGGTCGCACCATGTCCCAAAGGTCACCGGATCTGGTGTCAATTTAAAGAAGTAGTCCAGTTACACATTTGTGGGCTTATAACTTGGCTTCTGAATGTCCTAGAGAGATCAGGTTTGTTTTAGTATACTCCAATCAACAGCCCCTACAACCACAAAAAGGAATGGAGTCATTAGCACTTATGGTTTTTAAATGGCACCCAGAATTATGTTGCACGAAGCACAATTTCACATCATTCTGGGTTCATTTGTGTGAAAACAAGGTCCAATCAGGCTGAAACGTTACAGGAAGGTAGAATCTATTGAGTTGTAAGTGATCTGAACGTTTCATGATGATAGCACTTTCCTAAGGGGGTCAAACCATGTCCCAAAGGTCACCGGATCTGGTGTCAATTTAAAGAAGTAGTCCAGTTACACATTTGTGAGCTTATAACTTGGCTTCTGAATGTCCTAGAGAGATCAGGTTTGTTTTAGAATACTCCAATCAACAGCCCCTACAACCACAAAAAGGAATGGAGTCATTAGCACTTATGGTTTGTAAATTGCTCCCAGAATTATGTTGCACGAAGCACAATTTCACATCATTCTGGGTTCATTTGTGTGAAAACAAGGTCCAATCAGATTGAAACGTTACAGGAAGGTAGAATCTATTGAGTTGTAAGTGATCTGAACGTTTCATGATGATAGCACTTTCCTAAGGGGGTCGAACCATGTCCCAAAGGTCATCGGATCTGGTGTCAATTTAAAGTAGTCCAGTTACACATTTGTGGGCTTATAACTTGGCTTCTGAATGTCCTAGAGAGGTCAGGTTTGTTTTCTTATAACTTGGCTTCTGAATGTCCTAGAGAGATCAGGTTTGTTTTAGTGTACTCCAATTAACAGCCCCTACAACCACTAAAAGGAATGGAGTCATTAACACTTATGGTTTGTAAATGGCACCCAGAATTATGTTGCACGAAGCACAATTTCACATCATTCTGGGTTCATTTGTGTGAAAACAAGGTCCAATCAGGCTGAAACGTTACAGGAAGGTAGAATCTATTGAGTTGTAAGTGATCTGAACGTTTCATGATGATAGCGCTTTCCTAAGGGGGTCAAACCATGTCCCAAAGGTCACCGGATCTGGTGTCAATTTAAAGAAGTAGTCCAGTTACACATTTGTGGGCTTATAACTTGGCTTCTGAATGTCCTAGAGTGATCAGGTTTGTTTCAGAGTACTCCAATCAACAGCCCCTACAACCACAAAAAGGAATGGAGTCATTAGCACTTATGGTTTGTAAATGGCACCCAGAATTATGTTGCACGAAGCACAATTTCACATCATTCTGGGTCCATTTGTGTGAAAACAAGGTCCAATCAGGCTGAAACGTTACAAGAAGGTAGAATCTATTGAGTTGTAAGTGATCTGAACGTTTCATGATGATCGCACATTCCTAAGGGGGTCAAACCATGTCCCAAAGGTCACCGGGCCTGGTGTCACTTTAAAGAAGTAGTCCAGTTACACCTTTGTGGGCTTAAAACTTGGCTTCTGAATATCTTAGAGAGGTCAGGTTTAATTTAGAGTACTCCAATTAACAGCCCCCATTACTCCAAAAAGGAATGGAGTCATTAGCACTTATGGTTTGTAAATGGCACCCAGAATTATGTTGCACGAAGCACAATTTCACATCATTCTGGGTCCATTTGTGTGAAAACAAGGTCCATTCAGGCTGAAACGTTACAAGAAGGTAGAATCTATTGAGTTGTAAGTGATCTGAACGTTTCATGATGATCGCAGATTCCTATAGGGGGTCAAACCATGTCCCAAAGGTCACCGGGCCTGGTGTCACTTTAAAGAAGTAGTCCAGTTACACCTTTGTGGGTTTAAATTTGGCTTCTGAATATCCTAGAGAGGTCAGGTTTAATTTAGAGTACTCCAATTAACAGCCCCCATTACCCCAAAAAGGAATGGAGTCATTAGCACTTATGGTTTTTAAATGGCACCCAGAATTATGTTGCACAAAGCACAATTTCACATCATTCTGAGTTCATTTGTGTGAAAACAAGGTCCAATCAGGCTGAAACCTTACAAGAAGGTAGAATCTATTGAAATGTAAGTGATCTGAACGTTTCATGATGATAGCACTTTCCTAAGGGGGTCAAACCATGTCCCAAAGGTCACCGGATCTGGTGTCAATTTAAAGAAGTAGTCCAGTTACACATTTGTGGGCTTATAACTTGGCTTCTGAATGTCCTAGAGAGATCAGGCTTGTTTTAGTGTACTCCAATCAACAGCCCCTACAACCACAAAAAGGAATGGAGTCATTAGCACTTATGGTTTGTAAATGGCACCCAGAATTATGTTGCACAAAGCACAATTTCACATCATTCTGGGTCCATTTGTGTGAAAACAAGGTCCAATCAGGCTGAATCGTTACAAGAAGGTAGAATCAATTGAGTTGTAAGTGATCTGAACGTTTCATGATGATAGCACTTTCCTAAGGGGGTCAAACCATGTCCCAAAGGTCACCGGATCTGGTGTCAATTTATAGAAGTAGTCCAGTTACATATTTGTGGGCTTATAACTTGGCTTCTCAATGTCCTAGAGAGGTCAGGTTTGTTTTGAGAGTACTCCCATTAACAGCCCCTATTACCTCAAAAAGGAATGGAGTCATTAGCACTTATGGTTTTTAAATGGCACCCAGATTTATGTTGCACGAAGCACAATTTCACATTATTCTGGGTCCATTTGTGTGACAACAAGGCCCAATCAGGCTGAAACGTTACAGGAAGGTAGAATCTATTGAGTTGTAAGTGATCTGAACGTTTTATGATGATAGCACTTTCCTAAGGGGGTCAAACCATGTCCTAAAGGTCACCGGATCTGGTGTCACTTTAAAGAAGTAGTCCAGTTACACATTTGTGGGCTTATAACTTGGCTTCTGAATATCCTAGAGAGGTCAGGTTTGTTTTAGAGTACTCCAATTAACAGCCCCTATTACCTCAAAAAGGCATGGAGTCATTAGCACTTATGGTTTTTAAATGGCACCCAGAATTATGTTGCACAAAGCACAATTTCACATCATTCTGGGTCCATTTGTGTGAAAACAAGGTCCAATTAGGCTGTAACGTTACAAGAAGGTAGAATCTATTGAGTTGTAAGTGATCTGAACGTTTCATGATGATTGCACATTCCTAAGTGAGTCAAACCATGTCCCAAAGGTCACCGGATCTGGTGTCACTTTAAAGAAGTAGTCCAGTTACACATTTGTGGGCTTATAACTTGGCTTCTGAATGTCCTAGAGAGATCAGGTTTGTTTTAGTGTACTCCAATCAACAGCCCCTACAACCACAAAAAGGAATGGAGTCATTAGCACTTATGGTTTGTAAATGGCACCCAGAATTATGTTGCACGAAGCACAATTTCACATCATTCTGGGTCCATTTGTGTGAAAACAAGGTCCAATCAGGCTGAAACGTTATAAGAAGGTAGAATCTATTGAGTTGTAAGTGATATGAATGTTTCATGATGATCGCACATTCCTATAGGGGGTCAAACCATGTCCCAAAGGTCACCGGGCCTGGTGTCACTTTAAAGAAGTAGTCCAGTTACACCTTTGTGGGCTTATAACTTGGCTTCTGAATGTCCTAGAGAGATCAGGTTTGTTTTAGTGTACTCCAATCAACAGCCCCTACAACCACAAAAAGGAATGGAGTCATTAACACTTATGGTTTGTAAATGGCACCCAGAATTATGTTGCACGAAGCACAATTTCACATCATTCTGGGTCCATTTGTGTGAAAACAAGGTCCATTCAGGCTGAAACGTTACAAGAAGGTAGAATCTATTGAGTTGTAAGTGATCTGAACGTTTCATGATGATCGCACATTCCTATAGGGGGTCAAACCATGTCCCAAAGGTCACCGGGCCTGGTGCCACTTTAAAGAAGTAGTCCAGTTACACCTTTGTGGGCTTATAACTTGGCTTCTGAATGTCCTAGAGAGGTCAGGCTTGTTTTAGTGTACTCCAATCAACAGCCCCTACAGCCACAAAAAGGAATGGAGTCATTAGCACTTATGGTTTGTAAATGGCACCCAGAATTATGTTGCACAAAGCACAATTTCACATCATACTGGGTTCATTTGTGTGAAAACAAGGTCCAATATGGCTGAAATGTTACAGGAAGGTAGAATCTATTGAGTTGTAAGTGATCTGAACATTTCATGATGATAGCACTTTCCTAAGGGGGTCAAACCATGTCCCAAAGGTCACCGGATCTGGTGTCAATTTAAAGAAGTAGTCCAGTTACACATTTGTGGGCTTATAACTTGGCTTCTGAATGTCCTAGAGTGATCAGGTTTGTTTCAGAGTACTCCAATCAAGAGCCCCTACAACCACAAAAAGGAATGGAGTCATTAGCACTTATGGTTTTTAAATGGCACCCAGATTTATGTTGCACGAAGCACAATTTCACATCATTCTGGGTCCATTTGTGTGAAAACAAGGTCCATTCAGGCTGAAACGTTACAAGAAGGTAGAATCTATTGAGTTGTAAGTGATCTGAACGTTTCATGATGATCGCACATTCCTATAGGGGGTCAAACCATGTCCCAAAGGTCACCGGGCCTGGTGCCACTTTAAAGAAGTAGTCCAGTTACACCTTTGTGGGCTTATAACTTGGCTTCTGAATGTCCTAGAGAGGTCAGGTTGTTTTAGTGTACTCCAATCAACAGCCCCTACAGCCACAAAAAGGAATGGAGTCATTAGCACTTATGGTTTGTAAATGGCACCCAGAATTATGTTGCACGAAGCACAATTTCACATCATTCTGGGTTCATTGGTGTGAAAACAAGGTCCAATAAGGCTGAAACGTTACAAGAAGGTAGAATCTATTGAGCTGTAAGTGATCTGAACGTTTCATGATGATCGCACATTCCTAAGGGGGTCAAACCATGTCCCAAAGGTCACCAGGCCTGGTGTCACTTTAAAGAAGTAGTCCAGTTACACCTTTGTGGGCTTATAACTTGGTTTCTGAATATCCTAGAGAGGTCAGGTTTAATTTAGAGTACTCCAATTAACAGCCCCCATTACACCAAAAAGGAATGGAGTCATTAGCACTTATGGTTTTTAAATGGCACCCAGAATTATGTTGCACGAAGCACAATTTCACATCATTCTGGGTTCATTTGTGTGAAAACAAGGTCCAATCAGGCTGAAACGTTACAGGAAGGTAGAATCTATTTAGTTGTAAGTGATCTGAACGTTTCATGATGATAGCACTTTCCTAAGGGGGTAAAACCATGTTCCAAAGGTAACCGGATCGGTGTCAATTTAAAGAAGTAGTCCAGTTACACATTTGTGGGCTTTTCACTTGGCTTCTGAATGTCCTAGAGAGATCAGGTTTGTTTTAGTGTACTCCAATCAACAGCCCCTACAACCACAAAAAGGAATGGAGTCATTAGCACTTATGGTTTGTAAATGGCACCCAGAATTATGTTGCACGAAGCACAATTTCACATCATTCTTGGTTCATTTGTGTGAAAACAAGGTCCAATCAGGCTGAAACGTTACAGGAAGGTAGAATCTATTGAATTGTAAGTGATCTGAATGTTTCATGATGATTGCACATTCCTAAGTGGGTCAAACCATGTCCCAAAGGTCACCGGGCCTGGTGTCACTTTAAAGAAGTAGTCCAGTTACACCTTTGTGGGCTTATAACTTGGCTTCTGAATGTCCTAGAGGGATCAGGTTTGTTTTAGTGTACTCCAATCAACAGCCCCTACATCCACAAAAAGGAATGGAGTCATTAGCACTTATGGTTTGTAAATGGCACCCAGAATTATATTGCACGAAGCACAATTTCACATCATTCTGGGTCCATTTGTGTGAAAAGAATGTCCATTCAGGCTGAAACGTTTCTAAGAAGGTAGAATCTATTGAGTTGTAAGTGATCTGAACGTTTCATGATGATCGCACATTCCTATAGGGGGTCAAACTATGTCCCAAAGGTCACCGGGCCTGGTGTCACTTTAAAGAAGTAGTGCAGTTACACCTTTGTGGGCTTATAACTTGGCTTCTGAATGTCCTAGAGAGGTCAGGCTTGTTTTAGTGTACTCCAATCAACAGCCCCTACAGCCACAAAAAGGAATGGAGTCATTAGCACTTATGGTTTGTAAATGGCACCCAGAATTATGTTGCATGAAGCACAATTTCACATCATTCTGGGTCCATTTGTGTGAAAACAAGGTCCAATCAGGCTGAAACGTTACAAGAAGGTAGAATCTATTGAGTTGTAAGTGATCTGAACGTTTCATGATGATCGCACATTCCTAAGGGGGTCAAACCATGTCCCAAAGGTCACCGGGCCTGGTGTCACTTTAAAGAAGTAGTCCAGTTACACCTTTGTGGGCTTATAACTTGGCTTCTGAATATCCTAGAGAGGTCAGGTTTAATTTAGAGTACTCCAGTTAACAGCCCCCATTACCCCAAAAAGGAATGGAGTCATTAGAACTTATGGTTTTTAAATGGCACCCAGAATTATGTTGCACGAAGCACAATTTCACATCATTCTGGGTTCATTTGTGTGAAAACAAGGTCCAATCAGGCTGAAACGTTACAGGAAGGTAGAAACTATTGAGTTTTAAGTGATCTGAACGTTTCATGATGATAGCACTTTCCTATAGGGGGTCAAACCATGTCCCAAAGCTCACTGGATTGGTGTCAATTTAAAGAAGTAGTCCAGTTACACATTTGTTGGCTTATAACTTGGCTTCTGAATGTCCTAGAGAGATCAGGTTTGTTTTAGTGTACTCCAATCAACAGCCCCTACAACCACAAAAAGGAATGGAGTCATTAGCACTTATGGTTTGTAAATGGCACCCAGAATTATGTTGCACGAAGCACAATTTCACATCATTCTGGGTCCATTTGTGTGAAAACAAGGTCCAATCAGGCTGAAACGTTACAAGAAGGTAGAATCTATTGAGTTGTAAGTGATCTGAACATTTCATGATGATCGCACATTCCTACAGGGGGTCAAACCATGTCCCAAAGGTCACCGGGCCTGGTGCCACTTTAAAGAAGTAGTCCAGTTACACCTTTGTGGGCTTATAACTTGGCTTCTGAATATCCTAAAGAGGTCAGGTTTGTTTTAGAGTACTCCAATTAACAGTCCCCATTACCCCAAAAAGGAATGGAGTCATTAGCACTTATGGTTTTTAAATGGCACCCAGAATTATGTTGCACAAAGCACAATTTCACATCATTCTGGGTTCATTTGTGTGAAAACAAGGTCCAATCAGGCTGAAACGTTACACGAAGGTAGAATCTATTGAGTTGTAAGTGATCTGAACGTTTCATGATGATAGCACTTTCCTAAGGGTGTCAATCCATGTCCTAAAGGTCACCGGATCTGGTGTCACTTTAAAGAAGTAGTCCAGTTACACATTTGTGGGCTTATAACTTGGCTTCTGAATATCCTAGAGAGGTCAGGTTTGTTTTAGAGTACTCAAATTAACAGCCCCTATTACCTCAAAAAGGAATGGAGTCATTAGCACTTATGGTTTTTAAATGGCACCCAGAATTATGTTGCACGAAGCACAATTTCACATCATTCTGGGTCCATTTGGGTGAAAACAAGGTCCAATCAGGCTGAAACGTTACAAGAAGGTAGAATCTATTGAGTTGTAAGTGATCTGAACGTTTCATGATGATCGCACATTCCTAAGTGGGTCAAACCATGTCCCAAAAGTCACCGGATCTGGTGTCACTTTAAAGAAGTAGTCCAGTTACACATTTGTGGGCTTATAACTTGGCTTCTGAATGTCCTAGAGAGATCAGGTTTGTTTTAGTGTACTCCAATCAACAGCCCCTTCAACCACAAAAAAGAATGGAGTCATTAGAATTTATGGTTTGTAAATGGCACCCAGAATTATGTTGCACGAAGCACAATTTCACATCATTCTGGGTCCATTTGTGTGAAAACAAGGTCCAATCAGGCTGAAACGTTACAAGAAGGTAGAATCTATTGAGTTGTAAGTGATATGAACGTTTCATGATGATCGCACATTCCTATAGGGGGTCAAATCATGTCCCAAAGGTCAACGGGCCTGGTGTCAATGTAAAGAAGTAGTCCAGTTACACATTTGTGGGCTTATAACTTGGCTTCTGAATGTCCTAGAGTGATCAGGTTTGTTTCAGAGTACTACAATCAACAGCCCCTACAACCACAAAAAGGAATGGAGTCATTAGCACTTATGGTTTTTAAATGGCACCCAGAATTATGTTGCACGAAGCACAATTTCACATCATTCTGGGTTCATTTATGTGAAAACAAGGTCCAGTCAGGCTGAAACGTTACAAGAAGGTAGAATCTATTGAGTTGTAAGTGATATGAACGTTTCATGATGATCGCACATTCCTCTAGGGGGTCAAACCATGTCCCAAAGGTCACCGGGCCTGGTGTCACTTTAAATAAGTAGTCCAGTTACACGTTTGTGGGCTTATAACTTGGCTTCTGAAGATCCTATAGAGGTCAGGCTTGTTTTAGTGTACTCCAATAAACAGCCCCTACAGCCACAAAAAGGAATGGAGTCATTAGCACTTATGGTTTGTAAATGGCACCCAGAATTATGTTGCACGAAGCACAATTTCACATCATTCTGGGTCCATTTGTGTGAAAACAAGGTCCAATCAGGCTGAAACATTACAAGAAGGTAGAATCTATTGAGTTTTAAGTGATCTGAACGTTTCATGATGATCGCACATTCCTAAGGGGGTCAAACCATGTCCCAAAGGTCACTGGGCCTGGTGTCACTTTAAAGAAGTAGTCCAGTTACACCTTTGTGGGCTTATAACTTGGCTTCTGAATATCCTAGAGAGGTCAGGTTTAATTTAGAGTACTCCAATTAACAGCCCCCATTACCCCAAAAAGGAATGGAGTCATTAGCACTAATGGGTTGTAAATGGCACCCAGAATTATGTGGCACGAAGCACAAGTTCACATCATTCTGGGTCCATTTGTGTGAAAACAAGGTCCAATCAGTCTGAAACGTTACAGGAAGGTGGAATCTATTGAGTTGTAAGTGATCTGAACGTTTCATGATGATAGCACTTTCCTAAGGGGGTCAAACCATGTCCCAAAGGTCACCGGATCTGGTGTCAATTTAAAGAAGTAGTCCAGTTACACATTTGTGGGCGTATAACTTGGCTTCTGATTGTCCTAGATAGATCATGTAGATAGATCATAAGTGCTAATGACTCCATTCTTTTTTGTGGTAATGGGGGCTTATAATTGGAGTACTCTAAAACAAACCTGACCTCTCTAGGATATTCAGAAGCCAAGTTATAAGCCCACAAAGGTGTAACTGGACTACTTCTTTAAAGTGACACCAGGCCCGGTGACCTTTGGGACATGGTTTGACCCCCTATAGGAATGTGCGATCATCATGAAACGTTCAGATCACTTACAACTCAATAGATTCTACCTTCTTAGAAACGTTTCAGCCTGAATGGACATTCTTTTCACACAAATGGACCCAGAATGATGTGAAATTGTGCTTCGTGCAACATAATTCTGGGTGCCATTTACAAACCATAAGTTCTAATGACTCCATTCTTTTTTGTGGTTGTAGGGGCTGTTGATTGGAGTACACTAAAACAAACCTGATCTCTCTAGGACATTCAGAAGCCAAGTTATAAGCCCACAAAGGTGTAACTGGACTACTTCTTTAAAGTGACACCAGGCCCGGTGACCTTTGGGACATGGTTTGACCCCCTATAGGATTGTGCGATCATCATGAAACGTTCATATCACTTAAAACTCAATTGATTTTACCTTCTTGTAACGTTTCAGCCTAATTGGACCTTGTTTTCACACAAATGAACCCAGAATGATGTGAAATTGTGCTTTGTGCAACATAATTCTGGGTGCCATTTAAAAACCATAAGTGCTAATGACTCCATTCCTTTTTGGGGTAATGGGGGCTGTTAATTGGAGTACTCTAAAACAAACCTGACCTCTGTAGGATATTCAGAAGCCAAGTTATAAGCCCACAAAGGTGTAACTGGACTACTTCTTTAAAGTGACACCAGGCCCGGTGACCTTTGGGACATGGTTTGACCCCCTATAGGAATGTGCGATCATCATGAAACTTTTAGATCACTTACAACTCAACAGATTCTACCTTCTTGTAACGTTTCAGCCTGACTGGACCTTGTTTTCACACAAATGGACCCAGAATGATGTGAAATTGTGCTTCGTGCAACATAATTCTGGGTGCCATTTAAAAGCCATAAGTGCTAATGACTCCATTCCTTTTTGTAGTTGTAGGGGCTGTTGATTGGAGTACACTAAAAAAAACTGATCTCTCTAGGACATTCAGAAGCCAAGTTATATGTCCACAAATGTGTAACTGGACTACTTCTTTAAATTGACACCAGATCCGGTGACCTCTGGGACATGGTTTGACCCCCTTAGGAAAGTGCTATCATCATGAAACGTTCAGATCACTTACAACTCAATAGTTTCTACCTTCCTGTAACGTTTCAGCCTGATTGGACCTTGTTTTCACACAAATGAACCCAGAATGATGTGAAATTGTGCTTTGTGCAACATAATTCTGGGTGCCATTTAAAAACCATAAGTGCTAATGACTCCATTTCTTTTTGTGGTTGTAGGGGCTGTTTATTGAAGTACACTAAAACAAGCCTGACCTCTCTAGGACATTCAGAAGCCAAGTTATAAGCCCACAAATGTGTAACTGGACTACTTTAAAGTGGCACCAGGCCCGGTGACCTTTGGGACATGGTTTGACCCCCTTAGGAATGTGCTATCATTATGAAACGTTCAGATCACTTACAACTCAATAGATTCTACCTTCCTGTAACGTTTCAGCCTGATTGGACCTTGTTTTCACACAAATGAACCCAGAATGATGTGAAATTGTGCTTCGTGCAACATAATTCTGGGTGCCATTTAAAAACCATAAGTGCTAATGACTCCATTCCTTTTTGTGGTTTTAGGGGCTGTTGATTGGAGTACACTAAAACAAACCTGATCTCTCTAGGACATTCAGAAGCCAAGTTATAAGCCCACAAATGTGTAACTGGACTACTTTTTTAAATTGACACCGATCCGGTGACCTTTGGGACATGGTTTTACCTCCTTAGGAAAGTGCTATCATCATGAAACGTTCAGATCACTTACAACTCAATAGATTCTACCTTCCTGTAACGTTTCAGTCTGATTGGACCTTGTTTTCACACAAATGAACCCAGAATGATGTGAAATTGTGCTTCGTGCAACATAATTCTGGGTGCCATTTAAAAACCATAAGTGCTAATGACTCCATTCCTTTTTGTGGTTTTAGGGGCTGTTGATTGGAGTACACTAAAACAAACCTGATCTCTCTAGGACATTCAGAAGCCAAGTTATGAGCCCACAAATGTGTAACTGGACTACTTTTTTAAATTGACACCGATCCGGTGACCTTTGGGACATTGTTTTACCTCCTTAGGAAAGTGCTATCATCATGAAACGTTCAGATCACTTACAACTCAATAGATTCTACCTTCCTGTAACGTTTCAGTCTGATTGGACCTTGTTTTCACACAAATGAACCCAGAATGATGTGAAATTTTGCTTCGTGCAACATAATTCTGGGTGCCATTTAAAAACCATAAGTGCTAATGACTCCATTCCTTTTTAGGGTAATGGGGGCTGTTAATTGGAGTACTCTAAATTAAACCTGACCTCTCTAGGATATTCAGAAGCCAAGTTATAAGCCCACAAAGGTGTAACTGGACTACTTCTTTAAAGTGACACCAGGCCCGGTGACCTTTGGGACATGGTTTGACCACCTTAGGAATGTGCGATCATCATGAAACGTTCAGATCACTTACAACTCAATAGATTCTACCTTCTTGTAACGTTTCAGCCTGATTGGACCTTGTTTTCACACAAATGGACCCAGAATGATGTGAAATTGTGCTTCGTGCAACATAATTCTGGGCGCCATTTACAAACCATAAGTGCTAATGACTCCATTCCTTTTTGTGGCTGTAGGGGCTGTTTATTGGAGTACACTAAAACAAGCCTGACCTCTATAGGACATTCAGAAGCCAAGTTATAAGCCCACAAAGGTGTAACTGGACTACTTATTTAAAGTGACACCAGGCCCGGTGACCTTTGGGACATGGTTTGACCCCCTATAGGAATGTGCGATCATCATGAAACGTTTAGATCACTTACAACTCAATAGATTCTACCTTCTTGTAATGTTTCAGCCTGATTGGACCTTGTTTTCACACAAATGAACCCAGAATGATGTGAAATTGTGCTTCGTGCAACATAATTCTGGGTGCCATTTAAAAACCATAAGTGCTAATGACTCCATTCCTTTTTGTGGTTGTAGGGGCTGTTGATTGTAGTCCTCTGAAACAAACCTGATCACTCTAGGACATTCAGAAGCCAAGTTATAAGCCCACAAATGTGTAACTGGACTACTTCTTTACATTGACACCAGGCCCGTTCACCTTTGGGACATGATTTGACCCCCTATAGGAATGTGCGATCATCATGAAACGTTCATATCACTTACAACTCAATAGATTCTACCTTCTTGTAACGTTTCAGCCTGATTGGACCTTGTTTTCACACAAATGGACCCAGAATGATGTGAAATTGTGCTTCGTGCAACATAATTCTGGGTGCCATTTAAAAACCATAAGTTCTAATGACTCCATTCTTTTTTGTGGTTGTAGGGGCTGTTGATTGGAGTACACTAAAACAAACCTGATCTCTCTAGGACATTCAGAAGCCAAGTTATAAGCCCACAAATGTGTAACTGGACTACTTCTTTAAAGTGACACCAGATCCGGTGACTTTTGGGACATGGTTTGACCCACTTAGGAATGTGCGATCATCATGAAACGTTCAGATCACTTACAACTCAATAGATTCTACCTTCTTGTAACGTTTCAGCCTGATTGGACCTTGTTTTCACCCAAATGGACCCAGAATGATGTGAAATTGTGCTTCGTGCAATATAATTCTGGGTGCCATTTAAAAACCATAAGTGCTAATGACTCCATTCCTTTTTGAGGTAATAGGGGCTGTTAATTTGAGGACTCTAAAACAAACCTGACCTCTCTAGGATATTCAGAAGCCAAGTTATAAGCCCACAAATGTGTAACTGGACTACTTCTTTAAAGTGACACCAGATCCGGTGACCTTTAGGACATGGATTGACACCCTTAGGAAAGTGCTATCATCATGAAACGTTCAGATCACTTACAACTCAATAGATTCTACCTTCCTGTAACGTTTCAGTCTGATTGGACCTTGTTTTCACACAAATGAACCCAGAATGATGTGAAATTGTGCTTCGTGCAACATAATTCTGGGTGCCATTTAAAAACCATAAGTGCTAATGACTCCATTCCTTTTTGTGGTTTTAGGGGCTGTTGATTGGAGTACACTAAAACAAACCTGATCTCTCTAGGACATTCAGAAGCCAAGTTATGAGCCCACAAATGTGTAACTGGACTACTTTTTTAAATTGACACCGATCCGGTGACCTTTGGGACATGGTTTTACCTCCTTAGGAAAGTGCTATCATAATGAAACGTTCAGATCACTTACAACTCAATAGATTCTACCTTCCTGTAACGTTTCAGTCTGATTGGACCTTGTTTTCACACAAATGAACCCAGAATGATGTGAAATTTTGCTTCGTGCAACATAATTCTGGGTGCCATTTAAAAACCATAAGTGCTAATGACTCCATTCCTTTTTAGGGTAATGGGGGCTGTTAATTGGAGTACTCTAAATTAAACCTGACCTCTCTAGGATATTCAGAAGCCAAGTTATAAGCCCACAAAGGTGTAACTGGACTACTTCTTTAAAGTGACACCAGGCCCGGTGACCTTTGGGACATGGTTTGACCACCTTAGGAATGTGCGATCATCATGAAACGTTCAGATCACTTACAACTCAATAGATTCTACCTTCTTGTAACGTTTCAGCCTGATTGGACCTTGTTTTCACACAAATGGACCCAGAATGATGTGAAATTGTGCTTCGTGCAACATAATTCTGGGCGCCATTTACAAACCATAAGTGCTAATGACTCCATTCCTTTTTGTGGCTGTAGGGGCTGTTTATTGGAGTACACTAAAACAAGCCTGACCTCTATAGGACATTCAGAAGCCAAGTTATAAGCTCCTCCTTGAACCGTCACCTTATCGTGGTGGAGGAGTTTGAGTGCCCTAATGATCCTAGGAGCTATGTTGTCTGGGGCACTTAGTGCCCCTGGTAGGGTCTCCCATGACAAATTGGTCTTAGGTGAAGGGTGAGACAAAGAACGGTTCGAAGGATCTTTCATGGCGGTGAAAACGAAGAGTCGGAGTACCCGGCCCGGAGGGTTACCGGGGTCCCACCCTGGAGCCAGGCCTGGGGTTGGGGCCCGTGAGCGAGCGCCTGGTGGCCGGGCTTTCGCCCATGGGGCCCGGCCGGGCCCAGCCCGAACCGGATACATGGGCTCGTCCAACTGTGGACCCACCACCCGCAGGAGGAACATGAAGGGTCCAGTGCAGTGTGGATCGGGGGGCAGACCAAGGCGGGAGCCTTGGCGGTCCAATCCCCGGACAAGGAAACTAGTTTTTGGGACATGGAACGTCACCTCGCTGGCGGGGAAGGAGCCGGAGCTTGTGGCAGAGGTTGAGCGGTACCGGCTTGATATAGTCGGACTCACCTCGACACATTGCATTGGCTCTGGAACCCGAGACCTGGAGAGGGGTTGGACACTCTACTTTGCTGGAGTTGCTCCGGGTGAGAGGCGGAGGGCTGGGGTTGGCTTTTTGTTAGCCCCGAGACTCTCTGCCTGTGTGTTGGGGTTTACCCCGGGGGACAAGAGGGTAGCTTCCTTGCGCCTTCGGGTCGGGGAACGGGTCCTGACTGTTGTTTGTGCTTATGGGCCAAATATCAGTTCAGAGTACCCACCCTTTTTGGAGTCCCTGGGACGAGTGCTAGATAGTACTCCATCAGGGGACTCCATTGTCCTGCTGGGGGACTTCAATGCTCACGTGGGCAATGACAGCTTGACCTGGAGGGGTGTGATTGGGAGGAACGGCCCACCTGATCAGAACTCGAGCGGTGTTTTGTTATTGGACTTCTGTGCAAGCCGCAGTTTGGCCATAACGAACACCATGTTCGAACATAAGGATGCCCACCGGTACACTTGGTACCAGGGCAGCCTAGGTCACAGGTCGATGATAGATTTTGTAGTCGTATCATCTGACCTGCGACCGTATGTTTTGGACACCCGAGTGAAGAGAGGGGCGGAGCTGTCAACTGATCACCACCTGGTGGTGAGTTGGATCAGATGGCAAGGGAACATGCCGCGTAGACCTGGCAGACCCAAACGCATAGTGAGGGTCTGCTGGGAACGCCTGGCAGAAGAACCTGTCAAAACGGTCTTCAACTCCCACCTCCGGCAGAGCTTTGACCACGTCCCGAGAGCAGTGGGGGACATTGAGTCCGAGTGGGCCTTGTTCCACTCTGCGATTGTCGAGGCGGCTGTTGCTAGCTGTGGCCGTAAGGTGGCCGGTGCCAGTCGTGGTGGCAACCCCCGTACCCGCTGGTGGACACCAGAGGTTCGGGGAGCCGTCAGGCTGAAGAAGGAGGCCTACAGGGCGTGGCTGGTCTGTGGGTCTCCGGAGGCAGCAGACAGGTACCGGATAGCCAAGCGGGGTGCAGCAGTGGCAGTTGCCGAGGCAAAATCTCGGGCGTGGGAGGAGTTTGGTGAGGCCATGGAGAAAGACTATCGATCGGCTCCAAAGAGGTTCTGGCAAACTGTCCGGCGCCTCAGGAGAGGAAGGCAGCAACTCGCTCACACTGTTTACAGTGGGGATGGGGAGCTGCTGACGTCAACTGAGGCTATAGTCGGACGGTGGAAGGAATACTTTGAGGAGCTCCTCAATCCCACCAATGCGCATTCCGAGGAGGAACCAGAGCTGGGAGGCCTGGGGATGGACTGTCCGATCTCGGGGGCAGAAGTTGCTGAGGTAGTCAAACAACTACACAGCGGCGGAGCCCCGGGGGCGGATGAGGTTCGTCCTGGGTATCTCAAGGCTATGGATGTTGTAGGGCTGTCATGGTTGACACGTCTCTACAACATTGCGTGGTCATCGGGGGCAGTTCCTAGGGAGTGGCAGACCGGGGTGGTGGTCCCCATCTTTAAGAAGGGTGACCTGAGGGTGTGTTCCAACTATAGGGGGATCACACTCCTCAGCCTCCCTGGAAAGGTCTACTCCAAGGTACTGGAGAGGAGGGTCCGATCGATAGTTGAATCTCAGATAGAGGAGGAGCAATGTGGTTTTCGTCCTGGCCGTGGAACTGTGGACCAGCTCTATACCCTTGCAAGGGTGATGGAGGGGGCATGGGAGTTTGCCCAACCAATCCACATGTGCTTTGTGGATTTGGAGAAGGCTTATGACCGTGTCCCCAGGGGCACCCTGTGGGGGACGCTCCAGGAGTATGGGGTGGGTGGCTTTCTGTTAAGGGCCATTCAGTCCCTTTACCAGAGGAGCGTGAGTTTGGTCCGCATAGCCGGTAGTAAGTCGGACCTGTTCCCAGTGAGGGTTGGACTCCGCCAGGGCTGCCCTTTGTCACCGGTTCTGTTCATCACTTTTATGGACAGAATTTCTAGACGCAGCCGTGGTGTGGAGTGTGTCGAGTTTGGTGGCAGGAGAATCTCGTCTCTGCTTTTTGCGGATGATGTGGTCCTCCTAGCTTCATCCAGCTCTGACCTTCAGCTCTTGCTGGGTAGGTTCGCGGCCGAATGTGAAGCGGCTGGGATGAGGATCAGCACCTCCAAATCTGAGACCTTGGTTCTCGACCGGAAAAGGGTGGCTTGCCACCTCCGGGTCGGGGGAGAGGTCCTACCTCAAGTGGAGGAGTTTAAGTATCTCGGGGTCTTGTTCACGAGTGAGGGTAGGAGGGATCGGGAGATCGACAGGCGGATTGGTTCGGCATCTGCAGTGATGCGGACGCTGAGCCGATCTGTCGTGGGGAAGAGGGAGCTGAGCCAGAAAGCCAGGCTCTCGATTTACCGGTCGATCTACGTCCCAATCCTCACCTATGGTCATGAGCTTTGGGTAATGACCGAAAGAACGAGATCGCGGATACAAGCGGCCGAAATGAGTTTCCTCCGTAGGGTGGCCGGGCTCAGCCTTAGAGATAGGGTGAGGAGCTCGGACATTCGGGAGGGACTCGGAGTAGAACCGCTGCTCCTCCGGATCGAAAGGAGCCAGTTGAGGTGGTTTGGGCATCTGGTCAGGATGCCTCCTGGACGCCTCCCTGGGGAGGTGTTTCGGGCATGTCCTGCCGGCAGAAGGCCCCCGGGTCGACCCAGGACACGTTGGAGAAGTTACATCTCCAATCTGGTCCGGGAACGCCTTGGGGTCCTGCCGGAGGAGCTGGTGGACAAGGCCGGGGAGAGGACGGCCTGGAGCTCCCTAGTTGGGATGCTGCCCCCGCGACCCGGACCCGGATAAGCGGAGGAAGACGAGAGACGACGAGACGACGAGAGACGAGAAGTTATAAGCCCACAAAGGTGTAACTGGACTACTTATTTAAAGTGACACCAGGCCCGGTGACCTTTGGGACATGGTTTGACCCCCTATAGGAATGTGCGATCATCATGAAACGTTTAGATCACTTACAACTCAATAGATTCTACCTTCTTGTAATGTTTCAGCCTGATTGGACCTTGTTTTCACACAAATGAACCCAGAATGATGTGAAATTGTGCTTCGTGCAACATAATTCTGGGTGCCATTTAAAAACCATAAGTGCTAATGACTCCATTCCTTTTTGTGGTTGTAGGGGCTGTTGATTGTAGTCCTCTGAAACAAACCTGATCACTCTAGGACATTCAGAAGCCAAGTTATAAGCCCACAAATGTGTAACTGGACTACTTCTTTACATTAACACCAGGCCCGTTCACCTTTGGGACATGATTTGACCCCCTATAGGAATGTGCGATCATCATGAAACGTTCATATCACTTACAACTCAATAGATTCTACCTTCTTGTAACGTTTCAGCCTGATTGGACCTTGTTTTCACACAAATGGACGCAGAATGATGTGAAATTGTGCTTCGTGCAACATAATTCTGGGTGCCATTTAAAAACCATAAGTTCTAATGACTAAATTCTTTTTTGTGGTTGTAGGGGCTGTTGATTGGAGTACACTAAAACAAACCTGATCTCTCTAGGACATTCAGAAGCCAAGTTATAAGCCCACAAATGTGTAACTGGACTACTTCTTTAAAGTGACACCAGATCCGGTGACTTTTGGGACATGGTTTGACCCACTTAGGAATGTGCGATCATCATGAAACGTTCAGATCACTTACAACTCAATAGATTCTACCTTCTTGTAACGTTTCAGCCTGATTGGACCTTGTTTTCACCCAAATGGACCCAGAATGATGTGAAATTGTGCTTCGTGCAACATAATTCTGGGTGCCATTTAAAAACCATAAGTGCTAATGACTCCATTCCTTTTTGAGGTAATAGGGGGTGTTAATTTGAGGACTCTAAAACAAACCTGACCTCTCTAGGATATTCAGAAGCCAAGTTATAAGCCCACAAATGTGTAACTGGACTACTTCTTTAAAGTGACACCAGATCCGGTGACCTTTAGGACATGGATTGACACCCTTAGGAAAGTGCTATCATCATGAAACGTTCAGATCACTTACAACTCAATAGATTCTACCTTCCTGTAACGTTTCAGCCTGATTGGACCTTGTTTTCACACAAATGAACCCAGAATGATGTGAAATTGTGCTTTGTGCAACATAATTCTGGGTGCCATTTAAAAACCATAAGTGCTAATGACTCCATTCCTTTTTGGGGTAATGGGGGCTGTTAATTGGAGTACTCTAAAACAAACCTGACCTCTTTAGGATATTCAGAAGCCAAGTTATAAGCCCACAAAGGTGTAACTGGACTACTTCTTTAAAGTGACACCAGGCCCGGTGACCTTTGGGACATGGTTTGACCCCCTGTAGGAATGTGCGATCATCATGAAACGTTCAGATCACTTACAACTCAATAGATTCTACCTTCTTGTAACGTTTCAGCCTGATTGGACCTTGTTTTCACACAAATGGACCCAGAATGATGTGAAATTGTGCTTCGTGCCACATAATTCTGGGTGCCATTTACAAACCATAAGTGCTAATGACTCCATTCCTTTTTGTGGTTGTAGGGGCTGTTGATTGGAGTACACTAAAACAAACCTGTTTTCTCTAGGACATTCAGAAGCCAAGTTATAAGCCAACAAATGTGTAACTGGACTACTTCTATAAATTGACACCGATCCAGTGACCTTTGGGACATGGTTTGACCCCCTATAGGAAAGTGCTATCATCATGAAACGTTCAGATCACTTAAAACTCAATCGATTCTACCTTCCTGTAACGTTTCAGCCTGATTGGACCTTGTTTTCACACAAATGAACCCAGAATGATGTGAAATTGTGCTTCGTGCAACATAATTCTGGGTGCCATTTAAAAACCATAAGTTCTAATGACTCCATTCCTTTTTGGGGTAATGGGGGCTGTTAATTGGAGTACTCTAAATTAAACCTGACCTCTCTAGGATATTCAGAAGCCAAGTTATAAGCCCACAAAGGTGTAACTGGACTACTTCTTTAAAGTGACACCAGGCCCGGTGACCTTTGGGACATGGTTTGACCCCCTTAGGAATGTGCGATCATCATGAAACGTTCAGATCACTTACAACTCAATAGATTCTACCTTCTTAGAAACGTTTCAGCCTGAATGGACATTCTTTTCACACAAATGGACCCAGAATGATGTGAAATTCTGCTTCGTGCAACATAATTCTGGGTGCCATTTACACACCATAAGTGCTAATGACTCTATTCCTTTTTGTGGTTGTAGGGGCTGTTGATTGGAGTACACTAAAACAAACCTGATCTCTCTAGGATATTCAGAAGCCAAGTTATAAGCCCACAAATGTGTAACTGGACTTCTTCATTAAAGTGACACCAGGCCCGGTGACCTTTGGGACATAGTTTGACCCCCTATAGGAATGTGCGATCATCATGAAACGTTCAGATCACTTACAACTCAATAGATTCTACCTTCCTGTAACGTTTCAGCCTGATTGGACCTTGTTTTCACACAAATGAACCCAGAATGATGTGAAATTGTGCTTCGTGCAACATAATTCTGGGTGCCATTTACAAACCATAAGTGCTAATGACTCCATTCCTTTTTGTGGTTGTAGGGGCTGTTGATTGGAGTACACTAAAACAAACCTGATCTCTCTAGGACATTCAGAAGCCAAGTTATAAGCCCACAAATGTGTAACTGGACTACTTCTTTAAATTGACACCAGATCCGGTTACCTTTGGGACATGGTTTGACCCCCTATAGGAATGTGTGATCCTCATGAAACGTTCAGATCACTTACAACTCAATAGATTCTACCTTCCTGTAATGTTTCAGCCTGATTGGACCTTGTTTTCACACAAATGAACCCAGAATGATGTGAAATTGTGCTTCATGCAACATAATTCTGGGTGCCATTTAAAAACCATAAGTGCTAATGACTCCATTCCTTTTTGGGGTAATGGGGGCTGTTAATTGGAGTACTCTGAAACAAACCTGACCTCTCTAGGACATTCAGAAGCCAAGTTTTAAGCCCACAAATATGTAACTGAACTACTTCTTGAAAGTGACACCAGGCCCGGTGACCTTTGGGACATGGTTTGACCCCCTATAGGAATGTGCGATCATCATGAAACGTTCAGATCACTTACAACTCAATAGATTCTACCTTCTTGTAACGTTTCAGCCTGATTGGACCTTGTTTTCACACAAATGGACCCAGAATGATGTGAAATTGTGCTTCGTGCAACATAATTCTGGGTGCCATTTCAAAAACCATAAGTGCTAATGACTCTATTCCTTTTTTTGGTTGTAGGGGCTGTTGATTGGAGTACAATAAAACAAACCTGACCTCTCTAGGACATTCAGAAGCCCAGTTATAAGCCCACAAATGTGTAACTGGACTACTTCTTTAAAGTGACACCAGGCCCGGTGACCTTTGGGACATGGTTTGACCCCCTATAGGAATGTGCGATCATCATGAAATGTTCAGATCAATTACAACTCAATAGATTCTACCTTCCTGTAACGTTTCAGCCTGATTGGACCTTGTTTTCACACAAATGGACCCAGAATGATGTGAAATTGTGCTTTGTGCCACATAATTCTGGGTGCCATTTACAAACCATAAGTGCTAATGACTCCATTCCTTTTTGTGGTTGTAGGGGCTGTTGATTGGAGTACACTAAAACAAACCTGATCTCTCTAGGACATTCAGAAGCCAAGTTATAAGCCCACAAATGTGTAACTGGACTACTTCTTTAAAGTGACACCAGGCCCGGTGACCTTTGGGACATGGTTTGACCCCCTATAGGAATGTGCGATCATCATGAAACGTTCAGATCACTTACAACTCAATAGATTCTACCTTCCTGTAACGTTTCAGCCTGATTGGACCTTGTTTTCACACAAATGAACCCAGAATGATGTGAAATTGTGCTTCGTGCAACATAATTCTGGGTGCCATTTACAAACCATAAGTGCTAATGACTCTATTCCTTTTTGTGGTTGTAGGGGCTGTTGATTGGAGTACACTAAAACAAACCTGATCTCTCTAGGATATTCAGAAGCCAAGTTATAAGCCCACAAATGTGTAACTGGACTTCTTCATTAAAGTGACACCAGGCCCGGTGACCTTTGGGACATAGTTTGACCCCCTATAAGAATGTGCGATCATCATGAAACGTTCAGATCACTTACAACTCAATAGATTCTACCTTCCTGTAACGTTTCAGCCTGATTGGACCTTGTTTTCACACAAATGAACCCAGAATGATGTGAAATTGTGCTTCGTGCAACATAATTCTGGGTGCCATTTACAAACCATAAGTGCTAATGACTCAATTCCTTTTTGTGGTTGTAGGGGCTGTTGATTGGAGTACACTAAAACAAACCTGATCTCTCTAGGACATTCAGAAGCCAAGTTATAAGCCCACAAATATGTAACTGGACTACTTCTTTAAATTGACACCAGATCCGGTTACCTTTGGGACATGGTTTGACCCCCTATAGGAATGTGTGATCCTCATGAAACGTTCAGATCACTTACAACTCAATAGATTCTACCTTCCTGTAATGTTTCAGCCTGATTGGACCTTGTTTTCACACAAATGAACCCAGAATGATGTGAAATTGTGCTTCATGCA
The DNA here is from genome assembly GCF_043380555.1 of Nothobranchius furzeri. Classification (NCBI taxonomy): domain Eukaryota; kingdom Metazoa; phylum Chordata; class Actinopteri; order Cyprinodontiformes; family Nothobranchiidae; genus Nothobranchius; species Nothobranchius furzeri. The sequence goes on along the minus strand of NC_091747.1, from coordinate 15,694,962 downwards.
ACATAATTCTGGGTGCCATTTAAAAACCATAAGTGCTAATGACTCCATTCCTTTTTGGGGTAATGGGGGCTGTTAATTGGAGTACTCTGAAACAAACCTGACCTCTCTAGGACATTCAGAAGCCAAGTTTTAAGCCCACAAATGTGTAACTGGACTACTTCTTTAAATTGACACCAGATCCGGTTACCTTTGGGACATGGTTTGACCCCCTATAGGAATGTGCGATCATCATGAAACGTTCAGATCACTTACAACTCAATAGATTCTACCTTCTTGTAACGTTTCAGCCTGATTGGACCTTGTTTTCACACAAATGGACCCAGAATGATGTGAAATTGTGCTTCGTGCAACATAATTCTGGGTGCCATTTCAAAAACCATAAGTGCTAATGACTCTATTCCTTTTTTTGGTTGTAGGGGCTGTTGATTGGAGTACACTAAAACAAACCTGACCTCTCTAGGACATTCAGAAGCCAAGTTATAAGCCCACAAATGTGTAACTGGACTACTTCTTTAAAGTGACACCAGGCCCGGTGACCTTTGGGACATGGTTTGACCCCCTATAGGAATGTGCGATCATCATGAAATGTTCAGATCAATTACAACTCAATAGATTCTACCTTCCTGTAACGTTTCAGCCTGATTGGACCTTGTTTTCACACAAATGGACCCAGAATGATGTGAAATTGTGCTTTGTGCCACATAATTCTGGGTGCCATTTACAAACCATAAGTGCTAATGACTCCATTCCTTTTTGTGGTTGTAGGGGCTGTTGATTGGAGTACACTAAAACAAACCTGATCTCTCTAGGACATTCAGAAGCCAAGTTATAAGCCCACAAATGTGTAACTGGACTACTTCTTTAAATTGACACCGATCCGGTGACCTTTGGGACATGGTTTGACCCCCTTAGGAAAGTGCTATCATCATGAAACGTTCAGATCACTTACAACTCAATAGATTCTACCTTCCTGTAACGTTTCAGCCTGATTGGACCTTGATTTCACACAAATGAACCCAGAATGATGTGAAATTGTGCTTCGTGCAACATAATTCTGGGTGCCATTTACAAACCATAAGTGCTAATGACTCCATTCCTTTTTGTGGTTGTAGGGGCTGTTGATTGGAGTACTCTGAAACAAACCTGATCTCTCTAGGACATTCAGAAGCCGAGTTATAAGCCCACAAATGTGTAACTGGACTACTTCTTTAAATTGACACCAGATCCGGTGACCTTTGGGACATGGTTTGACCCCCTTAGGAAAGTGCTATCATAATGAAACGTTCAGATCACTTACAACTCAATAGATTCTACGTTCCTGTAATGTTTCAGCCTGATTGGACCTTGTTTTCACACAAATGAACCCAGAATGATGTGAAATTGTGCTTCGTGCAACATAATTCTGGGTGCCATTTAAAAACCATAAGTGCTAATGACTCCATTCCTTTTTGTGGTTGTAGGGGCTGTTGATTGGAGTACACTAAAACAAACCTGATCTCTCTAGGACATTCAGAAGCAAAGTTATAAGCCCACAAATGTGTAACTGTTCTACTTCTTTAAATTGACACCAGATCCGGTGACCTTTGGGACATGGTTTGACCCCCTTAGGAAAGTACTATCATCATGAAACGTTCAGATCACTTACAACTCAATAGATTCTACCTTCCTGTAACGTTTCAGCCTGATTGGACCTTGTTTTCACACAAATGAACCCAGAATGATGTGAAATTGTGCTTCGTAAAACATAATTCTGGGTGCCATTTAAAAACCATAAGTGCTAATGACTCCATTCCTTTTTTTGGTTGTAGGGGCTGTTGATTGGAGTACACTAAAACAAACCTGATCTCTCTAGGACATTCAGAAGCCAAGTTATAAGCCCACAAATGTGTAACTGTTCTACTTCTTTAAATTGACACCAGATCCGGTGACCTTTGGGACATGGTTTGACCCCCTTAGGAAAGTACTATCATCATGAAACGTTCAGATCGCTTACAACTCAATAGATTCTACCTTCCTGTAACGTTTCAGCCTGATTGGACCTTGTTTTCACACAAATGAACCCAGAATGATGTGAAATTGTGCTTCGTGCAACATAATTCTGGGTGCCATTTACAAACCATAAGTGCTAATGACTCCATTCCCTTTTGTGGTTGTAGGGGCTGTTGATTGGAGTATACTAAAACAAACCTGATCTCTCTAGGACATTTAGAAGCCAAGTTATAAGCCCACAAATGTGTAACTGGACTACTTCTTTAAATTGACACCAGATCCGGTGACCTTTGGGACATGGTTTGACCCCCTATAGGAATGTGCGATCATAATGAAACGTTCAGATAACCTACAACTCAATAGATTCTACCTTCTTGTAACGTTTCAGCCTTATTGGACCTTGTTTACACACAAATGGACCCAGAATGATGTGAAATTGTGCTTCGTGCAACATAATTCTGGGTGCCATTTAAAAACCATAAGTGCTAATGACTCTATTCCTTTTTGTGGTTGTAGGGGCTGTTGATTGGAGTACACTAAAACAAACCTGATCTCTTTAGGATATTCAGAAGCCAAGTTATAAGCCCACAAATGTGTAACTGGACTACTTCTTTAAAGTGACACCAGGCCCGGTGACCTTTGGGACATGGTTTGACCCCTTATAGGAATGTGCGATCATCATGAAACGTTCAGATCACTTACAACTCAATAGATTCTACCTTCCTGTAACGTTTTAGCCTGATTGGACCTTGTTTTCACACAAATGAACCCAGAATGATGTGAAATTGTGCTTCATGCAACATAATTCTGCGTGCCATTTACAAACCATAAGTGCTAATGACTCCATTCCTTTTTGGGGTAATGGGGGCTGTTAATTGGAGTACTCTGAAACAAACCTGACCTCTCTAGGACATTCAGAAGCCAAGTTATAAGCCCACAAATGTGTAAATGGACTACTTCTTTAAATTGACACCAGATCCGGTGACCTTTGGGACATGGTTTGACCCCCAATAGGAATGTGCGATCATCATGAAACGTTCAGATACCTTACAACTCAATAGATTCTACCTTCTTGTAACGTTTCAGCCTGATTGGACCTTGTTTTCACACAAATGGACCCAGAATGATGTGAAATTGTGCTTCGTGCAACATAATTCTGGGTGCCATTTAAAAACCATAAGTGCTAATGACTCTATTCCTTTTTTGTGGTTGTAGGGGCTGTTGATTGGAGTACACTAAAACAAACCTGATCTCTCTAGGATATTCAGAAGCCAAGTTATAATCCCACAAATGTGTAACTGGACTACTTCTTTAAAGTGACACCAGGCCCGGTGACCTTTGGGACATGGTTTGACCCCCTATAGGAATGTGCGATCATCATGAAACGTTCAGATCACTTACAACTCAATAGATTCTACCTTCCTGTAACGTTTCAGCCTGATTGGACCTTGTTTTCACACAAATGAACCCAGAATGATGTGAAATTGTGCTTCATGCAACATAATTCTGGGTGCCATTTACAAACCATAAGTGCTAATGACTCCATTCCTTTTTGGGGTAATGGGGGCTGTTAATTGGAGTACTCTGAAACAAACCTGACCTCTCTAGGACATTCAGAAGCCAAGTTATAAGCCCACAAATGTGTAACTGGACTACTTCTTTATATTGACACCAGATCCGGGTACCTTTGGGACATGGCTCGACCCCCTATAGGAATGTGCGATCATCATGAAACGTTCAGGTCACTTACAACTCAATAGATTCTACCTTCCTGTAACGTTTCAGCCTGATTGGACCTTGTTTTCACACAAATGAACCCAGAATGATGTGAAATTGTGCTTCATGCAACATAATTCTGGGTGCCATTTACAAACCATAAGTGCTAATGACTCCATTCCTTTTTAAGGGAATGGGGGCTGTTAATTGGAGTACTCTGAAACAAACCTGACCTCTCTAGGACATTCAGAAGCCAAGTTATAAGCCCACAAATATGTAACTGGACTACTTCTTGAAAGTGACACCAGGCCCGCTGACCTTTGGGACATGGTTTGACCCCCTATAGGAATGTGTGATCATCATGAAACGTTCAGATCACTTACAACTCAATAGATTCTACCTTCCTGTAATGTTTCAGCCTGATTGGACCTTGTTTTCACACAAATGAACCCAGAATGATGTGAAATTGTGCTTCGTGCAACATAATTCTGGGTGCCATTTACAAACCATGAGTGCTAATGACTCCATTCCATTTTGTGGTTGTAGGGGCTGTTGATTGGAGTACACTAAAACAAACCTGACCTCTCTAGGACATTCAGAAGCCAAGTTATAAGCCCACAAATGTGTAACTGGACTACTTCTTTAAATTGACACCAGATCCGGTGACCTTTGGGACATTGTTTGACCCCCTATAGGAATGTGCGATCATCATGAAACGTTCAGATCACTTACAACTCAATAGATTCTACCTTCCTGTAATGTTTCAGCCTGATTGGACCTTGTTTTCACACAAATGGACCCAGAATGATGTGAAATTGTGCTTTGTGCCACATAATTCTGGGTGCCATTTACAAACCATAAGTGCTAATGACTCCATTCCTTTTTGTGGTTGTAGGGGCTGTTGATTGGAGTACACTAAAACAAACCTGATCTCTCTAGGACATTCAGAAGCCAAGTTATAAGCCCACAAATGTGTAACTGGACTACTTCTTTAAATTGACACCGATCCGGTGACCTTTGGGACATGGTTTGACCCCCTTAGGAAAGTGCTATCATCATGAAACGTTCAGATCACTTACAACTCAATAGATTCTACCTTCCTGTAACGTTTCAGCCTGATTGGACCTTGATTTCACACAAATGAACCCAGAATGATGTGAAATTGTGCTTCGTGCAACATAATTCTGGGTGCCATTTACAAACCATAAGTGCTAATGACTCCATTCCTTTTTGTGGTGGTAGGGGCTGTTTATTGGAGTACACTAAAACAAACCTGATCTCTCTAGGACATTCAGAAGCCAAGTTATCAGCCCACAAATGTGTAACTGGACTACTTCTTTAAATTGACACCAGATCCGGTTACCTTTGGGACATGGTTTGACCCCCTATAGGAACGTGCGATCATCATGAAACGTTCAGATCACTTACAACTCAATAGATTCTACCTTCCTGTAACGCTTCAGCCTGATTGGACCTTGTTTTCACACAAATGAACCCAGAATGATGTGAAATTGTGCTTCATGCAACATAATTCTGGGTGCCATTTAAAAACCATAAGTGCTAATGACTCCATTCCTTTTTGGGGTAATGGGGGCTGTTAATTGGAGTACTCTGAAACAAACCTGACCTCTCTAGGACATTCAGAAGCCAAGTTATAAGCCCACAAATATGTAACTGGACTACTTCTTGAAAGTGACACAAGGCCCGGTGACCTTTGGGACATGGTTTGACCCCCTATAGGAATGTGCGATCATCATGAAACGTTCAGATCACTTACAACTCAATAGATTCTACCTTCTTGTAACGTTTCAGCCTGATTGGAGCTTGTTTTCACACAAATGGACCTAGAATGATGTGAAATTGTGCTTCGTGCAACATGATTCTATGTGCCATTTACAAACCATAAGTGCTAATGACTCCATTCCTTTTTGTGGTTGTAGGGGCTGTTGATTGGAGTACACTAAAACAAACCTGATTTCTCTAGGACATTCAGAAGCCAAGTTATAAGCCCACAAATGTGTAACTGGACTACTTCTTTAAATTGACACCGATCCGGTAACCTTTGGGACATGGTTTGACCCCCTTAGGAAAGTGCTATCATCATGAAACGTTCAGATCACTTACAACTCAATAGATTCTACCTTCCTGTAATGTTTCAGCCTGATTGGACCTTGTTTTCACACAAATGAACCCAGAATGATGTGAAATTGTGCTTCATGCAACATAATACTGGGTGCCATTTACAAACCATGAGTGCTAATGACTCCATTCCTTTTTGTGGTTGTAGGGGCTGTTGATTGGAGTACACTAAAACAAACCTGATCTCTCTAGGACATTCAGAAGCCAAGTTATAAGCCCACAAATGTGTAACTGGACTACTTCTTTAAATTGACACCAGGCCCGTTAACCTTTGGGACATGGTTTGACCCCCTTAGGAAAGTGCTATCATCATGAAACGTTCAGATCACTTACAACTCAATAGATTCTACCTTCCTGTAATGTTTCAGCCTGATTGGACCTTGTTTTCACACAAATGAACCCAGAATGATGTGAAATTGTGCTTCGTGCAACATAATTCTGGGTGCCATTTACAAACCATGAGTGCTAATGACTCCATTCCTTTTTGTGGTTGTAGGGGCTGTTGATTGGAGTACACTAAAACAAACCTGACCTCTCTAGGACATTCAGAAGCCAATTTTTAAGCCCACAAATGTGTAACTGGACTAATTCTTTAAAGTGACACCAGGCACGGTGACCTTTGGGACATGGTTTGACCCCTTATAGGAATGTGCGATCATCATGAAACGTTCAGATCACTTACAACTCATTAGATTCTACCTTCCTGTAACATTTCAGCCTGATTGGACCTTATTTTCACACAAATGAACCCAGAATGATGTGAAATTGTGCTTCGTGCAACATAATTCTGGGTGCCATTTAAAAACCATAAGCGCTAATGACTCCATTCCTTTTTGGGGTAATGGGGGCTGTTAATTGGAGTACTCTAAATTAAACCTGACCTCTCTAGGATATTCAGAAGCCAAGTTATAAGCCCACAAAGGTGTAACTGCACTACTTCTTTAAAGTGACACCAGGCCCGGTGACCTTTGGGACATGGTTTGACCCCCTATAGGAATGTGCGATCATCATGAAACGTTCAGATCACTTACAACTCAATAGATTCTACCTTCTTGTAACGTTTCAGCCTGATTGGACCTTGTTTTCACACAAATGGACCCAGAATGATGTGAAATTGTGCTTCGTGCAACATAATTCTGGGTGCCATTTACAAACCATAAGTGCTAATGACTCCATTCCTTTTTGTGGTTGTAGGGGCTGTTGATTGGAGTACACTAAAACAAACCTAATATCTCTAGGACATTCAGAAGCCAAGTTATAAGCCGACAAATGTGTAACTGGACCACTTCTTTAAATTGACACCAGATCCGGTGACCTTTGGGACATGGTTTGACCCCCTTAGGAAAGTGCTATCATCATGAAACGTTCAGATCACTTACAACTCAATAGATTCTACCTTCCTGTAATGTGTCAGCCTGATTGGACCTTGTTTTCACACAAATGAACCCAGAATGATGTGAAATTGTGCTTCGTGCAACATAATTCTGGGTGCCATTTACAAACCATGAGTGCTAATGACTCCATTCCTTTTTGTGGTTGTAGGGGCTGTTGATTGGAGTACACTAAAACAAACCTGACCTCTCTAGGACATTCAGAAGCCAAGTTATAAGCCCACAAAGGTGTAACTGCACTACTTCTTTAAAGTGACACCAGGCCTGTGACCTTTGGGACATGGTTTGACCTCCTTAGGAAAGTGCTATCATCATGAAACGTTCAGATCACTTACAACTCAATAGATTCTACCTTCCTGTAACGTTTCAGCCTGATTGGACCTTGTTTTCACACAAATGAACCCAGAATGATGTGAAATTGTGCTTCGTGCAACATAATTCTGGGTGCCATTTAAAACCCATAAGTGCTAATGACTCCATTCCTTTTTGGGTTAGTGGGGGCTGTTAATTGAAGTACACTAAATTAAACCTGACCTCTCTAGGATATTCAGAAGCCAAGTTATAAGCCCACAAATGTGTAACTGCACTACTTCTTTAAAGTGACACCAGGCCTGGTGACCTTTGGGACATGGTTTGACCTGCTATAGGAATGTGTGATCATCATGAAATGTTCAGATCACTTACAACTCATTAGATTCTACCTTCCTGTAACATTTCAGCCTGATTGGACCTTGTTTTCACACAAATGAACCCAGAATGATGTGAAATTGTGCTTCGTGCAACATAATTCTGGGTGCCATTTAAAAACCATAAGCGCTAATGACTCCATTCCTTTTTGGGGTAATGGGGGCTGTTAATTGGAGTACTCTAAATTAAACCTGACCTCTCTAGGATATTCAGAAGCCAAGTTATAAGCCCACAAAGGTGTAACTGCACTACTTCTTTAAAGTGACACCAGGCCCGGTGACCTTTGGGACATGGTTTGACCCCCTATAGGAATGTGCGATCATCATGAAACGTTCAGATCACTTACAACTCAATAGATTCTACCTTCTTGTAACGTTTCAGCCTGATTGGACCTTGTTTTCACACAAATGGACCCAGAATAATGTGAAATTGTGCTTCGTGCAACATAATTCTGGGTGCCATTTACAAACCATAACTGCTAATGACTCCATTCCTTTTTGTGGTTGTAGGGGCTGTTGATTGGAGTACACTGAAACAAACCTAATATCTCTAGGACATTCAGAAGCCAAGTTATAAGCCGACAAATGTGTAACTGGACCACTTCTTTAAATATACACCAGATCCGGTGACCTTTGGGACATGGTTTGACCCCCTTAGGAAAGTGCTATCATCATGAAACGTTCAGATCACTTACAACTCAATAGATTCTACCTTCCTGTAATGTGTCAGCCTGATTGGACCTTGTTTTCACACAAATGAACCCAGAATGATGTGAAATTGTGCTTCGTGCAACATAATTCTGGGTGCCATTTACAAACCATGAGTGCTAATGACTCCATTCCTTTTTGTGGTTGTAGGGGCTGTTGATTGGAGTACACTAAAACAAACCTGACCTCTCTAGGACATTCAGAAGCCAAGTTATAAGCCCACAAAGGTGTAACTGCACTACTTCTTTAAAGTGACACCAGGCCCGGTGACCTTTGGGACATGGTTTGACCCCCTATAGGAATGTGCGATCATTATGAAACGTTCAGATCACTTACAACTCAATAGATTCTACCTTCTTGTAACGTTTCAGCCTGATTGGACCTTGTTTTCACACAAATGGACCCAGAATGATGTGAAATTGTGCTTCGTGCAACATAATTCTGGGTGCCATTTACAAACCATAAGTGCTAATGACTCCATTCCTTTTTGTGGTTGTAGGGGCTGTTGATTGGAGTTCACTAAAACAAACCTGATATCTCTAGGACATTCAGAAGCCAAGTTAAAAGCCGACAAATGTGTAACTGGACCACTTCTTTAAATTGACACCAGATCCGGTGACCTTTGGGACATGGTTTGACCGCCTTAGGAAAGTGCTATCATCATGAAACGTTCAGATCACTTACAACTCAATAGATTCTACCTTCCTGTAACGTTTCAGCCTGATTGGACCTTGTTTTCACACAAATGAACCCAGAATGATGTGAAATTGTGCTTCGTGCAACATAATTCTGGGTGCCATTTAAAACCCATAAGTGCTAATGACTCCATTCCTTTTTGGGTTAATGGGGGCTGTTAATTGAAGTACACTAAATTAAACCTGACCTCTCTAGGATATTCAGAAGCCAAGTTATAAGCCCACAAATGTGTAACTGCACTACTTCTTTAAAGTGACACCAGGCCTGGTGACCTTTGGGACATGGTTTGACCTGCTATAGGAATGTGTGATCATCATGAAATGTTCAGATCACTTACAACTCAATAGATTCTACCTTCTTGTAACGTTTCAGCCTGATTGGACCTTGTTTTCACACAAATGGACCCAGAATGATGTGAAATTGTGCTTCGTGCAACATAATTCTGGGTGCCATTTAAAAACCATGAGTGCTAATGACTTCATTCCTTTTTTGGGTAATGGGGGCTGTTGATTGGAGTACACTAAAACAAACCTGATCTCTCTACGACATTCAGAAGCCAAGTTATAAGCCCACAAATGTGTAACTGGACTACTTCTTTAAATTGACACAGATTCGGTGACCTTTGGGACATGGTTTGACCCCCTTAGGAAAGTGCTATCATCATGAAACGTTCAGATCACTTACAACTCAATAGATTCTACCTTCCTGTGACGTTTCAGCCACATTGGACCTTGTTTTCACACAAATGGACCCAGAATGATGTGAAATTGTGCTTCGTGCAACATAATTCTGGGTGCCATTTAAAAACCATGAGTGCTAATGACTCCATTCCTTTTTGTGGTTGTAGGGGCTGTTGATTGGAGTACACTAAAACAAACCTGACCTCTCTAGGACATTCAGAAGCCAAGTTTTAAGCCCACAAATGTGTAACTGGACTACTTCTTTAAAGTGACACCAGGCCCGGTGACCTTTGGGACATGGTTTGACCCCTTATAGGAATGTGCGATCATCATGAAACGTTCAGATCACTTACAACTCATTAGATTCTACCTTCCTGTAACATTTCAGCCTGATTGGACCTTGTTTTCACACAAATGAACCCAGAATGATGTTAAATTGTGCTTCGTGCAACATAATTCTGGGTGCCATTTAAAAACCATAAGTGCTAATGACTCCATTCCTTTTTGGGGTAATGGGGGCTGTTAATTGGAGTACTCTAAATTAAACCTGACCTCTCTAGGATATTCAGAAGCCAAGTTATAAGCCCACAAAGGTGTAACTGGACTACTTCTTTAAAGTGACACCAGGCCCGGTGACCTTTGGGACATGGTTTGACCCCCTATAGGAATGTGCGATCATCATGAAACGTTCAGATCACTTACAACTCAATAGATTCTACCTTCTTGTAACGTTTCAGCCTGATTGGACCTTGTTTTCACACAAATGGACCCAGAATGATGTGAAATTGTGCTTCGTGCAACATAATTCTGGGTGCCATTTAAAAACCATAAGCGCTAATGACTCCATTCCTTTTTGGGGTAATGGGGGCTGTTAATTGGAGTACTCTAAATTAAACCTGACCTCTCTAGGATATTCAGAAGCCAAGTTATAAGCCCACAAAGGTGTAACTGCACTACTTCTTTAAAGTGACACCAGGCCCGGTGACCTTTGGGACATGGTTTGACCCCCTATAGGAATGTGCGATCATCATGAAACGTTCAGATCACTTACAACTCAATAGATTCTACCTTCTTGTAACGTTTCAGCCTGATTGGACCTTGTTTTCACACAAATGGACCCAGAATGATGTGAAATTGTGCTTCGTGCAACATAATTCTGGGTGCCATTTACAAACCATAAGTGCTAATGACTCCATTCCTTTTTGTGGTTGTAGGGGCTGTTGATTGGAGTACACTGAAACAAACCTAATATCTCTAGGACATTCAGAAGCCAAGTTATAAGCCGACAAATGTGTAACTGGACCACTTCTTTAAATTGACACCAGATCCGGTGACCTTTGGGACATGGTTTGACCCCCTTAGGAAAGTGCTATCATCATGAAACGTTCAGATCACTTACAACTCAATAGATTCTACCTTCCTGTAATGTGTCAGCCTGATTGGACCTTGTTTTCAGACAAATGAACCCAGAATGATGTGAAATTGTGCTTCGTGCAACATAATTATGGGTGCCATTTACAAACCATGAGTGCTAATGACTCCATTCCTTTTTGTGGTTGTAGGGGCTGTTGATTGGAGTACACTAAAACAAACCTGACCTCTCTAGGACATTCAGAAGCCAAGTTATAAGCCCACAAAGGTGTAACTGCACTACTTCTTTAAAGTGACACCAGGCCCGGTGACCTTTGGGACATGGTTTGACCCCCTATAGGAATGTGCGATCATTATGAAACGTTCAGATCACTTACAACTCAATAGATTCTACCTTCTTGTAACGTTTCAGCCTGATTGGACCTTGTTTTCACACAAATGGACCCAGAATGATGTGAAATTGTGCTTCGTGCAACATAATTCTGGGTGCCATTTACAAACCATAAGTGCTAATGACTCCATTCCTTTTTGTGGTTGTAGGGGCTGTTGATTGGAGTTCACTAAAAAAAACCTGATATCTCTAGGACATTCAGAAGCCAAGTTAAAAGCCGACAAATGTGTAACTGGACCACTTCTTTAAATTGACAGCAGATCCGGTGACCTTTGGGACATGGTTTGAACGCCTTAGGAAAGTGCTATCATCATGAAACGTTCAGATCACTTACAACTCAATAGATTCTACCTTCCTGTAACGTTTCAGCCTGATTGGACCTTGTTTTCACACAAATGAACCCAGAATGATGTGAAATTGTGCTTCGTGCAACATAATTCTGGGTGCCATTTAAAACCCATAAGTGCTAATGACTCCATTCCTTTTTGGGTTAATGGGGGCTGTTAATTGAAGTACACTAAATTAAACCTGACCTCTCTAGGATATTCAGAAGCCAAGTTATAAGCCCACAAATGTGTAACTGCACTACTTCTTTAAAGTGACACCAGGCCTGGTGACCTTTGGGACATGGTTTGACCTGCTATAGGAATGTGTGATCATCATGAAATGTTCAGATCACTTACAACTCAATAGATTCTACCTTCTTGTAACGTTTCAGCCTGATTGGACCTTGTTTTCACACAAATGGACCCAGAATGATGTGAAATTGTGCTTCGTGCAACATAATTCTGGGTGCCATTTAAAAACCATGAGTGCTAATGACTTCATTCCTTTTTTGGGTAATGGGGGCTGTTGATTGGAGTACACTAAAACAAACCTGATCTCTCTACGACATTCAGAAGCCAAGTTATAAGCCCACAAATGTGTAACTGGACTACTTCTTTAAATTGACACAGATTCGGTGACCTTTGGGACATGGTTTGACCCCCTTAGGAAAGTGCTATCATCATGAAACGTTCAGATCACTTACAACTCAATAGATTCTACCTTCCTGTGACGTTTCAGCCACATTGGACCTTGTTTTCACACAAATGGACCCAGAATGATGTGAAATTGTGCTTCGTGCAACATAATTCTGGGTGCCATTTAAAAACCATGAGTGCTAATGACTCCATTCCTTTTTGTGGTTGTAGGGGCTGTTGATTGGAGTACACTAAAACAAACCTGACCTCTCTAGGACATTCAGAAGCCAAGTTTTAAGCCCACAAATGTGTAACTGGACTACTTCTTTAAAGTGACACCAGGCCCGGTGACCTTTGGGACATGGTTTGACCCCTTATAGGAATGTGCGATCATCATGAAACGTTCAGATCCCTTACAACTCATTAGATTCTACCTTCCTGTAACATTTCAGCCTGATTGGACCTTGTTTTCACACAAATGAACCCAGAATGATGTTAAATTGTGCTTCGTGCAACATAATTCTGGGTGCCATTTAAAAACCATAAGTGCTAATGACTCCATTCCTTTTTGGGGTAATGGGGGCTGTTAATTGGAGTACTCTAAATTAAACCTGACCTCTCTAGGATATTCAGAAGCCAAGTTATAAGCCCACAAAGGTGTAACTGGACTACTTCTTTAAAGTGACACCAGGCCCGGTGACCTTTGGGACATGGTTTGACCCCCTATAGGAATGTGCGATCATCATGAAACGTTCAGATCACTTACAACTCAATAGATTCTACCTTCTTGTAACGTTTCAGCCTGATTGGACCTTGTTTTCACACAAATGGACCCAGAATGATGTGAAATTGTGCTTCGTGCAACATAATTCTGGGTGCCATTTACAAACCATAAGTGCTAATGACTCCATTCCTTTTTGTGGTTGTAGGGGCTGTTGATTGGAGTACACTAAAACAAACCTAATATCTCTAGGACATTCAGAAGCCAAGTTATAAGCCGACAAATGTGTAACTGGACTACTTCTTTAAATTGACACCAGATCCGGTGACCTTTGGGACATGGTTTGACCCCCTTAGGAAAGTGCTATCATCATGAAACGTTCAGATCACTTACAACTCAATAGATTCTACCTTCCTGTAATGTGTCAGCCTGATTGGACCTTGTTTTCACACAAATGAACCCAGAATGATGTGAAATTGTGCTTCGTGCAACATAATTCTGGGTGCCATTTACAAACCATGAGTGCTAATGACTCCATTCCTTTTTGTGGTTGTAGGGGCTGTTGATTGGAGTACACTAAAACAAACCTGACCTCTCTAGGACATTCAGAAGCCAAGTTTTAAGCCCACAAATGTGTAACTGGACTACTTCTTTAAAGTGACACCAGGCCCGGTGACCTTTGGGACATGGTTTGACCCCTTATAGGAATGTGCGATCATCATGAAACGTTCAGATCACTTACAACTCAATAGATTCTACCTTCCTGTAACATTTCAGCCTGATTGGACCTTGTTTTCACACAAATGAACTTAGAATGATGTGAAATTGTGCTTCGTGCAACATGATTCTGGGTGCCATTTACAAACCATGAGTGCTAATGACTCCATTCCTTTTTGTGGTTGTAGGGGCTGTTTATTGGAGTATACTAAAACAAACCTGATCTCTCTAGGACATTTAGAAGCCAAGTTATAAGCCCACAAATGTGTAACTGGACTACTTCTTTAAATTGACACCAGATCCGGTGACCTTTGGGACATGGTTTGACCCCCTATAGGAATGTGCGATCATCATGAAACGTTCAGATCACTTACAACTCAATAGATTCTACCTTCTTGTAACGTTTCAGCCTGATTGGACCTTGTTTACACACAAATGGACCCAGAATGATGTGAAATTGTGCTTCGTGCAACATAATTCTGGGTGCCATTTAAAAACCATAAGTGCTAATGACTCTATTCCTTTTTGTGGTTGTAGGGGCTGTTTATTGGAGTACACTAAAACAAACCTGATTTCTCTAGGATATTCAGAAGCCAAGTTATAAGCCCACAAATGTGTAACTGGACTACTTCTTTAAAGTGACACCAGGCCCGGTGACCTTTGGGACATGGTTTGACCCCCTATAGGAATGTGCGATCATCATGAAACGTTCAGATCACTTACAACTCAATAGATTCTACCTTCCTGTAACGTTTCAGCGTGATTGGACCTTGTTTTCACACAAATGAACCCAGAATGATGTGAAATTGTGCTTCATGCAACATAATTCTGGGTGCCATTTAAAAACCATAAGTGCTAATTACTCCATTCCTTTTTGGGGTAATGGGGGCTGTTAATTGGAGTACTCTGAAACAAACCTGACCTCTCTAGGACATTCAGAAGCCAAGTTATAAGCCCACAAATATGTAACTGGACTACTTCTTTAAAGTGACACCAGGCCCGGTGACCTTTGGGACATGTTTTGACCCCCTATAGGAATGTGCGATCATCATGAAACGTTCAGATCACTTACAACTCAATAGATTCTACCTTCTTGTAACGTTTCAGCCTGATTGGAGCTTGTTTTCACACAAATGGACCGAGAATGATGTGAAATTGTGCTTCGTGCAACATGATTCTGGGTGCCATTTACAAACCATAAGTGCTAATGACTCCATTCCTTTTTGTGGTTGTAGGGGCTGTTGATTGGAGTACACTAAAACAAACCTGATCTCTCTAGGACATTCAGAAGCCAAGTTATAAGCCCACAAATGTGTAGCTGGACTACTTCTTTAAAGTGACACCAGGCCCGGTGACCTTTGGGACATGGTTTGACCCCCTATAGGAATGTGCGATCATCATGAAACGTTCAGATCACTTACAACTCAATAGATTCTACCTTCCTGTAAGGTTTCAGCCTGATTGGACCTTGTTTTCACACAAATGAACCCAGAATGATGTGAAATTGTGCTTCGTGCAACATAATTCTGGGTGCCATTTACAAACCATAAGTGCTAATGACTCCATTCCTTTTTGTGGTTGTAGGGGCTGTTGATTGGAGTACACTAAAACAAACCTGATCTCTCTAGGACATTCAGAAGCCAAGTTATAAGCCCACAAATGTGTAACTGGACTACTTCTTTAAATTGACACCAGATCCGGTGACCTTTGGGACATGGTTTGACCCCCTATAGGAATGTGCGATCATCATGAAACATTCAGATACCTTACAACTCAATAGATTCTACCATCTTGTAACGTTTCAGCCTGATTGGACCTTGCTTTCACACAAATGGACCCAGAATGATGTGAAATTGTGCTTCGTGCAACATAATTCTGGGTGCCATTTAAAAACCATAAGTGCTAATGACTCTATTCCTTTTTGTGGTTGTAGGGGCTGTTGATTGGAGTACACTAAAACAAACCTGATCTCTCTAGGACATTCAGAAGCCAAGTTATCAGCCCACAAATGTGTAACTGGACTACTTCTTTAAATTGACACCAGATCCGGTTACCTTTGGGACATGGTTTGACCCCCTATAGGAACGTGCGATCATCATGAAACGTTCAGATCACTTACAACTCAATAGATTCTACCTTCCTGTAACGTTTCAGCCTGATTGGACCTTGTTTTCACACAAATGAACCCAGAATGATGTGAAATTGTGCTTCATGCAACATAATTCTGGGTGCCATTTAAAAACCATAAGTCCTAATGACTCCATTCCTTTTTGGGGTAATGGGGGCTGTTAATTGGAGTACTCTGAAACAAACCTGACCTCTCTAGGACATTCAGAAGCCAAGTTATAAGCCCACAAATATGTAACTGGACTACTTCTTGAAAGTGACACAAGGCCCGGTGACCTTTGGGACATGGTTTGACCCCCTATAGGAATGTGCGATCATCATGAAACGTTCAGATCACTTACAACTCAATAGATTCTACCTTCTTGTAACGTTTCAGCCTGATTGGAGCTTGTTTTCACACAAATGGACCTAGAATGATGTGAAATTGTGCTTCGTGCAACATGATTCTGTGTGCCATTTACAAACCATAAGTGCTAATGACTCCATTCCTTTTTGTGGTTGTAGGGGCTGTTGATTGGAGTACACTAAAACAAACCTGATCTCTCTAGGACATTCAGAAGCCAAGTTATAAGCCCACAAATGTGTAACTGGACTACTTCTTTAAATTGACACCAGGACCGGTAACCTTTGGGACATGGTTTGTCCCCCTTAGGAAAAAGTGCTATCATCATGAAACGTTCAGATCACTTACAACTCAATAGATTCTACCTTCCTGTAATGTTTCAGCCTGATTGGACCTTGTTTTCACACAAATGAACCCAGAATGATGTGAAATTGTGCTTCGTGCAACATAATACTGGGTGCCATTTACAAACCATGAGTGCTAATGACTCCATTCCTTTTTGTGGTTGTAGGGGCTGTTGATTGGAGTACACTAAAACAAACCTGACCTCTCTAGGACATTCAGAAGCCAAGTTTTAAGCCCACAAATGTGTAACTGGACTACTTCTTTAAAGTGACACCAGGCCCGGTGACCTTTGGGACATGGTTTGACCCCTTATAGGAATGTGCGATCATGATGAAACGTTCAGATCACTTACAACTCATTAGATTCTACCTTCCTGTAACATTTCAGCCTGATTGGACCTTGTTTTCACACAAATGAACCCAGAATGATGTGAAATTGTGCTTCGTGCAACATAATTCTGGGTGCCATTTAAAAACCATAAGCGCTAATGACTCCATTCCTTTTTGGGGTAATGGGGGCTGTTGATTGGAGTACTCTAAATTAAACCTGACCTCTCTAGGATATTCAGAAGCCAAGTTATAAGCCCACAAAGGTGTAACTGCACTACTTCTTTAAAGTGACACCAGACCCGGTGACCTTTGGGACATAGTTTGACCCCCTATAGGAATGTGCGATCATCATGAAACGTTCAGATCACTTACAACTCAATAGATTCTACCTTCTTGTAACGTTTCAGCCTGATTGGACCTTGTTTTCACACAAATGGACCCAGAATGATGTGAAATTGTGCTTCGTGCAACATAATTCTGGGTGCCGTTTACAAACCATAAGTGCTAATGACTCCATTCCTTTTTGTGGTTGTAGGGGCTGTTGATTGGAGTACACTAAAACAAACCTGATATCTCTAGGACATTCAGAAGCCAAGTTATAAGCCGACAAATGTGTAACTGGACCACTTCTTTAAATTGACACCAGATCCGGTGACCTTTGGGACATGGTTTGACCGCCTTAGGAAAGTGCTATCATCATGAAACGTTCAGATCACTTACAACTCAATAGATTCTACCTTCCTGTAGCGTTTCAGCCTGATTGGACCTTGTTTTCACACAAATGAACCCAGAATGATGTGAAATTGTGCTTCGTGCAACATAATTCTGGGTGCCATTTAAAACCCATAAGTGCTAATGACTCCATTCCTTTTTGGGTTAATGGGGGCTGTTAATTGAAGTACACTAAATTAAACCTGACCTCTCTAGGATATTCAGAAGCCAAGTTATAAGCCCACAAAGGTGTAACTGCACTACTTCTTTAAAGTGACACCAGGCCTGGTGACCTTTGGGACATGGTTTGACCTGCTATAGGAATGTGTGATCATCATGAAATGTTCAGATCACTTACAACTCAATAGATTCTACCTTCTTGTAACGTTTCAGCCTGATTGGACCTTGTTTTCACACAAATGGACCCAGAATGATGTGAAATTGTGCTTCGTGCAACATAATTCTGGGTGCCATTTAAAAACCATGAGTGCTAATGACTTCATTCCTTTTTTGGGTAATGGGGGCTGTTGATTGGAGTACACTAAAACAAACCTGATCTCTCTAGGATATTCAGAAGCCAAGTTATAAGCCCACAAATGTGTAACTGGACTACTTCTTTAAATTGACACAGATCCGGTGACCTTTGGGACATGGTTTGACCCCCTTAGGAAAGTGCTATCATCATGAAACGTTCAGATCACTTACAACTCAATAGATTCTACCTTCCTGAAACGTTTCAGCCTGATTGGACCTTGTTTTCACACAAATGGACCCAGAATGATGTGAAATTGTGCTTCGTGCAACATAATTCTGGGTGCCATTTAAAAACCATAAGTGCTAATGACTCTATTCCTTTTTGTGGTTGTAGGGGCTGTTGATTGGAGTACACTAAAACAAACCTGATCTCTCTAGGATATTCAGAAGCCAAGTTATAAGCCCACAAATGTGTAACTGGACTACTTCTTTAAAGTGACACCAGGCCCGGTGACCTTTGGGACATGGTTTGACCCCCTATAGGAATGTGCGATCATCATGAAACGTTCAGATCACTTGCAACTCAATAGATTCTACCTTCCTGTAACGTTTCAGCCTGATTGGACCTTGTTTTCACACAAATGAACCCAGAATGATGTGAAATTGTGCTTCATGCAACATAATTCTGGGTGCCATTTAAAAACCATAAGTGCTAATGACTCCATTCCTTTTTGGGGCAATGGGGGCTGTTAATTGGAGTACTCTAAATTAAACCTTGACCTCTCTAGGACATTCAGAAGCCAAGTTATAAGCCCACAATTTTGTAACTGGACTACTTCTTTAAAGTGACACCAGGCCCGGTGACCTTTGGGACATGGTTTGACCCCCTATAGGAATGTGCGATCATCATGAAACGTTCAGATCACTTACAACTCAATAGATTCTACCTTCCTGTAATGTTTCAGCCTGATTGGACCTTGTTTTCACACAAATGAACCCAGAATGATGTGAAATTATGCTTCATGCAACATGATTCTGGGTGCCATTTACAAACCATAAGTGCTAATGACTCCATTCCTTATTGTGGTTGTAGGGGCTGTTGATTGGAGTACACTAAAACAAACCTGATCTCTCTAGGACATTCAGAAGCCAAGTTATAAGCCCACAAATGTGTAACTTGACTACTTCTTTAAATTGACACCAGATCCGGTGACCTTTGGGACATGGTATGACCCCCTTAGGAAAGTGCTATCATCATGAAACGTTCAGATCACTTACAACTCAATAGATTCTACCTTCCTGTAATGTTTCAGCCTGATTGGACCTTGTTTTCACACAAATGAACCCAGAATGATGTGAAATTGAGCGTTGTGCAACATAATTCTGGGTGCTATTTACAAACCATGAGTGCTAATGACTCCATTCCTTTTTGTGGTTGTAGGGGCTGTTGATTGGAGTACACTAAAACAAACCTGACCTCTCTAGGACATTCAGAAGCCAAGTTATAAGCCCACAAATGTGTAACTGGACTACTTCTTTAAAGTGACACCAGGCCCGGTGACCTTTGGGACATGGTTTGACCCCCTATAGGAATGTGTGATCATCATGAAATGTTCAGATCACTTACAACTCAATAGATTCTACCTTCTTGTAACATTTCAGCCTGATTGGACCTTGTTTTCACACAAATGAACCCATAATGATGTGAAATTGTGCTTCGTGCAACATAATTCTGGGTGCCATTTACAAACCATAAGTGCTAATGACTCCATTCCTTTTTGTGGTTGTAGGGGCTGTTGATTGGAGTACACTAAAACAAACCTGATCTCTCTAGGACATTCAGATGCCAAGTTATAAGCCCACAAATGTGTAACTGGACTACTTCTTTAAATTGACACCAGATCCATGACGTTTGGGACATGGTTTGACCCCCTTAGGAAAGTGCTATCATCATGAAACGTTCAGATCACTTACAACTCAATAGATTCTACCTTCCTGTAACGTTTCAGCCTGATTGTACCTTGTTTTCACACAAATGAACCCAGAATGATGTGAAATTGTGCTTCGTGCAACATAATTCTGGGTGCCATTTAAAAAACATAAGTGCTAATGACTCCGCTCCTTTTTGTGGTTGTAGGGGCTGTTGATTGGAGTACACTAAAACAAACCTGACCTCTCTAGGACATTCAGAAGCCAAGTAATAAGCCCACAAATGTGTTACTGGACTACTTCTTTAAAGTGACACCAGGCCCGGTGACCTTTGGGACATGGTTTGACCCCCTATAGGAATGTGCGATCATCATGAAACATTCAGATCACTTACAACTCAATATATTCTACCTTCTTGTAAAGTTTCAGCTTGATTGGACCTTGTTTTCACACAAATGGACCCAGAATGATGTGAAATTGTGCTTCGTGCAACATAATTCTGGATGCCATTTACAAACCTTAAGTGCTAATGACTCCATTCCTTTTTGTGGTTGTAGGGGCTGTTGATTGGAGTACACTAAAACAAACCTGATCTCTCTAGGACATTCAGAAGCCATGTTATAACCCCACAAATGTGTAACTGGACTACTTTAAATTGACACCAGATCCGGTGGCATTTGGGACATGGTTTGACCCCCTTAGGAAAGTGCTATGATCATGAAACTTTCAGATAACTTACAACTCAATAGATTATACCTTCCTGTAACGTTTCAGTCTGATTGGACCTTGTTTTCACACAAATGAACCCAGAATGATGTGAAATTGTGCTTCGTGCAACACAATTCTGGGTGCCATTTAAAAACCATAAGTGCTAATGACTCCATTCTTTTTTGTGGTAATGGGGGCTTATAATTGGAGTACTCTAAAACAAACCTGACCTCTCTAGGATACTCAGAAGCCAAGTTATAAGCCCACAAAGGTGTAACTGCACTACTTCTTTAAAGTGACACCAGGCCAAGTGACCTTTGGGACATGGTTTGACCCCCTATAGGAATGTGCGATCATCATGAAACGTTCAGATCACTTACAACTCAATAGATTCTACCTTCTTGTAACGTTTCAGCCTGATTGGACCTTGTTTTCACACAAATGGACCCAGAATGATGTGAAATTGTGCTTCGTGCAAAATAATTCTGGTTGCCATTTAAAAACCATAAGTGCTAATGACTCCATTCCTTTTTGGGGTAATGGGGGCTGTTGATTGGAGTACACTAAAACAAACATGATCTATCTAGGACATTCAGAAGCCAAGTTATAAGCCAACAAATGTGTAACTGGACTACTTCTTTAAAGTGACACCAGGCCCTGTGACCTTTGGGACATGGTTTTACCCCCTATAGGAATGTGCGATCATCATGAAACGTTCAGATCACTTACAACTCTTTAGATTCTACCTTCTTGTAACGTTTCAGCCTGACTGGACCTTGTTTTCACACAAATGGACCCAGAATGATGTGAAATTGTGCTTCGTGCAACATAATTCTGGGTGCCATTTACAAACCATAAGTGCTAATGACTCCATTCCTTTTTGTGGTTGTAGGGGCTGTTGATTGGAGTACACTAAAACAAACCTGACCTCTCTAGGACATTCAGAAGCCACGTTATAAGCCCACAAATGTGTAACTGGACTACTTCTTTAAAGTGACACCAGGCCCGGTCACCTTTGGGACATGGTTTGACCCCCTATAGGAATGTGCGATCATCATGAAACGTTCAGATCACTTACAACTCAATAGATTCTACCTTCTTGTAACGTTTCAGCCTGATTGGACCTTGTTTTCACACAAATGGACCCAGAATGATGTGAAATTGTGCTTCGTGCAACATAATTCTGGGTGCCATTTACAAACCATAAGTGCTAATGACTCCATTCCTTTTTGTGGTTGTAGGGGCTGTTGATTGGAGTACACTAAAACAAACCTGATCTCTCTAGGACATTCAGAAGCCAAGTTATAAGCCCACAAATGTGTAACCGGACTACTTCTTTAAAGTGACACCAGGCCCGGTGACCTTTGGGACATGGTTTGACCCCCTATAGGAATGTGCGATCATCATGAAACGTTCAGATCACTTACAACTCAGTAGATTCTACCTTCTTGTAACGTTTCAGCCTGATTGGACCTTGTTTTCACACAAATGGACCCAGAATGATGTGAAATTTTTTTTCGTGCAACATAATTCTGGGTGCCATTTACAAACCATAGGTGCTAATGACTCCATTCCTTTTTGTGGTTGTAGGGGATGTTGATTGGAGTACATTAAAACAAACCTGATCTCCCTAGGACATTCAGAATCCAAGTTATAAGCCCACAAAGGTGTAACTGGACTACTTCTTTAAATTGACACCAGGCCCGGTGACCTATGGGACATGGTTTGACCCCCTATAGGAATGTGCGATCATCATGAAATTTTCAGATCACTTACAACTCAATAGATTCTACCTTCCTGTAACGTTTCAGCCTGATTGGACCTTGTTTTCACACAAATGAACCCAGAATGATGTGAAATTGTGCTTCGTGCAACATAATTCTGGGTGCCATTTAAAAACCATAAGCGCTAATGACTCCATTCCGTTTTGTGGTAATGGGGGCTGTTAATTGGAGTACATTAAAACAAACCTGATCTCTCTAGGACATTCAGAATCCAAGTTATAAGCCCACAAAGGTGTAACTGGACTACTTCTTTAAAGTGACACCAGGCCCGGTGACCTATGGGACATGGTTTGACCCCCTATAGGAATGTGCGATCATCATGAAATGTTCATATCACTTACAACTCAATAGATTCTACCTTCCTGTAACGTTTCAGCCTGATTGGACCTTGTTTTCACACAAATGAACCCAGAATGATATGAAATTGTGCTTCGTGCAACATAATTCTGGGTGCCATTTAAAAACCATAAGCGCTAATGACTCCATTCCTTTTTGTGGTAATGGGGGCTGTTAATTGGAGTACTCTAAAACAAACTGACCTCTCTAGGATATTCAGAAGCCAGGTTATAAGCCCACAAAGATGTAACTGGACTACTTCTTTAAATTGACACCAGATCCGGTGACCTTTGGGACATGGTTTGACCCCCTTAGGAAAGTCTTATCATCATGAAACGTTCAGATCCCTTACAACTCTATAGATTCTACCTTCCTGTAACGTTTCCACCTGATTGGACCTTCTTTTCACACAAATGAACCCAGAATGATGTAAATTGTGCTTCGTGCAACATAATTCTGGGTGCCATTTAAAAACCATCAGTGCTAATGACTCCATTCCTATTTGGGGTAATGGGGGCTCTTAATTGGAGTACTCTAAAACAAACCTGACCTCTCTAGGATATTCAGAAGCCAAGTTATAATCCCACAAATGTGTAACTGGACTACTTCTTTAAATTGACACCAGATCCGGTGACCTTTGGGACATGGTTTGACTCCCTTAGGAAAGTGCTATCATCATGAAACGTTCAGATCACTTACAACTCAATAGATTCTACCTTCCTGTAACGTTTCAGCTTGATTGGACCTTGTTTTCACACAAATGAACCCAGAATGATGTGAAATTGTGCTTCGTGCAACATAATTCTGGGTGCCATTTAAAAACCATAAGTGCTAATGACTCCATTCCTTTTGTGGTTGTAGGGGCTGTTGATTAGAGTACACTAAAACAAACCTGATCACTCTAGGACATTTAGAAGCCAAGTTATAAGCCCACAAATGTGTAACTGGACTATTTCTTTAAATTGACACCAGATCCGGTGACCTTTGGGACATGGTTTGACCCCCTATAGGAATGTGCGATCATCATGAAACGTTCAGATCACTTACAACTCAATACATTCTACCTTCTTGTAACGTTTCAGCCTGATTGGACCTTGTTTTCACACAAATGGACCCAGAATGATGTGAAATTGTGCTTCATGCAACATGATTCTGGGTGCCATTTAAAAACCATCAGTGCTAATGACTCCATTCCTATTTGGGGTAATGGGGGCTCTTAATTGGAGTACTCTAAAACAAACCTGACCTCTCTAGGATATTCAGAAGCCAAGTTATAAGCCCACACATGTGTAACTGGACTACTTCTTTAAAGTGACACCAGATCCGGTGACCTTTGGGACATGGTTTGACCCCCTTAGGAAAGTGCTATCATCATGAAACGTTCAGATCACTTACAACTCAATAGATTCTACCTTCCTGTAAGGTTTCAGCCTGATTGGACCTTATTTTCACACAAATGAACCCAGAATGATGTGAAATTGTGCTTCATGCAACATAATTCTGGGTGCCATTTAAAAACCATAAGTGCTAATGACTCCATTCCTTTTTGGGGTACTGGGGGGCTGTTAATTGGAGTACTCTAAAACAAACCTGACCTCTCTAGGATATTCAGAAGCCAAGTTATAAGCCCACAAATGTGTAACTGGACTACTTCTTTAAAGTGACACCAGGCCCGGTGACCTTTGGGACATGGTTTGACCCCCTATAGGAATGTGCGATCATCATGAAATGTTCAGATCACTTACAACTCAATAGATTCTACCTTCTTGTAATGTTTCCGCCTGATTGGACCTTGTTTTCACACAAATGAACCCAGAATGATGTGAAATTGTGCTTCGTGCAACATAATTCTGGGTGCCATTTAAAAACCATAAGCGCTAATGACTCCATTCCTATTTGGGGTAATGGGGGCTGTTAATTGGAGTACTCTAAAAAAAACTGACCTCTCTAGGATATTCAGAAGCCAAGTTATAAGCCCACACATGTGTAACTGGACTACTTCTTTAAAGTGACACCAGATCCGGTGACCTTTGGGACATGGTTTGACCCCCTTAGGAAAGTGCTATCATCATGAAACGTTCAGATCACTTACAACTCAATAGATTCTACCTTCCTGTAAGGTTTCAGCCTGATTGGACCTTATTTTCACACAAATGAACCCAGAATGATGTGAAATTGTGCTTCGTGCAACATAATTCTGGGTGCCATTTAAAAACCATAAGTGCTAATGACTCCATTCCTTTTTGGGGTAATGGGGGGCTGTTAATTGGAGTACACTAAAACAAACCTGACCTCTCTAGGATATTCAGAAGCCAAATTATAAGCCCACAAAGGTGTAACTGGACTACTTCTTTATAGTGACACCAGGCCCGGTGACCTTTGGGACATGGTTTGATCCCCTATAGGAATGTGCAATCATCATGAAACGTTCAGATCACTTACAACTCAATAGATTATACCTTCTTGTAACGTTTCAGCCTGATTGGACATTGTTTTCACACAAATGGACCCAGAATGATGTGAAATTGTGCTTCGTGCAACGTAATTCTGGGTGCCATTTACAAACCATAAGTGCTAATGACTCCATTCCTGTTTGTGGTTGTAGGGGCTGTTGATTGGAGTACACTAAAACAAACCTGATCTCTCTAGGACATTCAGAAGCCAAGTTATAAGCCCACAAATGTGTAACTGGACTACTTCTTTAAATTGACACCAGATCCGGTGACCTTTGGGACATGGTTTGACCCCCTTAGGAAAGCGCTATCATCATGAAACGTTCAGATCACTTACAATTCAATAGATTCTACCTTCCTGTAACGTTTCTGCCTGATTGTACCTTGTTTTCACACAAATGAACCCAGAATGATGTGAAATTGTGCTTCGTGCAACATAATTCTGGGTGCCATTTAAAAACCATAAGTGCTAATGACTCCATTCCTTTTTGAGGTAATAGGGGCTGTTAATTGGAATACTCTAAAACAAACCTGACCTCTCTAGGATATTCAGAAGCCAAGTTATAAGCCCACAAATGTGTAACTGGACTACTTCTTTAAAGTGACACCAGGCCCGGTGACCTTTGGGACATGGTTTGACCCCGTATAGGAATGTGCGATCATCATGAAACGTTCAGATCACTTAAAACTCAATAGATTCTACCTTCTTGAAACGTTTCCGCCTGATTGGACCTTGTTTTCACACAAATGAACCCAGAATGATGTGAAATTGTGCTTCGTGCAACATAATTCTGGGTGCCATTTACAAACCATAAGTGCTAATGACTCCATTCCTTTTTGTGGTTGTAGGGGCTGTTGATTGGAGTACTCCGAAACAAACCTGATCTCTCTTGGACATTCAGAAGCCAAGTTATAAGCCCACAAATGTGTAACTGGACTACTTCTTTAAATTGACACCAGATCCGGTGACCTATGGGACATGGTTTGACCCCTTTAGAAAAGTGCTATCATCATGAACAGTTCAGATCACTTACAACTCAATAGATTCTACCTTCCTGTAATGTTTCAGCCTGATTGGACCTTGTTTTCACAAAAATGGACCCAGAATGATGTGAAATTGTGCTTCGTGCAACATAATTCTGGGTGCCATTTAAAAACCATAAGTGCTAATGACTCCATTCCTTTTTGTGGTTGTAGGGGCTGTTGATTGGAGTACACTAAAACAAACCTTATCTCTCAAGGATATTCAGAAGACAAGTTATAAGCCCACAAATGTGTAACTGGACTACTTCTTTAAAGTGACACCAGGCCCGGTGACCTTTGGGACATGGTTTGACCCCCTATAGGAATGTGCGATCATCATGAAACGTTCAGATCACTTACAACTCAATAGATTCTACCTTCCTGTAACGTTTCAGCCTGATTGTACCTTGTTTTCACACAAATGAACCCAGAATGATGTGAAATTGTGCTTCATGCAACATAATTCTGGGTGCCATTTAAAAACCATAAGTGCCAATGACTCCAATCCTTTTTGTGGTTGTAGGGGCTGTTGATTGGAGTACTCTGAAACAAACCTGATCTCTCTAGGACATTCAGAAGCCAAGTTATAAGCCCACAAATGTGTAACTGGACTACTTCTTTAAATTGACACCAGACCTGGTGACCTTTGGGACATGGTTTGACCCCCTTAGGAAAGTGCTATCATCATGAAACGTTCAGATCACTTACAACTCAATAGATTCTACCTTCCTGTAACGTTTCAGCCTGATTGGACCTTGTTTTCACACAAATGAACCCAGAATGATGTGAAATTGTGCTTCGTGCAACATAATTCTGGGTGCCATTTACAAACCATAAGTGCTAATGACTCCATTCCTCTTTGTGGTTTTAGGGGCTGTTGATTGGAGTACACTAAAACAAACCTGATCTCTCTAGGACATTCAGAAGCCAAGTTATAAGCCCACAAATGTGTAACTGGACTACTTCTTTAAATTGACACCGATCCGGTGACCTTTGGGACATGGTTTGACCCCCTTAGGAAAGTGCTATCATCATGAAACGTTCAGATCACTTACAACTCAATAGATTATACCTTCCTGTAACGTTTCAGCCTGATTGGACCTTGATTTCACACAAATGAACCCAGAATGATGTGAAATTGTGCTTCGTGCAACATAAATCTGGGTGCCATTTACAAACCATAAGTGCTAATGACTCCATTTCTTTTTGTGGTTGTAGGGGCTGTTCATTGGAGTACTCTGAAACAAACCTGATCTCTCTAGGACATTCAGAAGCCAAGTTATAAGCCCAAAAATGTGTAACTGGACTACTTATTTAAATTGACACCAGATCCGGTGACCTTTGGGACATGGTTTGACCCCCTTAGGAAAGTGCTATCATAATGAAACGTTCAGATCACTTACAACTCAATAGATTCTACCTTCCTGTAATGTTTCAGCCTGATTGGACCTTGTTTTCACACAAATGAACCCAGAATGGTGTGAAATTGTGCTTCGTGCAACATAATTCTGGGTGCCATTTAAAAACCATAAGTGCTAATGACTCCATTCCTTTTTGTGGTTGTAGGGGCTGTTGATTGGAGTACAATAAAAAAAAACCTGATCTCTCTAGGACATTCATAAGCCAAGTTCTAAGCCCACAAATGTGTAACTGGACTACTTCTTTAAATTGACACCAGATCCGGTTACCTTTGGGACATGGTTTGACCCCCTATAGGAATGTGCGATCATCATGAAACGTTCAGATCACTTACAACTCAATAGATTCTACCTTCCTGTAACGTTTCAGCCTGATTGGACCTTGTTTTCACACAAATGAACCCAGAATGATGTGAAATTGTGCTTCGTGCAACATAATTCTGGGTGCCATTTACAAACCATAAGTGCTAATGACTCCATTCCTTTTTGTGGTTGTAGGGGCTGTTGATTGGAGTACACTAAAACAAACCTGATCTCTCTAGGACATTTAGAAGCCAAGTTATAAGCCCACAAATGTGTAACTGGACTACTTCTTTAAATTGACACCAGATCCGGTGACCTTTGGGACATGGTTTGACCCCCTATAGGAATGTGCGATCATCATGAAACGTTCAGATCACTTACAACTCAATAGATTCTACCTTCTTGTAACGTTTCAGCCTGATTGGACCTTGTTTACACACAAATAGACCCAGAATGATGTGAAATTGTGCTTCGTGCAACATAATTCTGGGTGCCATTTAAAAACCATAAGTTCTAATGACTCTATTCTTTTTTGTGGTTGTAGGGGCTGTTGATTGGAGTACACTAAAACAAACCTGATCTCTCTAGGATATTCAGAAGCCAAGTTATAAGCCCACAAATGTGTAACTGGACTACTTCTTTAAAGTGACACAAGGCCCGGTGACCTTTGGGACATGGTTTGACCCCCTATAGGAATGTGCGATCATCATGAAACGTTCAGATCACTTACAACTCAATAGATTCTACCTTCCTGTAACGTTTCAGCCTGATTGGACCTTGTTTTCACACAAATGAACCCAGAATGATGTGAAATTGTGCTTCGTGCAACATAATTCTGGGTGCCATTTAAAAACCATAAGTGCTAATGACTCCATTCCTTTTTGTGATTGTAGGGGCTGTTGATTGGAGTACACTAAAACAAACCTGATCTCTCTAGGACATTCAGAAGCCAAGTTATAAGCCCACAAATGTGTAACTGGACTACTTCTTTAAATTGACACCAGATCCGGTGACCTTTGGGACATGGTTTGACCCCCTATAGGAATGTGCGATCATCATGAAACGTTCAGATCACTTACAACTCAATAGATTCTACCTTCTTGTAACGTTTCAGCCTGATTGGACCTTGTTTTCACACAAATGGACCCAGAATGATGTGAAATTGTGCTTCATGCAACATAATTCTGGGTGCCATTTAAAAACCATAAGTGCTAATGACTCCATTCCTTTTTGGGGTAATGGGGGCTGTTAATTGGAGTACTCTGAAACAAACCTGGCCTCTCTAGGACATTCAGAAGCCAAGTTATAAGCCGACAAATATGTAACTGGACTACTTCTTGAAAGTGACACCAGGCCCGGTGACCTTTGGGACATGGTTTGACCCCCTATAGGAATGTGCGATCATCATGAAACGTTCAGATCACTTACAACTCAATAGATTCTACCTTCTTGTAACGTTTCAGCCTGATTGGAGCTTGTTTTCACACAAATGAACCCAGAATGATGTGAAATTGTGCTTCGTGCAACATGATTCTGGGTGCCATTTACAAACCACAAGTGCTAATGACTCCATTCCTTTTTGTGGTTGTAGGGGCTGTTGATTGGAGTACACTAAAACAAACCTGATCTCTCTAGGACATTCAGAAGCCAAGTTATAAGCCCACAAATGTGTAACTGGACTACTTCTTTAAATTGACACCAGATCCGGTGACCTTTGGGACATGGTATGACCCCCTTAGGAAAGTGCTATCATCATGAAACGTTCAGATCACTTACAACTCAATAGATTCTACCTTCCTGTAATGTTTCAGCCTGAATGGACCTTGTTTTCACACAAATGAACCCAGAATGATGTGAAATTGTGCTTCGTGCAACATCATTCTGGGTGCCATTTAAAAACCATAAGTGCTAATGACTCCATTCCTTTTTGGGGTAATGGGGGCTGTTAATTGGAGTACTCTAAATTAAACCTGACCTCTCTAGGATATTCAGAAGCCAAGTTATAAGCCCACAAAGGTGTAACTGCACTACTTCTTTAAAGTGACACCAGGCCCGGTGACTTTTGGGACATGGTTTGACCCCCTATAGGAATGTGCGATCATCATGAAACGTTCAGATCACTTACAACTCAATAGATTCTACCTTCTTGTAACGTTTCAGCCTGATTGGACCTTGTTTTCACACAAATGGACCCAGAATGATGTGAAATTATGCTTCGTGCAACATAATTCTGGGTGCCATTTACAAACCATAAGTGCTAATGACTCCATTCCTTTTTGTGGTTGTAGGGGCTGTTGATTGGAGTACACTAAAACAAACCTAATATCTCTAGGACATTCAGAAGCCAAGTTATAAGCCGACAAATGTGTAACTGGACCACTTCTTTAAATTGACACCAGATCTGGTGACCTTTGGGACATGGTTTGACCCCCTTAGGAAAGTGCTATCATCATGAAACGTTCAGATCACTTACAACTCAATAGATTCTGCCTTCCTGTAATGTTTCAGCCTGATTGGACCTTGTTTTCACACAAATGAACCCAGAATGATGTGAAATTGTGCTTCGTGCAACATAATTCTGGGTGCCATTTACAAACCATGAGTGCTAATGACTCCATTCCTTTTTGTGGTTGTAGGGGCTGTTGATTGGAGTACACTAAAACAAACCTGATCTCTCTAGGACATTAAGAAGCCAAGTTATAAGCCCACAAATGTGTAACTGGACTACTTCTTTAAATTGACACCAGATCCGGTGACCTTTGGGACATGGTTTGACCCCCTTAGGAAAGTGCTATCATCATGAAACGTTCAGATCACTTACAACTCAATAGATTCTACCTTCCTGTAATGTTTCAGCCTGATTGGACCTTGTTTTCACACAAATTAACCCAGAATGATGTGAAATTGTGCTTCGTGCAACATAATTCTGGGTGCCAAGTAAAAACCATAAGTGCTAATGACTCCATTCCTTTTTGGGGTAATGGGGGCTGTTAATTGGAGTACTCTAAATTAAACCTGACCTCTCTAGGATATTCAGAAGCCAAGTTATAAGCCCACAAAGGTGTAAATGCAATACTTCTTTAAAGTGACACCAGGCCCGGTGACCTTTGGGACATGGTTTGACCCCCTATAGGAATGTGTGATCATCATGAAACGTTCAGATCACTTACAACTCAATAGATTCTACCTTCTTGTAACGTTTCAGCCTGATTGGATCTTGTTTTCACACAAATGGACCCAGAATGATGTGAAATTGTGCTTCGTGCAACATAATTCTGGGTGCCATTTACAAACCATAAGTGCTAATGACTCCATTCCTTTTTGTGGTTGTAGGGGCTGTTGATTGGAGTACACTAAAACAAACCTGATATCTCTAGTACATTCAGAAGCCAAGTTATAAGCCCACAAAGGTGTAACTGGACTACTTCTTTAAATTGACACCAGATCCGGTTACCTTTGGGACATGGTTTGACCCCCTATAGGAATGTGCGATCATCATGAAACGTTCAGATCACTTACAACTCAATAGATTCTACCTTCCTGTAACGTTTCAGCCTGATTGGACCTTGTTTTCACACAAATGAACCCAGAATGATGTGAAATTGTGCTTCATGCAACATAATTCTGGGTGCCATTTAAAAACCATAAGTGCTAATGACTCCATTCCTTTTTGGGGTAATGGGGGCTGTTAATTGGAGTACTCTGAAACAAACCTGGCCTCTCTAGGACATTCAGAAGCCAAGTTATAAGCCGACAAATATGTAACTGGACTACTTCTTGAAAGTGACACCAGGCCCGGTGACCTTTGGGACATGGTTTGACCCCCTATAGGAATGTGCGATCATCATGAAACGTTCAGATCACTTACAACTCAATAGATTCTACCTTCTTGTAACGTTTCAGCCTGATTGGAGCTTGTTTTCACACAAATGGACCTAGAATGATGTGAAATTGTGCTTCGTGCAACATGATTCTGGGTGCCATTTACAAACCACAAGTGCTAATGACTCCATTCCTTTTTGTGGTTGTAGGGGCTGTTGATTGGAGTACACTAAAACAAACCTGATCTCTCTAGGACATTCAGAAGCCAAGTTATAAGCCCACAAATGTGTAACTGGACTACTTCTTTAAATTGACACCAGATCCGGTGACCTTTGGGACATGGTATGACCCCCTTAGGAAAGTGCTATCATCATGAAACGTTCAGATCACTTACAACTCAATAGATTCTACCTTCCTGTAATGTTTCAGCCTGAATGGACCTTGTTTTCACACAAATGAACCCAGAATGATGTGAAATTGTGCTTCGTGCAACATCATTCTGGGTGCCATTTAAAAACCATAAGTGCTAATGACTCCATTCCTTTTTGGGGTAATGGGGGCTGTTAATTGGAGTACTCTAAATTAAACCTGACCTCTCTAGGATATTCAGAAGCCAAGTTATAAGTCCACAAAGGTGTAACTGCACTACTTCTTTAAAGTGACACCAGGCCCGGTGACTTTTGGGACATGGTTTGACCCCCTATAGGAATGTGCGATCATCATGAAACGTTCAGATCACTTACAACTCAATAGATTCTACCTTCTTGTAACGTTTCAGCCTGATTGGACCTTGTTTTCACACAAATGGACCCAGAATGATGTGAAATTGTGCTTCGTGCAACATAATTCTGGGTGCCATTTAAAAACCATAAGTGCTAATGACTCTATTCCTTTTTGTGGTTGTAGGGGCTGTTGATTGGAGTACACTAAAACAAACCTGATCTCTCTAAGATATTCAGAAGCCAAGTTATAAGCCCACAAATGTGTAACTGGACTACTTCTTTAAAGTGACACCAGGCCCGGTGACCTTTGGGACATGGTTTGACCCCCTATAGGAATGTGCGATCATCATGAAACGTTCAGATCACTTACAACTCAATAGATTCTACCTTCCTGTAACGTTTCAGCCTGATTGGACCTTGTTTTCACACAAATGAACCCAGAATGATGTGAAATTGTGCTTCGTGCAACATAATTCTGGGTGCCATTTACAAACCATAAGTGCTAATGACTCCATTCCTTTTTGTGGTTGTAGGGGCTGTTAATTGGAGTACTCTGAAACAAACCTGACCTCTCTAGGACATTCAGAAGCCAAGTTATAAGCCGACAAATATGTAACTGGACTACTTCTTGAAAGTGACACCAGGCCCGGTGACCTTTGGGACATGTTTTGACCCCCTATAGGAATGTGCGATCATCATGAAACGTTCAGATCACTTACAACTCAATAGATTCTACCTTCTTGTAACGTTTCAGCCTGATTGGAGCTTGTTTTCACACAAACTGTCCCAGAATGATGTGAAATTGTGCTTCGTGCAACATGATTCTGGGTGCCATTTACAAACCATAAGTGCTAATGACTCCATTCCTTTTTGTGGTTGTAGGGGCTGTTGATTGGAGTACACTAAAACAAACCTGATCTCTCTAGGACATTCAGAAGCCAAGTTATAAGCCCACAAATGTGTAACTGGACTACTTCTTTAAATTGACACCAGATCCGGTGACCTTTGGGACATGGTATGACCCCCTTAGGAAAGTGCTATCATCATGAAACGTTCAGATCACTTACAACTCAATAGATTCTAC
Source organism: Nothobranchius furzeri (assembly GCF_043380555.1). Classification (NCBI taxonomy): domain Eukaryota; kingdom Metazoa; phylum Chordata; class Actinopteri; order Cyprinodontiformes; family Nothobranchiidae; genus Nothobranchius; species Nothobranchius furzeri. Next base: position 15,660,884 of record NC_091747.1, on the reverse strand, counting down.
CTTCCTGTAATGTTTCAGCCTGAATGGACCTTGTTTTCACACAAATGAACCCAGAATGATGTGAAATTGTGCTTCGTGCAACATCATTCTGGGTGCCATTTAAAAACCATAAGTGCTAATGACTCCATTCCTTTTTGGGGTAATGGGGGCTGTTAATTGGAGTACTCTAAATTAAACCTGACCTCTCTAGGATATTCAGAAGCCAAGTTATAAGCCCACAAAGGTGTAACTGCACTACGTCTTTAAAGTGACACCAGGCCCGGTGACTTTTGGGACATGGTTTGACCCCCTATAGGAATGTGCGATCATCATGAAACGTTCAGATCACTTACAACTCAATAGATTCTACCTTCTTGTAACGTTTCAGCCTGATTGGACCTTGTTTTCACACAAATGGACCCCGAATGATGTGAAATTATGCTTCGTGCAACATAATTCTGGGTGCCATTTACAAACCATGAGTGCTAATGACTCCATTCCTTTTTGTGGTTGTAGGGGCTGTTGATTGGAGTACACTAAAACAAACCTGATCTCTCTAGGACATTAAGAAGCCAAGTTATAAGCCCACAAATGTGTAACTGGACTACTTCTTTAAATTGACACCAGATCCGGTGACCTTTGGGACATGGTTTGACCCCCTTAGGAAAGTGCTATCATCATGAAACGTTCAGATCACTTACAACTCAATAGATTCTACCTTCCTGTAATGTTTCAGCCTGATTGGACCTTGTTTTCACACAAATGAACCCAGAATGATGTGAAATTGTGCTTCGTGCAACATAATTCTGGGTGCCATTTAAAAACCATAAGTGCTAATGACTCCATTCCTTTTTGTGGTTGTAGGGGCTGTTGATTGGAGTACACTAAAACAAACCTGATCTCTCTAGGACATTCAGAAGCCAAGTTATATGCCCACAAATGTGTAACTGGACTACTTCTTTAAATTGACACCAGATCCGGTGACCTTTGGGACATGGTTTGACCCCCTTAGGAAAGTGCTATCATAATGAAATGTTCAGATCACTTACAACTCAATAGATTCTACCTTCCTTAATGTTTCAGCCTGATTGGACCTTGTTCTCACACAAATGAACCCAGAATGATGTGAAATTGTGCTTCGTGCAACATAATTCTGGGTGCCATTTACAAACCATAAGTGCTAATGACTCCATTCCTTTTTGTGGTTGTAGGGGCTGTTGATTGGAGTACACTAAAACAAACCTGATATCTCTAGGACATTCAGAAGCCAAGTTATAAGCCGAAAAATGTGTAACTGGACTACTTCTTTAAATTGACACCAGATCCGGTGACCTTTGGGACATGGTTTGACCCCCTTAGGAAAGTGCTATCATCATGAAACGTTCAGATAACTTACAACTCAATAGATTCTACCTTCCTGTAACGTTTCAGCCTGATTAGACCTTGTTTTCACACAAATGAACCCAGAATGATGTGAAATTGTGCTTCATGCAACATAATTCTGGTTGCCATTTAAAACCCATAAGTGCTAATGACTCCATTCCTTTTTGGGGTAATGGGGGCTGTTAATTGAAGTACACTAAATTAAACCTGACCTCTCTAGGATATTCAGAAGCCAAGTTATAAGCCCACAAATATGTAACTGGACTACTTCTTTAAAGTGACACCAGGCCCGGTGACCTTTGGGACATGGTTTGACCCCCTATAGGAATGTGCGATCATCATGAAACGTTCAGATCACTTACAACTCAATAGATTCTACCTTCTTGTAACGTTTCAGCCTGATTGGAGCTTGTTTTCACACAAATGGACCCAGAATGATGTGAAATTGTGCTTCGTGCAACATGATTCTGGGTGCCATTTACAAACCATAAGTGCTAATGACTCCATTCCTTTTTGTGGTTGTAGGGGCTGTTGATTGGAGTACACTAAAACAAACCTGATCTCTCTAGGACATTCAGAAGCCAAGTTATAAGCCCACCAATGTGTAACTGGACTACTTCTTTAAAGTGACACCAGGCCCGGTAACCTTTGGGACATGGTTTGACCCCCTATAGGAATGTGCGATCATCATGAAACGTTCAGATCACTTACAACTCAATAGATTCTACTTTCCTGTAACGTTTCAGCCTGATTGGAGCTTGTTTTCACACAAATGGACCCAGAATGATGTGAAATTGTGCTTCGTGCAACATGATTCTGGGTGCCATTTACAAACCATAAGTGCTAATGACTCCATTCCTTTTTGTGGTTGTAGGGGCTGTTGATTGGAGTACACTAAAACAAACCTGATCTCTCTAGGACATTCAGAAGCCAAGTTATAAGCCCACCAATGTGTAACTGGACTACTTCTTTAAAGTGACACCAGGCCCGGTAACCTTTGGGACATGGTTTGACCCCCTATAGGAATGTGCGATCATCATGAAACGTTCAGATCACTTACAACTCAATAGATTCTACTTTCCTGTAACGTTTCAGCCTGATTGGACCTTGTTTTCACACAAATGAACACAGAATGATGTGAAATTGTGCTTCGTGCAACATAATTCTGGGTGCCATTTAAAAACCATAAGTGCTAATGACTCCATTCCTTTTTGTGGTTGTAGGGGCTGTTGATTGGAGTACACTAAAACAAACCTGATCTCTCTAGGACATTCAGAAGCCAAGTTATAAGCCCACAAATGTGTAACTGGACTACTTCTTTAAATTGACACCAGATCCGGTGACCTTTGGGACATGGTTTGACCCCCTATAGGAATGTGCGATCATCATGAAACGTTCAGATCACTTACAACTCAATAGATTCTACCTTCTTGTAACGTTTCAGCCTGATTGGACCTTGTTTTCACACAAATGGACCCAGAATGATGTGAAATTGTGCTTCGTGCAACATAATTCTGGGTGCCATTTAAAAACCATAAGCGCTAATGACTCTATTCCTTTTTGTGGTTGTAGGGGCTGTTGATTGGAGTACACTAAAACAAACCTGATCTCTCTTGGATATTCAGAAGCCAAGTTATAAGCCCACAAATGTGTAACTGGACTACTTCTTTAAAGAGACACCAGGCCCGGTGACCTTTGGGACATGGTTTGACCCCCTATAGGAATGTGCGATCATCATGAAACGTTCAGATCACTTACAACTCAATAGATTCCACCTTCCTGTAACGTTTCAGCCTTATTGGACCTTGTTTTCACACAAATGAACCCAGAATGATGTGAAATTGTGCTTCGTGCAACATAATTCTGGGTGCCATTTACAAACCATAAGTGCTAATGACTCCATTCCTTTTTGTGGTTGTAGGGGCTGTTGATTGGAGTACACTAAAACAAACCTGATCTCTCTAGGACATTCAGAAGCCAAGTTATAAGCCCACAAATGTGTAACTGGACTACTTCTTTAAATTGACACCAGATCCGGTTACCTTTGGGACATGGTTTGACCCCCTATAGGAATGTGCGATCATCATGAAACGTTCAGATCACTTACAACTCAATAGATTCTACCTTCCTGTAACGTTTCAGCCTGATTGGACCTTGTTTTCACACAAATGAACCCAGAATGATGTGAAAATGTGCTTCATGCAACATAATTCTGGGTGCCATTTAAAAACCATAAGTGCTAATGACTCCATTCCTTTTTGGGGTAATGGGGGCTGTTAATTGGAGTACTCTGAAACAAACCTGACCTCTCTAGGACATTCAGAAGCCAAGTTATAAGCCCACAAATATGTAACTGGACTACTTCTTTAAATTGACACCAGATCCGGTGACCTTTGGGACATGGTTTGACCCACTTAGGAAAGTGCTATCATAATGAAACGTTCAGATCACTTACGACTCAATAGATTCTACCTTCCTGTAATGTTTCAGCCTGATTGGACCTTGTTTTCACACAAATGAACCCAGAATGATGTGAAATTGTGCTTCGTGCAACATAATTCTGGGTGCCATTTAAAAACCATAAGTGCTAATGACTCCATTCCTTTTTGTGGTTGTAGGGGCTGTTGATTGGAGTACACTAAAACAAACCTGATCTCTCTAGGACATTCAGAAGCCAAGTTATAAGCCCACAAATGTGTAACTGGACTACTTTAAATTGACACCAGATCCGGTGACCTTTGGGACATGGTTTGACCCCCTTAGGAAAGTGCTATCATCATGAAACGTTCAGAGCACTTACAACTCAATAGATTCTACCTTCTTGTAACGTTTCAGCCTGATTGGACCTTGTTTTCACACAAATGGACCCAGAATGATGTGAAATTGTGCTTCATGCAACATAATTCTGGGTGCCATTTAAAAACCATAAGTTCTAATGACTCCATTCCTTTTTGGGGTAATGGGGGCTGTTGATTGGAGTACTCTGAAACAAACCTGACCTCTCTATGACATTCAGAAGCCAAGTTATAAGCCCACAAATATGTAACTGGACTACTTCTTTAAATTGACACCAGATCCGGTGACCTTTGGGACATGGTTTGACCCCCTATAGGAATGTGCGATCATCATGAAACGTTCAGATCACTTACAACTCAATAGATTCTACCTTCTTGTAACGTTTCAGCCTGATTGGAGCTTGTTTTCACACAAACTGTCCCAGAATGATGTGAAATTGTGCTTCGTGCAACATGATTCTGGGTGCCATTTACAAACCATAAGTGCTAATGACTCCATTCCTTTTTGTGGTTGTAGGGGCTGTTGATTGGAGTACACTAAAACAAACCTGATCTCTCTAGGACATTCAGAAGCCAAGTATAAGCCCACAAATGTGTAACTGGACTACTTCTTTAAAGTGACACCAGGCCCGGTGACCTTTGGGACATGGTTTGACCCCCTATAGGAATGTGCGATCATCATGAAACGTTCAGATCACTTACAACTCAATAGATTCTACCTTCCTGTAACGTTTCAGCCTGATTGGACCTTGTTTTCACACAAATGAACCCAGAATGATGTGAAATTGTGCTTCGTGCAACATAATTCTGGGTGCCATTTAAAAACCATAAGTGCTAATGACTCCATTCCTTTTTGTGGTTGTAGGGGCTGTTGATTGGAGTACACTAAAAAAAACCTGATCTCTCTAGGACATTCAGAAGCCAAGTTATAAGCCCACAAATGTGTAACTGGACTACTTCTTTAAATTGACACCAGATTCGGTGACCTTTGGGACATGGTTTGACCCCCTATAGGAATGTGCAATCATCATGAAACGTTCAGATCACTTACAACTCAATAGATTCTACCTTCTTGTAACGTTTCAGCCTGATTGGACCTTGTTTTCACACAAATGGACCCAGAATGATGTGAAATTGTGCTTCGTGCAACATAATTCTGGGTGCCATTTAAAAACCATAAGTGCTAATGACTCTATTCCTTTTTGTGGTTGTAGGGGCTGTTGATTGGAGTTCACTAAAACAAACCTGATCTCTCTAGGATATTCAGAAGCCAAGTTATAAGCCCACAAATGTGTAACTGGACTACTTCTTTAAAGTGACACCAGGCCCGGTGACCTTTGGGACATGGTTTGACCCCCTATAGGAATGTGCGATCATCATGAAACATTCAGATCACTTACAACTCAATAGATTCTACCTTCTTGTAACGTTTCAGCCTGATTGGAGCTTGTTTTCACACAAATGGACCTAGAATGATGTGAAATTGTGCTTCGTGCAACATGATTCTGGGTGCCATTTACAAACCATAAGTGCTAATGACTCCATTCCTTTTTGTGGTTGTAGGGGCTGTTGATTGGAGTACACTAAAACAAACCTGATCTCTCTAGGACATTCAGAAGCCAAGTTATAAGCCCACAAATGTGTAACTGGACTACTTCTTTAAATTGACACCAGATCCGGTGACCTTTGGGACATCGTATGACCCCCTTAGGAAAGTGCTATCATCATGAAACGTTCAGATCACTTACAACTCAATATATTCTACCTTCCTGTAATGTTTCAGCCTGATTGGACCTTGTTTTCACACAAATGAACCCAGAATTATGTGAAATTGTGCTTCGTGCAACATAATTCTGGGTGCCATTTACAAACCATGAGTGCTAATGACTCCATCTCCTTTTTGTGGTTGTAGGGGCTGTTGATTGGAGTACACTAAAACAAACCTGACCTCTCTAGGACATTCAGAAGCCAAGTTTTAAGCCCACAAATGTGTAACTGGACTACTTCTTTAAAGTGACACCAGGCCCGGTGACCTTTGGGACATGGTTTGACCCCTTATAGGAATGTGCGATCATCATGAAACGTTCAGATCACTTACAACTCAATAGATTCTACCTTCCTGTAACATTTCAACCTGATTGGACCTTGTTTTCACACAAATGAACCCAGAATGATGTGAAATTGTGCTTCGTGCAACATAATTCTGGGTGCCATTTAAAAACCATAAGTGCTAATGACTCCATTCCTTTTGTGGTTGTAGGGGCTGTTGGTTGGAGTACACTAAAACAAACCTGATCTCTCTAGGACATTAAGAAGCCAAGTTATAAGCCGACAAATGTGTAACTGGACCACTTCTTTAAATTGACACCAGATCCGGTGACCTTTGGGACATGGTTTGACCCCCTTAGGAAAGTGCTATCATCATGAAACGTTCAGATCACTTACAACTCAATAGATTCTACCTTCCTGTAATGTTTCAGCCTGATTGGACCTTGTTTTCACACAAATGAACCCAGAATGATGTGAAATTGTGCTTCGTGCAACATAATTCTGGGTGCCATTTACAAACCATGAGTGCTAATGACTCCATTCCTTTTTGTGGTTGTAGGGGCTGTTGATTGGAGTACACTAAAACAAACCTGATCTCTCTAGGACATTAAGAAGCCAAGTTATAAGCCCACAAATGTGTAACTGGACTACTTCTTTAAATTGACACCAGATCCGGTGACCTTTGGGACATGGTTTGACCCCCTTAGGAAAGTGCTATCATCATGAAACGTTCAGATCACTTACAACTCAATAGATTCTACCTTCCTGTAATGTTTCAGCCTGATTGGACCTTGTTTTCACACAAATGAACCCAGAATGATGTGAAATTGTGCTTCGTGCAACATAATTCTGGGTGCCATTTAAAAACCATAAGTGCTAATGACTCCATTCCTTTTTGGGGTAATGGGGGCTGTTAATTGGAGTACTCTAAATTAAACCTGACCTCTCTAGGATATTCAGAAGCCAAGTTATAAGCCCACAAAGGTGTAAATGCACTACTTCTTTAAAGTGACACCAGGCCCGGTGACCTTTGGGACATGGTTTGACCCCCTATAGGAATGTGCGATCATCATGAAACGTTCAGATCACCTACAACTCAATAGATTCTACCTTCTTGTAACATTTCAGCCTGATTGGACCTTGTTTTCACACAAATGGACCCAGAATGATGTGAAATTGTGCTTCGTGCAACATAATTCTGAGTGCCATTTACAAACCATAAGTGCTAATGACTCCATTCCTTTTTGTGGTTGTAGGGGCTGTTGATTGGAGTACACTAAAACAAACCTGATATCTCTAGGACATTCAGAAGCCAAGTTATAAGCCGACAAATGTGTAACTGGACCACTTATTTAAATTGACACCAGATCCGGTGACCTTTGGGACATGGTTTGACCCCCTTAGGAATGTGCGATCATCATGAAACGTTCAGATCACTTACAACTCAATAGATTCTACCTTCTTGTAACGTTTCAGCCTGATTGGACCTTGTTTTCACACAAATGGACCCAGAATGATGTGAAATTGTGCTTCGTGCAACATAATTCTGGGTGCCATTTAAAAACCATAAGTGCTAATGACTTCATTCCTGTTTGGGGTAATGGGGGCTGTTGATTGGAGTACACTAAAATAAACCTGATCTCTCTAGGACATTCAGAAGCCAAGTTATAAGCCCATAAATGTGTAACTGGACTACTTCTTTAAATTGACACCGATCCGGTGACCTTTGGGACATGGTTTGACCCCCTTAGGAAAGTGCTATCATCATGAAACATTCAGATCACTTACAACTCAATAGATTCTACCTTCCTGTAAAGTTTCAGCCTGACTGGACCTTGTTTTCACACAAATGGACCCAGAATGATGTGAAATTGTGCTTCATGCAACATAATTCTGGGTGCCATTTAAAAACCATAAGTTTCAATGACTCTATTCCTTTTAGTGGTTGTAGGGGCTGTTGATTGGAGTACACTAAAACAAACCTGATCTCTCTAGGACATTCAGAAGCCAAGTTATAAGCCCACAAATGTGTAACTGGACTACTTCTTTAAAGTGACACCAGGCCCGGTGACCTTTGGGACATGGTTTGACCCCCTATAGGAATGTGCAATCATCATGAAACGTTCAGATCACTTACAACTCAATAGATTCTACCTTCCTGTAACGTTTCAGCCTGATTGGACCTTGTTTTCACACAAATGAACCCAGAATTATGTGAAATTGTGCTTCATGCAACATAATTCTGGGTGCCATTTAAAAATCATAAGTGCTAATGACTCCATTCCATTTTGGGGTAATGGGGGCTGTTAATTGGAGTACTCTAAAACAAACCTTGACCTCTCTAGGGCATTCAGAAGCCAAGTTATAAGCCCACAAATGTGTAACTGGACTACTTCTTTAAATTGACACCAGATCCGGTGACCTTTGGGACATGGTTTGACCCCCTATAGGAATGTGCGATCATTATGAAACGTTCAGATCACTTACAACTCAATAGATTCTACCTTCTTGTAACGTTTAGGTCTGATTGGAGCTTGTTTTCACACAAATGGACCCAGAATTATGTGAAATTGTGCTTCGTGCAACATGATTCTGGGTGCCATTTACAAACCATAAGTGCTAATGACTCCATTCCTTTTTGTGGTTGTAGGGGCTGTTGATTGGAGTACACTAAAACAAACCTGATCTCTCTAGGACATTCAGAAGCCAAGTTATAAGCCCACAAATGTGTAACTTGACTACTTTAAATTGACACCAGATCCGGTGACCTTTGGGACATGGTATGACCCCCTTAGGAAAGTGCTATCATCATGAAACGTTCAGATCACTTACAACTCAATAGATTCTACCTTCCTGTAATGTTTCAGCCTGATTGGACCTTGTTTTAAAAACAAATGACCCCAGAATGATGTGAAATTGTGCTTCGTGCAACATAATTCTGGGTGCTATTTACAAACCATGAGTGCTAATGACTAGAATTCCTTTTTGTGGTTGTAGGGGCTGTTGATTGGAGTACACTAAAACAAACCTGACCTCTCTAGGACATTCAGAAGCCAAGTTATAAGCCCACAAATGTGTAACTGGACTACTTCTTTAAAGTGACACCAGGCCCGGTGACCTTTGGGACATGGTTTGACCCCCTTAGGAAAGTGCTATCATCATGAAACGTTCAGATCACTTACAACTCAATAGATTCTACCTTCCTGTAACGTTTCAGCCTGATTGGACCTTGTTTTCACACAAATGAACCAATTGTTGACATGTGGCAAGACGCTCCTCGGGGCGCGTATTGCTTGGGCCTCTCTCCTGGATGCCCTCTGTCAGACCCAGTGTTGACATGTGGCAAGACTCTCCTCGGGGCGCGTCTTGCTTGGGCTTCTCACATGGAGGCCCTCAGTCAGACCCAGTGTTGACATGTGTCAAAACGCTCCTCGGGGCGTGTCTTGCTTGGGCCTCTCTCCTGGAGGCGCTCAGTCAGACCCAGTGTTGACTTGTGGCAAGACGCTCCTCGGGGCGCTTCTTGCTTGGGCTTCTCTCCTGGAGGCCCTCAGTCAGACCCATTGTTGACATGTGGCAAGACGCTCCTCGGGGCACGTCTTGCTTGGGCCTCTCTCCTGGAGGCGCTCAGTCAGACCGAGTAGTGACATGTGACAAGACGCTCCTCGGGGCGCGTCTTGCTGGGGCTTCTCTCATGGAGGCACTCAGTCAGACCTAGTGTTGACATGTGGCAAGACGCTCCTCGGGGCGCGTGTTGCTTGGACCTCTCTCCTGGAAGCGCTCAGTCAGACCCAGTGTTGACATGTGTCAAGACGCTCCTCGGGCGTTTCTTGCTTGGGCCTCTCTCCTGGAGGCGCTCAGTCAGACCCAGAGGTGACATGTGGCAAGATGCTCCTCGGGCCTCTCTCCTGGAGGCGCTCAGTCAGACCCAGTGTTGACATGTGGCAAGACGCTCCTCGGGGCGCGTCTTGCTTGGGCCTCTCTCCTGGAGGTGCTCAGTCAGACCCAGTGTTGACATGTGGCAAGACGCTCCTCGGGGCACGTCTTGCTTGGGCCTCTCTCCTGGAGGCGCTCAGTCAGACAGAGTGCTGACATGTGGCAAGACGCTCCTCCGGGCGCGTCTTGCTTGGGCCTCTCTCCTGGAGGCGCTCAGTCAGACCGAGTGCTGACATGTGGCAAGACGCTCCTCCGGGCGCGTCTTGCTTGGGCCTCTCTCCTGGAGGCGCTCGGTCAGACCGAGTGCTGACATAAGGCAAGACGCTCCTCGGGGCGCGTCTTGCTTGGGCCTGTCTCCTGGAGGAGCTCAGTCAGACCCAGTGGTGACACGTGGCAAGACGCTCCTCGGGGCGCATCTTGCTTGGGCCTCTCTCCTGGAGGTGCTAAGTCAGACCCAGTGTTGACACGTGGCAAGACGCTCCTCGGGGCGCGTCTTGCTTGGGCCTCTCTCCTGGAGGCGCTCAGTCAGACCCAGTGTTGACATGTGTCAAGACGCTCCTCGGGGCGCGTCTTGCTTTGGCCTCTCCTGGAGGCGCTCAGTCAGACCGAGTGCTGACATGTGGCAAGAAGCTCCTCGGGGCGCGTCTTGCTTGGGCTTCTCTCCTGGAGGCCCTCAGTCAGACCCATTGTTGACATGTGGCAAGACGCTCCTCGGGGCGCTTCTTGCTTGGGCCTCTCTCCTGGAGGCGCTCAGTCAGACCCAGTGGTGACATGTGGCAAGACGCTCCTCGGGGCGCGTATTGCTTTGGGGCATTCTCCTGGATGCCCTCTGTCAGACCCATTGTTGACATGTGGCAAGACGCTCCTCGGGGCGCATCTTGCTTGGGCCTCTCTCCTGGAGGCGCTCAGTCAGACCGAGTGCTGACATGTGGCAAGACGCTCCTCCGGGCGCGTCTTGCTTGGGCCTCTCTCCTGGAGGCGCTCAGTCAGACCCAGTGTTCACATGTGGCAAGACGCTCCTCGGGGCGCTTCTTGCTTGGGCCTCTCTCCTGGAGGCGCTCAGTCAGACCCAGTGTTGACATGTGGCAAGACGCTCCTCGGGGCGCGTCTTGCTTGGGCCTCTCTCCTGGAGGCGCTCAGTCAGACCGAGTGCTGACATGTGGCAAGACGCTCCTCGGGGCGCGTCTTGCTTGGGCTTCTCTCCTGGAGGCCCTCAGTCAGACCCATTGTTGACATGTGGCAAGACGCTCCTCGGGGCGCGTCTTATTTGGGCCTCTCTCCTGGAGGCCCTCAGTCAGACCCAGTGTTGACATGTGGCAAGACGCTCCTCGGGGCGCGTCTTGCTTGGGCTTCTCTCCTGGAGGCCCTCAGTCAGACCCATTGTTGACATGTGGCAAGACGCTCCTCGGGGCACGTCTTGCTTGGGCCTCTCTCCTGGAGGCGCTCAGTCAGACAGAGTAGTGACATGTGGCAAGACGCTCCTCGGGGCGCGTCTTGCTTGGACCTCTCTCCTGGAGGCACTCAGTTAAACCGAGTAGTGACATGTGGCAAGACGCTCCTCGGGGCGCGTCTTGCTGGTGCCTCTCTCCTGGAGGTGCTCAATCAGACCCAGTGGTGACACGTGGCAAGACGCTCCTCGGGGCGCATCTTGCTTTGGCCTCTCTCCTGGAGGAGCTCAGTCAGACCCAGTGGTGACACGTGGCAAGACGCTCCTCGGGGCGCATCTTGCTTGGGCCTCTCTCCTGGAGGCGCTAATTCAGACCCAGTGTTGACATGTGGCAAGACGCTCCTCGGGGCGCGTCTTGCTTGGGCCTCTCTCCTGGAGGCGCTCAGTCAGACCCAGTGTTGACATGTGGCAAGACACTCCTCGGGGAGCGTCTTGCTTGGGCCTCTCTCATGGAGGCCCTCTGTCAGACCCAGTCCAATCAACAGCCCCTACAACCACAAAAAGGAATGGAGTCATTAGCACTTATGGTTTTTAAATGGCACCCAGAATTATGTTGCACGAAGCACAATTTCACATCATTCTGGGTCCATTTGTGTGAAAACAAGGTCCAATCAGGCTGAAACGTTACAAGAAGGTAGAATCTATTGAGTTGTAAGTGATCTGAACGTTTCATGATGATCGCACTTTCCTATAGGGGGTCAAACCATGTCCCAAAGGTCACCGGGCCTGGTGTCACTTTAAAGAAGTAGTCCAGTTACACCTTTGTGGGCTTATAACTTGGCTTCTGAATATCCTAGAGAGGTCAGGTTTGTTTTAGAGTACTCCAATTAACAGCCCCCATTACCCTAAAAAGGAATGGAGTCATTAGCACTTATGGTTTTTAAATGGCACCCAGAGTTATTTTGCACGAAGCACAATTTCACATCATTCTGGGTTCATTTGTGTGAAAACAAGGTCCAATCAGGCTGAAACGTTACAGGAAGGTAGAATCTATTGAGTTGTAAGTGATCTGAACGTTTCATGATGATAGCACTTTCCTAAGGGGGTCAAACCATGTCCCAGAGGTCACCGGATCTGGTGTCAATTTAAAGATGTAGTCCAGTTACACATTTGTGGGCTTATAACTTGGCTTCTGAGTATCCTAGAGAGATCAGGTTTGTTTTAGTGTACTCCAATCAACAGCCCCTACAACCACAATAAGGAATGGAGTCATTAGCACTTATGGTTTGTAAATGGCACCCAGAATTATGTTGCACGAAGCACAATTTCACATCATTCTGGGTCCATTTGTGTGAAAACAAGGTCCAGTCAGGCTGAAACGTTTCAAGAAGGTAGAATCTATTGAGTTGTAAGTGATCTGAACGTTTCATGATGATCGCACATTCCTATAGGGGGTCAAACCATGTCCCACAGGTCACCGGGCCTGGTGTCACTTTAAAGAAGTAGTCCAGTTTCACATTTGTGGGCTTATAACTTGGCTTCTGAATGTCCTAGAGAGGTCAGGTTTGTTTTAGTGTACTCCAATCAACAGCCCCTACAACCACAAAAATGAATGGAGTCATTAGCACTTATGGTTTTTAAATGGCACCCAGAATTATGTTGCACGAAGCACAATTTCACATCATTCTGGGTCCATTTGTGTGAAAACAAGGTCCAATCAGGCTGAAACGTTACAAGAAGGTAGAATCTATTGAGTTGTAAGTGATCTGAACGTTTCATGATGATCGCACATTCCTATAGGGGGTCAAACCATGTCCCAAAGGTCACTGGGCCTGGTGTCACTTTAAAGAAGTAGTCCAGTTACATATTTGTGGGCTTATAACTTGGCTTCTGAATGTCCTAGAGAGGTCAAGGTTTGTTTTAGAGTACTCCAATTAACAGCCCCCATTACCCCAAAATGGAATGGAGTCATTAGCACTTATGGTTTTTAAATGGCACCCAGAATTATGTTGCATGAAGCACAATTTCACATCATTCTGGGTTCATTTGTGTGAAAACAAGGTCCAATCAGGCTGAAACGTTACAGGAAGGTAGAATCTATTGAGTTGTAAGTGATCTGAACGTTTCATGATGATTGCACATTCCTATAGGGGGTCAAACCATGTCCCAAAGGTCACCGGGCCTGGTGTCACTTTAAAGAAGTAGTCCAGTTACACATTTGTGGGGTTATAACTTGGCTTCTGAATATCCTAGAGAGATCAGGTTTGTTTTAGTGTACTCCAATCAACAGCCCCTACAACCACAAAAAGGAATAGAGTCATTAGCACTTATGGTTTTTAAATGGCACCCAGAATTATGTTGCACGAAGCACAATTTCACATCATTCTGGGTCCATTTGTGTGAAAACAAGGTCCAATCAGGCTGAAACGTTACAGGAAGGTAGAATCTATTGAGTTGTAAGTGATCTGAACGTTTCATGATGATAGCACTTTCCTAAGGGGGTCAAACCATGTCCCAAAGGTCACCGGATCTGGTGTCAATTTAAAGAAGTGGTCCAGTTACACATTTGTCGGCTTATAACTTGGCTTCTGAATGTCCTAGAGATATCAGGTTTGTTTTAGTGTACTCCAATCAACAGCCCCTACAACCACAAAAAGGAATGGAGTCATTAGCACTTATGGTTTGTAAATGGCACCCAGAATTATGTTGCACGATGCACAATTTCACATCATTCTGGGTCCATTTGTGTGAAAACAAGGTCCAATCAGGCTGAAACGTTACAAGAAGGTAGAATCTATTGAGTTGTAAGTGACCTGAACGTTTCATGATGATCGCACATTCCTATAGGGGGTCAAACCATGTCCCAAAGGTCACCGGGCCTGGTGTCACTTTAAAGAAGTAGTGCATTTACACCTTTGTGGGCTTATAACTTGGCTTCTGAATATCCTAGAGAGGTCAGGTTTAATTTAGAGTACTCCAATTAACAGCCCCCATTACCCCAAAAAGGAATGGAGTCATTAGCACTTATGGTTTTTAAATGGCACCCAGAATTATGTTGCACGAAGCACAATTTCACATCATTCTGGGTTCATTTGTGTGAAAACAAGGTCCAATCAGGCTGAAACATTACAGGAAGGTAGAATCTATTGAGTTGTAAGTGATCTGAACGTTTCATGATGATAGCACTTTCCTAAGGGGGTCAAACCATGTCCCAAAGGTCACCGGATCTGGTGTCAATTTAAAGAAGTAGTCCAGTTACACATTTGTGGGCTTATAACTTGGCTTCTTAATGTCCTAGAGAGATCAGGTTTGTTTTAGTGTACTCCAATCAACAGCCCCTACAACCACAAAAAGGAATGGAGTCATTAGCACTCATGGTTTGTAAATGGCACCCAGAGTTATGTTGCACGAAGCACAATTTCACATCATTCTGGGTTCATTTGTGTGAAAACAAGGTCCAATCAGGCTGAAACATTACAGGAAGGTAGAATCTATTGAGTTTTAAGTGATCTGAACGTTTCATGATGATTGCACATTCCTATAGGGGGTCAAACCATGTCCCAAAGGTCACCGGGCCTGGTGTCACTTTAAAGAAGTAGTCCAGTTACACATTTGTGGGGTTATAACTTGGCTTCTGAATATCCTAGAGAGATCAGGTTTGTTTTAGTGTACTCCAATCAACAGCCCCTACAACCACAAAAAGGAATAGAGTCATTAGCACTTATGGTTTTTAAATGGCACCCAGAATTATGTTGCACGAAGCACAATTTCACATCATTCTGGGTCCATTTGTGTGAAAACAAGGTCCAATCAGGCTGAAACGTTACAGGAAGGTAGAATCTATTGAGTTGTAAGTGATCTGAACGTTTCATGATGATAGCACTATCCTAAGGGGGTCAAACCATGTCCCAAAGGTCACCGGGCCTGGTGTCACTTTAAAGAAGTAGTGCAGTTACACCTTTGTGGGCTTATAACTTGGCTTCTGAATATCCTAGAGAGGTCAGGTTTAATTTAGTGTACTTCAATTAACAGCCCCCATTACCCCAAAAAGGAATGGAGTCATTAGCACTTATGGGTTTTAAATGGCACCCAGAATTATGTTGCATGAAGCACAATTTCACATCATTCTGGGTTCATTTGTGTGAAAACAAGGTCCAATCAGGCTGAAACGTTACAAGAAGGTAGAATCTATTGAGTTGTAAGTGATCTGAACGTTTCATGATGATAGCACTTTCCTAAGGGGGTCAAACCATGTCCCAAAGGTCACCGGATCTGGTGTCAATTTAAAGAAGTGGTCCAGTTACACATTTGTGGGCTTATAACTTGGCTTCTGAATGTCCTAGAGATATCAGGTTTGTTTTAGTGTACTCCAATCAACAGCCCCTACAACCACAAAAAGGAATGGAGTCATTAGCACTTATGGTTTTTAAATGGCACCCAGAATTATGTTGCACGATGCACAATTTCACATCATTCTGGGTCCATTTGTGTGAAAACAAGGTCCAATCAGGCTGAAACGTTACAAGAAGGTAGAATCTATTGAGTTGTAAGTGATCTGAACGTTTCATGATGATCGCACATTCCTATAGGGGGTCAAACCATGTCCCAAAGGTCACCGGGCCTGGTGTCACTTTAAAGAAGTAGTGCAGTTACACCTTTGTGAGCTTATAACTTGGCTTCTGAATATCCTAGAGAGGTCAGGTTTAATTTAGAGTACTCCAATTAACAGCCCCCATTACCCCAAAAAGGAATGGAGTCATTAGCACTTATGGTTTTTAAATGGCACCCAGAATTATGTTGCACGAAGGACAATTTCACATCATTCTGGGTTCATTTGTGTGAAAACAAGGTCCAATCAGGCTGAAATGTTACAGGAAGGTAGAATCTATTGAGTTGTAAGTGATCTGAACGATTCATGATGATCGCACATTCCTATAAGGGGTCAAACCATGTCCCAAAGGTCACCGGGCCTGGTGTCACTTTAAAGAAGTAGTCCAGTTACACATTTGTGGGCTTAAAACTTGGCTTCTGAATGTCCTAGAGAGATCAGGTTTGTTTTAGTGTACTCCAATCAACAGCCCCTACAACCACAAAAAGGAATGGAGTCATTAGCACTCATGGTTTGTAAATGGCACCCAGAATTATGTTGCACGAAGCACAATTTCACATCATTCTGGGTTCATTTGTGTGAAAACAAGGTCCAATCAGGCTGAAACATTACAGGAAGGTAGAATCTATTGAGTTGTAAGTGATCTGAACGTTTCATGATGATAGCACTTTCCTAAGGGGGTCAAACCATGTCCCAAATGTCACGGGATCTGGTGTCAATTTAAAGAAGTGGTCCAGTTACACATTTGTCGGCTTATAACTTGGCTTCTTAATGTCCTAGAGAGATCAGGTTTGTTTTAGTGTACTCCAACCAACAGCCCCTACAACCACAAAAGGAATGGAGTCATTAGCACTTATGGTTTTTAAATGGCACCCAGAATTATGTTGCACGAAGCACAATTTCACATCATTCTAGGTCCATTTGTGTGAAAACAATGTCCAATCAGGCTGAAATGTTACAGGAAGGTAGAATCTATTGAGTTGTAAGTGATCTGACCGTTTCATGATGATCGCACATTCCTATAAGGGGTCAAACCATGTCCCAAAGGTCACCGGGCCTGGTGTCACTTTAAAGAAGTAGTCCAGTTACACATTTGTGGGCTAAAAACTTGGCTTCTGAATGTCCTAGAGAGGTCAGGTTTATTTTAGTGTACTCCAATCAACAGCCCCTACAACCACAAAAAGGAATGGAGTCATTAGCACTCATGGTTTGTAAATGGCACCCAGAATTATGTTGCACGAAGCACAATTTCACATCATTCTGGGTTCATTTGTGTGAAAACAAGGTCCAATCAGGCTGAAACATTACAGGAAGGTAGAATCTATTGAGTTGTAAGTGATCTGAAAGTTTCATGATGATAGCACTTTCCTAAGGGGGTCATACCATGTCCCAAAGGTCACCGGATCTGGTGTCAATTTAAAGAAGTAGTCCAGTTACACATTTGTGGGCTTATAACTTGGCTTCTGAATGTCCTAGAGAGATCAGGTTTGTTTTAGTGTACTCCAATCAACAGCCCCTACAACCACAAAAAGGAATGGAGTCATTAGCACTTATGGTTTGTAAATGGCACCCAGAATTATGTTGCACGAAGCACAATTTCACATCATTCTGGGTTCATTTGTGTGAAAACAAGGTCCAATCAGGCTGAAAAGTTACAGGAAGGTAGAATCTATTGAGTTGTAAGTGATCTGAACATTTCATGATGATCGCACATTCCTATAGGGGGTCAAACCATGTCCCAAAGGTCACCGGGCCTGGTGTCACTTTAAAGAAGTAGTCCAGTTACACATTTGTGGGCTTATAACTTGGCTTCTGAATATCCTAGAGAGATCAGGTTTGTTTTAGTGTACTCCAATCAACAGCCCCTACAACCACAAAAAGGAATAGAGTCATTAGCACTTATGGTTTTTAAATGGCACCCAGAATTATGTTGCACGAAGCACAATTTCACATCATTCTGGGTTCATTTGTGTGAAAACAAGGTCCAATCAGGCGGAAACGTTACAGGAAGGTAGAATCTATTGAGTTGTAAGTGATCTGAACGTTTCATGATGATCGCACATTCCTATAGGGGGTCAAACCATGTCCCAAAGGTCACCGGGCCTGGTGTCACTTTAAAGAAGTAGTCCAGTTACACATTTGTGGGCTTATAACTTGGCTTCTGAATGTCCTAGAGAGATCAGGTTTGTTTTAGTGTACTCCAATCAACAGCCCCTACAACCACAAAAAGGAATGGAGTCATTAGCACTTATGGTTTGTAAATGGCACCCAGAATCATGTTGCACGAAGCACAATTTCACATCATTCTGGGTCCATTTGTGTGAAAACAAGCTCCAGTCAGGCTGAAACGTTACAAGAAGGTAGAATCTATTGAGTTGTAAGTGATCTGAACGTTTCATGATGATCGCACATTCCTATAGGGGGTCAAACCATGTCCCAAAGGTCACCGGGCCTGCTGTCACTTTAAAGAAGTAGTCCAGTTACATATTTGTGGGCTTATAACTTGGCTTCTGAATGTCCTAGAGAGGTCAGGTTTGTTTCAGAGTACTCCAATTAACAGCCCCCATTACCCCAAAAAGGAATGGAGTCATTAGCACTTATGGTTTTTAAATGGCACCCAGAATTATGTTGCACGAAGCACAATTTCACATCATTCTGGGTCCATTTGTGTGAAAACAAGGTCCAATCAGGCTGAAACGTTACAAGAAGGTAGAATCTATTGAGTTGTAAGTGATCTGAACGTTTCATGATGATCGCACATTCCTATAGGGGGTCAAACCATGTCCCAAAGGTCACCGGGCCTGGTGTCACTTTAAAGAAGTAGTCCAGTTACATATTTGTGGGCTTATAACTTGGCTTCTGAATGTCCTAGAGAGGTCAAGGTTTGTTTTAGAGTACTCCAATTAACAGCCCCCATTACCCCAAAATGGAATGGAGTCATTAGCACTTATGGTTTTTAAATGGCACCCAGAATTATGTTGCATGAAGCACAATTTCACATCATTCTGGGTTCATTTGTGTGAAAACAAGGTCCAATCAGGCTGAAACGTTACAGGAAGGTAGAATCTATTGAGTTGTAAGTGATCTGAACGTTTCATGATGATTGCACATTCCTATAGGGGGTCAAACCATGTCCCAAAGGTCACCGGGCCTGGTGTCACTTTAAAGAAGTAGTCCAGTTACACATTTGTGGGGTTATAACTTGGCTTCTGAATATCCTAGAGAGATCAGGTTTGTTTTAGTGTACTCCAATCAACAGCCCCTACAACCACAAAAAGGAATAGAGTCATTAGCACTTATGGTTTTTAAATGGCACCCAGAATTATGTTGCACGAAGCACAATTTCACATCATTCTGGGTCCATTTGTGTGAAAACAAGGTCCAATCAGGCTGAAACGTTACAGGAAGGTAGAATCTATTGAGTTGTAAGTGATCTGAACGTTTCATGATGATAGCACTTTCCTAAGGGGGTCAAACCATGTCCCAAAGGTCACCGGGCCTGGTGTCACTTTAAAGAAGTAGTGCAGTTACACCTTTGTGGGCTTATAACTTGGCTTCTGAATATCCTAGAGAGGTCAGGTTTAATTTAGTGTACTTCAATTAACAGCCCCCATTACCCCAAAAAGGAATGGAGTCATTAGCACTTATGGGTTTTAAATGGCACCCAGAATTATGTTGCATGAAGCACAATTTCACATCATTCTGGGTTCACTTGTGTGAAAACAAGGTCCAATCAGGCTGAAACGTTACAGGAAGGTAGAATCTATTGAGTTGTAAGTGATCTGAACGTTTCATGATGATAGCACTTTCCTAAGGGGGTCAAACCATGTCCCAAAGGTCACCGGATCTGGTGTCAATTTAAAGAAGTGGTCCAATTACACATTTGTCGGCTTATAACTTGGCTTCTGAATGTCCTAGAGATATCAGGTTTGTTTTAGTGTACTCCAATCAACAGCCCCTACACCCACAAAAAGGAATGGAGTCATTAGCACTTATGGTTTGTAAATGGCACCCAGAATTATGTTGCACGATGCACAATTTCACATCATTCTGGGTCCATTTGTGTGAAAACAAGGTCCAATCAGGCTGAAACGTTACAAGAAGGTAGAATCTATTGAGTTGTAAGTGACCTGAACGTTTCATGATGATCGCACATTCCTATAGGGGGTCAAACCATGTCCCAAAGGTCACCGGGCCTGGTGTCACTTTAAAGAAGTAGTGCATTTACACCTTTGTGGGCTTATAACTTGGCTTCTGAATATCCTAGAGAGGTCAGGTTTAATTTAGAGTACTCCAATTAACAGCCCCCATTACCCCAAAAAGGAATGGAGTCATTAGCACTTATGGTTTTTAAATGGCACCCAGAATTATGTTGCACGAAGCACAATTTCACATCATTCTGGGTTCATTTGTGTGAAAACAAGGTCCAATCAGGCTGAAACATTACAGGAAGGTAGAATCTATTGAGTTGTAAGTGATCTGAACGTTTCATGATGATAGCACTTTCCTAAGGGGGTCAAACCATGTCCCAAAGGTCACCGGATCTGGTGTCAATTTAAAGAAGTAGTCCAGTTACACATTTGTGGGCTTATAACTTGGCTTCTTAATGTCCTAGAGAGATCAGGTTTGTTTTAGTGTACTCCAATCAACAGCCCCTACAACCACAAAAAGGAATGGAGTCATTAGCACTCATGGTTTGTAAATGGCACCCAGAATTATGTTGCACGAAGCACAATTTCACATCATTCTGGGTTCATTTGTGTGAAAACAAGGTCCAATCAGGCTGAAACATTACAGGAAGGTAGAATCTATTGAGTTTTAAGTGATCTGAACGTTTCATGATGATAGCACTTTCCTAAGGGGGTCAAACCATGTCCCAAAGGTCACCGGATCTGGTGTCAATTTAAAGAAGTGGTCCAGTTACACATTTGTCGGCTTATAACTTGGCTTCTGAATGTCCTAGAGATATTAGGTTTGTTTTAGTGTACTCCAATAAACAGCCCCTACAACCACAAAAAGGAATGGAGTCATTAGCAGTTATGGTTTGTAAATGGCACCCAGAATTATGTTGCACGAAGCACAATTTCACATCATTCTGGGTCCATTTGTGTGAAAACAAGGTCCAATCAGGCTGAAACGTTACAAGAAGGTAGAATCTATTGAGTTGTAAGTGATCTGAACGTTTCATGATGATCGCACATTCCTATAGGGGGTCAAACCATGTCCCAAAGGTCACCGGGCCTGGTGTCACTTTAAAGAAGTAGTGCAGTTACACCTTTGTGGGCTTATAACTTGGCTTCTGAATATCCTAGAGAGGTCAGGTTTAATTTAGAGTACTCCAATTAACAGCCCCCATTACCCCAAAAAGGAATGGAGTCATTAGCACTTATGGTTTTTAAATGGCACCCAGAATTATGTTGCACGAAGCACAATTTCACATCATTCTGGGTTCATTTGTGTGAAAACAAGGTCCAATCAGGCTGAAATGTTACAGGAAGGTAGAATCTATTGAGTTGTAAGTGATCTGAACGTTTCATGATGATCGCACATTCCTATAAGGGGTCAAACCATGTCCCAAAGGTCACCGGGCCTGGTGTCACTTTAAAGAAGTAGTCCAGTTACACATTCGTGGGCTTAAAACTTGGCTTCTGAATGTCCTAGAGAGGTCAGATTTGTTTTAGTGTACTCCAATCAACAGCCCCTACAACCACAAAAAGGAATGGAGTCATTAGCACTCATGGTTTGTAAATTGCACCCAGAATTATGTTGCACGAAGCACAATTTCACATCATTCTGGGTTCATTTGTGTGAAAACAAGGTCCAATCAGGCTGAAACATTACAGGAAGGTAGAATCTATTGAGTTGTAAGTGATCTGAACGTTTCATGATGATAGCACTTTCCTAAGGGGGTCAAACCATGTCCCAAAGGTCACCGGATCTGGTGTCAATTTAAAGAAGTGGTCCAGTTACACATTTGTCGGCTTACAACTTGGCTTCTGAATGTCCTAGAGAGGTCAGATTTGTTTTAGTGTACTCCAATCAACAGCCCCTACAACCACAAAAAGGAATGGAGTCATTAGCACTCATGGTTTGTAAATGGCACCCAGAATTATGTTGCACGAAGCACAATTTCACATCATTCTGGGTTCATTTGTGTGAAAACAAGGTCCAATCAGGCTGAAACATTACAGGAAGGTAGAATCTATTGAGTTGTAAGTGATCTGAACGTTTCATGATGATAGCACTTTCCTAAGGGGGTCAAACCATGTCCCAAAGGTCACGGGATCTGGTGTCAATTTAAAGAAGTGGTCCAGTTACACATTTGTCGGCTTATAACTTGGCTTCTTAATGTCCTAGAGAGATCAGGTTTGTTTTAGTGTACTCCAACCAACAGCCCCTACAACCACAAAAGGAATGGAGTCATTAGCACTTATGGTTTTTAAATGGCACCCAGAATTATGTTGCACGAAGCACAATTTCACATCATTCTAGGTCCATTTGTGTGAAAACAATGTCCAATCAGGCTGAAATGTTACAGGAAGGTAGAATCTATTGAGTTGTAAGTGATCTGACCGTTTCATGATGATCGCACATTCCTATAAGGGGTCAAACCATGTCCCAGAGGTCACCGGGCCTGGTGTCACTTTAAAGAAGTAGTCCAGTTACACATTTGTGGGCTAAAAACTTGGCTTCTGAATGTCCTAGAGAGGCCAGGTTTATTTTAGTGTACTCCAATCAACAGCCCCTACAACCACAAAAAGGAATGGAGTCATTAGCACTCATGGTTTGTAAATGGCACCCAGAATTATGTTGCACGAAGCACAATTTCACATCATTCTGGGTTCATTTGTGTGAAAACAAGGTCCAATCAGGCTGAAACATTACAGGAAGGTAGAATCTATTGAGTTGTAAGTGATCTGAACGTTTCATGATGATAGCACTTTCCTAAGGGGGTCATACCATTTCCCAAAGGTCACCGGATCTGGTGTCAATTTAAAGAAGTAGTCCAGTTACACATTTGTGGGCTTATAACTTGGCTTCTGAATGTCCTAGAGAGATCAGGTTTGTTTTAGTGTACTCCAATCAACAGCCCCTACAACCACAAAAAGGAATGGAGTCATTAGCACTTATGGTTTGTAAATGGCACCCAGAATCATGTTGCACGAAACACAATTTCACATCATTCTAGGTCCATTTGTGTGAAAACAAGCTCCATTCAGGCTGAAACGTTACAGGAAGGTATAATCTATTGAGTTGTAAGTGATCTGAACGTTTCATGATGATCGCACATTCCTATAGGGGGTCAAACCATGTCCCAAAGGTAACCGGATCTGGTGTCAATTTAAGGAAGTAGTCCAGTTACACATTTGTGGGCTTATAACTTGGCTTCTGAATGTCCTAGAGAGATCAGGTTTGTTTTAGTGTACTCCAATCAACAGCCCCTACAACCACAAAAAGGAATGGAGTCATTAGCACTTATGGTTTGTAAATGGCACCCAGAATTATGTTGCACGAAGCACAATTTCACATCATTCTGGGTTCATTTGTGTGAAAACAAGGTCCAATCAGGCTGAAAAGTTACAGGAAGGTAGAATCTATTGAGTTGTAAGTGATCTGAACATTTCATGATGATCGCACATTCCTATAGGGGGTCAAACCATGTCCCAAAGGTCACCGGGCCTGGTGTCACTTTAAAGAAGTAGTCCAGTTACACATTTGTGGGCTTATAACTTGGCTTCTGAATATCCTAGAGAGATCAGGTTTGTTTTAGTGTACTCCAATCAACAGCCCCTACAACCACAAAAAGGAATAGAGTCATTAGCACTTATGGTTTTTAAATGGCACCCAGAATTATGTTGCACGAAGCACAATTTCACATCATTCTGGGTTCATTTGTGTGAAAACAAGGTCCAATCAGGCGGAAACGTTACAGGAAGGTAGAATCTATTGAGTTGTAAGTGATCTGAACGTTTCATGATGATCGCACATTCCTATAGGGGGTCAAACCATGTCCCAAAGGTCACCGGGCCTGGTGTCACTTTAAAGAAGTAGTCCAGTTACACATTTGTGGGCTTATAACTTGGCTTCTGAATGTCCTAGAGAGATCAGGTTTGTTTTAGTGTACTCCAATCAACAGCCCCTACAACCACAAAAAGGAATGGAGTCATTAGCACTTATGGTTTGTAAATGGCACCCAGAATCATGTTGCACGAAGCACAATTTCACATCATTCTGGGTCCATTTGTGTGAAAACAAGCTCCAGTCAGGCTGAAACGTTACAAGAAGGTAGAATCTATTGAGTTGTAAGTGATCTGAACGTTTCATGATGATCGCACATTCCTATAGGGGGTCAAACCATGTCCCAAAGGTCACCGGGCCTGCTGTCACTTTAAAGAAGTAGTCCAGTTACATATTTGTGGGCTTATAACTTGGCTTCTGAATGTCCTAGAGAGGTCAGGTTTGTTTCAGAGTACTCCAATTAACAGCCCCCATTACCCCAAAAAGGAATGGAGTCATTAGCACTTATGGTTTTTAAATGGCACCCAGAATTATGTTGCACGAAGCACAATTTCACATCATTCTGGGTTCATTTGTGTGAAAACAAGGTCCAATCAGGCTAAAACATTACAGGAAGGTAGAATCTATTGAGTTTTAAGTGATCTGAACGTTTCATGATGATAGCACTTTCCTAAGGGGGTCAAACCATGTCCCAAAGGTCACCGGATCTGGTGTCAATTTAAAGAAGTGGTACAGTTACACATTTGTCGGCTTATAACTTGGCTTCTGAATGTCCTAGAGATATTAGGTTTGTTTTAGTGTACTCCAATCAACAGCCCCTACAACCACAAAAAGGAATGGAGTCATTAGCACTTATGGTTTGTAAATGGCACCCAGAATTATGTTGCACGAAGCACAATTTCAAATCATTCTGGGTCCATTTGTGTGAAAACAAGGTCCAATCAGGCTGAAACGTTACAAGAAGGTAGAATCTATTGAGTTGTAAGTGATCTGAACGTTTCATGATGATCGCACATTCCTATAGGGGGTCAAACCATGTCCCAAAGGTCACCGGGCCTGGTGTCACTTTAAAGAAGTAGTGCAGTTACACCTTTGTGGGCTTATAACTTGGCTTCTGAATATCCTAGAGAGGTCAGGTTTAATTTAGAGTACTCCAATTAACAGCCCCCATTACCCCAAAAAGGAATGGAGTCATTAGCACTTATGGTTTTTAAATGGCACCCAGAATTATGTTGCACGAAGCACAATTTCACATCATTCTGGGTTCATTTGTGTGAAAACAATGTCCAATCAGGCTGAAATGTTACAGGAAGGTAGAATCTATTGAGTTGTAAGTGATCTGACCGTTTCATGATGATCGCACATTCCTATAAGGGGTCAAACCATGTCCCAAAGGTCACCGGGCCTGGTGTCACTTTAAAGAAGTAGTCCAGTTACACATTTGTGGGCTAAAAACTTGGCTTCTGAATGTCCTAGAGAGGTCAGGTTTATTTTAGTGTACTCCAATCAACAGCCCCTACAACCACAAAAAGGAATGGAGTCATTAGCACTCATGGTTTGTAAATGGCACCCAGAATTATGTTGCACGAAGCACAATTTCACATCATTCTGGGTTCATTTGTGTGAAAACAAGGTCCAATCAGGCTGAAACATTACAGGAAGGTAGAATCTATTGAGTTGTAAGTGATCTGAACGTTTCATGATGATAGCACTTTCCTAAGGGGGTCATACCATGTCCCAAAGGTCACCGGATCTGGTGTCAATTTAAAGAAGTAGTCCAGTTACACATTTGTGGGCTTATAACTTGGCTTCTGAATGTCCTAGAGAGATCAGGTTTGTTTTAGTGTACTCCAATCAACAGCCCCTACAACCACAAAAAGGAATGGAGTCATTAGCACTTATGGTTTGTAAATGGCACCCAGAATCATGTTGCACGAAACACAATTTCACATCATTCTAGGTCCATTTGTGTGAAAACAAGCTCCATTCAGGCTGAAACGTTACAGGAAGGTATAATCTATTGAGTTGTAAGTGATCTGAACGTTTCATGATGATCGCACATTCCTATAGGGGGTCAAACCATGTCCCAAAGGTAACCGGATCTGGTGTCAATTTAAGGAAGTAGTCCAGTTACACATTTGTGGGCTTATAACTTGGCTTCTGAATGTCCTAGAGAGATCAGGTTTGTTTTAGTGTACTCCAATCAACAGCCCCTACAACCACAAAAAGGAATGGAGTCATTAGCACTTATGGTTTGTAAATGGCACCCAGAATTATGTTGCACGAAGCACAATTTCACATCATTCTGGGTTCATTTGTGTGAAAACAAGGTCCAATCAGGCTGAAAAGTTACAGGAAGGTAGAATCTATTGAGTTGTAAGTGATCTGAACATTTCATGATGATCGCACATTCCTATAGGGGGTCAAACCATGTCCCAAAGGTCACCGGGCCTGGTGTCACTTTAAAGAAGTAGTCCAGTTACACATTTGTGGGCTTATAACTTGGCTTCTGAATATCCTAGAGAGATCAGGTTTGTTTTAGTGTACTCCAATCAACAGCCCCTACAACCACAAAAAGGAATAGAGTCATTAGCACTTATGGTTTTTAAATGGCACCCAGAATTATGTTGCACGAAGCACAATTTCACATCATTCTGGGTTCATTTGTGTGAAAACAAGGTCCAATCAGGCTGAAACATTACAGGAAGGTAGAATCTATTGAGTTGTAAGTGATCTGAACGTTTCATGATGATAGCACTTTCCTAAGAGGGTCAAACCATGTCCCAAAGGTCACGGGATCTGGTGTCAATTTAATGAAGTGGTCCAGTTACACATTTGTCGGCTTATAACTTGGCTTCTTAATGTCCTAGAGAGATCAGGTTTGTTTTAGTGTACTCCAACCAACAGCCCCTACAACCACAAAAGGAATGGAGTCATTAGCACTTATGGTTTTTAAATGGCACCCAGAATTATGTTGCACGAAGCACAATTTCACATCATTCTAGGTCCATTTGTGTGAAAACAATGTCCAATCAGGCTGAAATGTTACAGGAAGGTAGAATCTATTGAGTTGTAAGTGATCTGACCGTTTCATGATGATCGCACATTCCTATAAGGGGTCAAACCATGTCCCAAAGGTCACCGGGCCTGGTGTCACTTTAAAGAAGTAGTCCAGTTACACATTTGTGGGCTAAAAACTTGGCTTCTGAATGTCCTAGAGAGGTCAGGTTTATTTTAGTGTACTCCAATCAACAGCCCCTACAACCACAAAAAGGAATGGAGTCATTAGCACTCATGGTTTGTAAATGGCACCCAGAATTATGTTGCACGAAGCACAATTTCACATCATTCTGGGTTCATTTGTGTGAAAACAAGGTCCAATCAGGCTGAAACATTACAGGAAGGTAGAATCTATTGAGTTGTAAGTGATCTGAACGTTTCATGATGATAGCACTTTCCTAAGGGGGTCATACCATGTCCCAAAGGTCACCGGATCTGGTGTCAATTTAAAGAAGTAGTCCAGTTACACATTTGTGGGCTTATAACTTGGCTTCTGAATGTCCTAGAGAGATCAGGTTTGTTTTAGTGTACTCCAATCAACAGCCCCTACAACCACAAAAAGGAATGGAGTCATTAGCACTTATGGTTTGTAAATGGCACCCAGAATCATGTTGCACGAAACACAATTTCACATCATTCTAGGTCCATTTGTGTGAAAACAAGCTCCATTCAGGCTGAAACGTTACAGGAAGGTATAATCTATTGAGTTGTAAGTGATCTGAACGTTTCATGATGATCGCACATTCCTATAGGGGGTCAAACCATGTCCCAAAGGTAACCGGATCTGGTGTCAATTTAAGGAAGTAGTCCAGTTACACATTTGTGGGCTTATAACTTGGCTTCTGAATATCCTAGAGAGATCAGGTTTGTTTTAGTGTACTCCAATCAACAGCCCCTACAACCACAAAAAGGAATAGAGTCATTAGCACTTATGGTTTTTAAATGGCACCCAGAATTATGTTGCACGAAGCACAATTTCACATCATTCTGGGTTCATTTGTGTGAAAACAAGGTCCAATCAGGCGGAAACGTTACAGGAAGGTAGAATCTATTGAGTTGTAAGTGATCTGAACGTTTCATGATGATCGCACATTCCTATAGGGGGTCAAACCATGTCCCAAAGGTCACCGGGCCTGGTGTCACTTTAAAGAAGTAGTCCAGTTACACATTTGTGGGCTTATAACTTGGCTTCTGAATGTCCTAGAGAGATCAGGTTTGTTTTAGTGTACTCCAATCAACAGCCCCTACAACCACAAAAAGGAATGGAGTCATTAGCACTTATGGTTTGTAAATGGCACCCAGAATCATGTTGCACGAAGCACAATTTCACATCATTCTGGGTCCATTTGTGTGAAAACAAGCTCCAGTCAGGCTGAAACGTTACAAGAAGTTAGAATCTATTGAGTTGTAAGTGATCTGAACGTTTCATGATGATCGCACATTCCTATAGGGGGTCAAACCATGTCCCAAAGGTCACCGGGCCTGCTGTCACTTTAAAGAAGTAGTCCAGTTACATATTTGTGGGCTTATAACTTGGCTTCTGAATGTCCTAGAGAGGTCAGGTTTGTTTCAGAGTACTCCAATTAACAGCCCCCATTACCCCAAAAAGGAATGGAGTCATTAGCACTTATGGTTTTTAAATGGCACCCAGAATTATGTTGCACGAAGCACAATTTCACATCATTCTGGGTCCATTTGTGTGAAAACAAGGTCCAATCAGGCTGAAACGTTACAAGAAGGTAGAATCTATTGAGTTGTAAGTGATCTGAACGTTTCATGATGATAGCACTTTCCTAAGGGGGTCAAACCATGTCCCAAAGGTCACCGGGCCTGGTGTCACTTTAAAGAAGTAGTGCAGTTACACCTTTGTGGGCTTATAACTTGGCTTCTGAATATCCTAGAGAGGTCAGGTTTAATTTAGTGTACTTCAATTAACAGCCCCCATTACCCCAAAAAGGAATGGAGTCATTAGCACTTATGGGTTTTAAATGGCACCCAGGATTATGTTGCATGAAGCACAATTTCACATCATTCTGGGTTCACTTGTGTGAAAACAAGGTCCAATCAGGCTGAAACGTTACAGGAAGGTAGAATCTATTGAGTTGTAAGTGATCTGAACGTTTCATGATGATAGCACTTTCCTAAGGGGGTCAAACCATGTCCCAAAGGTCACCGGATCTGGTGTCAATTTAAAGAAGTGGTCCAATTACACATTTGTCGGCTTATAACTTGGCTTCTGAATGTCCTAGAGATATCAGGTTTGTTTTAGTGTACTCCAATCAACAGCCCCTACAACCACAAAAAGGAATGGAGTCATTAGCACTTATGGTTTGTAAATGGCACCCAGAATTATGTTGCACGATGCACAATTTCACATCATTCTGGGTCCATTTGTGTGAAAACAAGGTCCAATCAGGCTGAAACGTTACAAGAAGGTAGAATCTATTGAGTTGTAAGTGACCTGAACGTTTCATGATGATCGCACATTCCTATAGGGGGTCAAACCATGTCCCAAAGGTCACCGGGCCTGTTGTCACTTTAAAGAAGTAGTGCATTTACACCTTTGTGGGTTTATAACTTGGCTTCTGAATATCCTAGAGAGGTCAGGTTTAATTTAGAGTACTCCAATTAACAGCCCCCATTACCCCAAAAAGGAATGGAGTCATTAGCACTTATGGTTTTTAAATGGCACCCAGAATTATGTTGCACGAAGCACAATTTCACATCATTCTGGGTTCATTTGTGTGAAAACAAGGTCCAATCAGGCTGAAACATTACAGGAAGGTAGAATCTATTGAGTTGTAAGTGATCTGAACGTTTCATGATGATAGCACTTTCCTAAGGGGGTCAAACCATGTCCCAAAGGTCACCGGATCTGGTGTCAATTTAAAGAAGTAGTCCAGTTACACATTTGTGGGCTTATAACTTGGCTTCTTAATGTCCTAGAGAGATCAGGTTTGTTTTAGTGTACTCCAATCAACAGCCCCTACAACCACAAAAAGGAATGGAGTCATTAGCACTCATGGTTTGTAAATGGCACCCAGAATTATGTTGCACGAAGCACAATTTCACATCATTCTGGGTTCATTTGTGTGAAAACAAGGTCCAATCAGGCTGAAACATTACAGGAAGGTAGAATCTATTGAGTTTTAAGTGATCTGAACGTTTCATGATGATAGCACTTTCCTAAGGGGGTCAAACCATGTCCCAAAGGTCACCGGATCTGGTGTCAATTTAAAGAAGTGGTCCAGTTACACATTTGTCGGCTTATAACTTGGCTTCTGAATGTCCTAGAGATATTAGGTTTGTTTTAGTGTACTCCAATAAACAGCCCCTACAACCACAAAAAGGAATGGAGTCATTAGCACTTATGGTTTGTAAATGGCACCCAGAATTATGTTGCACGAAGCACAATTTCACATCATTCTGGGTCCATTTGTGTGAAAACAAGGTCCAATCAGGCTGAAACGTTACAAGAAGGTAGAATCTATTGAGTTGTAAGTGATCTGAACGTTTCATGATGATCGCACATTCCTATAGGGGGTCAAACCATGTCCCAAAGGTCACCGGGCCTGGTGTCACTTTAAAGAAGTAGTGCAGTTACACCTTTGTGGGCTTATAACTTGGCTTCTGAATATCCTAGAGAGGTCAGGTTTAATTTAGAGTACTCCAATTAACAGCCCCCATTACCCCAAAAAGGAATGGAGTCATTAGCACTTATGGTTTTTAAATGGCACCCAGAATTATGTTGCACGAAGCACAATTTCACATCATTCTGGGTTCATTTGTGTGAAAACAAGGTCCAATCAGGCTGAAATGTTACAGGAAGGTAGAATCTATTGAGTTGTAAGTGATCTGAACGTTTCATGATGATCGCACATTCCTATAAGGGGTCAAACCATGTCCCAAAGGTCACCGGGCCTGGTGTCACTTTAAAGAAGTAGTCCAGTTACACATTCGTGGGCTTAAAACTTGGCTTCTGAATGTCCTAGAGAGGTCAGATTTGTTTTAGTGTACTCCAATCAACAGCCCCTACAACCACAAAAAGGAATGGAGTCATTAGCACTCATGGTTTGTAAATTGCACCCAGAATTATGTTGCATGAAGCACAATTTCACATCATTCTGGGTTCATTTGTGTGAAAACAAGGTCCAATCAGGCTGAAACATTACAGGAAGGTAGAATCTATTGAGTTGTAAGTGATCTGAACGTTTCATGATGATAGCACTTTCCTAAGGGGGTCAAACCATGTCCCAAAGGTCACCGGATCTGGTGTCAATTTAAAGAAGTGGTCCAGTTACACATTTGTCGGCTTACAACTTGGCTTCTTAATGTCCTAGAGAGATAAGGTTTGTTTTAGTGTACTCCAACCAACAGCCCCTACAACCACAAAAGGAATGGAGTCATTAGCACTTATGGTTTTTAAATGGCACCCAGAATTATGTTGCACGAAGCACAATTTCACATCATTCTAGGTCCATTTGTGTGAAAACAATGTCCAATCAGGCTGAAATGTTACAGGAAGGTAGAATCTATTGAGTTGTAAGTGATCTGAACATTTCATGATGATCGCACATTCCTATAAGGGGTCAAACCATGTCCCAAAGGTCACTGGGCCTGGTGTCACTTTAAAGAAGTAGTCCAGTTACACATTTGTGGGCTTAAAACTTGGCTTCTGAATGTCCTAGAGAGGTCAGGTTTGTTTTAGTGTACTCCAATCAACAGCCCCTACAACCACAAAAAGGAATGGAGTCATTAGCACTCATGGTTTGTAAATGGCACCCAGAATTATGTTGCACGAAGCACAATTTCACATCATTCTGGGTTCATTTGTGTGAAAACAAGGTCCAATCAGGCTGAAACATTACAGGAAGGTAGAATCTATTGAGTTGTAAGTGATCTGAACGTTTCATGATGATAGCACTTTCCTAAGGGGGTCATACCATGTCCCAAAGGTCACCGGATCTGGTGTCAATTTAAAGAAGTAGTCCAGTTACACATTTGTGGGCTTATAACTTGGCTTCTGAATGTCCTAGAGAGATCAGGTTTGTTTTAGTGTACTCCAATCAACAGCCCCTACAACCACAAAAAGGAATGGAGTCATTAGCACTTATGGTTTGTAAATGGCACCCAGAATCATGTTGCACGAATACAATTTCACATCATTCTAGGTCCATTTGTGTGAAAACAAGCTCCAATCAGGCTGAAACGTTACAGGAAGGTAGAATCTATTGAGTTGTAAGTGATCTGAACATTTCATGATGATCGCACATTCCTATAGGGGGTCAAACCATGTCCCAAAGGTAACCGGATCTGGTGTCAATTTAAGGAAGTAGTCCAGTTACACATTTGTGGGCTTATAACTTGGCTTCTGAATGTCCTAGAGAGATCAGGTTTGTTTTAGTGTACTCCAATCAACAGCCCCTACAACCACAAAAAGGAATGGAGTCATTAGCACTTATGGTTTGTAAATGGCACCCAGAATTATGTTGCACGAAGCACAATTTCACATCATTCTGGGTTCATTTGTGTGAAAACAAGGTCCAATCAGGCTGAAAAGTTACAGGAAGGTAGAATCTATTGAGTTGTAAGTGATCTGAACGTTTCATGATGATCGCACATTCCTATAGGGGGTCAAACCATGTCCCAAAGGTCACCGGGCCTGGTGTCACTTTAAAGAAGTAGTCCAGTTACACATTTGTGGGCTTATAACTTGGCTTCTGAATATCCTAGAGAGATCAGGTTTGTTTTAGTGTACTCCAATCAACAGCCCCTACAACCACAAAAAGGAATAGAGTCATTAGCACTTATGGTTTTTAAATGGCACCCAGAATTATGTTGCACGAAGCACAATTTCACATCATTCTGGGTTCATTTGTGTGAAAACAAGGTCCAATCAGGCTGAAACGTTACAGGAAGGTAGAATCTATTGAGTTGTAAGTGATCTGAACGTTTCATGATGATCGCACATTCCTATAGGGGGTCAAACCATGTCCCAAAGGTCACCGGGCCTGGTGTCACTTTAAAGAAGTAGTCCAGTTACACATTTGTGGGCTTATAACTTGGCTTCTGAATGTCCTAGAGAGATGAGGTTTGTTTTAGTGTACTCCAATCAACAGCCCCTACAACCACAAAAAGGAATGGAGTCATTAGCACTTATGGTTTGTAAATGGCACCCAGAATCATGTTGCACGAAGCACAATTTCACATCATTCTGGGTCCATTTGTGTGAAAACAAGCTCCAGTCAGGCTGAAACGTTACAAGAAGGTAGAATCTATTGAGTTGTAAGTGATCTGAACGTTTCATGATGATCGCACATTCCTATAGGGGGTCAAACCATGTCCCAAAGGTCACCGGGCCTGCTGTCACTTTAAAGAAGTAGTCCAGTTACATATTTGTGGGCTTATAACTTGGCTTCTGAATGTCCTAGAGAGGTCAGGTTTGTTTCAGAGTACTCCAATTAACAGCCCCCATTACCCCAAAAAGGAATGGAGTCATTAGCACTTATGGTTTTTAAATGGCACCCAGAATTATGTTGCATGAAGCACAATTTCACATCATTCTGGGTCCATTTGTGTGAAAACAAGGTCCAATCAGGCTGAAATGTTACAAGAAGGTAGAATCTATTGAGTTGTAAGTGATCTGAACGTTTCATGATGATCACACATTCCTATAGAGGTCAAACCATGTCCCAAAGGTCACCGGATCTGGTGTCAATTTAAAGTAGTAGTCCAGTTACACATTTGTGGGCTTATAACTTGGCTTCTAAATGTCCTAGAGAGATCAGGTTTGTTTTAGTGTACTCCAATCAACAGACCCTACAACCACAAAAAGGAATGGAGTCATTAGCACTTATGGTTTGTAAATGGCACCCAGAATTATGTTGCACGAAGCACAATTTCACATCATTCTGGGTTCATTTGTGTGAAAACAAGGTCCAATCAGGCTGAAACGTTACAGGAAGGTAGAATCTATTGAGTTGTAAGTGATCTGAACGTTTCATGATGATCGCACATTCCTATAGGGGGTCAAACCATGTCCCAAAGGTCACCGGGCCTGGTGTCACTTTAAAGAAGTAGTCCAGTTACACATTTGTGGGCTTATAACTTGGCTTCTGAATATCCTAGAGAGATCAGGTTTGTTTTAGTGTACTCCAATCAACAGCCCCTACAACCACAAAAAGGAATAGAGTCATTAGCACTTATGGTTTTTAAATGGCACCCAGAATTATGTTGCACGAAGCACAATTTCACATCATTCTGGGTCCATTTGTGTGAAAACAAGGTCCAATCAGGCTGAAACGTTACAAGAAGGTAGAATCTATTGAGTTGTAAGTGATCTGAACATTTCATGATGATCGCACATTCCTATAGGGGGTCAAACCATGTCCCAAAGGTCACCGGATCTGGTGTCAATTTAAAGAAGTAGTCCAGTTACACATTTGTGGGCTTATAACTTGGCTTCTGAATGTCCTAGAGAGATCAGGTTTGTTTTAGTGTACTCCAATCAACAGCCCCTACAACCTCAAAAAAGAATGGAGTCATTAGCACTTATGGTTTTTAAATGGCACCCAGAATTATGTTGCACGAAGCACAATTTCACATCATTCTGGGTTCATTTGTGTGAAAACAAGGTCCAATCAGGCTGAAACGTTACAAGAAGGTAGAATCTATTGAGTTGTAAGTGATCTGAACGTTTCATGATGATCGCACATTCCTATAGGGGGTCAAACCATGTCCCAAAGGTCACCGGATCTGGTGTCAATTTAAAGAAGTAGTCCAGTTACACATTTGTGGGCTTATAACTTGGCTACTAAATGTCCTAGAGAGATCAGGTTTGTTTTAGTGTACTCCAATCAACAGCCCCTACAACCACAAAAAGGAATGGAGTCATTAGCACTTATGGTTTGTAAATGGCACCCAGAATTATGTTGCACGAAGCACAATTTCACATCATTCTGGGTTCATTTGTGTGAAAACAAGGTCCAATCAGGCTGAAACGTTACAGGAAGGTAGAATCTATTGAGTTGTAAGTGATCTGAACGTTTCATGATGATAGCACTTTCCTAAGGGGGTCAAACCATGTCCCAAAGGTCACCGGATCTGGTGTCAATTTAAAGAAGTAGTCCAGTTACACATTTGTGGGCTTATAACTTGGCTTCTGAATGTCCTAGAGAGATCAGGTTTGTTTCAGAGTACTCCAATCAACAGCCCCTACAACCACAAAAAGGAATGGAGTCATTAGCACTTATGGTTTGTAAATGGCACCCAGAATTATGTTGCACGAAGCACAATTTCACATCATTCTGGGTTCATTTGTGTGAAATCAAGGTCCAATCAGGCTGAAACGTTACAGGAAGGTAGAATCTATTGAGTTGTAAGTGATATGAACGTTTAATGATGATAGCACTTTCCTAAGGGGGTCAAACCATGTCCCAAAGGTCACCGGATCTGGTGTCAATTTAAAGAAGTGGTCCAGTTACACATTTGTGGGCTTATAACTTGGCTTCTGAATGTCCAAGAGAGATCAGGTTTGTTTCGGAGTACTCCAATCAACAGCCCCTACAACCACAAAAAGGAATGGAGTCATTAGCACTTATGGTTTTTAAATGGCACCCAGAATTATGTTGCACGAAGCACAATTTCACATCATTCTGGGTTCATTTGTGTGAAAACAAGGTCCAATCAGGCGGAAACGTTTCAAGAAGGTAGAATCTATTGAGTTGTAAGTGTTCTGAACGTTTCATGATGATCGCACATTCCTATAGGGGGTCAAACCATGTCCCAAAGGTCACCGGGCCTGGTGTCACTTTAAAGAAGTAGTCCAGTTACACATTTGTGGGCTTATAACTTGGCTTCTGAATATCCTAGAGAGGTCAGGTTTGTTTTAGAGTATTCCAATTAACAGCCCCTATTACCTCAAAAAGGAATGGAGTCATTAGCACTTATGGTTTTTAAATGGCACCCAGAATTATGTTGCACGAAGCACAATTTCACATCATTCTGGGTTCATTTGTGTGAAAACAAGGTACAATCAGGCAGAAACGTTACAGGAAGGTTGAATCTATTGAGTTGTAAGTGATCTGAACGTTTCATGATGATAGCGCTTTCCTAAGGGGGTCAAACCATGTCCCAAATGTCACCGGATCTGGTGTCAATTTAAAGAAGTAGTCCAGTTACACATTTGTGGGCTTATAACTTGGCTTCTGAATGTCCTAGAGAGATCAGGTTTGTTTTAGTGTACTCCAATCAACAGCCCCTACAACCACAAAAATGAATGGAGTCATTAGCACTTATGGTTTGTAAATGGCACCCAGAATTATGTTGCACGAAGCACAATTTCACATCATTCTGGGTCCATTTGTGTGAAAACAATGTCCAATCAGGCTGAAACGTTACAAGAAGGTATAATCTATTGAGATGTAAGTGATCTGAACGTTTCATGATGATTGCACATTCCTATAGGGGATCAAACCATGTCCCAAAGGTCACCGGGCCTGGTGTCACTTTAAAGAAGTAGTCCAGTTACACCTTTGTGGGCTTATAACTTGGCTTCTGAATATCCTAGAGAGGTCAGGTTTGTTTTAGAGTACTCCAATTAACAGCCCCCCATTACCCCAAAAAGGAATGGAGTCATTAGCACTCATGGTTTTTAAATGGCACCCAGAATTATGTTGCACGAAGCACAATTTCACATCATTCTGGGTTCATTTGTGTGAAAACAAGGTCCAATCAGGCTGAAACGTTACAGGAAGGTAGAATCTATTGAGTTGTAAGAGATCTGAACGTTTCATGATGATAGCACTTTCCTAAGGGGGTCAAACCATGTCCCAAAGGTCACCAGATCTGGTGTCACTTTAAAGAAGTAGTCCAGTTACACATGT
This sequence comes from Nothobranchius furzeri, assembly GCF_043380555.1. Lineage (NCBI taxonomy): Eukaryota > Metazoa > Chordata > Actinopteri > Cyprinodontiformes > Nothobranchiidae > Nothobranchius > Nothobranchius furzeri. The sequence goes on along the minus strand of NC_091747.1, from coordinate 15,623,786 downwards.
GTGGGCTTATAACTTGGCTTCTGAATATCCTAGAGAGGTCAGGTTTTTTTTAGAGTACTCCAATTAACAGCCCCCATTACTCCAAATAGGAATGGAGTCATTAGCGCTTATGTTTTTTAAATGGCACCCAGAATTATGTTGCACGAAGCACAATTTCACATCATTCTGGGTTCATTTGTGTGAAAACAAGGTCCAATCAGGCGGAAACGTTACAAGAAGGTAGAATCTATTGAGTTGTAAGTGATCTGAACATTTCATGATGATCGCACATTCCTATAGGGGGTCAAACCATGTCCCAAAGGTCACAGGGCCTGGTGTCACTTTAAAGAAGTAGTCCAGTTACACATTTGTGGGCTTATAACTTGGCTTCTGAATATCCTAGAGAGGTCAGGTTTGTTTAAGAGTACTCCAATTAACAGCGCCTATTACCTCAAAAAGGAATGGAGTCATTAGCACTCATGGTTTTTAAATGGCACCCAGAATTATGTTGCACGAAGCACAATTTCACATCATTCTGGGTTCATTTGTGTGAAAACAAGGTCCAATCAGGCTGAAACATTACAGGAAGGTAGAATCTATTGAGTTGTAAGTGATCTGAACGTTTCATGATGATAGCACTTTCCTAAGGGGGTCAAACCATGTCCCAAAGGTCACCGGATCTGGTGTCAATTTAAAGAAGTAGTCCAGTTACACATTTGTGGGCTTATAACTTGGCTTCTGAATGTCCTAGAGAGATCAGGTTTGTTTTAGTGTACTCCAATCAACAGCCCCTACAACTACAAAAAGGAATGGAGTCATTAGCACTTATGGTTTGTAAATGGCACCCAGAATCATGTTGCACGAAGCACAATTTCACATCATTCTGGGTCCATTTGTGTGAAAACAAGGTCCAATCAGGCTGAAACGTTACAAGAAGGTAGAATCTATTGAGTTGTAAGTGATCTGAACGTTTCATGATGATCTCACATTCCTATAGGGGGTCAAACCATGTCCCAAAGGTCACCGGGCCTGGTGTCACTTTAAAGAAGTAGTCCAGTTACACATTTGTGGGCTAATAACTTGGCTTCTGAATATCCTAGAGACGTCAGGTTTAATTTAGAGTACTCCAATTAACATCCCCTATTACCTCAAAAAGGAATGGAGTCCTTAGCACGTATGGTTTTTAAATGGCACCCAGAATTATGTTGCACGAAGCACAGTTTCACATCATTCTGGGTCCATTTGTGTGAAAACAAGGTCCAATCAGGCTGAAACGTTACAAGAAGGTAGAATCTATTGAGTTGTAAATGATCTGAACATTTCATGATGATCGCACATTCCTAAGGGGGTCAAACCATGTTCCAATAGGTCACCGGATATGGTGTCAATTTAAAGAAGTAGTCCAGTTACACATTTGTGGGCTTATAACTTGGCTTCTAAATGTCCTAGAGAGATCAGGTTTGTTTTAGTGTACTCCAATCAACAGCCCCTACAACCACAAAGGGAATGGAGTCATTAGCACTTATGGTTTTTAAATGGCACCCAGAATTATGTTGCACGAAGCACAATTTCACATCATTCTGGGTTCATTTGTGTGAAAACAAGGTCCAATCAGGCTGAAACGTTACAGGAAGGTAGAATCTATTGAGTTGTAAGTGATCTGAACGTTTCATGATGATCGCACTTTCCTAAGGGGGTCAAACCATGTCCCAAAGGTCACCAGATCTGGTGTCAATTTAAAGAAATAGTCCAGTTACACATTTGTGGGCTTATAACTTGGCTTCTAAATGTCCTAGAGAGATCAGGTTTGTTTTAGTGTACTCTAATAAACAGCCCCTACAACCACAAAAAGGAATGGAGTCATTAGCACTTATTGGTTTTAAATGGCACCCAGAATTATGTTGCACGAAGCACAATTTCACATCATTCTGGGTTCATTTGTGTGAAAACAAGGTCCAATCAAGCTGAAACGTTACAGGAAGGTAGAATCTATTGAGTTGTAAGTGATCTGAACGTTTCATGATGATAGCACTTTCCTAAGGGAGTCAAACCATGTCCCAAAGGTCACCGGATCTGGTGTCAATTTAAAGAAGTAGTCCAGTTACACATTTGTGGGATTATAACTTGGCTTCTGAATATCCTAGAGAGGTCAGGTTTGTTTTAGAGTACTCCAATTAAGAGCCCCCATTACCCCAAATAGGAATGGAGTCATTAGCACTTATGGTTTTTAAATGGCACCCAGAATTATGTTTTACGAAGCACAATTTACATCATTCTGGGTTCATTTGTGTGAAAACAAGGTCCAATCAGGTGGAAACGTTACAGGAAGGTAGAATCTATTGAGTTGTAAGGGATCTGAACGTTTCATGATGATAAGACTTTCCTAAGGGGGTCAAACCATGTCCCAAAGGTCACCGGATCTGGTGTCAATTTAAAGAAGTAGTCCAGTTACACCTTTGTGGGCTTATAACCTGGCTTCTGAATATCTTAGAGAGGTCAGTTTGTTTTAGAGTACTCCAATTAACAGCCCCCATTACCACAAAAAGGAATGGAGTCATTAGCACTTATGGTTTTTAAATGGCACCCAGAATTATGTTGCACGAAGCACAATTTCACATCATTCTGGGTTCATTTGTGTGAAAACAAGGTCCAATCAGGCTGAAACGTTACAGGAAGGTAGAATCTATTGAGTTGTAAGTGATCTAAACATTTCATGATGATCGCACATTCCTATAGGGGGTCAAACCATGTCCCATAGGTCACCGGGCCTGGTGTCACTTTAAAGAAGTAGTCCAGTTACACCTTTGTGGGCTTAAAACTTGGATTCTGAATGTCCTAGAGAGATCAGGTTTGTTTTAATGTACTCCAATTAACAGCCCCCATTACCAAAAAAAGGAATGGAGTCATTAGCGCTTATGGTTTTTAAATGGCACCCAGAATTATGTTGCACGAAGCACAATTTCACATCATTCTGGGTTCATTTGTGTGAAAACAAGGTCCGATCAGGCTGAAACGTTACAGGAAGGTAGAATCTATTGAGTTGTAAGTGATCTGAACATTTCATGATGATCGCACATTCCTATAGGGGGTCAAACCATGTCCCATAGGTCACCGGGCCTGGTGTCACTTTAAAGAACTAGTCCTGTTACACCTTTGTGGGCTTAAAACTTGGATTCTGAATGTCCTAGAGAGATCAGGTTTGTTTTAATGTACTCCAATCAACATCCCCTACAACCACAAAAAGGAATGGAGTCATTAGCACCTATGGTTTGTAAATGGCACCCAGAATTATGTTGCACGAAAAAAAATTTCACATCATTCTGGGTCCATTTGTGTGAAAACAAGGTCCAATCAGGTTGAAACTTTACAAGAAGGTAGAATCTACTGAGTTGTAAGTGATCTGAACGTTTCATGATGATCGCACATTCCTATAGGGGGTCAAACCATGTCAAACATTCAGATGCCAAGTTATAAGCCCACAAATATGTAACTGGACTACTTCTTTAAATTGACACCAGATCCGGTGACCTTTGGGACATGGTTTGACCCCCTTAGGAAAGTGCTATCATCATGAAACGTTCAGATCACTTACAACTCAATAGATTCTACCTTCCTGTAACGTTTCAGCCTGATTGTACCTTGTTTTCACACAAGTGAACCCAGAATTATGTGAAATTGTGCTTCGTGCAACATAATTCTGGGTGCCATTTAAAAAACATAAATGCTAATGACTCCGCTCCTTTTTGTGGTTGTAGGGGCTGTTGATTGGAGTACACTAAAACAAACCTGACCTCTCTAGGGCATTCAGAAGCCAAGTTATAAGCCCACAAATGTGTTACTGGACTACTTCTTTAAAGTGACACCAGGCCCGGTGACCTTTGGGACATGGTTTGACCCCTTATAGGAATGTGCGATCATCATGAAACGTTCAGATAACTTACAACTCAATAGAATCTACCTTCCTGTAACGTTTCAGCCTGATTGGACCTTGTTTTCACACAAATGAACCCAGAATGATGTGAAATTGTGCTTCGTGCAACACAATTCTGGGTGCCATTTAAAAACCATAAGTGCTAATGACTCCATTCCTTTTTGTGGTTGTAGGGGCTGTTGATTGGAGTACACTAAAACAAACCTGACCTCTCTAGGACATTCAGAAGCCAAGTTTTAAGCCCACAAATGTGTAACTGGACTACTTCTTTAAAGTGACACCAAGCCCGGTGACCTTTGGGACCTGGTTTGACCCCTTATAGGAATGTGCGATCATCATGAAACGTTCAGATCACTTACAACTCAATAGATTCTACCTTCCTGTAACATTTCAGCCTGATTGGACCTTGTTTTCACACAAATGAACCCAGAATGATGTGAAATTGTGCTTCGTGCAACATAATTCTGGGTGCCATTTAAAAACCATAAGTGCTAATGACTCCATTCCTTTTTTGGTTGTAGGGACTGTTAATTGGAGTACACTAAAACAAACCTGATCTCTCTAGGACATTCAGAAGCCAAGTTATAAGCCCACAAAGGTGTAACTGCACTACTTCTTTAAAGTGACACCAGGCCCGGTGACCTTTGGGACATGGTTTGACCCCCTATAGGAATGTGCGATCATTATGAAACGTTCAGATCACTTACAACTCAATAGATTCTACCTTCTTGTAACGTTTCAGCCTGATTGGACCTTGTTTTCACACAAATGGACCCAGAATGATGTGAAATTGTGCTTCGTGCAACATAATTCTGGGTGCCATTTACAAACCATAAGTGCTAATGACTCCATTCCTTTTTGTGGTTGTAGGGGGTGTTGATTGGAGTACACTAAAACAAACCTAATATCTCTTGGACATTCAGAAGCCAAGTTATAAGCCGACAAATGTGTAACTGGACCACTTATTTAAATTGAAACCAGATCCGGTGACCTTTGGGACATGGTTTGACCCCCTTAGGAAAGTGCTATCATCATGAAACATTCAGATCACTTACAACTCAATAGATTCTACCTTCCTGTAATGTGTCAGCCTGATTGGACCTTGTTTTCACACAAATGAACCCAGAATGATGTGAAATTATGCTTCGTGCAACATAATTCTGGGTGCCATTTACAAACCATGAGTGCTAATGACTCCATTCCTTTTTGTGGTTGTAGGGGCTGTTGATTGGAGTACACTAAAACAAACCTGACCTCTCTAGGACATTCAGAAGCCAAGTTTTAAGCCCACAAATGTGTAACTGGACTACTTCTTTAAAGTGACACCAGGCCCGGTGACCTTTGGGACCTGGTTTGACCCCTTATAGGAATGTGCGATCATCATGAAACGTTCAGATCACTTACAACTCAATAGATTCTACCTTCCTGTAACATTTCAGCCTGATTGGACCTTGTTTTCACACAAATGAACCCAGAATGATGTGAAATTGTGCTTCGTGCAACATAATTCTGGGTACCATTTAAAAACCATAAGTGCGAATGACTCCATTCCTTTTTTGGTTGTAGGGGCTGTTGATTGGAGTACACTAAAACAAACCTGATCTCTCTAGGACATTCAGAAGCCAAGTTATAAGCCCACAAATGTGTAACTTGACTACTTATTTAAAGTGACACCAGGCCCGGTGACCTTTGGGACATGGTATGACCCCCTTAGGAAAGTGCTATCATCATGAAACGTTCAGATCACTTAAAACTCAATAGATTCTACCTTCCTGTAATGTTTCAGCCTGATTGGACATTGTTTTCACACAAATGAACCCAGAATGATGTGAAATTGTGCTTCGTGCAACATAATTCTGGGTGCCATTTAAAAACCATAAGCGCTAATGACTCCATTCCTTTTTGGGGTAATGGGGGCTGTTAATTGGAGTACTCTAAATTAAACCTGACCTCTCTAGGATATTCAGAAGCCAAGTTATAAGCCCACAAAGGTGTAACTGCACTACTTCTTTAAATTGACACCGATCCGGTGACCTTTGGGACATGGTTTGACCCCCTTAGGAAAGTGCTATCATCATGAAACGTTCAGATCACTTACAACTCAATATATTCTACCTTCCTGTAACGTTTCAGCCTGATTGGACCTTGTTTTCACACAAATGGACCCAGAATGATGTGAAATTGTGCTTCGTGCAACATAATTATGGGTGCCATTTAAAAACCATAAGTGCTAATGACTCTATTCCTTTTTGTGGTTGTAGGGGCTGTTGATTGGAGTACACTAAAACAAACCTGATCTCTCTAGGATATTCAGAAGCCAAGTTATAAGCCCACAAATGTGTAACTGGACTACTTCTTTAAAGTGACACCATGCCCGGTGACCTTTGGGACATGGTTTGACCTCCTATAGGAATGTGCGATCATCATGAAATGTTCAGATCACTTGCAACTCAATAGATTCTACCTTCCTGTAACGTTTCAGCCTGATTGGACCTTGTTTTCACACAAATGGACCCAGAATGATGTGAAATTGTGCTTCGTGCAACATAATTATGGGTGCCATTTAAAAACCATAAGTGCTAATGACTCTATTCCTTTTTGTGGTTGTAGGGGCTCTTGATTGGAGTACACTAAAACAAACCTGATCTCTCTAGGATATTCAGAAGCCAAGTTATAAGCCCACAAATGTGTAACTGGACTACTTCTTTAAAGTGACACCAGGCCCGGTGACCTTTGGGACATGGTTTGACCTCCTATAGGAATGTGCGATCATCATGAAATGTTCAGATCACTTGCAACTCAATAGATTCTACCTTCCTGTAACGTTTCCGCCTGATTGGACCTTGTTTTCACACAAATGAACCCAGAATGATGTGAAATTGTGCTTCATGCAACACAATTCTGGGTGCCATTTAAAAACCATAAGTGCTAATGACTCCATTCCTTTTTGGGGCAATGGGGGCTGTTAATTGGAGTACTCTAAAACAAACCTTGACCTCTCTAGGACATTCAGAAGCCAAGTTATAAGCCCACAAATATGTAACTGGACTACTTCTTTAAAGTGACACCAGGCCCGGTGACCTTTGGGACATGGTTTGACCCCCTATAGGAATGTGCGATCATCATGAAACGTTCAGATCACTTACAACTCAATAGATTCTACCTTCCTGTAATGTTTCAGCCTGATTGGACCTTGTTTTCACACAAATGAACCCAGAATGATGTGAAATTGTGCTTCGTGCAACATAATTCTGGGTGCCATTTACAAACCATGAGTGCTAATGACTCCATTCCTTTTTGTGGTTGTAGGGGCTGTTGATTGGAGTACACTAAAACAAACCTGACCTCTCTAGGACATTCAGAAGCCAAGTTATAAGCCCACAAATGTGTAACTGGACTACTTCTTTAAAGTGACACCAGGCCCGGTGACCTTTGGTACATGGTTTGACCCCCTATAGGAATGTGCGATCATCATGAAACGTTCAGATCACTTACAACTCAATAGATTCTACCTTCTTGTAAAGTTTCAGCCTTATTGGACCTTGTTTTCACACAAATGAACCCAGAATGATGTGAAATTGTGCTTCGTGCAACATAATTCTGGGTGCCATTTACAAACCATAAGTGCTATAGACTCCATTCCTTTTTGTGGTTGTAGGGGCTGTTGATTGGAGTACACTAAAACAAACCTGATCTCTCTAGGATATTCAGATGCCAAGTTATAAGCCCACAAATATGTAACTGGACTACTTCTTTAAATTGACACCGATCCGGTGACCTTTGGGACATGGTTTGACCCCCTTAGGAAAGTGCTATCATCATGAAACGTTCAGATCACTTACAACTCAATAGATTAAACCTTCCTGTAACGTTTCAGCCTGATTGTACCTTGTTTTCACACAAGTGAACCCAGAATTATGTGAAATTGTGCTTCGTGCAACATAATTCTGGGTGCCATTTAAAAAACATAAGTGCTAATGACTCCGCTCCTTTTTGTGGTTGTAGGGGCTGTTGATTGGAGTACACTAAAACAAACCTGACCTCTCTAGGACATTCAGAAGCCAAGTTATAAGCCCACAAATGTGTAACTGGACTACTTCTTTAAAGTGACACCAGGCCCGGTGACCTTTGGGACATGGTTTGACCCCCTATAGGAATGTGCGATCATCATGAAACGTTCAGATCACTTACAACTCAATAGATTCTACCTTCTTGTAACGTTTCAGCCTGATTGGACCTTGTTTTCACACAAATGGACCCAGAATGATGTGAAATTGTGCTTCGTGCAACACAATTCTGGGTGCCATTTAAAAACCATAAGTGCTAATGACTCCATTCTTTTTTGTGGTAATGGGGGCTTATAATTGGAGTACTCTAAAACAAACCTGACCTCTCTAGGACATTCAGAAGCCAAGTTATAAGCCCACAAATGTGTAACTGGACTACTTCTTTAAAGTGACACCAGGCCCGGTGACCTTTGGGACATGGTTTGACCCCCTATAGGAATGTGCGATCATCATGAAACGTTCAGATCACTTACAACTCAATAGATTCTACCTTCTTGTAACGTTTCAGCCTGATTGGACCTTGTTTTCACACAAATGGACCCAGAATGATGTGAAATTGTCCTTCGTGCAAAATAATTCTGGTTGCCTTTTAAAAACCATAAGTGCTAATGACTCCATTCCTTTTTGGGGTAATGGGGGCTGTTGAATGGAGTACACTAAAACAAACATGATCTATCTAGGACATTCAGAAGCCAAGTTATAAGCCCACAAATGTGTAACTGGACTACTTCTTTAAAGTGACACCAGGCCCTGTGACCTTTGGGACATGGTTTTACCCCCTATAGGAATGTGCGATCATCATGAAACGTTCAGATCACTTACAACTCAATAGATTCTACCTTCTTGTAACGTTTCAGCCTGATTGGACCTTGTTTTCACACAAATGGACCCAGAATGATGTGAAATTGTGCTTCGTGCAACATAATTCTGGGTGCCATTTACAAACCATAGGTGCTAATGACTCCATTCCTTTTTTGTGGTTGTAGGGGATGTTGATTGGAGTACATTAAAACAAACCTGATCTCTCTAGGACATTCAGAATCCAAGTTATAAGCCCACAAAGGTGTAACAGGACTAGTTCTTTAAAGTGACACCAGGCCCGGTGACCTATGGGACATGGTTTGACCCCCTATAGGAATGTGCGATCAACATGAAATGTTCAGATCACTTACAACTCAATAGATTCTACCTTCCTGTAACGTTTCAGCCTGATTGGACCTTGTTTTCACACAAATGAACCCAGAATGATGTGAAATTGTGCTTCGTGCAACATAATTCTGGGTGCCATTTAAAAACCATAAGCGCTAATGACTCCATTCCTTTTAGTGGTAATGGGGGCTGTTAATTGGAGTACATTAAAACAAACCTGATCTCTCTAGGACATTCAGAATCCAAGTTATAAGCCCACAAAGGTGTAACTGGACTACTTCTTTAAAGTGACACCAGGCCCGGTGACCTATGGGACATGGTTTGACCCCCTATAGGAATGTGCGATCATCATGAAACGTTCAGATCACTTACAACTCAATAGATTCTACCTTCTTGTAACGTTTCAGCCTGATTGGACCTTGTTTTCACACAAATGGACCCAGAATGATGTGAAATTGTGCTTCGTGCAACATAATTCTGGGTGCCATTTACAAACCATAAGTGCTAATGACTCCATTCCTTATTGTGGTTGTAGGGGCTGTTGATTGGAGTACACTAAAACAAACCTGATCTCTCTAGGACATTCAGAAGCCAATTTATAAGCCCACAAATGTGTAACTGGACTACTTCTTTAAAGTGACACCAGGCCCGGTGACCTTTGGGACATGGTTTGACCCCCTATAGGAATGTGCGATCATCATGAAACGTTCAGATCACTTACAACTCAGTAGACTCTACCTTCTTGTAAAGTTTCAGCCTGATTGGACCTTGTTTTCACACAAATGGACCCAGAATGATGTGAAATTTTTTTCTGTGCAACATAATTCTGGGTGCCATTTACAAACCATAGGTGCTAATGACTCCATTCCTTTTTGTGGTTGTAGGGGATGTTGATTGGAGTACATTAAAACAAACCTGATCTCTCTAGGACATTCAGAATCCAAGTTATAAGCCCACAAAGGTGTAACTGGACTACTTCTTTAAAGTGACACCAGGCCCGGTGACCTATGGGACATGGTTTGACCCCCTATAGGAATGTGCGATCATCATGAAATGTTTAGATCACTTACAACTCAATAGATTCTACCTTCCTGTAACGTTTCAGCCTGATTGGACCTTGTTTTCACACAAATGAACCCAAAATGATGTGAAATTGTGCTTCGTGAAACATAATTCTGGGTGCCATTTAAAAACCATAAGTGCTAATGACTCCATTCCTTTTTGTGGTAATGGGGGCTGTTAATTGGAGTACTCTAAAACAAACTGACCTCTCTAGGATATTCAGAAGCCAGGTTATAAGCCCACAAAGGTGTAACTGGACTACTTCTTTAAATTGACACCAGATCTGGTGACCTTTGGGACATGGTTTGACCCCCTTAGGAAAGTCTTATCATCATGAAACGTTCAGATCCCTTACAACTCAATAGATTCTACCTTCCTGTAACGTTTCCACCTGATTGGACCTTGTTTTCACACAAATGAACCCAGAATGATGTAAATTGTGCTTCGTAAAACATAATTCTGGGTGCCATTTAAAAACCATAAGTGCTAATGACTCCATTCCTATTTGGGGTAATGGGGGCTCTTAATTGGAGTACTCTAAAACAAACCTGACCTCTCTAGGATATTCAGAAGCCAAGTTATAATCCCACAAATGTGTAACTGGACTACTTCTTTAAATTGACACCAGATCCGGTGACCTTTGGGACATGGTTTGACTCCCTTAGGAAAGTGCTATCATCATGAAACGTTCAGATCACTTACAACTCAATAGATTCTACCTTCCTGTAACGTTTCAGCTTGATTGGACCTTGTTTTCACACAAATGAACCCAGAATGATGTGAAATTGTGCTTCGTGCAACATAATTCTGGGTGCCATTTAAAACCCATAAGTGCTAATGACTCCATTCCTTTTTGTGGTTGTAGGGGCTGTTTATTAGAGTACACTAAAACAAACCTGATCTCTCTAGGACATTTAGAAGCCAAGTTATAAGCCCACAAATGTGTAACTGGACTATTTCTTTAAATTGACACCAGATCTGGTGACCTTTGGGACATGGTTTGACCCCCTTAGGAAAGTGCGATCATCATGAAACGTTCAGATCACTTACAACTCAATAGATTCTACCTTCCTGTAACGTTTCAGCCTGATTGGACCTTGTTTTCACACAAATGAACCCAGAATGATGTGAAATTGTGCTTCGTGCAACATAATTCTGGGTGCCATTTAAAAACCATAAGTGCTAATGACTCCATTCCCTTTGTGGTTGTAGGGGCTGTTGATTGGAGTACACTAAAACAAACCTGATCTCTCTAGGACATTTAGAAGCCAAGTTATAAGCCCACAAATGTGTAACTGGACTACTTCTTTAAATTGACACCATATCCGGTGACCTATTGGAACATGGTTTGACCCCCTTAGGAATGTGCGATCATCATGAAATGTTCAGATCATTTACAACTCAATATATTGTACCTTCTTGTAACGTTTCAGCCTGATTGGACCTTGTTTTCACACAAATGGACCCAGAATGATGTGAAATTGTGCTTCATGCAACATGATTCTGGGTGCCATTTACAAACCATAAGTGCTAATGACTCCATTCCTTTTTGTGGTTGTAGGGGCTGTTGATTGGAGTACACTAAAACAAACCTGATCTCTCTAGGACATTCAGAAGCCAAGTTATAAGCCCACAAATGTGTAACTGGACTACTTCTTTAAAGTGACATCAGGCCCGGTGACCTTTGGGACATGTGTTGACCCCCTATAGGAATGTGCGATCATCATGAAACGTTCAGATCACTTACAACTCAGTAGATTCTACCTTCTTGTAAAGTTTCAGCCTGATTGGACCTTGTTTTCACACAAATGGACCCAGAATGATGTGAAATTTTTTTTCGTGCAACATAATTCTGGGTGCCATTTACAAACCATAGGTGCTAATGACTCCATTCCTTTTTTGTGGTTGTAGGGGATGTTGATTGGAGTACATTAAAACAAACCTGATCTCTCTAGGACATTCAGAAGCCAAGTTATAAGCCCACAAAGGTGTAACAGGACTAGTTCTTTAAAGTGACACCAGGCCCGGTGACCTATGGGACATGGTTTGACCCCCTATAGGAATGTGCGATCATCATGAAATGTTCAGATCACTTACAACTCAATAGATTCTACCTTCCTGTAACGTTTCAGCCTGATTGGACCTTGTTTTCACACAAATGAACCCAGAATGATGTGAAATTGTGCTTCGTGCAACATAATTCTGGGTGCCATTTAAAAACCATAAGCGCTAATGACTCCATTCCTTTTTGTGGTAATGGGGGCTGTTAATTGGAGTACATTAAAACAAACCTGATCTCTCTAGGACATTCAGAATCCAAGTTATAAGCCCACAAAGGTGTAACTGGACTACTTCTTTAAAGTGACACCAGGCCCGGTGACCTATGGGACATGGTTTGACCCCCTATAGGAATGTGCGATCATCATGAAACGTTCAGATCACTTACAACTCAATAGATTCTACCTTCTTGTAACGTTTCAGCCTGATTGGACCTTGTTTTCACACAAATGGACCCAGAATGATGTGAAATTGTGCTTCGTGCAACATAATTCTGGGTGCCATTTACAAACCATAAGTGCTAATGACTCCATTCCTTATTGTGGTTGTAGGGGATGTTGATTGGAGTACACTAAAACAAACCTGATCTCTCTAGGACATTCAGAAGCCAATTTATAAGCCCACAAATGTGTAACTGGACTACTTCTTTAAAGTGACACCAGGCCCGGTGACCTTTGGGACATGGTTTGACCCCCTATAGGAATGTGCGATCATCATGAAACGTTCAGATCACTTACAACTCAGTAGATTCTACCTTCTTGTAAAGTTTCAACCTGATTGGACCTTGTTTTCACACAAATGGACCCAGAATGATGTGAAATTTTTTTTCGTGCAACATAATTCTGGGTGCCATTTACAAACCATAGGTGCTAATGACTCCATTCCTTTTTGTGGTTGTAGGGGATGTTGATTGGAGTACATTAAAACAAACCTGATCTCTCTAGGACATTCAGAATCCAAGTTTTAAGCCCACAAAGGTGTAACAGGACTAGTTCTTTAAAGTGACACCAGGCCCGGTGACCTATGGGACATGGTTTGACCCCCTATAGGAATGTGCGATCATCATGAAATGTTCAGATCACTTACAACTCAATAGATTCTACCTTCCTGTAACGTTTCAGCCTGATCGGACCTTGTTTTCACACAAATGAACCCAGAATGATGTGAAATTGTGCTTCGTGCAACATAATTCTGGGTGCCATTTAAAAACCATAAGCGCTAATGACTCCATTCCTTTTTTTGGTAATGGGGGCTGTTAATTGGAGTACATTAAAACAAACCTGATCTCTCTAGGACATTCAGAATCCAAGTTTTAAGCCCACAAAGGTGTAACTGGACTACTTCTTTAAAGTGACACCAGGCCCGGTGACCTATGGGACATGGTTTGACCCCCTATAGGAATGTGCGATCATCATGAAATGTTTAGATCACTTACAACTCAATAGATTCTACCTTCCTGTAACGTTTCAGCCTGATTGGACCTTGTTTTCACACAAATGAACCCAGAATGATGTGAAATTGTGCTTCGTGCAACATAATTCTGGGTGCCATTTAAAAACCATAAGTGCTAATGACTCCATTCCTTTTTGTGGTAATGGGGGCTGTTAATTGGAGTACTCTAAAACAAACTGACCTCTCTAAGATATTCAGAAGCCAGGTTATAAGCCCACAAAGGTGTAACTGGACTACTTCTTTAAATTGACACCAGATCCGGTGACCTTTGGGACATGGTTTGACCCCCTTAGGAAAGTCTTATCATCATGAAACGTTCAGATCCCTTACAACTCAATAGATTCTACCTTCCTGTAACGTTTCCACCTGATTGGACCTTGTTTTCACACAAATGAACCCAGAATGATGTAAATTGTGCTTCGTAAAACATAATTCTGGGTGCCATTTAAAAACCATAAGTGCTAATGACTCCATTCCTATTTGGGGTAATGGGGGCTCTTAATTGGAGTACTCTAAAACAAACCTGACCTCTCTAGGATATTCAGAAGCCAAGTTATAATCCCACAAATGTGTAACTGGACTACTTCTTTAAATTGACACCAGATCCGGTGACCTTTGGGACATGGTTTGACTCCCTTAGGAAAGTGCTATCATCATGAAACCTCCATGAGAGAAGCCCCAGCAAGACACGCCCCGAGGAGCGTCTTGCCACATGTCAGCACTCGGTCTGACTGAGCGCCTCCAGGGGAGAGGCCCAAGCAAGACGCGCCCCGAGGAGCGTCTTGACACATTTCTCCTCTGGGTCTGACTGAGCGCCTCCAGGAGAGAGGCCCAACTAAGACGTTCCCCGAGGAGCGTCTTTCCACATGTCAACACTGGGTCTGACTGAGTGCCTCGATGAGAGAAGAACCAGCAAGACGCGCCCCGAGGAGCGTCTTGCCACATGTCAACAATGGGTCTGACTGAGCACCTCCAGGAGAGAGGCCCAAGCAAGACGCGCCCCGAGGAGCATCTTGCCACATGTCAACACTGGGTCTGACTGAGCGCCTCCAGGAGAGAGGCCCGAGGAGCGTCTTGACACATGTCACCTCTGGGTCTTACTGAGCGCCTCCAGGAGAGAGGCCCAAGCAAGACGCGCCCCGAGGAGCGTCTTGTCACATGTCAACACTGGGTCTGACTGAGCGCCTCCAGGAGCGAGGCCCAAGCTAGAAACGCCCGAGGAGCGTCTTGACACATGTCAACACTGGGTCTGACTGAGTGCCTCCATGAGAAAAGCCCCAGCAAGACGCGCCCCGAGGAGCGTCTTGTCACATGTCACTACTCGGTCTGACTGAGCGCCTCCAGGAGAGAGGCCCAAGCAAGACGTGCCCCGAAGAGCGTCTTGCCACATGTCAACAATGGGTCTGACTGAGGGCCTCCAGGAGAGAAGCCCAAGCAAGAAGCACCCCGAGGAGCGTCTTGCCACATGTCAACACTGGGTCTGACTGAGCGCCTCCAGGAGAGAGGCCCAAGCAAGACACGCCCCGAGGAGCGTCTTGACACATGTTAACACTGGGTCTGACTGAGGGCCTCCATGTGAGAAGCCCAAGCAAGACGCGCCCCGAGGAGAGTCTTGCCACATGTCAACACTGGGTCTGACAGAGGGCATCCAGGAGAGAGGCCCAAGCAATACGCGCCCCGAGGAGCGTCTTGCCACATGTCAACAATGGGTCTGATTGAGGGCCTCCAGGAGAGAAGCCCAAGGAAGACGCGCCCCGAGGAGCTTCTTGCCGCATGTCAGCACTCGGTCTGACTGAGCGCCTCCAGGAGAGAGGCCAAAGCAAGATGCGCCCCGAGGAGCGTCTTGACACATGTCAACACTGGGTCTGACTGAGCGCCTCCAGGAGAGAGGTCCAAGCAACACGCTCCCCGAGGAGCATCTTGCCACATGTCAACACTGGGTCTGACTGAGTGCCTCCATGAGAGAAGCCCCAGCAAGATGCGCCCCGAGGAGCGTCTTGTCACATGTCACTACTCGGTCTGACTGAGTGCCTTCAGGAGAGAGGCCCAAGCAAGACGTGCCCCGAGGAGCGTCTTGCCACATGTCAACAATGGGTCTGACTGAGGGCCTCCAAGAGAGAAGCCCAAGCAAGAAGCGCCCCGAGGAGCGTCTTGCCACATGTCAACACTGGGTCTGACTGAGCGCCTCCAGGAGAGAGGCCCAAGCAAGACACGCCCCGAGGAGCGTCTTGACACATGTTAACACTGGGTCTGACTGAGGGCCTCCATGTGAGAAGCCCAAGCAAGACGCGCCCCGAGGAGAGTCTTGCCACATGTCAACACTGGGTCTGACAGAGGGCATCCAGGAGAGAGGCCCAAGCAATACGCGCCCCGAGGAGCGTCTTGCCACATGTCAACACTGGGTCTGACTGAGTGCCTCCATGAGAGAAGCCCCAGCAAGACACGCCCCGAGGAGCGTCTTGTCACATGTCACTACTCGGTCTGACTGAGCGCCTCCAGGAGAGAGGCCCAAGCAAGACGTGCCCCGAGGAGCGTCTTGCCACATGTCAACAATGGGTCTGACTGAGTGCCTCCAGGAGAGAA
The DNA here is from genome assembly GCF_043380555.1 of Nothobranchius furzeri. Classification (NCBI taxonomy): domain Eukaryota; kingdom Metazoa; phylum Chordata; class Actinopteri; order Cyprinodontiformes; family Nothobranchiidae; genus Nothobranchius; species Nothobranchius furzeri. The sequence goes on along the minus strand of NC_091747.1, from coordinate 15,607,505 downwards.
GCCCAAGCAAGAAGCGCCCCGAGGAGCGTCTTGCCACATGTCAACACTAGGTCTGACTGAGCGCCTCCAGGAGAGAGGCCCAAGCAAGACAGGCCCCGAGGAGCGTCTTGACACATGTTAACACTGGGTCTGACTGAGGGCCTCCATGTGAGCAGCCCAAGCAAGACGCGCCCCGAGGAGAGTCTTGCCACATGTCAACACTGGGTCTGACAGAGGGCATCCAGGAGAGAGGCCCAAGCAATACGCGCCCCGAGGAGCGTCTTGCCACATGTCAACAATGGGTCTGACTGAGGGCCTCCAGGAGAGAAGCCCAAGGAAGACGCGCCCCGAGGAGCTTCTTGCCACATGTCAGCACTCGGTCTGACTGAGCACCTCCAGGTGAGAGGCCAAAGCAAGATGCGCCCCGAGGAGCGTCTTGACACATGTCAACACTTGGTCTGACAGAGGGCCTCCATGAGAGAGGCCCAAGCAAGACACTCCCCGAGGAGTGTCTTGCCACATGTCAACACTGGGTCTGACTGAGCGCCTCCAGGAGAGAGGCCCAAGCAAGACGCGCCCCGAGGAGCGACTTGCCACGTGTCAACACTGGGTCTGACTTAGCGCCTCCAGGAGAGAGGCCCAAGCAAGATGCGCCCCGAGGAGCGTCTTGCCACGTGTCACCACTGGGTCTGACTGAGCTCCTCCAGGAGAGAGGCCCAAGCAAGACGCGCCCCGAGGAACGTCTTGCCACGTGTCACCACTGGGTCTGATTGAGCACCTCCAGGAGAGAGGCCCCAGCAAGACGCGCCGCGAGGAGCATCTTGCCTTATGTCAGCACTCGGTCTGACTGAGCGCCTCCAGGAGAGAGGCCCAAGCAAGACCTGCCCCGAGGAGCGTCTTGCCACATGTCACTACTCGGTCTAACTGAGCGCCTCCAGGATAGAGGTCCAAGCAAGACACGCCCCGAGGAGCGTCTTGCCACATGTCACTACTCGGTCTGACTGAGCGACTCCAGGAGGGAGGTCCAAGCAAGACGCGCCCCGAGGAGCGTCTTGCCACATGTCACTACTCGGTCTGACTGAGCGCCTCCAGGAGAGAGGCCCAAGCAAGACGTGCCCCGAGGAGCGTCTTGCCACATGTCAACAATGGGTCTGACTGAGGGCCTCCAGGAGAGAAGCCCAAGCAAGACGCGCCCCGAGGAGCCTCTTGATACATGTCAACACTGGGTCTGACTGAGGGCCCCCAGGAGAGAGGCCCAAATAAGACGCGCCCCGAGGAGCGTCTTGCCACATGTCAACACTGGGTCTGACTGAGGGCCTCCAGGAGAGAAGCCCAAGCAAGATGCGCCCCGAGGAGCGTCTTGCCACTTGTCAGCACTCGGTCTGACTGAGCGCCTCCAGGAGAGAGGCCCAAGCAAGACGCGCCCCGAGGAGCGTCTTGCCACATGTGAACACTGGGTCTGACTGAGCGCCTCCAGGAGAGAGGCCCAAGCAAGACGCGCCCGGAGGAGCGTCTTGCCACATGTCAGCACTCGGTCTGACTGAGCGCCTCCAGGAGAGAGGCCCAAGCAAGACGCGCCCCGAGGAGCGTCTTGACACATGTCTCCTCTGGGTCTGACTGAGCGCCTGCAGGAGAGAGGCCCAAGCAAGAAAAGCCTCGAGGAGCATCTTGCCACATGTCAACACTGGGTCTGACTGAGTGCCTCCACGAGCGAAGCCCCAGCAAGACGCGCCCCGAGGAGCGTCTTGCCACATGTCAACACTGGGTCTGACTGAGCACCTCCAGGAGAGAGGCCCAAGCAAGACGTGCCCCGAGGAGCGTCTTGCCACATGTCACTACTTGGTCTGACTGAGCGCCTCCAGGAGAGAGGCCCAAGCAAGACGTGCCCCGAGGAGCGTCTTGCCACCTGTCAGCACTCGGTCTGACTGAGCGCCTCCAGGAGAGAGGCCCAAGCAAGACGCGCCCCGAGGAGCGTCATGACACATGTCTCCTCTGGGTCTGACTGAGCGCCTCCAGGAGAGAGGCCCAAGCAAGACGTGCCCCGAGGAGCGTCTTGCCACATGTCACTACTCGGTCTGACTGAGCGCCTCCAGGAGGGAGGTCCAAGCAAGACGCGCCCCGAGGAGCGTCTTGCCACATGTCACTACTCGATCTGACTGAGCGCTTCCAGGAGAGAGGCCCAAGCAAGACGTGCCCCGAGGAGCGTCTTGCCACATGTCAACAATGGGTCTGACTGAGGGCCTCCAGGAGAGAAGCCCAAGCAAGACGCGCCCCGAGGAGCGTCTTGCCAGATGTCAACACTGGGTCTGACTGAGGGCCCCCAAGAGAGAGGCCCAAATAAGACGCGCCCCGAGGAGCGTCTTGCCACATGTCAGCACTCGGTCTGACTGAGCGCCTTCAGGAGAGAGGCCCAAGCAAGACGCGCCCCGAGGAGCGTCTTGACACATGTCTCCTCTGGGTCTGACTGAGCGCCTCCAGGAGAGAGGCCCAAGCAAGACGTGCCCCGAGGAGCATCTTGCCACATGTCAACACTGGGTCTGACTGAGTGCCTCCATGAGAGAAGCCCCAGCAAGACGCGCCCCGAGGAGCGTCTTGCCACATGTCAACACTGGGTCTGACTGAGCGCCTCCAGGAGAGAGGCTCGAGGAGCGTCTTGCCACATGTCACCTCTGGGTCTGACTGAGCGCCTCCAGGAGAGAGGCGCAAGCAAGAAACGCCCGAGGAGCGTCTTGACACATGTCAACACTGGGTCTGACTGAGCGCCTCCAGGAGAGAGGCCCCAGCAAGACGCGCCCCGAGGAGAGTCTTGCCACATGTCAGCACTCGGTCTGACTGAGTGCCTCCAGGAGAGAGGCCCAAGCAAGAAGCGCCCCGAGGAGCGTCTTGCCACATGTCAACAATGGGTCTGACTGAGGGCCTCCAGGAGAGAAGCCCAAGCAAGACGCGCCCCGAGGAGCGTCTTGCCACATGTCAACACTGGGTCTAATTGAGCGCCTCCAGGACAGAGGCCCAAGCAAGACGCGCCCCGAGGAGCGTCTTGCCACATGTCACTACTCGGTCTGACTGAGCGCCTCCATGAGAGAAGCCCCAGCAAGACGCGCCCTGTGGAGCGTCTTGCCACATGTCACTACTCGGTCTGACTGAGCGCCTCCAGGAGAGAGGCCCAAGCAAGACGTGTCCCGAGGAGCGTCTTGCCACATGTCAACAATGGGTCTGACTGAGGGCCTCCAGGAGAGAAGCCCAAGCAAGAAGCGCCCCGAGGAGCGTCTTGCCACATGTCAACACTGGGTCTGACTGAGCGCCTCCAGGAGAGAGGCCCAAGCAAGACACGCCCCGAGGAGCGTCTTGACACATGTCTCCTCTGGGTCTGACTGAGCGCCTCCAGGAGAGAAGCCCAAGCAAGAAGCGCCCCGAGGAGCGTCTTGCCACATGTCAACAATGGGTCTGACTGAGGGCCTCCAGGAGAGAAGCCCAAGCAAGACCCGCCCCGAGGAGCGCCTTGCCAGATGTCAACACTGGGTCTGACTGAGCGCCTCCAGGAGAGAGGCCCAAGCAAGACACGCCCCGAGGAGCGCCTTGACACATGTCAACACTGGGTCTGACTGAGGGCCTCCATGAGAGAAGCCCAAGCAAGATGCGCCCCGAGGAAAGTCTTGCCACATGTCAACACTGGGTCTGACAGAGGGCATCCAGGAGAGAGGCCCAAGCAATACGCGCCCCGAGGAGCGTCTTGCCACATGTCAACAATGGGTCTGACTGAGGGCCTCCAGGAGAGAAGCCAAAGCAAGACGCGCCCCGAGGAGCGTCTTGCCACATGTCACTACTCGGTCTAACTGAGTGCCTCCAGGAGAGAGGTCCCAGCAAGACGCGCCCCGAGGAGCGTCTTGCCACATAACACTACTCGGTCTGACTGAGCGCCTCCAGGAGAGAGGCCCAAGCAAGACGCGCCCCGAGGAGCGTCTTGCCACATGTCAACACTGGGTCTGACTGAGGGCCTCCAGGAGAGAGGCCCAAATAAGACGCTCCCCGAGGAGCGTATTGCCACATGTCAACAATGGGTCTGACTGAGGTTCTCCAGGAGAGAAGCCCAAGCAAGACGCGCCCCGAGGAGCGTCTTGCCACATGTCAGCACTCGGTCTGACTGAGCGCCACCAGGAGAGAGGCCCAAGCAAGACGCGCCCCGAGGAGCGTCTTGCCACATGTCAACACTGGGTCTGACTGAGCGCCTCCAGGAGAGAGGCCCAAGCAAGACGTGCCCCGAGGAGCGTCTTGCCACATGTCAGCACTCGGTCTGACTGAGCGCCTCCAGGGGAGAGGCCCAAGCAAGACGCGCCCCGAGGAGCGTCTTGACACATTTCTCCTCTGGGTCTGACTGAGCGCCTCCAGGAGAGAGGCCCAACTAAAACGTTCCCCGAGGAGCGTCTTTCCACATGTCAACACTGGGTCTGACTGAGTGCCTCGATGAGAGAAGAACCAGCAAGACGCGCCCCGAGGAGCGTCTTGCCACATGTCAACACTGGGTCTGACTGAGCACCTCCAGGAGAGAGGCCCAAGCAAGACGCGCCCCGAGGAGCATCTTGCCACATGTCAACACTGGGTCTGACTGAGCGCCTCCAGGAGAGAGGCCCGAGGAGCGTCTTGACACATGTCACCTCTGGGTCTGACTGAGCGCCTCCAGGAGAGAGGCCCAAGCAAGACGCGCCCCGAGGAGCGTCTTGTCACATGTCAACACTGGGTCTGACTGAGCGCCTCCAGGAGCGAGGCCCAAGCAAGAAACGCCCGAGGAGCGTCTTGACACATGTCAACACTGGGTCTGACTGAGTGCCTCCATGAGAGAAGCCCCAGCAAGACACGCCCCGAGGAGCGTCTTGTCACATGTCACTACTCGGTCTGACTGAGCGCCTCCAGGAGAGAGGCCCAAGCAAGACGTGCCCCGAAGAGCGTCTTGCCACATGTCAACAATGGGTCTGACTGAGGGCCTCCAGGAGAGAAGCCCAAGCAAGAAGCACCCCGAGGAGCGTCTTGCCACATGTCAACACTGGGTCTGACTGAGCGCCTCCAGGAGAGAGGCCCAAGCAAGACACGCCCCGAGGAGCGTCTTGACACATGTTAACACTGGGTCTGACTGAGGGCCTCCATGTGAGAAGCCCAAGCAAGACGCGCCCCGAGGAGAGTCTTGCCACATGTCAACACTGGGTCTGACAGAGGGCATCCAGGAGAGAGGCCCAAGCAATACGCGCCCCGAGGAGCGTCTTGCCACATGTCAACACTGGGTCTGACTGAGGTTCTCCAGGAGAGAAGCCCAAGCAAGACGCGCCCCGAGGAGCGTCTTGCCACATGTCAGCACTCGGTCTGACTGAGCGCCACCAGGAGAGAGGCCCAAGCAAGACGCGCCCCGAGGAGCGTCTTGCCACATGTCAACACTGGGTCTGACTGAGCGCCTCCAGGAGAGAGGCCCAAGCAAGACGTGCCCCGAGGAGCGTCTTGCCACATGTCAGCACTCGGTCTGACTGAGCGCCTCCAGGGGAGAGGCCCAAGCAAGACGCGCCCCGAGGAGCGTCTTGACACATTTCTCCTCTGGGTCTGACTGAGCGCCTCCAGGAGAGAGGCCCAACTAAAACGTTCCCCGAGGAGCGTCTTTCCACATGTCAACACTGGGTCTGACTGAGTGCCTCGATGAGAGAAGAACCAGCAAGACGCGCCCCGAGGAGCGTCTTGCCACATGTCAACACTGGGTCTGACTGAGCACCTCCAGGAGAGAGGCCCAAGCAAGACGCGCCCCGAGGAGCATCTTGCCACATGTCAACACTGGGTCTGACTGAGCGCCTCCAGGAGAGAGGCCCGAGGAGCGTCTTGACACATGTCACCTCTGGGTCTGACTGAGCGCCTCCAGGAGAGAGGCCCAAGCAAGACGCGCCCCGAGGAGCGTCTTGTCACATGTCAACACTGGGTCTGACTGAGCGCCTCCAGGAGCGAGGCCCAAGCAAGAAACGCCCGAGGAGCGTCTTGACACATGTCAACACTGGGTCTGACTGAGTGCCTCCATGAGAGAAGCCCCAGCAAGACACGCCCCGAGGAGCGTCTTGTCACATGTCACTACTCGGTCTGACTGAGCGCCTCCAGGAGAGAGGCCCAAGCAAGACGTGCCCCGAAGAGCGTCTTGCCACATGTCAACAATGGGTCTGACTGAGGGCCTCCAGGAGAGAAGCCCAAGCAAGAAGCACCCCGAGGAGCGTCTTGCCACATGTCAACACTGGGTCTGACTGAGCGCCTCCAGGAGAGAGGCCCAAGCAAGACACGCCCCGAGGAGCGTCTTGACACATGTTAACACTGGGTCTGACTGAGGGCCTCCATGTGAGAAGCCCAAGCAAGACGCGCCCCGAGGAGAGTCTTGCCACATGTCAACACTGGGTCTGACAGAGGGCATCCAGGAGAGAGGCCCAAGCAATACGCGCCCCGAGGAGCGTCTTGCCACATGTCAACACTGGGTCTGACTGAGTGCCTCCATGAGAGAAGCCCCAGCAAGACACGCCCCGAGGAGCGTCTTGCCACATGTCAGCACTCGGTCTGACTGAGCGCCTCCAGGGGAGAGGCCCAAGCAAGACGCGCCCCGAGGAGCGTCTTGACACATTTCTCCTCTGGGTCTGACTGAGCGCCTCCAGGAGAGAGGCCCAATTAAGACGTTCCCCGAGGAGCGTCTTTCCACATGTCAACACTGGGTCTGACTGAGTGCCTCGATGAGAGAAGCCCAAGGAAGACGCGCCCCGAGGAGCTTCTTGCCGCATGTCAGCACTCGGTCTGACTGAGCGCCTCCAGGAGAGAGGCCAAAGCAAGATGCGCCCCGAGGAGCGTCTTGACACATGTCAACACTGGGTCTGACTGAGCGCCTCCAGGAGAGAGGTCCAAGCAACACGCTCCCCGAGGAGCATCTTGCCACATGTCAACACTGGGTCTGACTGAGTGCCTCCATGAGAGAAGCCCCAGCAAGATGCGCCCCGAGGAGCGTCTTGTCACATGTCAACAATGGGTCTGACTGAGGGCCTCCAAGAGAGAAGCCCAAGCAAGAAGCGCCCCGAGGAGCGTCTTGCCACATGTCAACACTGGGTCTGACTGAGTGCCTCCATGAGAGAAGCCCCAGCAAGACACGCCCCGAGGAGCGTCTTGCCACATGTCAGCACTCGGTCTGACTGAGCGCCTCCAGGGGAGAGGCCCAAGCAAGACGCGCCCCGAGGAGCGTCTTGACACATTTCTCCTCTGGGTCTGACTGAGCGCCTCCAGGAGAGAGGCCCAATTAAGACGTTCCCCGAGGAGCGTCTTTCCACATGTCAACACTGGGTCTGACTGAGTGCCTCGATGAGAGAAGCCCAAGGAAGACGCGCCCCGAGGAGCTTCTTGCCGCATGTCAGCACTCGGTCTGACTGAGCGCCTCCAGGAGAGAGGCCAAAGCAAGATGCGCCCCGAGGAGCGTCTTGACACATGTCAACACTGGGTCTGACTGAGCGCCTCCAGGAGAGAGGTCCAAGCAACACGCTCCCCGAGGAGCATCTTGCCACATGTCAACACTGGGTCTGACTGAGTGCCTCCATGAGAGAAGCCCCAGCAAGATGCGCCCCGAGGAGCGTCTTGTCACATGTCAACAATGGGTCTGACTGAGGGCCTCCAAGAGAGAAGCCCAAGCAAGAAGCGCCCCGAGGAGCGTCTTGCCACATGTCAACACTGGGTCTGACTGAGCGCCTCCAGGAGAGAGGCCCAAGCAAGACACGCCCCGAGGAGCGTCTTGACACATGTTAACACTGGGTCTGACTGAGGGCCTCCATGTGAGAAGCCCAAGCAAGACGCGCCCCGAGGAGAGTCTTGCCACATGTCAACACTGGGTCTGACAGAGGGCATCCAGGAGAGAGGCCCAAGCAATACGCGCCCCGAGGAGCGTCTTGCCACATGTCAACACTGGGTCTGACTGAGTGCCTCCATGAGAGAAGCCCCAGCAAGACACGCCCCGAGGAGCGTCTTGTCACATGTCACTACTCGGTCTGACTGAGCGCCTCCAGGAGAGAGGCCCAAGCAAGACGTGCCCCGAGGAGCGTCTTGCCACATGTCAACAATGGGTCTGACTGAGTGCCTCCAGGAGAGAAGCCCAAGCAAGAAGCGCCCCGAGGAGCGTCTTGCCACATGTCAACACTGGGTCTGACTGAGCGCCTCCAGGAGAGAGGCCCAAGCAAGACAGGCCCCGGGGAGCGTCTTGACACATGTTAACACTGGGTCTGACTGAGGGCCTCCATGTGAGCAGCCCAAGCAAGACGCGCCCCGAGGAGAGTCTTGCCACATGTCAACACTGGGTCTGACAGAGGGCATCCAGGAGAGAGGCCCAAGCAATACGCGCCCCGAGGAGCGTCTTGCCACATGTCAACAATGGGTCTGACTGAGGGCCTCCAGGAGAGAAGCCCAAGGAAGACGCGCCCCGAGGAGCTTCTTGCCACATGTCAGCACTCGGTCTGACTGAGCGCCTCCAGGTGAGAGGCCAAAGCAAGATGCGCCCCGAGGAGCGTCTTGACACATGTCAACACTTGGTCTGACAGAGGGCCTCCATGAGAGAGGCCCAAGCAAGACACTCCCCGAGGAGTGTCTTGCCACATGTCAACACTGGGTCTGACTGAGCGCCTCCAGGAGAGAGGCCCAAGCAAGACGCGCCCCGAGGAGCGACTTGCCACGTGTCAACACTGGGTCTGACTTAGCGCCTCCAGGAGAGAGGCCCAAGCAAGATGCGCCCCGAGGAGCGTCTTGCCACGTGTCACCACTGGGTCTGACTGAGCTCCTCCAGGAGAGAGGCCCAAGCAAGACGCGCCCCGAGGAACGTCTTGCCACGTGTCACCACTGGGTCTGATTGAGCACCTCCAGGAGAGAGGCCCCAGCAAGACGCGCCGCGAGGAGCATCTTGCCTTATGTCAGCACTCGGTCTGACTGAGCGCCTCCAGGAGAGAGGCCCAAGCAAGACCTGCCCCGAGGAGCGTCTTGCCACATGTCACTACTCGGTCTAACTGAGCGCCTCCAGGATAGAGGTCCAAGCAAGACACGCCCCGAGGAGCGTCTTGCCACATGTCACTACTCGGTCTGACTGAGCGACTCCAGGAGGGAGGTCCAAGCAAGACGCGCCCCGAGGAGCGTCTTGCCACATGTCACTACTCGGTCTGACTGAGCGCCTCCAGGAGAGAGGCCCAAGCAAGACGTGCCCCGAGGAGCGTCTTGCCACATGTCAACAATGGGTCTGACTGAGGGCCTCCAGGAGAGAAGCCCAAGCAAGACGCGCCACGAGGAGCCTCTTGACACATGTCAACACTGGGTCTGACTGAGGGCCCCCAGGAGAGAGGCCCAAATAAGATGCGCCCCGAGGAGCGTCTTGCCACATGTCAACACTGGGTCTGACTGAGGGCCTCCAAGAGAGAAGCCCAAGCAAGATGCGCCCCGAGGAGCGTCTTGCCACTTGTCAGCACTCGGTCTGACTGAGCGCCTCCAGGAGAGAGGCGCAAGCAAGACGCGCCCCGAGGAGCGTCTTGCCACATGTCAACACTGGGTCTGACTGAGCGCCTCCAGGAGAGAGGCCCAAGCAAGACGCGCCCCGAGGAGCGTCTTGCCACATGTGAACACTGGGTCTGACTGAGCGCCTCCAGGAGAGAGGCCCAAGCAAGACGCGCCCGGAGGAGCGTCTTGCCACATGTCAGCACTCGGTCTGACTGAGCGCCTCCAGGAGAGAGGCCCAAGCAAGACGCGCCCGAGGAGCGTCTTGACACATGTCTCCTCTGGGTCTGACTGAGCGCCTGCAGGAGAGAGGCCCAAGCAAGAAAAGCCTCGAGGAGCATCTTGCCACATGTCAACACTGGGTCTGACTGAGTGCCTCCACGAGCGAAGCCCCAGCAAGACGCGCCCCGAGGAGCGTCTTGCCACATGTCAACACTGGGTCTGACTGAGCACCTCCAGGAGAGAGGCCCAAGCAAGACGCGCCCCGAGGAGCGTCTTGCCACATGTCACTACTTGGTCTGACTGAGCGCCTCCAGGAGAGAGGCCCAAGCAAGACGTGCCCCGAGGAGCGTCTTGCCACCTGTCAGCACTCGGTCTGACTGAGCGCCTCCAGGAGAGAGGCCCAAGCAAGACGCGCCCCGAGGAGCGTCATGACACATGTCTCCTCTGGGTCTGACTGAGCGCCTCCAGGAGAGAGGCCCAAGCAAGACGTGCCCCGAGGAGCGTCTTGCCACATGTCACTACTCGGTCTGACTGAGCGCCTCCAGGAGGGAGGTCCAAGCAAGACGCGCCCCGAGGAGCGTCAGCGTCTTGCCACATGTCACTACTCGATCTGACTGAGCGCCTCCAGGAGAGAGGCCCAAGCAAGACGTGCCCCGAGGAGCGTCTTGCCACATGTCAACAATGGGTCTGACTGAGGGCCTCCAGGAGAGAAGCCCAAGCAAGACGCGCCCCGAGGAGCGTCTTGCCAGATGTCAACACTGGGTCTGACTGAGGGCCCCCAAGAGAGAGGCCCAAGTAAGACGCGCCCCGAGGAGCGTCTTGCCACATGTCAGCACTCGGTCTGACTGAGCGCCTTCAGGAGAGAGGCCCAAGCAAGACGCGCCCCGAGGAGCGTCTTGACACATGTCTCCTCTGGGTCTGACTGAGCGCCTCCAGGAGAGAGGCCCAAGCAAGACGTGCCCCGAGGAGCATCTTGCCACATGTCAACACTGGGTCTGACTGAGTGCCTCCATGAGAGAAGCCCCAGCAAGACGCGCCCCGAGGAGCGTCTTGCCACATGTCAACACTGGGTCTGACTGAGCGCCTCCAGGAGAGAGGCTCGAGGAGCGTCTTGCCACATGTCACCTCTGGGTCTGACTGAGCGCCTCCAGGAGAGAGGCGCAAGCAAGAAACGCCCGAGGAGCGTCTTGACACATGTCAACACTGGGTCTGACTGAGCGCCTCCAGGAGAGAGGCCCCAGCAAGACGCGCCCCGAGGAGAGTCTTGCCACATGTCAGCACTCGGTCTGACTGAGTGCCTCCAGGAGAGAGGCCCAAGCAAGAAGCGCCCCGAGGAGCGTCTTGCCACATGTCAACAATGGGTCTGACTGAGGGCCTCCAGGAGAGAAGCCCAAGCAAGACGCGCCCCGAGGAGCGTCTTGCCACATGTCAACACTGGGTCTAATTGAGCGCCTCCAGGACAGAGGCCCAAGCAAGACGCGCCCCGAGGAGCGTCTTGCCACATTTCTCCTCTGGGTCTGACTGAGCGCCTCCAGGAGAGAGGCCCAACTAAGACGTTCCCCGAGGAGCGTCTTTCCACATGTCAACACTGGGTCTGACTGAGTGCCTCGATGAGAGAAGCCCAAGGAAGACGCGCCCCGAGGAGCTTCTTGCCGCATGTCAGCACTCGGTCTGACTGAGCGCCTCCAGGAGAGAGGCCAAAGCAAGATGCGCCCCGAGGAGCGTCTTGACACATGTCAACACTGGGTCTGACTGAGCGCCTCCAGGAGAGAGGTCCAAGCAACACGCTCCCCGAGGAGCATCTTGCCACATGTCAACACTGGGTCTGACTGAGTGCCTCCATGAGAGAAGCCCCAGCAAGATGCGCCCCGAGGAGCGTCTTGTCACATGTCAACAATGGGTCTGACTGAGGGCCTCCAAGAGAGAAGCCCAAGCAAGAAGCGCCCCGAGGAGCGTCTTGCCACATGTCAACACTGGGTCTGACTGAGCGCCTCCAGGAGAGAGGCCCAAGCAAGACACGCCCCGAGGAGCGTCTTGACACATGTTAACACTGGGTCTGACTGAGGGCCTCCATGTGAGAAGCCCAAGCAAGACGCGCCCCGAGGAGAGTCTTGCCACATGTCAACACTGGGTCTGACAGAGGGCATCCAGGAGAGAGGCCCAAGCAATACGCGCCCGGAGGAGCGTCTTGCCACATGTCAACACTGGGTCTGACTGAGTGCCTCCATGAGAGAAGCCCCAGCAAGACACGCCCCGAGGAGCGTCTTGTCACATGTCACTACTCGGTCTGACTGAGCGCCTCCAGGAGAGAGGCCCAAGCAAGACGTGCCCCGAGGAGCGTCTTGCCACATGTCAACAATGGGTCTGACTGAGTGCCTCCAGGAGAGAAGCCCAAGCAAGAAGCGCCCCGAGGAGCGTCTTGCCACATGTCAACACTGGGTCTGACTGAGCGCCTCCAGGAGAGAGGCCCAAGCAAGACAGGCCCCGGGGAGCGTCTTGACACATGTTAACACTGGGTCTGACTGAGGGCCTCCATGTGAGCAGCCCAAGCAAGACGCGCCCCGAGGAGAGTCTTGCCACATGTCAACACTGGGTCTGACAGAGGGCATCCAGGAGAGAGGCCCAAGCAATACGCGCCCCGAGGAGCGTCTTGCCACATGTCAACAATGGGTCTGACTGAGGGCCTCCAGGAGAGAAGCCCAAGGAAGACGCGCCCCGAGGAGCTTCTTGCCACATGTCAGCACTCGGTCTGACTGAGCGCCTCCAGGTGAGAGGCCAAAGCAAGATGCGCCCCGAGGAGCGTCTTGACACATGTCAACACTTGGTCTGACAGAGGGCCTCCATGAGAGAGGCCCAAGCAAGACACTCCCCGAGGAGTGTCTTGCCACATGTCAACACTGGGTCTGACTGAGCGCCTCCAGGAGAGAGGCCCAAGCAAGACGCGCCCCGAGGAGCGACTTGCCACGTGTCAACACTGGGTCTGACTTAGCGCCTCCAGGAGAGAGGCCCAAGCAAGATGCGCCCCGAGGAGCGTCTTGCAACGTGTCACCACTGGGTCTGACTGAGCTCCTCCAGGAGAGAGGCCCAAGCAAGACGCGCCCCGAGGAACGTCTTGCCACGTGTCACCACTGGGTCTGATTGAGCACCTCCAGGAGAGAGGCCCCAGCAAGACGCGCCGCGAGGAGCATCTTGCCTTATGTCAGCACTCGGTCTGACTGAGCGCCTCCAGGAGAGAGGCCCAAGCAAGACCTGCCCCGAGGAGCGTCTTGCCACATGTCACTACTCGGTCTAACTGAGCGCCTCCAGGATAGAGGTCCAAGCAAGACACGCCCCGAGGAGCGTCTTGCCACATGTCACTACTCGGTCTGACTGAGCGACTCCAGGAGGGAGGTCCAAGCAAGACGCGCCCCGAGGAGCGTCTTGCCACATGTCACTACTCGGTCTGACTGAGCGCCTCCAGGAGAGAGGCCCAAGCAAGACGTGCCCCGAGGAGCGTCTTGCCACATGTCAACAATGGGTCTGACTGAGGGCCTCCAGGAGAGAAGCCCAAGCAAGACGCGCCACGAGGAGCCTCTTGACACATGTCAACACTGGGTCTGACTGAGGGCCCCCAGGAGAGAGGCCCAAATAAGATGCGCCCCGAGGAGCGTCTTGCCACATGTCAACACTGGGTCTGACTGAGGGCCTCCAAGAGAGAAGCCCAAGCAAGATGCGCCCCGAGGAGCGTCTTGCCACTTGTCAGCACTCGGTCTGACTGAGCGCCTCCAGGAGAGAGGCGCAAGCAAGACGCGCCCCGAGGAGCGTCTTGCCACATGTCAACACTGGGTCTGACTGAGCGCCTCCAGGAGAGAGGCCCAAGCAAGACGCGCCCCGAGGAGCGTCTTGCCACATGTGAACACTGGGTCTGACTGAGCGCCTCCAGGAGAGAGGCCCAAGCAAGACGCGCCCGGAGGAGCGTCTTGCCACATGTCAGCACTCGGTCTGACTGAGCGCCTCCAGGAGAGAGGCCCAAGCAAGACGCGCCCCGAGGAGCGTCTTGACACATGTCTCCTCTGGGTCTGACTGAGCGCCTGCAGGAGAGAGGCCCAAGCAAGAAAAGCCTCGAGGAGCATCTTGCCACATGTCAACACTGGGTCTGACTGAGTGCCTCCACGAGCGAAGCCCCAGCAAGACGCGCCCCGAGGAGCGTCTTGCCACATGTCAACACTGGGTCTGACTGAGCACCTCCAGGAGAGAGGCCCAAGCAAGACGCGCCCCGAGGAGCGTCTTGCCACATGTCACTACTTGGTCTGACTGAGCGCCTCCAGGAGAGAGGCCCAAGCAAGACGTGCCCCGAGGAGCGTCTTGCCACCTGTCAGCACTCGGTCTGACTGAGCGCCTCCAGGAGAGAGGCCCAAGCAAGACGCGCCCCGAGGAGCGTCATGACACATGTCTCCTCTGGGTCTGACTGAGCGCCTCCAGGAGAGAGGCCCAAGCAAGACGTGCCCCGAGGAGCGTCTTGCCACATGTCACTACTCGGTCTGACTGAGCGCCTCCAGGAGGGAGGTCCAAGCAAGACGCGCCCCGAGGAGCGTCTTGCCACATGTCACTACTCGATCTGACTGAGCGCCTCCAGGAGAGAGGCCCAAGCAAGACGTGCCCCGAGGAGCGTCTTGCCACATGTCAACAATGGGTCTGACTGAGGGCCTCCAGGAGAGAAGCCCAAGCAAGACGCGCCCCGAGGAGCGTCTTGCCAGATGTCAACACTGGGTCTGACTGAGGGCCCCCAAGAGAGAGGCCCAAATAAGACGCGCCCCGAGGAGCGTCTTGCCACATGTCAGCACTCGGTCTGACTGAGCGCCTTCAGGAGAGAGGCCCAAGCAAGACGCGCCCCGAGGAGCGTCTTGACACATGTCTCCTCTGGGTCTGACTGAGCGCCTCCAGGAGAGAGGCCCAAGCAAGACGTGCCCCGAGGAGCATCTTGCCACATGTCAACACTGGGTCTGACTGAGTGCCTCCATGAGAGAAGCCCCAGCAAGACGCGCCCCGAGGAGCGTCTTGCCACATGTCAACACTGGGTCTGACTGAGCGCCTCCAGGAGAGAGGCTCGAGGAGCGTCTTGCCACATGTCACCTCTGGGTCTGACTGAGCGCCTCCAGGAGAGAGGCGCAAGCAAGAAACGCCCGAGGAGCGTCTTGACACATGTCAACACTGGGTCTGACTGAGCGCCTCCAGGAGAGAGGCCCCAGCAAGACGCGCCCCGAGGAGAGTCTTGCCACATGTCAGCACTCGGTCTGACTGAGTGCCTCCAGGAGAGAGGCCCAAGCAAGAAGCGCCCCGAGGAGCGTCTTGCCACATGTCAACAATGGGTCTGACTGAGGGCCTCCAGGAGAGAAGCCCAAGCAAGACGCGCCCCGAGGAGCGTCTTGCCACATGTCAACACTGGGTCTAATTGAGCGCCTCCAGGACAGAGGCCCAAGCAAGACGCGCCCCGAGGAGCGTCTTGCACAATGTCACTACTCGGTCTGACTGAGCGCCTCCATGAGAGAAGCCCCAGCAAGACGCGCCCTTTGGAGCGTCTTGCCACATGTCACTACTCGGTCTGACTGAGCGCCTCCAGGAGAGAGGCCCAAGCAAGACGTGTCCCGAGGAGCGTCTTGCCACATGTCAACAATGGGTCTGACTGAGGGCCTCCAGGAGAGAAGCCCAAGCAAGAAGCGCCCCGAGGAGCGTCTTGCCACATGTCAACACTGGGTCTGACTGAGCGCCTCCAGGAGAGAGGCCCAAGCAAGACACGCCCCGAGGAGCGTCTTGACACATGTCTCCTCTGGGTCTGACTGAGCGCCTCCAGGAGAGAGGCCCAAGCAAGACGTGCCCCGAGGAGCGTCTTGCCACATGTCAACAATGGGTCTGACTGAGGGCCTCCAGGAGAGAAGCCCAAGCAAGACCCGCCCCGAGGAGCGCCTTGCCAGATGTCAACACTGGGTCTGACTGAGCGCCTCCAGGAGAGAGGCCCAAGCAAGACACGCCCCGAGGAGCGTCTTGACACATGTCAACACTGGGTCGGACTGAGGGCCTCCATGAGAGAAGCCCAAGCAAGATGCGCCCCGAGGAAAGTCTTGCCACATGTCAACACTGGGTCTGACAGAGGGCATCCAGGAGAGAGGCCCAAGCAATACGCGCCCCGAGGAGCGTCTTGCCACATGTCAACAATGGGTCTGACTGAGGGCCTCCAGGAGAGAAGCCAAAGCAAGACGCGCCCCGAGGAGCGTCTTGCCACATGTCACTACTCGGTCTAACTGAGCGCCTCCAGGAGAGAGGTCCCAGCAAGACGCGCCCCGAGGAGCGTCTTGCCACATAACACTACTCGGTCTGACTGAGCGCCTCCAGGAGAGAGGCCCAAGCAAGACGCGCCCCAAGGAGCGTCTTGCCACATATCAACACTGGGTCTGACTGAGGGCCTCCAGGAGAGAGGCCCAAATAAGACGCTCCCCGAGGAGCGTATTGCCACATGTCAACAATGGGTCTGACTGAGGTTCTCCAGGAGAGAAGCCCAAGCAAGACGCGCCCCGAGGAGCGTCTTGCCACATGTCAGCACTCGGTCTGACTGAGCGCCACCAGGAGAGAGGCCCAAGCAAGACGCGCCCCGAGGAGCGTCTTGCCACATGTCAACACTGGGTCTGACTGAGCGCCTCCAGGAGAGAGGCCCAAGCAAGACGCGCCCCGAGGAGCGTCTTGCCACATGTCAGCACTCGGTCTGACTGAGCGCCTCCAGGGGAGAGGCCCAAGCAAGACGCGCCCCGAGGAGCGTCTTGACACATGTCAACACTGGGTCTGACTGAGCGCCTCCAGGAGAGAGGCCCAACTAAGACGTTCCCCGAGGAGCGTCTTTCCACATGTCAACACTGGATCTGACTGAGTGCCTCCATGAGAGAAGAACCAGCAAGACGCGCCCCGAGGAGCGTCTTGCCACATGTCAACACTGGGTCTGACTGAGCACCTCCAGGAGAGAGGCCCAAGCAAGACGCGCCCCGAGGAGCATCTTGCCACATGTCAACACTGGGTCTGACTGAGCGCCTCCAGGAGAGAGGCCCGAGGAGCGTCTTGACACATGTCAACTCTGGGTCTGACTGAGCGCCTCCAGGAGAGAGGCCCAAGCAAGACGCGCCCCGAGGAGCGTCTTGTCACATGTCAACACTGGGTCTGACTGAGCGCCTCCAGGAGCGAGGCCCAAGCAAGAAACGCCCGAGGAGCGTCTTGACACATGTCAACACTGGGTCTGACTGAGTGCCTCCATGAGAGAAGCCCCAGCAAGACGCGCCCCGAGGAGCGTCTTGTCACATGTCACTACTCGGTCTGACTGAGCGCCTCTAGGAGAGAGGCCCAAGCAAGACGTGCCCCGAAGAGCGTCTTGCCACATGTCAACAATGGGTCTGACTGAGGGCCTCCAGGAGAGAAGCCCAAGCAAGAAGCACCCCGAGGAGCGTCTTGCCACATGTCAACACTGGGTCTGA
Organism: Nothobranchius furzeri; assembly: GCF_043380555.1. Taxonomy (NCBI): domain Eukaryota; kingdom Metazoa; phylum Chordata; class Actinopteri; order Cyprinodontiformes; family Nothobranchiidae; genus Nothobranchius; species Nothobranchius furzeri. The sequence goes on along the minus strand of NC_091747.1, from coordinate 15,590,298 downwards.
CTGAGCGCCTCCAGGAGAGAGGCCCAAGCAAGACACGCCCCGAGGAGCGTCTTGACACATGTTAACACTGGGTCTGACTGAGGGCCTCCATGTGAGAAGCCCAAGCAAGACGCGCCCCGAGGAGAGTCTTGCCACATGTCAACACTGGGTCTGACAGAGGGCATCCAGGAGAGAGGCCCAAGCAATACGCGCCCCGAGGAGCGTCTTGCCACATGTCAACAATGGGTCTGATTGAGGGCCTCCAGGAGAGAAGCCCAAGGAAGACGCGCCCCGAGGAGCTTCTTGCCGCATGTCAGCACTCGGTCTGACTGAGCGCCTCCAGGAGAGAGGCCAAAGCAAGATGCGCCCCGAGGAGCGTCTTGACACATGTCAACACTGGGTCTGACTGAGCGCCTCCAGGAGAGAGGTCCAAGCAACACGCTCCCCGAGGAGCATCTTGCCACATGTCAACACTGGGTCTGACTGAGTGCCTCCATGAGAGAAGCCCCAGCAAGATGCGCCCCGAGGAGCGTCTTGTCACATGTCACTACTCGGTCTGACTGAGGGCCTCCAGGAGAGAAGCCCAAGGAAGACGCGCCCCGAGGAGCTTCTTGCCACATGTCAGCACTCGGTCTGACTGAGCGCCTCCAGGTGAGAGGCCAAAGCAAGATGCGCCCCGAGGAGCGTCTTGACACATGTCAACACTTGGTCTGACAGAGGGCCTCCATGAGAGAGGCCCAAGCAAGACACTCCCCGAGGAGTGTCTTGCCACATGTCAACACTGGGTCTGACTGAGCGCCTCCAGGAGAGAGGCCCAAGCAAGACGCGCCCCGAGGAGCGACTTGCCACGTGTCAACACTGGGTCTGACTTAGCGCCTCCAGGAGAGAGGCCCAAGCAAGATGCGCCCCGAGGAGCGTCTTGCCACGTGTCACCACTGGGTCTGACTGAGCTCCTCCAGGAGAGAGGCCCAAGCAAGACGCGCCCCGAGGAACGTCTTGCCACGTGTCACCACTGGGTCTGATTGAGCACCTCCAGGAGAGAGGCCCCAGCAAGACGCGCCGCAAGTAGCATCTTGCCTTATGTCAGCACTCGGTCTGACTGAGCGCCTCCAGGAGAGAGGCCCAAGCAAGACCTGCCCCGAGGAGCGTCTTGCCACATGTCACTACTCGGTCTAACTGAGCGCCTCCAGGATAGAGGTCCAAGCAAGACACGCCCCGAGGAGCGTCTTGCCACATGTCACTACTCGGTCTGACTGAGCGCCTCCAGGAGGGAGGTCCAAGCAAGACGCGCCCCGAGGAGCGTCTTGCCACATGTCACTACTCGGTCTGACTGAGCGCCTCCAGGAGAGAGGCCCAAGCAAGACGTGCCCCGAGGAGCGTCTTGCCACATGTCAACAATGGGTCTGACTGAGGGCCTCCAGGAGAGAAGCCCAAGCAAGACGCGCCCCGAGGAGCCTCTTGACACATGTCAACACTGGGTCTGACTGAGGGCCCCCAGGAGAGAGGCCCAAATAAGACGCGCCCCGAGGAGCGTCTTGCCACATGTCAACACTGGGTCTGACTGAGGGCCTCCAGGAGAGAAGCCCAAGCAAGATGCGCCCCGAGGAGCTTCTTGCCACTTGTCAGCACTCGGTCTGACTGAGCGCCTCCAGGAGAGAGGCGCAAGCAAGACGCGCCCCGAGGAGCGTCTTGCCACATGTCAACACTGGGTCTGACTGAGCGCCTCCAGGAGAGAGGCCCAAGCAAGACGCACCCCGAGGAGCGTCTTGCCACATGTGAACACTGGGTCTGACTGAGCGCCTCCAGGAGAGAGGCCCAAGCAAGACGCGCCCGGAGGAGCGTCTTGCCACATGTCAGCACTCGGTCTGACTGAGCGCCTCCAGGAGAGAGGCCCAAGCAAGACGCGCCCCGAGGAGCGTCTTGACACATGTCTCCTCTGGGTCTGACTGAGCGCCTGCAGGAGAGAGGCCCAAGCAAGAAGTGCCTCGAGGAGCATCTTGCCACATGTCAACACTGGGTCTGACTGAGTGCCTCCACGAGAGAAGCCCCAGCAAGACGCGCCCCGAGGAGCGTCTTGCCACATGTCAACACTGGGTCTGACTGAGCACCTCCAGGAGAGAGGCCCAAGCAAGACGCGCCCCGAGGAGCGTCTTGCCACATGTCACTACTTGGTCTGACTGAGCGCCTCCAGGAGAGAGGCCCAAGCAAGACGTGCCCCGAGGAGCGTCTTGCCACATGTCAACAATGGGTCTGACTGAGGGCCTCCAGGAGAGAAGCCCAAGCAAGAACCGCCCCGAGGAGCGTCTTGCCACATGTCAACACTGGGTCTGACTGAGCGCCTCCAGGAGAGAGGCCCAAGCAAGACACGCCCCGAGGAGAGTCTTGACACATGTCAACACTGGGTCTGACTGAGGGCCTCCATGAGAGAAGCCCAAGCAAGACGCGCCCCGAGGAGATTCTTGCCACATGTCAACACTGGGTCTGACAGAGGGCATCCAGGAGAGAGGCCCAAGCAATACGCGCCCCGAGGAGCTTCTTGCCACATGTCAACAATGGGTCTGACTGAGGGCCTCCAGGAGAGAAGCCAAAGCAAGACGCCCCCCGAGGAGCTTCTTTCCACATGTCAACAATGGGTCTTACTGAGGGCCTCCATGAGAGAAGCCCAAGCAAGACGCGCCCCGAGGAGTGTCTTGCCACATGTCAACATTGTGTCTGACTGAGCGCCTCCAGGAGAGAGGCCCAAGCAAGATGCGCCCCGAGGAGCGTCTTGCCACGTGTCACCACTGGGTCTGACTGAGCTCCTCCAGGAGAGAGGCCCAAGCAAGACGCGCCCAGATGAGCGTCTTGCCACGTGTCACCACTGGGTCTGATTGAGCACCTCCAGGAGAGAGGCCCCAGCAAGACGCGCCCCGAGGAGCGTCTTGCTTTATGTCAGCACACGGTCTGACTGAGCGCCTCCAGGAGAGAGGCCCAAGCAAGACGCGCCCCGAGGAGCGTCTTGCCACATGTCACAACTCGGTCTAACTGAGCGCCTCCAGGAGAGAGGTCCAAGCAAGACGCGACCCGAGGAGCGTCTTGCAAAATGTCACTACTCGGTATGACTGAGCGCCTCCAGGAGGGAGGTCCAAGCAAGACGCGCCCCGAGGAGAGTCTTGCCACATGTCACTACTCGGTCTGACTGAGCGCCTCCAGGAGACAGGCCCAAGCAAGACGTGCCCCGAGGAGCGTCTTGCCACATGTCAACAATGGGTCTGACTGAGGGCCTCCAGGAGAGAAGCCCAAGCAAGACACGCCCCGAGGAGCGTCTTGACACATGTCACCTCTGGGTCTGACTGAGCGCCTCCAGGAGAGAGGCCCAAGCAAGACGCGCCCCGAGGAGCGTCTTGTCACATGTCAACACTGGGTCTGACTGAGCGCCTCCAGGAGCGAGGCCCAAGCAAGAAACGCCCGAGGAGCGTCTTGACACATGTCAACACTGGGTCTGACTGAGTGCCTCCATGAGAGAAGCCCCAGCAAGACGCGCCCCGAGGAGCGTCTTGTCACATGTCACTACTCGGTCTGACTGAGCGCCTCTAGGAGAGAGGCCCAAGCAAGACGTGCCCCGAAGAGCGTCTTGCCACATGTCAACAATGGGTCTGACTGAGGGCCTCCAGGAGAGAAGCCCAAGCAAGAAGCACCCCGAGGAGCGTCTTGCCACATGTCAACACTGGGTCTGACTGAGCGCCTCCAGGAGAGAGGCCCAAGCAAGACACGCCCCGAGGAGCGTCTTGACACATGTTAACACTGGGTCTGACTGAGGGCCTCCATGTGAGAAGCCCAAGCAAGACGCGCCCCGAGGAGAGTCTTGCCACATGTCAACACTGGGTCTGACAGAGGGCATCCAGGAGAGAGGCCCAAGCAATACGCGCCCCGAGGAGCGTCTTGCCACATGTCAACAATGGGTCTGATTGAGGGCCTCCAGGAGAGAAGCCCAAGGAAGACGCGCCCCGAGGAGCTTCTTGCCGCATGTCAGCACTCGGTCTGACTGAGCGCCTCCAGGAGAGAGGCCAAAGCAAGATGCGCCCCGAGGAGCGTCTTGACACATGTCAACACTGGGTCTGACTGAGCGCCTCCAGGAGAGAGGTCCAAGCAACACGCTCCCCGAGGAGCATCTTGCCACATGTCAACACTGGGTCTGACTGAGTGCCTCCATGAGAGAAGCCCCAGCAAGATGCGCCCCGAGGAGCGTCTTGTCACATGTCACTACTCGGTCTGACTGAGTGCCTTCAGGAGAGAGGCCCAAGCAAGACGTGCCCCGAGGAGCTTCTTGCCACATGTCAACAATGGGTCTGACTGAGGGCCTCCAAGAGAGAAGCCCAAGCAAGAAGCGCCCCGAGGAGCGTCTTGCCACATGTCAACACTGGGTCTGACTGAGCGCCTCCAGGAGAGAGGCCCAAGCAAGACACGCCCCGAGGAGCGTCTTGACACATGTTAACACTGGGTCTGACTGAGGGCCTCCATGTGAGAAGCCCAAGCAAGACGCGCCCCGAGGAGAGTCTTGCCACATGTCAACACTGGGTCTGACAGAGGGCATCCAGGAGAGAGGCCCAAGCAATACGCGCCCCGAGGAGCGTCTTGCCACATGTCAACACTGGGTCTGACTGAGTGCCTCCATGAGAGAAGCCCCAGCAAGACGCGCCCCGAGGAGCGTCTTGTCACATGTCACTACTCGGTCTGACTGAGCGCCTCCAGGAGAGAGGCCCAAGCAAGACGTGCCCCGAGGAGCGTCTTGCCACATGTCAACAATGGGTCTGACTGAGTGCCTCCAGGAGAGAAGCCCAAGCAAGAAGCGCCCCGAGGAGCGTCTTGCCACATGTCAACACTGGGTCTGACTGAGCGCCTCCAGGAGAGAGGCCCAAGCAAGACAGGCCCCGAGGAGCGTCTTGACACATGTTAACACTGGGTCTGACTGAGGGCCTCCATGTGAGCAGCCCAAGCAAGACGCGCCCCGAGGAGAGTCTTGCCACATGTCAACACTGGGTCTGACAGAGGGCATCCAGGAGAGAGGCCCAAGCAATACGCGCCCCGAGGAGCGTCTTGCCACATGTCAACAATGGGTCTGACTGAGGGCCTCCAGGAGAGAAGCCCAAGGAAGACGCGCCCCGAGGAGCTTCTTGCCACATGTCAGCACTCGGTCTGACTGAGCGCCTCCAGGTGAGAGGCCAAAGCAAGATGCGCCCCGAGGAGCGTCTTGACACATGTCAACACTTGGTCTGACAGAGGGCCTCCATGAGAGAGGCCCAAGCAAGACACTCCCCGAGGAGTGTCTTGCCACATGTCAACACTGGGTCTGACTTAGCGCCTCCAGGAGAGAGGCCCAAGCAAGATGCGCCCCGAGGAGCGTCTTGCCACGTGTCACCACTGGGTCTGACTGAGCTCCTCCAGGAGAGAGGCCCAAGCAAGACGCGCCCCGAGGAACGTCTTGCCACGTGTCACCACTGGGTCTGATTGAGCACCTCCAGGAGAGAGGCCCCAGCAAGACGCGCCGCAAGTAGCATCTTGCCTTATGTCAGCACTCGGTCTGACTGAGCGCCTCCAGGAGAGAGGCCCAAGCAAGACCTGCCCCGAGGAGCGTCTTGCCACATGTCACTACTCGGTCTAACTGAGCGCCTCCAGGATAGAGGTCCAAGCAAGACACGCCCCGAGGAGCGTCTTGCCACATGTCACTACTCGGTCTGACTGAGCGCCTCCAGGAGGGAGGTCCAAGCAAGACGCGCCCCGAGGAGCGTCTTGCCACATGTCACTACTCGGTCTGACTGAGCGCCTCCAGGAGAGAGGCCCAAGCAAGACGTGCCCCGAGGAGCGTTTTGCCACATGTCAACAATGGGTCTGACTGAGGGCCTCCAGGAGAGAAGCCCAAGCAAGACGCGCCCCGAGGAGCCTCTTGACACATGTCAACACTGGGTCTGACTGAGGGCCCCCAGGAGAGAGGCCCAAATAAGACGCGCCCCGAGGAGTGTCTTGCCACATGTCAACACTGGGTCTGACTGAGGGCCTCCAGGAGAGAAGCCCAAGCAAGATGCGCCCCGAGGAGCTTCTTGCCACTTGTCAGCACTCGGTCTGACTGAGCGCCTCCAGGAGAGAGGCGCAAGCAAGACGCGCCCCGAGGAGCGTCTTGCCACATGTCAACACTGGGTCTGACTGAGCGCCTCCAGGAGAGAGGCCCAAGCAAGACGCACCCCGAGGAGCGTCTTGCCACATGTGAACACTGGGTCTGACTGAGCGCCTCCAGGAGAGAGGCCCAAGCAAGACGCGCCCGGAGGAGCGTCTTGCCACATGTCAGCACTCGGTCTGACTGAGCGCCTCCAGGAGAGAGGCCCAAGCAAGACGCGCCCCGAGGAGCGTCTTGACACATGTCTCCTCTGGGTCTGACTGAGCGCCTGCAGGAGAGAGGCCCAAGCAAGAAGTGCCTCGAGGAGCATCTTGCCACATGTCAACACTGGGTCTGACTGAGTGCCTCCACGAGAGAAGCCCCAGCAAGACGCGCCCCGAGGAGCGTCTTGCCACATGTCAACACTGGGTCTGACTGAGCACCTCCAGGAGAGAGGCCCAAGCAAGACGCGCCCCGAGGAGCGTCTTGCCACATGTCACTACTTGGTCTGACTGAGCGCCTCCAGGAGAGAGGCCCAAGCAAGACGTGCCCCGAGGAGCGTCTTGCCACATGTCAACAATGGGTCTGACTGAGGGCCTCCAGGAGAGAAGCCCAAGCAAGAACCGCCCCGAGGAGCGTCTTGCCACATGTCAACACTGGGTCTGACTGAGCGCCTCCAGGAGAGAGGCCCAAGCAAGACACGCCCCGAGGAGCGTCTTGACACATGTCAACACTGGGTCTGACTGAGGGCCTCCATGAGAGAAGCCCAAGCAAGACGCGCCCCGAGGAGATTCTTGCCACATGTCAACACTGGGTCTGACAGAGGGCATCCAGGAGAGAGGCCCAAGCAATACGCGCCCCGAGGAGCTTCTTGCCACATGTCAACAATGGGTCTGACTGAGGGCCTCCAGGAGAGAAGCCAAAGCAAGACGCCCCCCGAGGAGCTTCTTTCCACATGTCAACAATGGGTCTTACTGAGGGCCTCCATGAGAGAAGCCCAAGCAAGACGCGCCCCGAGGAGTGTCTTGCCACATGTCAACATTGTGTCTGACTGAGCGCCTCCAGGAGAGAGGCCCAAGCAAGATGCGCCCCGAGGAGCGTCTTGCCACGTGTCACCACTGGGTCTGACTGAGCTCCTCCAGGAGAGAGGCCCAAGCAAGACGCGCCCAGATGAGCGTCTTGCCACGTGTCACCACTGGGTCTGATTGAGCACCTCCAGGAGAGAGGCCCCAGCAAGACGCGCCCCGAGGAGCGTCTTGCTTTATGTCAGCACACGGTCTGACTGAGCGCCTCCAGGAGAGAGGCCCAAGCAAGACGCGCCCCGAGGAGCGTCTTGCCACATGTCACTACTCGGTCTAACTGAGCGCCTCCAGGAGAGAGGTCCAAGCAAGACGCGACCCGAGGAGCGTCTTGCAAAATGTCACTACTCGGTATGACTGAGCGCCTCCAGGAGGGAGGTCCAAGCAAGACGCGCCCCGAGGAGAGTCTTGCCACATGTCACTACTCGGTCTGACTGAGCGCCTCCAGGAGACAGGCCCAATCAAGACGTGCCCCGAGGAGCGTCTTGCCACATGTCAACAATGGGTCTGACTGAGGGCCTCCAGGAGAGAAGCCCAAGCAAGACACGCCCCGAGGAGCGTCTTGACACATGTCAACACTGGGTCGGACTGAGGGCCTCCATGAGAGAAGCCCAAGCAAGATGCGCCCCGAGGAGAGTCTTGCCACATGTCAACACTCGGTCTGACAGAGGGCATTCAGGAGAGAGGCCCAAGCAATACGCGCCCCGAGGAACGTCTTTCCACGTGTCACCACTGGGTCTGACTGAGCGCCTCCAGGAGAGAGGCCCAAGCAAGACGCGCCTCGAGGAGCGTCTTGCCACATGTCAACACTGTGTCTGACTGAGCGCCTCCAGGAGAGAGGCCCAAGCAAGATGCGCCCCGAGGAGCGTCTTGCCACGTGTCACCACTGGGTCTGACTGAGCTCCTCCAGGAGAGAGGCCCCAGCAAGACGCGCCCCGAGGAGCGTCTTGCTTTATGTCAGCACACGGTCTGACTGAGCGCCTCCAGGAGAGAGGCCCAAGCAAGACGCGCCCCGAGGAGCGTCTTGCCACATGTCACTACTCGGTCTAACTGAGCGCCTCCAGGAGAGAGGTCCAAGCAAGACGCGACCCGAGGAGCGTCTTGCAAAATGTCACTACTCGGTCTGACTGAGCGCCTTCAGGAGGGAGGTCCAAGCAAGACGTGCCCCGAGGAGCGTCTTGCCACATGTCAGCAATGGGTCTGACTGAGGGCCTCCAGGAGAGAAGCCCAAGCAAGACACGCCCCGAGGAGCGTCTTGACACCTGTCAACACTGGGTCGGACTGAGGGCCTCCATGAGAGAAGCCCAAGCAAGATGCGCCCCGAGGAGAGTCTTGCCACATGTCAACACTCGGTCTGACAGAGGGCATTCAGGAGAGAGGCCCAAGCAATACGCGCCCCGAGGAACGTCTTTCCACGTGTCACCACTGGGTCTGACTGAGCGCCTCCAGGAGAGAGGCCCAAGCAAGACGCGCCCCGAGGAGCGTCTTGCCACATGTCAACACTGGGTCTGACTGAGCGCCTCCAGGAGAGAGGCCCAAGCAAGACGCGCCCCGAGGAGCGTCTTGCCACATGTCAACACTGGGTCTGACTGAGCACCTCCAGGAGAGAGGCCCAAGCAAGACGCGCCCCGAGGAGCGTCTTGCCACATGTCAACAATTGGTCTGACTGAGGGCCTCCAGGAGAGAGGCCCAAGCAAGATGCGCCCGGAGGAGCGTCTTGCCACATGTCAACACTGGGTCTGACAGAGGGCCTCCAGGAGAGAGGCCCAAGCAAGACGCGCCCCGAGGAGCGTACTGCCACATTTCACCTCTGGTTCTGACTGAGCGCCTCCAGGAGAGAGGCCCAAGCAAGACGCGCCCCGAGGAGCGTCTTGCCACATGTCAACAATGGGTCTGACTGAGGGCCTCCAAGACGGAAGCCCAAGCAAGACGCGCCCCGAGGAGCGTCTTGACACATGTCAACACTGGGTCTGACAGAGGGCCTCCACGAGAGAGGCCCAAGAAAGACGCGCCCCGAGGAGTGTCATGCCACATGTCACCACTGGGTCTGACTGAGCGCCACCAGGAGAGAGGCCCAAGCAAGACGTGCCCCGAGGAGCGTCAAGCCACATGTCACTACTCAGTCTGACTGAGCGCCTCCAGGAGAGAGGCCCAAGCAAGACGCGCCCCGAGGAGCGTCTTGCCACATGTCAGCACTGGGTCTGACTGAGCGCCTCCAGGAGAGAGGCCCCAGCAAGACGCGCCCCGAGGAGCGTCTTGCCTTATGTCAGCACTCGGTCTGACTGAGCGCCTCCAGGAGAGAGGCCCAAGCAAGACGCGCCCCGAGGAGCGTCTTGCCACATGTCAACAATGGGTCTGACTGAGGGCCTCCAGGAGAGAGGCCCAAGCAACATGCGCCCGGAGGAGCGTCTTGCCACATGTCAACACTGGGTCTGACAGAGGGCCTCCAGGAGAGAGGCCCAAGCAAGACGAGCCCCGAGGAGCGTCTTGCCACATGTCACCTCTGGTTCTGACTGAGCGCCTCCACGAGAGAGGCCCAAGCAAGACGCGCCCTGAGGAGCGTCTTGTCACATTTCAACACTGGGTCTTTCTGAGCGCCTCCAGGAGAGAAGCCCAAGCAAGACGCGCCCCGAGGAGCGTCTTGCCACATGTCAGCAATCGGTCTGACTGAGCGCCTCCAGGAGAGAGGCCCAAGCAAGACGCGCCCCGAGGAGCGTCTTGCCACATGTCAACAATGGGTCTGACTGAGCGCCTCCAGGAGAGAAGCCCAAGCAACACGCGGCCCGAGGAGCGTCTTGCCACATGTCAGCACTCGGTCTGACTGAGCGCCTCCAGGAGAGAGGCCCAAGCAAGAAGCGCCCCGAGGAGCGTCTTGCCACATGTCAACAATGGGTCTGACTGATGGCCTCCAGGAGAGAAGCCCAAGCAAGACGCGCCCCGTGGAGCGTCTTGACACATGTCAACACTGGGTCTGACAGAGGGCCTCCAGGAGAGAGGCCGAAGCAAGACGCGCCCCGAGGAGTGTCTTGCCACATGTCACCACTTGGTCTGACTGAGGGCCTCCAGGAGAGAAGCCCAAGCAACACGCGGCCCAAGGAGCGTCTTGCCACATGTCAGCACTCGGTCTGACTGAGCGCCTCCAGGAGAGAGGCCCAAGCAAGACGCGCCCCGATGAGCGTCTTGCCACATGTCAACACTGGGTCTGACTGAGTGCCTCCATGAGAGAAGCCCCAGCAATACGCGCCCCGAGGAGCCTCTTGTCACATGTCACTACTCGGTCTGACTGAGCGCCTCCAGGAGAGAGGCCCAAGCAAGACGTGCCCCGAGGAGCGTCTTGCCACATGTCAACAATGGGTCTGACTGAGGGCCTCCAGGAGAGAAGCCCAAGCAAGAAGCGCCCCGAGGAGCGTCTTGCCACATGTCAACACTGGGTCTGACTGAGCGCCTCCAGGAGAGAGGCCCAAGCAAGACACGCCCCGAGGAGCGTCTTGACACATGTTAACACTGGGTCTGACTGAGGGGCTCCATGTGAGCAGCCCAAGCAAGACGCGCCCCGAGGAGTGTCTTGCCACATGTCAACACTGGGTCTGACAGAGGGCCTCCAGGAGAGAGGCCGAAGCAAGACGCGCCCCGAGGAGTGTCTTGCCACATGTCACCACTTGGTCTGACTGACGGCCTCCAGGAGAGAAGCCCAAGCAACACGCGGCCCAAGGAGCGTCTTGCCACATGTCAGCACTCGGTCTGACTGAGCGCCTCCAGGAGAGAGGCCCAAGCAAGACGCGCCCCGAGGAGTGTCTTGCCACATGTCAACACTGGGTCTGACTGAGTGCCTCCATGAGAGAAGCCCCAGCAAGACGCGCCCCGAGGAGCGTCTTGTCACATGTCACTACTCGGTCTGACAGAGGGCATCCAGGAGAGAGGCCCAAGCAATACGCGCCCCGAGGAGCGTCTTGCCACATGTCAACAATGGGTCTGACTGAGGGCCTCCAGGAGAGAAGCCCAAGGAAGACGCGCCCCGAGGAGCTTCTTGCCACATGTCAGCACTCGGTCTGACTGAGCGCCTCCAGGAGAGAGGCCAAAGCAAGATGCGCCCCGAGGAGCGTCTTGACACATGTCAACACTGGGTCTGACTGAGCTCCTCCAGGAGAGAGGCCCAAGCAAGACGCGCCCCAAGGAGCGTCTTGCCACGTGTCAACACTGGGTCTTACTTAGCGCCTCCAGGAGAGAGGCCCAAGCAAGATGCGCCCCGAGGAGCGTCTTGCCACGTGTCACCACTGGGTCTGACTGAGCTCCTCCAGGAGAGAGGCCCAAGCAAGACGCGCCCCGAGGAGCGTCTTGCGTCGTGTCACCACTGGGTCTGATTGAGCACCTCCAGGAGAGAGGCCCCAGCAAGACGCGCCGCGAGGAGCATCTTGCCTTATGTCAGCACTCGGTCTGACTGAGCGCCTCCAGGAGAGAGGCCCAAGCAAGACCTGCCCCGAGGAGCGTCTTGCCACATGTCACTACTCGGTCTAACTGAGCGCTTCCAGGAGAGAGGTCCAAGCAAGACACGCCCCGAGGAGCGTCTTGCCACATGTCACTACTCGGTCTGACTGAGCGCCTCCAGGAGGGAGGTCCAAGCAAGACGCGCCCCGAGGAGCGTCTTGCCACATGTTAACACTGGGTCTGACTGAGTGCCTCCAGGAGAGAGGCCCGAGGAGCGTCTTGCCACATGTCACCTCTGGGTCTGACTGAGCGCCTCCAGGAGAGAGGCGCAAGCAAGAAAAACCCGAGGAGCGTCTTGACACATGTCAACACTGGGTCTGACTGAGCGCCTCCAGGAGAGAGGCCCCAGCAAGACGCGCCCCGAGGAGCGTCTTGCCACATGTCAGCACTCGGTCTGACTGAGCGCCTCCAGGAGAGAGGCCCAAGCAAGAAGCGCCCCGAGGAGCGTCTTGCCACATGTCAACAATGGGTCTGACTGAGGGCCTCCAGGAGAGAAGCCCAAGCAAGACGCGCCCCGAGGAGCGTCTTGCCACATGTCAACACTAGGTCTAATTGAGCGCCTCCAGGACAGAGGCCCAAGCAAGACGCGCCCCGAGGAGCGTCTTGACACATCTCAACACTGGGTTTGACAGACGGCCTCCAGTAGAGAGGCCCAAGCAAGACGTGCCCCGAGGAGCGTCTTGCCACATGTAAACAATGGGTCTGAAGGAGGGCCTCCAGGAGAGAGGCGCAAGCAAGAAAAACCCGAGGAGCGTCTTGACACATGTCAACACTGGGTCTGACTGAGCGCCTCCAGGAGAGAGGCCCCAGCAAGACGCGCCCCGAGGAGCGTCTTGCCACATGTCAGCACTCGGTCTGACTGAGCGCCTCCAGGAGAGAGGCCCAAGCAAGAAGCGCCCCGAGGAGCGTCTTGCCACATGTCAACAATGGGTCTGACTGAGGGCCTCCAGGAGAGAAGCCCAAGCAAGACGCGCCCCGAGGAGCGTCTTGCCACATGTCAACACTAGGTCTAATTGAGCGCCTCCAGGACAGAGGCCCAAGCAAGACGCGCCCCGAGGAGCGTCTTGCCACATGTCACTACTCGGTCTGACTGAGCGCCTCCAGGAGAGAGGCCCAAGCAAGACGTGTCCCGAGGAGCGTCTTGCCACATGTCAACAATGGATCTGACTGAGGGCCTCCAGGAGAGAAGCCCAAGCAAGAAGCGCCCCGAGGAGCGTCTTGCCACATGTCAACACTGGGTCTGACTGAGCGCCTCCAGGAGAGAGGCCCAAGCAAGACACGCCCCGAGGAGCGTCTTGACACATGTCAATACTGGGTCTGACTGAGGGCCTCCATGAGAGAAGCCCAAGCAAGACGCGCCCCGAGGAGAGTCTTGCCACATGTCAACACTGGGTCTGACTGAGGGCCTCCAGGAGAGAGGCCAAAATAAGACGCTCCCCGAGGAGCGTCTTGCCACATGTCAACAATGGGTCTGACTGAGGGCCTCCAGGAGAGAAGCCCAAGCAAGACGCGCCCCGAGGAGCGTCTTGCCACATGTCAGCACTCGGTCTGACTGAGCGCCTCCAGGAGAGAGGCCCAAGCAAGACGCGCCCCGAGGAGCGTCTTGCCGCAAGTCAACACTGGGTCTGACTGAGCGCCTCCAGGAGAGAGGCCCAAGCAAGACGCGCCCCGAGGAGAGTCTTGCCACATGTCAGCACTCGGTCTGACTGAGCGCCTCCAGGGGAGAGGCCCAAGCAAGACGCGCCCCGAGGAGCGTCTTGACACATTTCTCCTCTGGGTCTGACTGAGCGCCTCCAGGAGAGAGGCCCAAGCAAGACGTGCCCCGAGGAGCGTCTTTCCACATGTCAACACTGGGTCTGACTGATGGCCTCCAGGAGAGAAGCCCAAGCAAGACGCGCCCCGTGGAGCGTCTTGACACATGTCAACACTGGGTCTGACAGAGGGCCTCCAGGAGAGAGGCCGAAGCAAGACGCGCCCCGAGGAGTGTCTTGCCACATGTCACCACTTGGTCTGACTGAGGGCCTCCAGGAGAGAAGCCCAAGCAACACGCGGCCCAAGGAGCGTCTTGCCACATGTCAGCACTCGGTCTGACTGAGCGCCTCCAGGAGAGAGGCCCAAGCAAGACGCGCCCCGAGGAGCGTCTTGCCACATGTCAACACTGGGTCTGACTGAGTGCCTCCATGAGAGAAGCCCCAGCAAGACGCGCCCCGAGGAGCGTCTTGTCACATGTCACTACTCGGTCTGACTGAGCGCCTCCAGGAGAGAGGCCCAAGCAAGACGTGCCCGGAGGAGCGTCTTGCCACATGTCAACAATGGGTCATACTGAGGGCCTCCAGGAGAGAAGCACAAGCAAGAAGCGCCCCGAGGAGCGTCTTGCCACATGTCAACACTGGGTCTGACTGAGCGCCTCCAGGAGAGAGGCCCAAGCAAGACACGCCCCGAGGAGCGTCTTGACACATGTTAACACTGGGTCTGACTGAGGGCCTCCATGTGAGCAGCCCAAGCAAGACGCGCCCCGAGGAGAGTCTTGCCACATGTCAACACTGGGTCTGACAGAGAGCATCCAGGAGAGAGGCCCAAGCAATACGCGCCCCGAGGAGCGTCTTGCCACATGTCAACAATGGGTCTGACTGAGGTCCTCCAGGAGAGAAGCCCAAGGAAGACGCGCCCCGAGGAGTTTCTTGCCACATGTCAGCACTCGGTCTGACTGAGCGCCTCCAGGAGAGAGGCCCAAGCAAGAAGCGCCCCGAGGAGCGTCTTGCCACATGTCAACAATGGGTCTGACTGATGGCCTCCAGGAGAGAAGCCCAAGCAAGACGCGCCCCGTGGAGCGTCTTGACACATGTCAACACTGGGTCTGACAGAGGGCCTCCAGGAGAGAGGCCGAAGCAAGACGCGCCCCGAGGAGTTTCTTGCCACATGTCACCACTTGGTCTGACTGAGGGCCTCCAGGAGAGAAGCCCAAGCAACACGCGGCCCAAGGAGCGTCTTGCCACATGTCAGCACTCGGTCTGACTGAGCGCCTCCAGGAGAGAGGCCCAAGCAAGACGCGCCCCGATGAGCGTCTTGCCACATGTCAACACTGGGTCTGACTGAGTGCCTCCATGAGAGAAGCCCCAGCAATACGCGCCCCGAGGAGCCTCTTGTCACATGTCACTACTCGGTCTGACTGAGCGCCTCCAGGAGAGAGGCCCAAGCAAGACGTGCCCCGAGGAGCGTCTTGCCACATGTCAACAATGGGTCTGACTGAGGGCCTCCAGGAGAGAAGCCCAAGCAAGAAGCGCCCCGAGGAGCGTCTTGCCACATGTCAACACTGGGTCTGACTGAGCGCCTCCAGGAGAGAGGCCCAAGCAAGACACGCCCCGAGGAGCGTCTTGACACATGTTAACACTGGGTCTGACTGAGGGGCTCCATGTGAGCAGCCCAAGCAAGACGCGCCCCGAGGAGTGTCTTGCCACATGTCAACACTGGGTCTGACAGAGGGCCTCCAGGAGAGAGGCCGAAGCAAGACGCGCCCCGAGGAGTGTCTTGCCACATGTCACCACTTGGTCTGACTGACGGCCTCCAGGAGAGAAGCCCAAGCAAGACGCGCCCCGAGGAGTGTCTTGCCACATGTCAACACTGGGTCTGACTGAGTGCCTCCATGAGAGAAGCCCCAGCAAGACGCGCCCCGAGGAGCGTCTTGTCACATGTCACTACTCGGTCTGACAGAGGGCATCCAGGAGAGAGGCCCAAGCAATACGCGCCCCGAGGAGCGTCTTGCCACATGTCAACAATGGGTCTGACTGAGGGCCTCCAGGAGAGAAGCCCAAGGAATACGCGCCCCGAGGAGCTTCTTGCCACATGTCAGCACTCGGTCTGACTGAGCGCCTCCAGGAGAGAGGCCAAAGCAAGATGCGCCCCGAGGAGCGTCTTGACACATGTCAACACTGGGTCTGACTGAGCTCCTCCAGGAGAGAGGCCCAAGCAAGACGCGCCCCAAGGAGCGTCTTGCCACGTGTCAACACTGGGTCTTACTTAGCGCCTCCAGGAGAGAGGCCCAAGCAAGATGCGCCCCGAGGAGCGTCTTGCCACGTGTCACCACTGGGTCTGACTGAGCTCCTCCAGGAGAGAGGCCCAAGCAAGACGCGCCCCGAGGAGCGTCTTGCCACGTGTCACCACTGGGTCTGATTGAGCACCTCCAGGAGAGAGGCCCCAGCAAGACGCGCCGCGAGGAGCATCTTGCCTTATGTCAGCACTCGGTCTGACTGAGCGCCTCCAGGAGAGAGGCCCAAGCAAGACCTGCCCCGAGGAGCGTCTTGCCACATGTCACTACTCGGTCTAACTGAGCGCTTCCAGGAGAGAGGTCCAAGCAAGACACGCCCCGAGGAGCGTCTTGCCACATGTCACTACTCGGTCTGACTGAGCGCCTCCAGGAGGGAGGTCCAAGCAAGACGCGCCCCGAGGAGCGTCTTGCCACATGTTAACACTGGGTCTGACTGAGTGCCTCCAGGAGAGAGGCCCGAGGAGCGTCTTGCCACATGTCACCTCTGGGTCTGACTGAGCGCCTCCAGGAGAGAGGCGCAAGCAAGAAAAACCCGAGGAGCGTCTTGACACATGTCAACACTGGGTCTGACTGAGCGCCTCCAGGAGAGAGGCCCCAGCAAGACGCGCCCCGAGGAGCGTCTTGCCACATGTCAGCACTCGGTCTGACTGAGCGCCTCCAGGAGAGAGGCCCAAGCAAGAAGCGCCCCGAGGAGCGTCTTGCCACATGTCACTACTCGGTCTGACTGAGGGCCTCCAGGAGAGAAGCCCAAGCAAGACGCGCCCCGAGGAGCGTCTTGCCACATGTCAACACTAGGTCTAATTGAGCGCCTCCAGGACAGAGGCCCAAGCAAGACGCGCCCCGAGGAGCGTCTTGACACATCTCAACACTGGGTCTGACAGACGGCCTCCAGTAGAGAGGCCCAAGCAAGACGTGCCCCGAGGAGCGTCTTGCCACATGTAAACAATGGGTCTGAAGGAGGGCCTCCAGGAGAGAGGCGCAAGCAAGAAAAACCCGAGGAGCGTCTTGACACATGTCAACACTGGGTCTGACTGAGCGCCTCCAGGAGAGAGGCCCCAGCAAGACGCGCCCCGAGGAGCGTCTTGCCACATGTCAGCACTCGGTCTGACTGAGCGCCTCCAGGAGAGAGGCCCAAGCAAGAAGCGCCCCGAGAAGCGTCTTGCCACATGTCAACAATGGGTCTGACTGAGGGCCTCCAGGAGAGAAGCCCAAGCAAGACGCGCCCCGAGGAGCGTCTTGCCACATGTCAACACTAGGTCTAATTGAGCGCCTCCAGGACAGAGGCCCAAGCAAGACGCGCCCCGAGGAGCGTCTTGCCACATGTCACTACTCGGTCTGACTGAGCGCCTCCAGGAGAGAGGCCCAAGCAAGACGTGTCCCGAGGAGCGTCTTGCCACATGTCAACAATGGATCTGACTGAGGGCCTCCAGGAGAGAAGCCCAAGCAAGAAGCGCCCCGAGGAGCGTCTTGCCACATGTCAACACTGGGTCTGACTGAGCGCCTCCAGGAGAGAGGCCCAAGCAAGACACGCCCCGAGGAGCGTCTTGACACATGTCAATACTGGGTCTGACTGAGGGCCTCCATGAGAGAAGCCCAAGCAAGACGCGCCCCGAGGAGAGTCTTGCCACATGTCAACACTGGGTCTGACTGAGGGCCTCCAGGAGAGAGGCCAAAATAAGACGCTCCCCGAGGAGCGTCTTGCCACATGTCAACAATGGGTCTGACTGAGGGCCTCCAGGAGAGAAGCCCAAGCAAGACGCGCCCCGAGGAGCGTCTTGCCACATGTCAGCACTCGGTCTGACTGAGCGCCTCCAGGAGAGAGGCCCAAGCAAGACGCGCCCCGAGGAGCGTCTTGCCGCAAGTCAACACTGGGTCTGACTGAGCGCCTCCAGGAGAGAGGCCCAAGCAAGACGCGCCCCGAGGAGAGTCTTGCCACATGTCAGCACTCGGTCTGACTGAGCGCCTCCAGGGGAGAGGCCCAAGCAAGACGCGCCCCGAGGAGCGTCTTGACACATTTCTCCTCTGGGTCTGACTGAGCGCCTCCAGGAGAGAGGCCCAAGCAAGACGTGCCCCGAGGAGCGTCTTTCCACATGTCAACACTGGGTCTGACTGATGGCCTCCAGGAGAGAAGCCCAAGCAAGACGCGCCCCGTGGAGCGTCTTGACACATGTCAACACTGGGTCTGACAGAGGGCCTCCAGGAGAGAGGCCGAAGCAAGACGCGCCCCGAGGAGTGTCTTGCCACATGTCACCACTTGGTCTGACTGAGGGCCTCCAGGAGAGAAGCCCAAGCAACACGCGGCCCAAGGAGCGTCTTGCCACATGTCAGCACTCGGTCTGACTGAGCGCCTCCAGGAGAGAGGCCCAAGCAAGACGCGCCCCGAGGAGCGTCTTGCCACATGTCAACACTGGGTCTGACTGAGTGCCTCCATGAGAGAAGCCCCAGCAAGACGCGCCCCGAGGAGCGTCTTGTCACATGTCACTACTCGGTCTGACTGAGCGCCTCCAGGAGAGAGGCCCAAGCAAGACGTGCCCGGAGGAGCGTCTTGCCACATGTCAACAATGGGTCTGACTGAGGGCCTCCAGGAGAGAAGCACAAGCAAGAAGCGCCCCGAGGAGCGTCTTGCCACATGTCAACACTGGGTCTGACTGAGCGCCTCCAGGAGAGAGGCCCAAGCAAGACACGCCCCGAGGAGCGTCTTGACACATGTTAACACTGGGTCTGACTGAGGGCCTCCATGTGAGCAGCCCAAGCAAGACGCGCCCCGAGGAGAGTCTTGCCACATGTCAACACTGGGTCTGACAGAGAGCATCCAGGAGAGAGGCCCAAGCAATACGCGCCCCGAGGAGCGTCTTGCCACATGTCAACAATGGGTCTGACTGAGGTCCTCCAGGAGAGAAGCCCAAGGAAGACGCGCCCCGAGGAGTTTCTTGCCACATGTCAGCACTCGGTCTGACTGAGCACCTCCAGGAGAGAGGCCAAAGCAAGATGCGCCCGGAGGAGCGTCTTGACACATGTCAACAATGGGTCTGACTGAGCTCCTCCAGGAGAGAGGCCCAAGCAAGACGCGCCCCAAGGAGCGTCTTGCCACGTGTCAACACTGGGTCTTACTTAGCGCCTCCAGGAGAGAGGCCCAAGCAAGATGCGCCCCGAGGAGCGTCTTGCCACGTGTCACCACTGGGTCTGACTGAGCTCCTCCAGGAGAGAGGCCCAAGCAAGATGCGCCCCGAGGAGCGTCTTGCCACGTGTCACCACTGGGTCTGATTGAGCACCTCCAGGAGAGAGGCCCCAGCAAGACGCGCCGCGAGGAGCATCTTGCCTTATGTCAGCACTCGGTCTGACTGAGCGCCTCCAGGAGAGAGGCCCAAGCAAGACCTGCCCAGAGGAGCGTCTTGCCACATGTCACTACTCGGTCTAACTGAGCGCCTCCAGGAGAGAGGTCCAAGCAAGACACGCCCCGAGGAGCGTCTTGCCACATGTCACTACTCGGTCTGACTGAGCGCCTCCAGGAGGGAGGTCCAAGCAAGACGCGCCCCGAGGAGCGTCTTGCCACATGTCAACACTGGGTCTGACTGAGCGCCTCCAGGAGAGAGGCCCGAGGAGCGTCTTGCCACATGTCACCTCTGGGTCTGACTGAGCGCCTCCAGGAGAGAGGCGCAAGCAAGAAAAGCCCGAGGAGCGTCTTGACACATGTCAACACTGGGTCTGACTGAGCGCCTCCAGGAGAGAGGCCCCAGCAAGACGCGCCCCGAGGAGCGTCTTGCCACATGTCAGCACTCGGTCTGACTGAGCGCCTCCAGGAGAGAGGCCCAAGCAAGAAGCGCCCCGAGGAGCGTCTTGCCACATGTCAGCACTCGGTCTGACTGAGCGCCTCCAGGAGAGAGGCCCAAAGCAAGACACGCCCCGAGGAGCGTCTTGACACATGTCAACACTGGGTCTGACTGAGGGCCTCCATGAGAGAAGCCCAAGCAAGACGCGCCCCGAGGAGCGTCTTGCCACATGTCAACACTGGGTCTGACTGAGCGCCTCCAGGAGAGAGGCCCAAGCAAGACGAGCCCCGAGGAGAGTCTTGCCACATGTCAGCACTCGGTCTGACTGAGCGCCTCCAGGGAAGAGGCCCAAGCAAGACGCGCCCCGAGGAGCGTCTTGACACATTTCTCCTCTGGGTCTGACTGAGCGCCTCCAGGAGAGAGGCCCAAGCAAGACGTTCCCCGAGGAGCGTCTTTCCACATGTCAACACTGGGTCTGACTGAGTGCCTCCATGAGAGAAGAACCAGCAAGACGCGCCCCGAGGAGCATCTTGCCACATGTCAACACTGGGTCTGACTGAGCACCTCCAGGAGAGAGGCCCAAGCAAGACGCGCCCCGAGGAGCGTCTTGCCACATGTCAACACTGGGTCTGACTGAGCGCCTCCAGGAGAGAGGCCCGAGGAGCGTCTTGACACATGTCACCTCTGGGTCTGACTGAGCGCCTCCAGGAGAGAGGCCCAAGCAAGACGCGCCCCGAGGAGTGTCTTGTCACATGTCAACACTGGGTCTGACTGAGCGCCTCCAGGAGCGAGGCCCAAGCAAGAAACGCCCGAGGAGCGTCTTGACACATGTCAACACTGGGTCTGACTGAGCGCCTCCACGAGAGAGGACCAAGCAACACGCTCCCCGAGAAGCGTCTTGCCACATGTCAACACTGGGTCTGACTGAGTGCCTCCATGAGAGAAGCCCCAGCAAGACGCGCCCCGAGGAGCGTCTTGTCACATGTCACTACTCGGTCTGACTGAGCGCCTCCAGGAGAGAGGCCCAAGCAAGACGTGCCCCGAGGAACGTCTTGCCACATGTTAACAATGGGTCTGACTGAGGGCCTCCAGGAGAGAAGCCCAAGCAAGAAGCGCCCCGAGGAGCGTCTTGCCACATGTCAACACTGGGTCTGACTGAGCGCCTCCAGGAGAGAGGCCCAAGCAAGACACGCCCCGAGGAGAGTCTTGCCACATGTCAACACTGGGTCTGACAGAGGGCATCCAGGAGAGAGGCCCAAGCAATACGCGCCCCGAGGAGCGTCTTGCCACATGTCAACAATGGGTCTGATTGAGGGCCTCCAGGAGAGAAGCCCAAGGAAGACGCGCCCCGAGGAGCTTCTTGCCACATGTCAGCACTCGGTCTGACTGAGCGCCTCCAGGAGAGAGGCCAAAGCAAGATGCGCCCCGAGGAGCGTCTTGACACATGTCAACACTGGGTCTGACAGAGGGCCTCCATTAGAGAGGCCCAAGCAAGACACTCCCCAAGGGGTGTTTTGCCACATGTCAACACTGGGTCTGACTGAGCGCCTCCAGGAGAGAGGCCCAAGCAAGACGCGCCCCGAGGAGCGTCTTGCCACGTGTCAACACTGGGTCTGACTTAGCGCCTCCAGGAGAGAGGCCCAAGCAAGACGCGCCCCGAGGAGCGTCTTGCCACGTGTTACCACTGGGTCTGATTGAGCACCTCCAGGAGAGAGGCCCCAGAAAGACGCGCCGCGAGGAGCATCTTGCCTTATGTCAGCACTCGGTCTGACTGAGCGCCTCCAGGAGAGAGGCCCAAGCAAGACCTGCCCCGAGGAGCGTCTTGCCACATGTCACTACTCGGTCTAACTGAGCGCCTCCAGGAGAGAGGTCCAAGCAAGACACGCGCCGAGGAGCGTCTTGCCACATGTCACTACTCGGTCTGACTGAGCGCCTCCAGGAGGGAGGTCCAAGCAAGACGCGCCCCGAGGAGCGTCTTGCCACATGTCACTACTCGGTCTGACTGAGCGCCTCCAGGAGAGAGGCCCAAGCAAGACGTGCCCCGAGGAGCGTCTTGCCACATGTCAATAATGGGTCTGACTGAGGGCCTCCAGGAGAGAAGCCCAAGCAAGATGTGCCCCGAGGAGCGTCTTGCCACATGTCAACACTGGGTCTGACTGAGGGCCCCCAGGAGAGAGGCCCAAATAAGACGCGCCCCGAGGAGCGTCTTGCCACATGTCAACACTGGGTCTGACTGAGGGCCTCCAGGAGAGAAGCCCAAGCAAGATGCGCCCCGAGGAACGTCTTGCCACTTGTCAGCACTCGGTCTGACTGAGCGCCTCCAGGAGAGAGGCGCAAGCAAGACGCGCCCCGAGGAGCGTCTTGCCACATGTCAACACTGGGACTGACTGAGCGCCTCCAGGAGAGAGGCCCAAGCAAGACGCGCTCCGAGGAGCGTCTTGCCACATGTGAACACTGGGTCTGACTGAGCGCCTCCAGGAGAGAGGCCCAAGCAAGACGCGCCCGGAGGAGCGTCTTGCCACATGTCAGCACTCGGTCTGACTGAGCGCCTCCAGGAGAGAGGCCCAAGCAAGACGCGCTCCGAGGAGCGTCTTGACACATGTCTCCTCTGGGTCTGACTGAGCGCCTCCAGGAGAGAGGCCCAAGCAAGATGTGCCCCGAGGAGCATTTTGCCACATGTCAACACTGGGTCTGACTGAGTGCCTCCATGAGAGAAGCCCCAGCAAGACGCGCCCCGAGGAGAGTCTTGCCACATGTCAACACTGGGTCTGACAAAGGGCATCCAGGAGAGAGGCCCAAGCAATACGCGCCCCGAGGAGCGTCTTGCCACATGTCAACAATGGGTCTGACTGAGGGCCTCCAGGAGAGAAGCCAAAGCAAGACGCGCCCCGAGGAGCGTCTTGCCACATGTCACTACTCGGTCTAACTGAGCGCCTCCAGGAGAGAGGTCCAAGCAAGACGCGCCCCGAGGAGTGTCTTGCCACATGTCACTACTCGGTCTGACTGAGCGCCTCCAGGAGAGAGGCCCAAGCAAGACGCGCCCCGAGGAGCGTCTTGCCACATGTCAACACTGGGTCTGACTGAGGGCCTCCAGGAGAGAGGCCCAAATAAGACGCTCCCCGAGGAGCGTCTTGCCACATGTCAACAATGGGTCTGACTGAGGGCCTCCAGGAGAGAAGCCCAAGCAAGACGCGCCCCGAGGAGCGTCTTGCCACTTGTCAGCACTCGGTCTGACTGAGCGCCTCCAGGAGAGAGGCCCAAGCAAGACGCGCCCCGAGGAGCGTCTTGCCACAAGTCAACACTGGGTCTGACTGAGCGCCTCCAGGAGAGAGGCCCAAGCAAGACGCGCCCCGAGGAGAGTCTTGCCACATGTCAGCACTCGGTCTGACTGAGCGCCTCCAGGGGAGAGGCCCAAGCAAGACGCGCCCCGAGGAGCGTCTTGACACATTTCTCCTCTGGGTCTGACTGAGCGCCTCCAGGAGAGAGGCCCAAGCAAGACGTTCCTTGAGGAGCGTCTTTCCACATGTCAACACTGGGTCTGACTGAGTGCCTCCATGAGAGAAGAACCAGCAAGACGCGCCCCGAGGAGCGTCTTGCCACATGTCAACACTGGGTCTGACTGAGCGCCTCCAGGAGAGAGGCCATAGGAGCGTCTTGACACATGTCACCTCTGGGTCTGACTGAGCGCCTCCAGGAGCGAGGCCCAAGCAAGAAACGCCCGAGGAGCGTCTTGACACATGTCAACACTGGGTCTGACTGAGCGCCTCCAGGAGAGAGGTCCAAGCAACACGCTCCCCGAGGAGCGTCTTGCCACTTGTCAGCACTCGGTCTGACTGAGCGCCTCCAGGAGAGAGGCCCAAGCAAGACGCGCCCCGAGGAGCGTCTTGCCACAAGTCAACACTGGGTCTGACTGAGCGCCTCCAGGAGAGAGGCCCAAGCAAGACGCGCCCCGAGGAGAGTCTTGCCACATGTCAGCACTCGGTCTGACTGAGCGCCTCCAGGGGAGAGGCCCAAGCAAGACGCGCCCCGAGGAGCGTCTTGACACATTTCTCCTCTGGGTCTGACTGAGCGCCTCCAGGAGAGAGGCCCAAGCAAGACGTTCCTTGAGGAGCGTCTTTCCACATGTCAACACTGGGTCTGACTGAGTGCCTCCATGAGAGAAGAACCAGCAAGACGCGCCCCGAGGAGCGTCTTGCCACATGTCAACACTGGGTCTGACTGAGCGCCTCCAGGAGAGAGGCCATAGGAGCGTCTTGACACATGTCACCTCTGGGTCTGACTGAGCGCCTCCAGGAGCGAGGCCCAAGCAAGAAACGCCCGAGGAGCGTCTTGACACATGTCAACACTGGGTCTGACTGAGCGCCTCCAGGAGAGAGGTCCAAGCAACACGCTCCCCGAGGAGCGTCTTGCCACATGTCAACACTGGGTCTGACTGAGTGGCTCCATGAGAGAAGCCCCAGCAAGACGCGCCCCGAGGAGCGTCTTGTCACATGTCACTACTCGGTCTGACTGAGCGCCTCCAGGAGAGAGGCCCAAGCAAGACGATCCCCGAGGAGCGTCTTGCCACATGTAAACAATGGGTCTGACTGAGGGCCTCCAGGAGAGAAGCCCAAGCAAGAAGCGCCCCGAGGAGCGTCTTGCCACATGTCAACACTGGGTCTGACTGAGCGCCTCCAGGAGAGAGGCCCAAGCAAGACACGCCCCGAGGAGCGTCTTGACACATGTTAACACTGGGTCTGACTGAGGGCCTCCATGTGAGTAGCCCAAGCAAGACGCTCCCCGAGGAGAGTCTTGCCACATGGCAACACTTGGTCTGACAGAGGGCATCCAGGAGAGAGGCCCAAGCAATACGCGCCCCGAGGAGCGTCTTGCCACATGTCGACAATGGGTCTGATTGAGGGCCTCCAGGAGAGAAGCCCAAGGAAGACGCGCCCCGAGGAGCTTCTTGCCACATGTCAGCACTCGGTCTGACTGAGCGCCTCCAGGAGAGAGGCCAAAGCAAGATGCGCCCCGAGGAGCGTCTTGACACATGTCAACACTGGGTCTGACAGAGGGCCTCCATTAGAGAGGCCCAAGCAAGACACTCCCCGAGGGGTGTTTTGCCACATGTCAACACTGGGTCTGACTGAGCGCCTCCAGGAGAGAGGCCCAAGCAAGACGCGCCCCGAGGAGCGTCTTGCCACGTGTCAACACTGGGTCTGACTTAGCGCCTCCAGGAGAGAGGCCCAAGCAAGACGCGCCCCGAGGAGCGTCTTGCCACGTGTTACCACTGGGTCTGATTGAGCACCTCCAGGAGAGAGGCCCCAGCAAGACCTGCCCCGAGGAGCGTCTTGCCACATGTCACTACTCGGTCTAACTGAGCGCCTCCAGGAGAGAGGTCCAAGCAAGACACGCGCCGAGGAGCGTCTTGCCACATGTCACTACTCGGTCTAACTGAGCGCCTCCAGGAGAGAGGTCCAAGCAAGACACGCGCCGAGGAGCGTCTTGCCACATGTCACTACTCGGTCTGACTGAGCGCCTCCAGGAGGGAGGTCCAAGCAAGACGCGCCCCGAGGAGCGTCTTGCCACATGTCACTACTCGGTCTGACTGAGCGCCTCCAGGAGAGAGGCCCAAGCAAGACGTGCCCCGAGGAGCGTCTTGCCACATGTCAACAATGGGTCTGACTGAGGGCCTCCAGGAGAGAAGCCCAAGCAAGATGTGCCCCGAGGAGCGTCTTGCCACATGTCAACACTGGGTCTGACTGAGGGCCCCCAGGAGAGAGGCCCAAATAAGACGCGCCCCGAGGAGCGTCTTGCCACATGTCAACACTGGGTCTGACTGAGGGCCTCCAGGAGAGAAGCCCAAGCAAGATGCGCCCCGAGGAACGTCTTGCCACTTGTCAGCACTCGGTCTGACTGAGCGCCTCCAGGAGAGAGGCGCAAGCAAGACGCGCCCCGAGGAGCGTCTTGCCACATGTCAACACTGGGACTGACTGAGCGCCTCCAGGAGAGAGGCCCAAGCAAGACGCGCTCCGAGGAGCGTCTTGCCACATGTGAACACTGGGTCTGACTGAGCGCCTCCAGGAGAGAGGCCCAAGCAAGACGCGCCCGGAGGAGCGTCTTGCCACATGTCAGCACTCGGTCTGACTGAGCGCCTCCAGGAGAGAGGCCCAAGCAAGACGCGCTCCGAGGAGCGTCTTGACACATGTCTCCTCTGGGTCTGACTGAGCGCCTCCAGGAGAGAGGCCCAAGCAAGATGTGCCCCGAGGAGCATTTTGCCACATGTCAACACTGGGTCTGTCTGAGTGCCTCCATGAGAGAAGCCCCAGCAAGACGCGCCCCGAGGAGAGTCTTGCCACATGTCAACACTGGGTCTGACAGAGGGCATCCAGGAGAGAGGCCCAAGCAATACGCGCCCCGAGGAGCGTCTTGCCACATGTCAACAATGGGTCTGACTGAGGGCCTCCAGGAGAGAAGCCAAAGCAAGACGCGCCCCGAGGAGCGTCTTGCCACATGTCACTACTCGGTCTAACTGAGCGCCTCCAGGAGAGAGGTCCAAGCAAGACGCGCCCCGAGGAGCGTCTTGCCACATGTCACTACTCGGTCTGACTGAGCGCCTCCAGGAGAGAGGCCCAAGCAAGACGCGCCCCGAGGAGCGTCTTGCCACATGTCAACACTGGGTCTGACTGAGGGCCTCCAGGAGAGAGGCCCAAATAAGACACTCCCCGAGGAGCGTCTTGCCACATGTCAACAATGGGTCTGACTGAGGGCCTCCAGGAGAGAAGCCCAAGCAAGACGCGCCCCGAGGAGCGTCTTGCCACTTGTCAGCACTCGGTCTGACTGAGCGCCTCCAGGAGAGAGGCCCAAGCAAGACGCGCCCCGAGGAGCGTCTTGCCACAAGTCAACACTGGGTCTGACTGAGCGCCTCCAGGAGAGAGGCCCAAGCAAGACGCGCCCCGAGGAGAGTCTTGCCACATGTCAGCACTCGGTCTGACTGAGCGCCTCCAGGGGAGAGGCCCAAGCAAGACGCGCCCCGAGGAGCGTCTTGACACATTTCTCCTCTGGGTCTGACTGAGCGCCTCCAGGAGAGAGGCCCAAGCAAGACGTTCCTTGAGGAGCGTCTTTCCACATGTCAACACTGGGTCTGACTGAGTGCCTCCATGAGAGAAGAACCAGCAAGACGCGCCCCGAGGAGCGTCTTGCCACATGTCAACACTGGGTCTGACTGAGCGCCTCCAGGAGAGAGGCCATAGGAGCGTCTTGACACATGTCACCTCTGGGTCTGACTGAGCGCCTCCAGGAGCGAGGCCCAAGCAAGAAACGCCCGAGGAGCGTCTTGACACATGTCAACACTGGGTCTGACTGAGCGCCTCCAGGAGAGAGGTCCAAGCAACACGCTCCCCGAGGAGCGTCTTGCCACATGTCAACACTGGGTCTGACTGAGTGGCTCCATGAGAGAAGCCCCAGCAAGACGCGCCCCGAGGAGCGTCTTGTCACATGTCACTACTCGGTCTGACTGAGCGCCTCCAGGAGAGAGGCCCAAGCAAGACGATCCCCGAGGAGCGTCTTGCCACATGTAAACAATGGGTCTGACTGAGGGCCTCCAGGAGAGAAGCCCAAGCAAGAAGCGCCCCGAGGAGCGTCTTGCCACATGTCAACACTGGGTCTGACTGAGCGCCTCCAGGAGAGAGGCCCAAGCAAGACACGCCCCGAGGAGCGTCTTGACACATGTTAACACTGGGTCTGACTGAGGGCCTCCATGTGAGTAGCCCAAGCAAGACGCTCCCCGAGGAGAGTCTTGCCACATGGCAACACTTGGTCTGACAGAGGGCATCCAGGAGAGAGGCCCAAGCAATACGCGCCCCGAGGAGCGTCTTGCCACATGTCGACAATGGGTCTGATTGAGGGCCTCCAGGAGAGAAGCCCAAGGAAGACGCGCCCCGAGGAGCTTCTTGCCACATGTCAGCACTCGGTCTGACTGATCGCCTCCAGGAGAGAGGCCAAAGCAAGATGCGCCCCGAGGAGCGTCTTGACACATGTCAACACTGGGTCTGACAGAGGGCCTCCATGAGAGAGGCCCAAGCAAGACACTCCCCGAGGAGTGTTTTGCCACATGTCAACACTGGGTCTTACTGAGCGCCTCCAGGAGAGAGGCCGAAGCAAGACGCGCCCCGAGGAGCGTCTTGCCACGTGTCAACACTGGGTCTGACTTAGCGCCTCCAGGAGAGAGGCCCAAGCAAGATGCGCCCCGAGGAGCGTCTTGCCACGTGTTACCACTGGGTCTGATTGAGCACCTCCAGGAGAGAGGCCCCAGCAAGACGCGCCGCGAGGAGCATCTTGCCTTATGTCAGCACTCGGTCTGACTGAGCGCCTCCAGGAGAGAGGCCCAAGCAAGACCTGCCCAGAGGAGCGTCTTGCCACATGTCACTACTCGGTCTAACTGAACGCCTCCAGGAGAGAGGTCCAAGCAAGACACGCGCCGAGGAGCGTCTTGCCACATGTCACTACTCGGTCTGACTGAGCGCCTCCAGGAGGGAGGTCCAAGCAAGACGCGCCCCGAGGAGCGTCTTGCCACATGTCACTACTCGGTCTGACTGAGCGCCTCCAGGAGAGAGGCCCAAGCAAGACGTGCCCCGAGGAGCGTCTTGCCACATGTCAACAATGGGTCTGACTGAGGGGCTCCAGGAGAGAAGCCCAAGCAAGATGTGCCCCGAGGAGCGTCTTGCCACATGTCAACACTGGGTCTGACTGAGGGCCCCCAGGAGAGAGGCCCAAATAAGACGCGCCCCGAGGAGCGTCTTGCCACATGTCAACACTGGGTCTGACTGAGGGCCTCCAGGAGAGAAGCCCAAGCAAGATGCGCCCCGAGGAACGTCTTGCCACTTGTCAGCACTCGGTCTGACTGAGCGCCTCCAGGAGAGAGGCGCAAGCAAGACGCGCCCCGAGGAGCGTCTTGCCACATGTCAACACTGGGACTGACTGAGCGCCTCCAGGAGAGAGGCCCAAGCAAGACGCGCTCCGAGGAGCGTCTTGCCACATGTGAACACTGGGTCTGACTGAGCGCCTCCAGGAGAGAGGCCCAAGCAAGACGCGCCCGGAGGAGCGTCTTGCCACATGTCAGCACTCGGTCTGACTGAGCGCCTCCAGGAGAGAGGCCCAAGCAAGACGCGCTCCGAGGAGCGTCTTGACACATGTCTCCTCTGGGTCTGACTGAGCGCCTCCAGGAGAGAGGCCCAAGCAAGATGTGCCCCGAGGAGCATTTTGCCACATGTCAACACTGGGTCTGACTGAGTGCCTCCATGAGAGAAGCCCCAGCAAGACGCGCCCCGAGGAGAGTCTTGCCACATGTCAACACTGGGTCTGACAGAGGGCATCCAGGAGAGAGGCCCAAGCAATACGCGCCCCGAGGAGCGTCTTGCCACATGTCAACAATGGGTCTGACTGAGGGCCTCCAGGAGAGAAGCCAAAGCAAGACGCGCCCCGAGGAGCGTCTTGCCACATGTCACTACTCGGTCTAACTGAGCGCCTCCAGGAGAGAGGTCCAAGCAAGACGCGCCCCGAGGAGCGTCTTGCCACATGTCACTACTCGGTCTGACTGAGCGCCTCCAGGAGAGAGGCCCAAGCAAGACGCGCCCCGAGGAGCGTCTTGCCACATGTCAACACTGGGTCTGACTGAGGGCCTCCAGGAGAGAGGCCCAAATAAGACGCTCCCCGAGGAGCGTCTTGCCACATGTCAACAATGGGTCTGACTGAGGGCCTCCAGGAGAGAAGCCCAAGCAAGACGCGCCCCGAGGAGCGTCTTGCCACATGTCAGCACTCGGTCTGACTGAGCGCCTCCAGGAGAGAGGCCCAAGCAAGACGCGCCCCGAGGAGCGTCTTGCCACAAGTCAACACTGGGTCTGACTGAGCGCCTCCAGGAGAGAGGCCCAAGCAAGACGCGCCCCGAGGAGAGTCTTGCCACATGTCAGCACTCGGTCTGACTGAGCGCCTCCAGGGGAGAGGCCCAAGCAAGACGCGCCCCGAGGAGCGTCTTGACACATTTCTCCTCTGGGTCTGACTGAGCGCCTCCAGGAGAGAGGCCCAAGCAAGACGTTCCCCGAGGACCGTCTTTCCACATGTCAACACTGGGTCTGACTGAGTGCCTCCATGAGAGAAGAACCAGCAAGACGCGCCCCGAGGAGCGTCTTGCCACATGTCAACACTGGGTCTGACTGAGCACCTCCAGGAGAGAGGCCCAAGCAAGACGCGCCCCGAGGAGCGTCTTGCCACATGTCAACACTGGGTCTGACTGAGCGCCTCCAGGAGAGAGGCCATAGGAGCGTCTTGACACATGTCACCTCTGGGTCTGACTGAGCGCCTCCAGGAGCGAGGCCCAAGCAAGAAACGCCCGAGGAGCGTCTTGACACATGTCAACACTGGGTCTGACTGAGCGCCTCCAGGAGAGAGGTCCAAGCAACACGCTCCCCGAGGAGCGTCTTGCCACATGTCAACACTGGGTCTGACTGAGTGGCTCCATGAGAGAAGCCCCAGCAAGACGCGCCACGAGGAGCGTCTTGTCACATGTCACTACTCGGTCTGACTGAGCGCCTCCAGGAGAGAGGCCCAAGCAAGAAGATCCCCGAGGAGCGTCTTGCCACATGTAAACAATGGGTCTGACTGAGGGCCTCCAGGAGAGAAGCCCAAGCAAGAAGCGCCCCGAGGAGCGTCTTGCCACATGTCAACACTGGGTCTGACTGAGCGCCTCCAGGAGAGAGGCCCAAGCAAGACACGCCCCGAGGAGCGTCTTGACACATGTTAACACTGGGTCTGACTGAGGGCCTCCATGTGAGTAGCCCAAGCAAGACGCTCCCCGAGGAGAGTCTTGCCACATGGCAACACTTGGTCTGACAGAGGGCATCCAGGAGAGAGGCCCAAGCAATACGCGCCCCGAGGAGCGTCTTGCCACATGTCGACAATGGGTCTGATTGAGGGCCTCCAGGAGAGAAGCCCAAGGAAGACGCGCCCCGAGGAGCTTCTTGCCACATGTCAGCACTCGGTCGGACTGAGCGCCTCCAGGAGAGAGGCCAAAGCAAGATGCGCCCCGAGGAGCGTCTTGACACATGTCAACACTGGGTCTGACAGAGGGCCTCCATGAGAGAGGCCCAAGCAAGACACTCCCCGAGGAGTGTTTTGCCACATGTCAACACTGGGTCTTACTGAGCGCCTCCAGGAGAGAGGCCGAAGCAAGACGCGCCCCGAGGAGCGTCTTGCCACGTGTCAACACTGGGTCTGACTTAGCGCCTCCAGGAGAGAGGCCCAAGCAAGATGCGCCCCGAGGAGCGTCTTGCCACGTGTCACCACTGGGTCTGACTGAGCTCCTCCAGGAGAGAGGCCCCAGCAAGACGCGCCACGAGGAGCATCTTGCCTTATGTCAGCACTCGGTCTGACTGAGCGCTTCCAGGAGAGAGGCCCAAGCAAGACCTGCCCCGAGGAGCGTCTTGCCACATGTCACTACTCGGTCTAACTGAGCGCCTCCAGGAGAGAGGTCCAAGCAAGACACGCCCTGAGGAGCGTCTTGCCACATGTCACTACTCGGTCTGACTGAGCGCCTCCAGGAGGGAGGTCCAAGCAAGACGCGCCCCGAGGAGCGTCTTGCCACATGTCACTACTCGGTCTGACTGAGCGCCTCCAGGATTGAGGCCCAAGCAAGACGTGCCCCGAGGAGCGTCTTGCCACATGTCAACAATGGGTCTGACTGAGGGCCTCCAGGAGAGAAGCCCAAGCAAGACGCGCCCCGAGGAGCGTCTTGCCACATGTCAACACTGGGTCTGACTGAGGGCCCCCAGGAGAGAGGCCCAAATAAGACGCGCCCCGAGGAGCGTCTTGCCACATGTCAACACTGGGTCTGACTGAGGGCCTCCAGGAGAGAAGCCCAAGCAAGATGCTCCCCGAGGAGCGTCTTGCCACTTGTCAGCACTCGGTCTGACTGAGCGCCTCCAGGAGAGAGGCGCAAGCAAGACGCGCCCCGAGGAGCGTCTTGCCACATGTCAACACTGGGTCTGACTGAGCGCCTCCAGGAGAGAGGCCCAAGCAAGACGCGCCCCGAGGAGCATCTTGCCACATGTGAACACTGAGTCTGACTGAGCGCCTCCAGGAGAGAGGCCCAAGCAAGACGCGCCCGGAGGAGCGTCTTGCCACATGTCAGCACTCGGTCTGACTGAGCGCCTCCAGGAGAGAGGCCCAAGCAAGACGCGCCCCGAGGAGCGTCTTGACACATGTCTCCTCTGGGTCTGACTGAGCGCCTCCAGGAGAGAGGCCCAAGCAAGACGCGCCCCGAGGAGCGTCTTGCCACATGTCAACACTGGGTCTGACTGAGCGCCTCCAGGAGAGAGGCCCAAGCAAGACGCGCCCCGAGGAGCGTCTTGCCACATGTCACTACTCGGTCTGACTGAGCGCCTCTAGGAGAGAGGTCCAAGCAACACGTGCCCCGAGGAGCGTCTTGCCACATGTCAACACTGGGTCTGACTGAGTGCCTCCATGAGAGAAGCCCAAGCAACACGCGCCCCGAGGAGCGTCTTGCCACATGTCACTATTCGGTCTGACTGAGCGCCTCCAGGAGAGAGGCCCAAGCAAGACGTGCCCCGAGGAGCGTCTTGCCACATGTCAACAATGGGTCTGACTGAGGGCCTCCAGGAGAGAAGCCCAAGCAAGAAGCGCCCCGAGGAGCATCTTGCCACATGTCAACACTGGGTCTGACTGAGCGCCTCCAGGAGAGAGGCCCAAGCAAGACACGCCCCGAGGAGCGTCTTGACACATGTCAACACTGGGTCTGACTGAGGGCCTCCATGAGAGAAGCCCAAGCAAGACGCGCCCCGAGGAGAGTCTTGCCACATGTCAACACTGGGTCTGACAGAGGGCATCCAGGAGAGAGGCCCAAGCAATACGCGCCCCGAGGAGCGTCTTGCCACATGTCAACAATGGGTCTGACTGAGGGCCTCCAGGAGAGAAGCCAAAGCAAGACGCCCCCCGAGGAGCTTCTTTCCACATGTCAACAATGGGTCTTACTGAGGGCCTCCATGAGAGAAGCCCAAGCAAGACGCGCCCCGAGGAGTGTCTTGCCACATGTCAACACTGTGTCTGACTGAGCGCCTCCAGGAGAGAGGCCCAAGCAAGACGCGCCCCGAGGAGCGTCTTGCCACGTGTCAACACTGGGTCTGACTGAGCGCCTCCAGGAGAGAGGCCCAAGCAAGACACGCCCCGAGGAGCGTCTTGACACATGTCAACACTGGGTCTGACTGAGGGCCTCCATGAGAGAAGCCCAAGCAAGACGCGCCCCGAGGAGAGTCTTGCCACATGTCAACACTGGGTCTGACTGAGCTCCTCCAGGAGAGAGGCCCAAGCAAGACGCGCCCAGAGGAGCGTCTTGCCACGTGTCACCACTGGGTCTGATTGAGCACCTCCAGGATAGAGGCCCCAGCAAGACGCGCCCCGAGGAGCGTCTTGCCTTATGTCAGCACTCGGTCTGACTGAGCGCCTCCAGGAGAGAGGCCCAAGCAAGACGCGCCCCGAGGAGCGTCTTGCAAAATGTCACTACTAAGTCTGACTGAGCGCCTCCAGGAGGGAGGTCCAAGCAAGACGCGCCCCGAGGAGCGTCTTGCCACATGTCACTACTCGGTCTGACTGAGCGCCTCCAGGAGAGAGGCCCAAGCAAGACGTGCCCCGAGGAGCGTCTTGCCACATGTCAACAATGGGTCTGACTGAGGGCCTCCAGGAGAGAAGCCCAAGCAAGACACGCCCCGAGGAGCGTCTTGACACATGTCAACACTGGGTCGGACTGAGGGCCTCCATGAGAGAAGCCCAAGCAAGATGCGCCCCGAGGAGAGTCTTGCAACATGTCAACACTCGGTCTGACAGAGGGCATTCAGGAGAGAGGCCCAAGCAAGACGCGCCCCGAGGAGCGTCTTGCCACATGTCACCACTGCGTCTGAATGAGCGCCTCCAGGAGAGAGGCCCAACCAAGACGCGCCCCGAGGAGTGTTTTGCCACATGCCAACACTGGGTCTGACTGAGCGCCTCCAGGAGAGAGGCCCAAGCAAGATGCGCCCCGAGGAGCGTCTTGCCACGTGTCAACACTGGGTCTGACTGAGGGCCTCCAGGAGAGAGGCCCAAGCAAGATGCGCCCCGAGGAGCGTCTTGCCACATGTCACCTCTGGTTCTGACTGAGCGCCTCCCGGAGAGAGGCCCAAGCAAGACGTGCCCCGAGGAGCGTCAGGCCACATGTCACTACTCAGTCTGACTGAGCGCCTCCAGGAGAGAGGCCCAAGCAAGACGCGCCCCGAGGAGCGTCTTGCCACATGTCAGCACTGGGTCTGACTGAGCGCCTCCAGGAGAGAGGCCCCAGCAAGACGCGCCCCGAGGAGCGTCTTGCCTTATGTCAGCACTCGGTCTGACTGAGCGCCTCCAGGAGAGAGGCCCAAGCAAGACGCGCCCCGAAGAGCGTCTTGCCACATGTCAACAATGGGTCTGACTGAGGGCCTCCAGGAGAGAGGCCCAAGCAACATGCGCCCGGAGGAGCGTCTTGCCACATGTCAACACTGGGTCTGACAGAGGGCCTCCAGGAGAGAGGCCCAAGCAAGACGCGCCCCGAGGAGCGTCTTGCCACATGTCACCTCTGGTTCTGACTGAGCGCCTCCAGGAGAGAGGCCCAAGAAAGACGCGCCCTGAGGAGCATCTTGTCACATGTCAACACTGGGTCTTTCTGAGCGCCTCCAGGAGAGAAGCCCAAGCAAGACGCGCCCCGAGGAGCATCTTGCCACATGTCAGCACTCGGTCTGACTGAGCGCCTCCAGGAGAGAGGCCCAAGCAAGACGCGCCCCGAGGAGCGTCTTGCCACATGTCAACAATGGGTCTGACTGAGGGCCTCCAGGAGAGAAGCCCAAGCAACACGCGGCCCGAGGAGCGTCTTGCCACATGTCAGCACTCGGTCTGACTGAGCGCCTCCAGGAGAGAGGCCCAAGCAAGAAGCGCCCCGAGGAGCGTCTTGCCACATGTCAACAATGGGTCTGACTGAGGGCCTCCAGGAGAGAAGCCCAAGCAAGACGCGCCCCGTGGAGTGTCTTGACACATGTCAACACTGGGTCTGACAGAGGGCCTCCAGGAGAGAGGCCGAAGCAAGACGCGCCCCGAGGAGTGTCTTGCCACATGTCACCACTTGGTCTGACTGAGGGCCTCCAGGAGAGAAGCCCAAGCAACACGCGGCCCGAGGAGCGTCTTGCCACATGTCAGCACTCGGTCTGACTGAGCGCCTCCAGGAGAGAGGCCCAAGCAATACGCGCCCCGAGGAGCGTCTTGCCACATGTCACCACTGCGTCTGAATGAGCGCCTCCAGGAGAGAGGCCCAACCAAGACGCGCCCCGAGGAGCGTCTTGCCACATGTCAACAATGGGTCTGACTGAGGGCCTCCAGTAGAGAAGCCCAAGCAAGACGCGCCCCGAGGAGCGTCTTGACACATGTCAACACTGGGTCTGACAGAGGGTCGCCAGGAGAGAGGCCCAAGCAAGACGCGCCCCGAGGAGTGTCTTGCCACACGTCACCACTTGGTCTGACTGAGCGCCTCCAGGAGAGAGGCCCAAGCAACACGCGCCCCGAGGAGCGTCAGTCCACATGTCACTACTCAGTCTGACTGAGCGCCTCCAGGAGAGAGGCCCAAGCAAGACGCGCCCCGAGGAGCGTCTTGCCACATGTCAACAATGGGTCTTACTGAGGGCCTCCAGGAGAGAAGCCCAAGCAAGACGCGCCCCGGGGAGCTTCTTGCCACATGTCAGCACTCGGTCTGACTGAGCGCCTCCAGGAGAGAGGCCAAAGCAAGACGCGCCCCGAGGAGCGTCTTGACACATGTCAACACTGGGTCTGACAGAGGGCCTCCATGAGAGAGGCCCAAGCAAGACGCGCCCCGAGGAGTGTCTTGCCACATGTCAACACTGGGTCTGACAGAGGGCCTCCAGGAGAGAGGTCCAAGCAAGACGCGCCTCGAGGAGCGTCTTGCCACATGTCACTACTCGGTCTGACTGAGAGCCTCAGGGAGAGAGGTCCAAGCAAAACGCGCCCCGAGGAGCGTCTTGCCACATGTCACTACTCGGTCTGTTTGAGCGCCTCCAGGAGAGAGGCCCAAGCAAGACGTGCCCCGAGGAGCGTCTTACCACATGTCAACAATGGGTCTGACTGAGGGCCTCCAGGAGAGAAGCCCAAGCAAGACGCGCCCCGAGGAGCGTCTTGCCACATGTCAACACTGGGTCTGACTGAGCGCCTCCAGGAGAGAGGCCCAAGCAAGACGCACCCCGAGGAGCGTCTTTCCACGTGTCACCACTGGGTCTGACTGAGCGCCTCCAGGAGAGAGGCCCAAGCAAGACGCGCCCCGAGGAGCGTCTTGCCACTTGTCAACACTGGGTCTGACTGAGCGCCTCCAGGAGAGAGGCCCAAGCAAGACGCGCCCCGAGGAGCGTCTTTCCACGTGTCACCACTGGGTCTGACTGAGCGCCTCCAGGAGAGAGGCCCAAGCAAGACGCGCCCCGAGGAGCGTCTTGCCACATGTCACCTCTGGTTCTGACTGAGCGCCTCCAGGAGAGAAGCCCAAGCAAGACACGCCCCGAGGAGCGTCTTGACACATGTCAACACTGGGTCTGACTGAGCGCCTCCAGGAGAGAGGCCCAAGCAAGACGCACCCCGAGGAGCGTCTTTCCACGTGTCACCACTGGGTCTGACTGAGCGCCTCCAGGAGAGAGGCCCAAGCAAGACGCGCCCCGAGGTGCGTCTTGCCACATGTCAACACTGGGTCTGACTGAGCGCCTCCAGGAGAGAGGCCCAAGCAAGACGCACCCCGAGGAGCGTCTTTCCACGTGTCACAACTGGGTCTGACTGAGCGCCTCCAGGAGAGAGGCCCAAGCAAGACGCGCCCCGAGGAGCGTCTTGCCACATGTCACCTCTGGTTCTGACTGAGCGCCTCCAGGAGAGAAGCCCAAGCAAGACACGCCCCGAGGAGCGTCTTGACACATGTCAACACTGGGTCGGACTGAGGGCCTCCATGAGAGAAGCCCAAGCAAGATGCGCCCCGAGGAGAGTCTTGCAACATGTCAACACTCGGTCTCACAGAGGGCATTCAGGAGAGAGGCCCAAGCAATACGCGCCCCGAGGAGCGTCTTGCCACATGTCACCACTGCGTCTGAATGAGCGCCTCCAGGAGAGAGGCCTAACCAAGACGCGCCCCGAGGAGTGTCTTGCCACATGCCAACACTGGGTCTGACTGAGCGCCTCCAGGAGAGAGGCCCAAGCAAGATGCGCCCCGAGGAGCGTCTTGCCATGTCTCAACACTGGGTCTGACTGAGCGCCTCCAGGAGAGAGGCCCAAGCAAGACGCACCCCGAGGAGCGTCTTTCCACGTGTCACCACTGGGTCTGACTGAGCGCCTCCAGGAGAGAGGCCCAAGCAAGACGCGCCCCGAGGAGCGTCTTGCCAGATGTCAACACTGGGTCTGACAGAGGGCCTCCAGGAGAGAGGCCAAAGCAAGACGCGCCCCGAGGAGCGTCTTGCCACATGTCACCTCTGGTTCTGACTGAGCGCCTCCAGGAGAGAGGCCCAAGCAAGACGCGCCCCTAGGAGTGTCATGCCACATGTCACCACTGGCTCTGACTGAGCGCCACCAGGAGAGAGGCCCAAGCAAGACGTGCCCCGAGGAGCATCAGGCCACATGTCACTACTCAGTCTGACTGAGCGCCTCCAGGAGAGAGGCCCAAGCAAGACGCGCCCCGAGGAGCGTCTTGCCACATGTCAGCACTGGGTCTGACTGAGCGCCTCCAGGAGAGAGGCCCCAGCAAGACGCGCCCCGAGGAGCGTCTTGCCTTATGTCAGCACTCGGTCTGACTGAGCGCCTCCAGGAGAGAGGCCCAAGCAAGACGCGCCCCGAGGAGCGTCTTGCCACATGTCAACAATGGGTCTGACTGAGGGCCTCCAGGAGAGAGGCCCAAGCAACATGCGCCCGGAGGAGCGTCTTGCCACATGTCAACACTGGGTCTGACAGAGGGCCTCCAGGAGAGAGGCCCAAGCAAGACGCGCCCCGAGGAGTGTCTTGCCACACGTCACCACTTGGTCTGACTGAGCGCCTCCAGGAGAGAGGCCCAAGCAACACGCGCCCCGAGGAGCGTCAGTCCACATGTCACTACTCAGTCTGACTGAGCGCCTCCAGGAGAGAGGCCCAAGCAAGACGCGCCCCGAGGAGCGTCTTGCCACATGTCAACAATGGGTCTTACTGAGGGCCTCCAGGAGAGAAGCCCAAGCAAGACGCGCCCCGAGGAGCTTCTTGCCACATGTCAGCACTCGGTCTGACTGAGCGCCTCCAGGAGAGAGGCCAAAGCAAGACGCGCCCCGAGGAGCGTCTTGACACATGTCAACACTGGGTCTGACAGAGGGCCTCCATGAGAGAGGCCCAAGCAAGACGCGCCCCGAGGAGTGTCTTGCCACATGTCAACACTGGGTCTGACAGAGGGCCTCCAGGAGAGAGGTCCAAGCAAGACGCGCCTCGAGGAGCGTCTTGCCACATGTCACTACTCGGTCTGACTGAGAGCCTCAGGGAGAGAGGTCCAAGCAAAACGCGCCCCGAGGAGCGTCTTGCCACATGTCACTACTCGGTCTGTTTGAGCGCCTCCAGGAGAGAGGCCCAAGCAAGACGTGCCCCGAGGAGCGTCTTACCACATGTCAACAATGGGTCTGACTGAGGGCCTCCAGGAGAGAAGCCCAAGCAAGACGCACCCCGAGGAGCGTCTTTCCACGTGTCACCACTGGGTCTGACTGAGCGCCTCCATGAGAGAGGCCCAAGCAAGACGCGCCCCGAGGAGCGTCTTGCCACATGTCACCTCTGGTTCTGACTGAGCGCCTCCAGGAGAGAAGCCCAAGCAAGACACGCCCCGAGGAGCGTCTTGACACATGTCAACACTGGGTCTGACTGAGCGCCTCCAGGAGAGAGGCCCAAGCAAGACGCACCCCGAGGAGCGTCTTTCCACATGTCAACACTGGGTCTGACTGAGCGCCTCCAGGAGAGAGGCCCAAGCAAGACGCACCCCGAGGAGCGTCTTTCCACGTGTCACAACTGGGTCTGACTGAGCGCCTCCAGGAGAGAGGCCCAAGCAAGACGCGCCCCGAGGAGCGTCTTGCCACATGTCACCTCTGGTTCTGACTGAGCGCCTCCAGGAGAGAAGCCCAAGCAAGACACGCCCCGAGGAGCGTCTTGACACATGTCAACACTGGGTCGGACTGAGGGCCTCCATGAGAGAAGCCCAAGCAAGATGCGCCCCGAGGAGAGTCTTGCAACATGTCAACACTCGGTCTGACAGAGGGCATTCAGGAGAGAGGCCCAAGCAATACGCGCCCCGAGGAGCGTCTTGCCACATGTCACCACTGCGTCTGAATGAGCGCCTCCAGGAGAGAGGCCCAACCAAGACGCGCCCCGAGGAGTGTCTTGCCACATGCCAACACTGGGTCTGACTGAGCGCCTCCAGGAGAGAGGCCCAAGCAAGATGCGCCCCGAGGAGCGTCTTGCCATGTCTCAACACTGGGTCTGACTGAGCGCCTCCAGGAGAGAGGCCCAAGCAAGACGCACCCCGAGGAGCGTCTTTCCACGTGTCACCACTGGGTCTGACTGAGCGCCTCCAGGAGAGAGGCCCAAGCAAGACGCGCCCCGAGGAGCGTCTTGCCAGATGTCAACACTGGGTCTGACAGAGGGCCTCCAGGAGAGAGGCCAAAGCAAGACGCGCCCCGAGGAGCGTCTTGCCACATGTCACCTCTGGTTCTGACTGAGCGCCTCCAGGAGAGAGGCCCAAGCAAGACGCGCCCCTAGGAGTGTCATGCCACATGTCACCACTGGCTCTGACTGAGCGCCACCAGGAGAGAGGCCCAAGCAAGACGTGCCCCGAGGAGCGTCAGGCCACATGTCACTACTCAGTCTGACTGAGCGCCTCCAGGAGAGAGGCCCAAGCAAGACGCGCCCCGAGGAGCGTCTTGCCACATGTCAGCACTGGGTCTGACTGAGCGCCTCCAGGAGAGAGGCCCCAGCAAGACACGCCCCGAGGAGCGTCTTGCCTTATGTCAGCACTCGGTCTGACTGAGCGCCTCCAGGAGAGAGGCCCAAGCAAGACGCGCCCCGAGGAGCGTCTTGCCACATGTCAACAATGGGTCTGACTGAGGGCCTCCAGGAGAGAGGCCCAAGCAACATGCGCCCGGAGGAGCGTCTTGCCACATGTCAACACTGGGTCTTACAGAGGGCCTCCAGGAGAGAGGCCCAAGCAAGACGCGCCCCGAGGAGCGTCTTGCCACATGTCACCTCTGGTTCTGACTGAGCGCCTCCAGGAGAGAGGCCCAAGCAAGACGCGCCCTGAGGAGCGTCTTGTCACATGTCAACACTGGGTCTTTCTGAGCGCCTCCAGGAGAGAAGCCCAAGCAAGACGCGCCCCGAGGAGCGTCTTGCCACATGTCAGCACTCGGTCTGACTGAGCGCCTCCAGGAGAGAGGCCCAAGCAAGACGCGCCCCGAGGAGCGTCTTGCCACATGTCAACAATGGGTCTGACTGAGGGCCTCCAGGAGAGAAGCCCAAGCAACACGCGGCCCGAGGAGCGTCTTGCCACATGTCAGCACTCGGTCTGACTGAGCGCCTCCAGGAGAGAGGCCCAAGCAAGAAGCGCCCCGAGGAGCGTCTTGCCACATGTCAACAATGGGTCTGACTGAGGGCCTCCAGGAGAGAAGCCCAAGCAAGACGCGCCCCGTGGAGCGTCTTGACACATGTCAACACTGGGTCTGACAGAGGGCCTCCAGGAGAGAGGCCGAAGCAAGACGCGCCCCGAGGAGTGTCTTGCCACATGTCACCACTTGGTCTGACTGAGGGCCTCCAGGAGAGAAGCCCAAGCAACACGCGGCCCGAGGAGCGTCTTGCCACATGTCAGCACTCGGTCTGACTGAGCGCCTCCAGGATAGAGGCCCAAGCAAGACGCGCCCCGAGGAGCGTCTTGCCACATGTCAACAATGGGTCTGACTGAGGGCCTCCAGTAGAGAAGCCCAAGCAAGACGCGCCCCGAGGAGCGTCTTGACACATGTCAACACTGGGTCTGACAGAGGGTCGCCAGGAGAGAGGCCCAAGCAAGACGCGCCCCGAGGAGTGTCTTGCCACACGTCACCACTTGGTCTGACTGAGCGCCTCCAGGAGAGAGGCCCAAGCAACACGCGCCCCGAGGAGCGTCAGTCCACATGTCACTACTCAGTCTGACTGAGCGCCTCCAGGAGAGAGGCCCAAGCAAGACGCGCCCCGAGGAGCGTCTTGCCACATGTCAACAATGGGTCTTACTGAGGGCCTCCAGGAGAGAAGCCCAAGCAAGACGCGCCCCGAGGAGCTTCTTGCCACATGTCAGCACTCGGTCTGACTGAGCGCCTCCAGGAGAGAGGCCAAAGCAAGACGCGCCCCGAGGAGCGTCTTGACACATGTCAACACTGGGTCTGACAGAGGGCCTCCATGAGAGAGGTCCAAGCAAGACGCGCCTCGAGGAGCGTCTTGCCACATGTCACTACTCGGTCTGACTGAGAGCCTCAGGGAGAGAGGTCCAAGCAAGAAGCGCCCCGAGG
Organism: Nothobranchius furzeri; assembly: GCF_043380555.1. Taxonomy (NCBI): domain Eukaryota; kingdom Metazoa; phylum Chordata; class Actinopteri; order Cyprinodontiformes; family Nothobranchiidae; genus Nothobranchius; species Nothobranchius furzeri. Next base: position 15,549,196 of record NC_091747.1, on the reverse strand, counting down.
AGCGTCTTGCCACATGTCAACAATGGGTCTGACTGAGGGCCTCCAGGAGAGAAGCCCAAGCAAGACGCGCCCCGTGGAGCGTCTTGACACATGTCAACACTGGGTCTGACAGAGGGCCTCCAGGAGAGAGGCCGAAGCAAGACGCGCCCCGAGGAGTGTCTTGCCACATGTCACCACTTGGTCTGACTGAGGGCCTCCAGGAGAGAAGCCCAAGCAACACGCGGCCCGAGGAGCGTCTTGCCACATGTCAGCACTCGGTCTGACTGAGCGCCTCCAGGATAGAGGCCCAAGCAAGACGCGCCCCGAGGAGCGTCTTGCCACATGTCAACAATGGGTCTGACTGAGGGCCTCCAGTAGAGAAGCCCAAGCAAGACGCGCCCCGAGGAGCGTCTTGACACATGTCAACACTGGGTCTGACAGAGGGTCGCCAGGAGAGAGGCCCAAGCAAGACGCGCCCCGAGGAGTGTCTTGCCACACGTCACCACTTGGTCTGACTGAGCGCCTCCAGGAGAGAGGCCCAAGCAACACGCGCCCCGAGGAGCGTCAGTCCACATGTCACTACTCAGTCTGACTGAGCGCCTCCAGGAGAGAGGCCCAAGCAAGACGCGCCCCGAGGAGCGTCTTGCCACATGTCAACAATGGGTCTTACTGAGGGCCTCCAGGAGAGAAGCCCAAGCAAGACGCGCCCCGAGGAGCTTCTTGCCACATGTCATCACTCGGTCTGACTGAGCGCCTCCAGGAGAGAGGCCAAAGCAAGACGCGCCCCGAGGAGCGTCTTGACACATGTCAACACTGGGTCTGACAGAGGGCCTCCATGAGAGAGGCCCAAGCAAGACGCGCCCCGAGGAGTGTCTTGCCACATGTCAACACTGGGTCTGACAGAGGGCCTCCAGGAGAGAGGTCCAAGCAAGACGCGCCTCGAGGAGCGTCTTGCCACATGTCACTACTCGGTCTGACTGAGAGCCTCAGGGAGAGAGGTCCAAGCAAGACGCGCCCCGAGGAGCGTCTTGCCACATGTCACTACTCGGTCTGTTTGAGCGCCTCCAGGAGAGAAGCCCAAGCAAGACGCGCCCCGAGGAGCGTCTTGCCAAATGTCAACACTGGGTCTGACTGAGCGCCTCCAGGAGAGAGGCCCAAGCAAGACGCACCCCGAGGAGCGTCTTTCCACGTGTCACCACTGGGTCTGACTGAGCGCCTCCAGGAGAGAGGCCCAAGCAAGACGCGCCCCGAGGAGCGTATTGCCACATGTCAACACTGGGTTTGACTGAGCGCCTCCAGGAGAGAGGCCCAAGCAAGACGCGCCCCGAGGAGCGTCTTGCCACATGTCAACATTGGGTCTGACTGAGCGCCTCCAGGAGAGAGGCCCAAGCAAGACGCACCCCGAGGAGCGTCTTTCCACGTGTCACCACTGGGTCTGACTGAGCGCCTCCAGGAGAGAGGCCCAAGCAAGACGCGCCCCGAGGAGCGTCTTGCCACATGTCACCTCTGGTTCTGACTGAGCGCCTCCAGGAGAGAGGCCCAAGCAAGACGCGCCCCGAGGAGCGTCTTGCCACATGTCAACACTTGGTCTGACTGAGCGCCTCCAGGAGAGAGGCCCAAGCAAGACGCGCCCCGAGGAGCGTCTTGCCACATGTCAACACTGGGTCTGACTGAGCGCCTCCAGGAGAGAGGCCCGAGGAGCGCCTTGACACATGTCACCTCTGGGTCTGACTGAGCGCCTCCAGGAGAGAGGCCCAAGCAAGACGCGCCCCGAGGAGCGTCTTGTCACATGTCAACACTGGGTCTGACAGAGCGCCTCCAGGAGCGAGGCCCAAGCAAGAAACGCCCGAGGAGCGTCTTGACACATGTCAACACTGGGTCTGACTGAGCGCCTCCAGGAGAGAGGTCCAAGCAACACGCGCCCCGAGGAGCGTCTTGCCACATGTCAACACTGGGTCTGACTGAGTGCCTCCATGAGAGAAGCCGCAGCAAGACGCGCCCCGAGGAGCGTCTTGTCACATGTCAACAATGGGTCTGACTGAGGGCCTCCAGGAGAGAAGCCCCAGCAAGAAGCGCCCCGAGGAGCGTCTTGCCACATGTCAACACTGGGTCAGACTGAGCACCTCCAGGAGAGAGGCCTAAGCAAGACACGCCCCGAGGAGCGTCTTGACACATGTTAACACTGGGTCTGACTGAGGGCCTCCATGTGAGAAGCCCAAGCAAGACGCGCCCCGAGGAGCGTCTTGCCACATGTCAACAATGGGTCTGACTGAGGGCCTCCAGGAGAGAAGCCCAAGGAAGACGCGCCCCGAGGAGCTTCTTGCCACATGTCAGCACTCGGTCTGACTGAGCGCCTCCAGGAGAGAGGCCAAAGCAAGATGCGCCCCGAGGAGCGTCTTGACACATGTCAACACTGGGTCTGACAGAGGGCCTCCATGAGAGAGGCCCAAGCAAGACGCGCCCCTAGGAGTGTCTTGCCACATGTCAACACTGGGTCTGACTGAGGGCCTCCAGGAGAGAAGCCCCAGCAAGAAGCGCCCCGAGGAGCGTCTTGCCACATGTCAACACTGGGTCAGACTGAGCACCTCCAGGAGAGAGGCCCAAGCAAGACACGCCCCGAGGAGCGTCTTGACACATGTTAACACTGGGTCTGACTGAGGGCCTCCATGTGAGAAGCCCAAGCAAGACGCGCCCCGAGGAGCGTCTTGCCACATGTCAACAATGGGTCTGACTGAGGGCCTCCAGGAGAGAAGCCCAAGGAAGACGCGCCCCGAGGAGCTTCTTGCCACATGTCAGCACTCGGTCTGACTGAGCGCCTCCAGGTGAGAGGCCAAAGCAAGATGCGCCCCGAGGAGCGTCTTGACACATGTCAACACTGGGTCTGACAGAGGGCCTCCATGAGAGAGGCCCAAGCAAGACGCGCCCCTAGGAGTGTCTTGCCACATGTCAACACTGGGTCTGACTGAGCGCCTCCAGGAGAGAGGCCCAAGCAAGACGCGCCCCGAGGAGTGTCTTATCACATGTCAACACTGGGTCTGACTGAGCGCCTCCAGGAGAGAGGCCCAAGCAAGACGCGCCCCGAGGAGCATCTTGCCACATGTCACCACTGGGTCTGACTGAGCGCCTCCAGCAGAGAGGCCCCAGCAAGACGCGCCCCGAGGAGCGTCTTGTCACATGTCAACACTGGGTCTGTCTGAGCGCCTCCAGGAGAGAAGCCCAAGCAAGACGCGCCCCGAGGAGCGTCTTGCCACATGTCAACAATGGGTCTGACTGAGGGCCTCCAGGAGAGAAGCCCAAGCAAGACGCGCCCCGAGGAGCGTCTTGACACATGTCAACACTGGGTCTGACAGAGGGCCTCAAAGAGAGAGGCCCAAGAAAGACGCGCCCCGAGGAGTGTCTTGCCACATGTCACCACTGGGTCTGACTGAGCGCCTCCAGGAGAGAGGCCCAAGCAAGACGTGCCCCGAGGAGCATCAGGCCACATGTCACTACTCAGTCTGACTGAGCGCCTCCAGGAGAGAGGCCCAAGCAAGACGGGCCCCGAGGAGCGTCTTGCCACATGTCAGCACTGGGTCTGACTGAGCGCCTCCAGGAGAGAGGCCCCAGCAAGACACGCCCCGAGGAGCGTCTTGCCTTATGTTAGCACTCGGTCTGACTGAGCGCCTCCAGGAGAGAGGCCCAAGCAAGACGTGCCCCGAGGAGCATCTTGCCACATGTCAACAATGGGTCTGACTGAGGGCCTCCAGGAGAGAGGCCCGAGCAAGATGCGCCCGGAGGAGCGTCTTGCCACATGTAATCACTGGGTCTGACAGAGGGCCTCCAGGAGAGAGGCCCAAGCAAGACGCGCCCCGAGGAGTGTCTTGCCACATGTCACCACTTGGTCTGACTGAGCGCCTCCAGGAGAGAGGCCCAAGCAACACGCTCCCCGAGGAGCGTCAGGCCACATGTCACTACTCAGTCTGACAGAGCGCCTCCAGGAGAGAGGCCCAAGCAAGACGCGCCCCGAGGAGCGTCTCACCACATGTCAACAATGGGTCTTACTGAGGGCCTCCAGGAGAGAAGCCCAAGCAAGACGCGCCCCGAGGAGCTTCTTGCCACATGTCAGCACTCGGTCTGACTGAGCGCCTCCAGGAGAGAGGCCAAAGCAAGACGCACCCCGAGGAGTGTCTTGCCACATGTCAACACTGGGTCTGACAGAGGGCCTCCAGGAGAGAGGTCCAAGCAAGACGCGCCTCGAGGAGCGTCTTGCCACATGTCAATACTCGGTCTGACTGAGAGCCTCAGGGAGAGAGGTCCAAGCAAGACGCGCCCCGAGGAGCGTCTTGCCACATGTCACTACTCGGTCTGTTTGAGCGCCTCCAGGAGAGAGGCCCAAGCAAGACGTGCCCCGAGGAGCGTCTTGCCACATGTCAACAATGGGTCTGACTGAGGGCCTCCAGGAGAGAAGCCCAAGCAAGACGCGCCCCGAGGAGCGTCTTGCCACATGTCAACACTGGGTCTGACTGAGCGCTTCCAGGAGAGAGGCCCAAGCAAGACGCACCCCGAGGAGCGTCTTTCCACGTGTCACCACTGGGTCTGACTGAGCGCCTCCAGGAGAGAGGCCCAAGCAAGACGCTCCCCAAGGAGCGTCTTGCCACATGTCAACACTGGGTCTGACTGAGCGCCTCCAGGAGAGAGGCCCAAGCAAGACGCGCCCCGAGGAGCGTCTTGCCACATGTCAACACTGGGTCTGACTGAGCGCCTCCAGGAGAGAGGCCCAAGCAAGATGTGCCCCGAGGAGCGTCTTGACACATGTCAACACTGGGTCTGACAGAGGGCCTCCATGAGAGAAGCCGCAGCAAGACGCGCCCCGAGGAGCGTCTTGTCACATGTCAACAATGGGTCTGACTGAGGGCCTCCAGGAGAGAAGCCCCAGCAAGAAGCGCCCCGAGGAGCGTCTTGCCACATGACAACACTGGGTCAGACTGAGCACCTCCAGGAGAGAGGCCCAAGCAAGACACGCCCCGAGGAGCGTCTTGACACATGTTAACACTGGGTCTGACTGAGGGCCTCCATGTGAGAAGCCCAAGCAAGACGCGCCCCGAGGAGCGTCTTGCCACATGTCAACAATGGGTCTGACTGAGGGCCTCCAGGAGAGAAGCCCAAGGAAGACGCGCCCCGAGGAGCTTCTTGCCACATGTCAGCACTCGGTCTGACTGAGCGCCTCCAGGAGAGAGGCCCAAGCAAGATGTGCCCCGAGGAGCGTCTTGACACATGTCAACACTGGGTCTGACAGAGGGCCTCCATGAGAGAGGCCCAAGCAAGACGCGCCCTGAGGAGTGTCTTGCCACATGTCAACACTGGGTCTGACTGAGCGCCTCCAGGAGAGAGGCCCAAGCAAGACGCGCCCCGAGGAGCGTCTTATCACATGTCAACACTGGGTCTGACTGAGCGCCTCCAGGAGAGAGGCCCAAGCAAGACGCGCCCCGAGGAGCATCTTGCCACATGTCACCACTGGGTCTGACTGAGCGCCTCCAGCAGAGAGGCCCCAGCAAGACGCGCCCCGAGGAGCGTCTTGTCACATGTCAACACTGGGTCTGTCTGAGCGCCTCCAGGAGAGAAGCCCAAGCAAGACGCGCCCCGAGGAGCGTCTTGCCACATGTCAACAATGGGTCTGACTGAGGGCCTCCAGGAGAGAAGCCCAAGCAAGACGCGCCCCGAGGAGCGTCTTGACACATGTCAACACTGGGTCTGACAGAGGGCCTCAAAGAGAGAGGCCCAAGAAAGACGCGCCCCGAGGAGTGTCTTGCCACATGTCACCACTGGGTCTGACTGAGCGCCTCCAGGAGAGAGGCCCAAGCAAGACGTGCCCCGAGGAGCGTCAGGCCACATGTCACTACTCAGTCTGACTGAGCGCCTCCAGGAGAGAGGCCCAAGCAAGACGGGCCCCGAGGAGCGTCTTGCCACATGTCAGCACTGGGTCTGAATGAGCGCCTCCAGGAGAGAGGCCCCAGCAAGACACGCCCCGAGGAGCGTCTTGCCTTATGTTAGCACTCGGTCTGACTGAGCGCCTCCAGGAGAGAGGCCCAAGCAAGACGTGCCCCGAGGAGCATCTTGCCACATGTCAACAATGGGTCTGACTGAGGGCCTCCAGGAGAGAGGCCCGAGCAAGATGCGCCCGGAGGAGCGTCTTGCCACATGTAATCACTGGGTCTGACAGAGGGCCTCCAGGATAGAGGCCCAAGCAAGACGCGCCCCGAGGAGTGTCTTGCCAGATGTCACCACTTGGTCTGACTGAGCGCCTCCAGGAGAGAGGCCCAAGCAACACGCGCCCCGAGGAGCGTCAGGCCACATGTCACTACTCAGTCTGACAGAGCGCCTCCAGGAGAGAGGCCCAAGCTAGACGCGCCCCGAGGAGCGTCTTGCCACATGTCAACAATGGGTCTTACTGAGGGCCTCCAGGAGAGAAGCCCAAGCAAGACGCGCCCCGAGGAGCTTCTTGCCACATGTCAGCACTCGGTCTGACTGAGCGCCTCCAGGAGAGAGGCCAAAGCAAGACGCGCCCCGAGGAGCGTCTTAAAACATGTCAACACTGGGTCTGACAGAGGGCCTCCATGAGAGAGGCCCAAGCAACACGCGCCCCGAGGAGCGTCAGGCCACATGTCACTACTCAGTCTGACTGAGCGCCTCCAGGAGAGAGGCCCAAGAAAGACGCGCCCCGAGGAGCGTCTTGCCACGTGTCAACACTGGGTCTGATTGAGGGCCTTCTGGAGAGAGGCCCAAGCAAGACGCGCCCCGAGGAGCGTCTTGCCACATGTTAACAATGGTTCTTACTGAGGGCCTCCGGGAGAGAAGCCCAAGCAAGACGCGCCCCGAGGAGCTTCTTGCCACATGTCAGCACTCGGTCTGACTGAGCGCCTCCAGGAGAGAGGCCAAAGCAAGACGCCCCCCGAGGAGCGTCTTGACACATGTCAACACTGGGTCTGACAGAGGGCCTCCATGTGAGAGGCCCAAGCAAGACGCGCCCCGAGGAGTGTCTTGCCAAATGTCAACACTGGGTCTGACTGAGCGCCTCAGGGAGAGAGGTTCAAGCAAGACGCGCCCCGAGGAGCGTCTTGCCACATGTCACTACTCGGTCTGTTTGAGCACCTCCAGGAGAGAGGCCCAAGCAAGACGTGCCCCGAGGAGCGTCTTGCCACATGTCAACAATGGGTCTGACTGAGGGTCTCCAGGAGAGAAGCCCAAGCAAGACGCGCCCCAAGGAGCGTCTTGCCACATGTCAACACTAGGTCTGACTGAGCGCCTCCAGGAGAGAGGCCCAAGCAAGACACGCCCCGAGGAGCGTCTTGACACATGTCAACACTGGGTCTGACTGAGGGACTCCATGAGAGAAGCCGAAGCAAGACGCGCCCCGAGGAGAGTCTTGCCACATGTCAACACTCGGTCTGACAGAGGGCATCCAGGAGAGAGGCCCAAGCAATACGTGCCCCGAGGAGCGTCTTGCCACATGTCACCACTGGGTCTGACTGAGCGCCTCCAGGAGAGAGGCCCAACCAAGACGCGCCCTGAGGAGCGTCTTGCCACATGCCAACACTGGGTCTGACAGAGGGCCTCCAGGAGAGAAGCCCAACCAAGACGCGCCCTGAGGAGTGTCTTGCCACATATCAACACTGGGTCTGACTGAGCGCCTCCAGGGGAGAGGCCCAAGCAAGACGCGACACCGAGGAGCGTCTTGCCACATGTCAACAATGGGTCTGACTGAGGGCCTCCAGGAGAGAGGCCAGAACAAGATGCGCCCGGAGGAGCGTCTTGCCACATGTCAACACTGGGTCTGACAGAGGGCCTCCAGGAGAGAGGCCCAAGCAAGACGCGCCCCGAGGAGCGTCTTGCCACATGTCACCTCTGGTTCTGACTGAGCGCCTCCAGGAGAGAGGCCCAAGCAAGACGCGCCCCGAGGAGCGTCTTGAACATGTCAACACTGGGTCTGTCTGAGCGCCTCCAGGAGAGAAGCCCAAGCAAGACGCGCCCCGAGGAGCGTCTTGCCACATGTCAACAATGGGTCTGACTGAGGGCCTCCAGGAGAGAAGCCCAAGCAAGATGCGCCCCGAGGAGCGTCTTGACCTATGTCAACACTGGGTCTGACAGAGGGCCTCCACGAGAGAGGCCCAAGCAAGACGCGCCCCGAGGAGTGTCATGCCACATGTCACCACTGGGTCTGACTGAGCGCCTCCAGGAGAGAGGCCCAAGCAAGACGTGCCCCGAGGAGCGTCAGGCCACATGTCACTACTCAGTCTGACTGAGCGCCTCCAGGAGAGAGGCCCAAGCAAGATGCGCCCGGAGGAGCGTCTTGCCACATGTCAACACTGGGTCTGACTGAGCGCCTCCAGGAGAGAGGCCCAAGCAAGACGCGCCCCGAGGAGCGTCTTGCCACATGTCAACACTGGGTCTGACTGAGCGCCTCCAGGAGAGAGGCCCAAGCAAGATGCGCCCCGAGGAGCGTCTTGCCACATGTCAACAATGGGTCTGACTGAGGGCCTCCAGGAGAGAGGCCCAAGCAAGATGCGCCCGGAGGAGCGTCTTGCCACATGTCAACAATGGGTCTGACAGAGGGCCTCCATGAGAGAGGCCCAATTAAGACACGCCCCGAGGAGTGTCATGCCACATGTAACCACTGGGTCTGACTGAGCGCCTCCAGGAGAGAGGCCCAAGCAAGACGCGCCCCAAGGAGTGTCTTGCCACATGTCACCACTGGGTCTGACTGAGCGCATCCAGGAGAGAGGCCCAAGCAAGACGCACCCCGAGGAGCGTCTTGCCACATGTCAACACTGGGTCTGACTGAGCGCCTCCAGGAGAGAGGCCCAAGCAAGACGCGCCCCGAGGAGCGTCTTGCCACATATCAACACTGGGTCTGACTGAGCGCCTCCAGGGGAGAGGCCCAAGCAAGACGCGACACCGAGGAGCGTCTCGCCACATGTCAACAATGGGTCTGACTGAGGGCCTCCAGGAGACAGGCCCAAACAAGATGCGCCCGGAGGAGCGTCTTGCCACATGTCAACACTGGGTCTGACAGAGGGCCTCCAGGAGAGAGGCCCAAGCAAGAAGCGCCCCGAGGAGCGTCTTGCCACATGTCACCTCTGCTTCTGACTGAGCGCCTCCAGGAGAGAGGCCCAAGCAAGACGCGCCCCGAGGAGCGTCTTGAACATGTCAACACTGGGTCTGTCTGAGCGCCTCCAGGAGAGAAGCCCAAGCAAGACGCGCCCCGAGGAGCGTCTTGCCACATGTCAACAATGGGTCTGACTGAGGGCCTCCAGGAGAGAAGCCCAAGCAAGACGCGCCCCGAGGAGCGTCTTGACCTATGTCAACACTGGGTCTGACAGAGGGCCTCCACGAGAGAGGCCCAAGCAAGACGCGCCCCGAGGATTGTCATGCCACATGTCACCACTGGGTCTGACTGAGCGCCTCCAGGAGAGAGGCCCAAGCAAGACGTGCCCCGAGGAGCGTCAGGCCACATGTCACTACTCAGTCTGACTGAGCGCCTCCAGGAGAGAGGCCCAAGCAAGATGCGCCCGGAGGAGCGTCTTGCCACATGTCAACACTGGGTCTGACTGAGTGCCTCCATGAGAGAAGCCCCAGCAAGACTCGTCCCGAGGAGCGTCTTGCCACATGTCACTACTCGGTCTGTTTGAGCGCCTCCAGGAGAGAGGCCCAAGCAAGACGTGCCCCGAGGAGCGTCTTGCCACATGTCAACAATGGGTCTGACTGAGGGCCTCCAGGAGAGAAGCCCAAGCAAGACGCGCCCCGAGGAGCGTCTTGCCACATGTCAACACTGGGTCTGACTGAGCGCCTCCAGGAGAGAGGCCCAAGCAAGACGCACCCCGAGGAGCGTCTTTCCACGTGTCACCACTGGGTCTGACTGAGCGCCTCCAGGAGAGAGGCCCAAGCAAGGCGCGCCCCGAGGAGCGTCTTGCCACAAGTCAACACTGGGTCTGACTGAGCGCCTCCAGGAGAGAGGCCCAAGCAAGACGCGCCCTGAGGAGCGTCTTGCCACATGTCAACACTGGGTCTGACTGAGCGCCTCCAGGAGAGAGGCCCAAGCAAGACGCACCCCGAGGAGCGTCTTTCCACGGGTCACCACTGGGTCTGACTGAGCGCCTCCAGGAGAGAGGCCCAAGCAAGACGCGCCCCGAGGAGCGTCTTGCCACATGTCAACACTGGGTCTGACTGAGCGCCTCCAGGAGAGAGGCCCAAGCAAGATGCGCCCCGAGGAGCGTCTTGCCACATGTCAACAATGGGTCTGACTGAGGGCCTCCAGGAGAGAGGCCCAAGCAAGATGCGCCCGGAGGAGCGTCTTGCCACATGTCAACAATGGGTCTGACAGAGGGCCTCCACGAGAGAGGCCCAAGCAAGACACGCCCCGAGGAGTGTCATGCCACATGTAACCACTGGGTCTGACTGAGCGCCTCCAGGAGAGAGGCCCAAGCAAGACGTGCCCCGAGGAGCGTCAGGCCACATGTCACTACTCAGTCTGACTGAGCGCCTCCAGGAGAGAGGCCCAAGCAAGACGTGCCCCGAGGAGCGTCTTGCCACATGTAAGCACTGGGTCTGACTGAGCGCCTCCAGGAGAGAGGCCCCAGCAAGACGCGCCCCGAGGAGCGTCTTGCCTTATGTCAGCACTCGGTCTGACTGAGCGCCTCCAGGAGAGAGGCCCAAGCAAGACGCACCCCGAGGAGCGTCTTGCAACATGTCAACAATGGGTCTGACTGAGGGCCTCCAGGAGAGAGGCCCAAGCAAGATGCGCCCGGAGGAGCGTCTTGCCACATGTCAACACTGGGTCTGACAGAGGGCCTCCAGGAGAGAGGCCCAAGCAAGACGCGCCCCGAGGAGCGTCTTGCCACATGTCACCTCTGGTTCTGACTGAGCGCCTCCAGGAGAGAGGCCCAAGCAAGACGCGCCCCGAGGAGCGTCTTGTCACATGTCAACACTGGGTCTTTCTGAGGGCCTCCAGGAGAGAAGCCCAAGCAAGACGCGCCCCGAGGAGCGTCTTGCCACATGTAAGCACTCGGTCTGACTGAGCGCCTCCAGGAGAGAGGCCCAAGCAAGACGCGCCCCGAGGAGCGTCTTGCCACATGTCAACACTGGGTCTGACAGAGAGCCTCCAGGAGAGAGGCCAAAGCAAGACGCGCGCCGAGGAGTGTCTTGCCACATGTCACCACTTGGTCTGACTGAGCGCCTCCAGGAGAGAGGCCCAAGCAACACGCGCCCCGAGGAGCGTCAGGCCACATGTCACTACTCAGTCTGACTGAGCGCCTCCAGGAGAGAGGCCCAAGCAAGACGCGCCCCGAGGAGCGTCTTGCCACATGTCAACAATGGGTCTTACTGAGGGCCTCCAGGAGAGAAGCCCAAGCAAGACGTGCCCCGAGGAGCGTCTTGCCACATGTAAGCACTGGGTCTGACTGAGCGCCTCCAGGAGAGAGGCCCCAGCAAGACGCGCCCCGAGGAGCGTCTTGCCTTATGTCAGCACTCGGTCTGACTGAGCGCCTCCAGGAGAGAGGCACAAGCAAGACGCGCCCCGAGGAGCGTCTTGCAACATGTCAACAATGGGTCTGACTGAGGGCCTCCAGGAGAGAGGCCCAAGCAAGATGCGCCCGGAGGAGCGTCTTGCCACATGTCAACACTGGGTCTGACAGAGGGCCTCCAGGAGAGAGGCCCAAGCAAGACGCGCACCGAGGAGCGTCTTGCCACATGTCACCTCTGGTTCTGACGGAGCGCCTCCAGGAGAGAGGCCCAAGCAAGACGCGCCCCGAGAAGCGTCTTGTCACATGTCATCACTGGGTCTTTCTGAGGGCCTCCAGGAGAGAAGCCCAAGCAAGACGCGCCCCGAGGAGCGTCTTGCCACATGTCAGCACTCGGTCTGACTGAGCGCCTCCAGGAGAGAGGCCCAAGCAAGACGCGCCCCGAGGAGCGTCTTGCCACATGTCAACAATGGGTCTGACTGAGGGCCTCCAGGAGAGAAGCCCAAGCAACACGCGGCCCGAGGAGCGTCTTGCCACATGTCAGCACTCGGTCTGACTGAGCGCCTCCAGGAGAGAGGCCCAAGCAAAACGCGCCCCGAGGAGCGTCTTGCCACATGTCAACAATGGGTCTGACTGAGGGCCTCCAGGAGAGAAGCCAAAGCAAGACGCTCCCCGAGGAGCGTCTTGACACATGTCAACACTGGGTCTGACAGAGGGCCTCCAGGAGAGAGGCCCAAGCAAGACGCGCCCCGAGGAGTGTCTTGCCACACGTCACCACTTGGTCTGACTGAGCGCCTCCAGGAGAGAGGCCCAAGCAACACGCGCCCCGAGGAGCGTCAGGCCACATGTCACTACTCAGTCTGACTGAGCGCCTCCAGGAGAGAGGCCCAAGCAAGACGCACCCCGAGGAGCGTCTTGCCACATGTCAACAATGGGTCTTACTGAGGGCCTCCAGGAGAGAAGCCCAAGCAAGACGCGCCCCGAGGAGCTTCCTGCCACATGTCAGCACTCGGTCTGACTGAGCGCCTCCAGGAGAGAGGCCAAAGCAAGACGCGCCCCGAGGAGCGTCTTGACACATGTCAACACTGGGTCTGACAGAGGGCCTCCATGAGAGAGGCCCAAGCAAGACGCGCCCCGAGGAGTGTCTTGCCACATGTCAACACTGGGTCTGACAGAGGGGCTCCAGGAGAGAGGCCCAAGCAAGATGCGCCCCGAGGAGCGTCTTTCCACGTGTCACCACTGGGTCTGAGTGAGCGCCTCCAGGAGAGAGGCCCAAGCAAGACGCGCCCCGAGGAGCGTCTTGCCACATGTCAACACTGGGTCTGAATGAGCGCCTACAGGAGAGAATCCCAAGCAAGACGCGCCCCGAGGAGCGTCTTGCCACATGTCAGCACTCGGTCTGACTGAGCGCCTCCAGGAGAGAGGCCCAAGCAAGACGCGCCCCGAGGAGCGTCTTGCCACATGTCAACAATGGGTCTGACTGAGGGCCTCCAGGAGAGAAGCCCAAGCAACACGCGGCCCGAGGAGCGTCTTGCCACATGTCAGCACTCGGTCTGACTGAGCGCCTCCAGGAGAGAGGCCCAAGCAAGACGCGCCCCGAGGAGCGTCTTGCCACATGTCAACAATGGGTCTTACTGAGGGCCTCCAGGAGAGAAGCCCAAGCAAGACGCTCCCCGAGGAGCGTCTTGACACATGTCAACACTGGGTCTGACAGAGGGCCTCCAGGAGAGAGGCCCAAGCAAGACGCGCCCCGAGGAGTGTCTTGCCACATGTCACCACTTGGTCTGACTGAGCGCCTCCAGGAGAGAGGCCCAAGCAAGACACGCCCCGAGGAGCGTCTTGCCACATGTCAACAATGGGTCTGACTGAGGGCCTCCAGGAGAGAAGCCCAAGCAAGACGCTCTACGAGGAGCGTCTTGACACATGTCAACAATGGGTCTGACAGAGGGCCTCCAGGAGAGAGGCCCAAGCAAGACGCGCCCCGAGGAGTGTCTTGCCACATGTCACCACTTGGTCTGACTGAGCGCCTCCAGGAGAGAGGCCCAAGCAACACGCGCCCCGAGGAGCGTCAGGCCACATGTCACTACTCAGTCTGACTGAGCGCCTCCAGGAGAGAGGCCCAAGCAAGACGCGCCCCGAGGAGCGTCTTGCCACATGTCAACAATGGGTCTTACTGAGGGCCTCCAGGAGAGAAGCCCAAGCAAGACGCGCCCCGAGGAGCTTCTTGCCACATGTCAGCACTCGGTCTGACTGAGCGCCTCCAGGAGAGAGGCCAAAGCAAGACGCGCCCCGAGGAGCGTCTTGACACATGTCAACACTGGGTCTGACAGAGGGCCTCCATAAGAGAGGCCCAAGCAAGACGCGCCCCGAGGAGTGTCTTGCCACATGTCAACACTGGGTCTGACAGAGGGGCTCCAGGAGAGAGGCCCAAGCAAGACGCGCCCCGAGGATTTTCTTGCCACATGTCACCACTTGGTCTGACTGAGCGCCTCCAGGAGAGAGGCCCAAGCAAGACGCGCCCCGAGGAGCGTCTTTCCACGTGTCACCACTGGGTCTGACTGAGCGCCTCCAGGAGAGAGGCCCAAGCAAGACGCGCCCCGAGGAGCGTCTTGCCACATGTCAACACTGGGTCTGAATGAGCGCCTACAGGAGAGAGGCCCAAGCAAGACGCGCCCCGAGGAGCGTCTTGCCACATGTCAACAATGGGTCTGACTGAGGGCCTCCAGGAGAGAATCCCAAGCAAGACGCGCCCCGAGGAGCGTCTTGACACATGTCAACACTGGGTCTGACTGAGCGCCTCCAGGAGAGAGGCCCAAGCAACACGCGCCCCGAGGAGCGTCAGGCCACATGTCACTACTCAGTCTGACTGAGCGCCTCCAGGAGAGAGGCCCAAGAAAGACGCGCCCCGAGGAGCATCTTGCCACATGTCAACAATGGGTCTTACTGAGGGCCTCCAGGAGAGAAGCCCAAGCAAGACGCGCCCCGAGGAGCTTCTTGCCACATGTCAGCACTCGGTCTGACTGAGCGCCTCCAGGAGAGAGGCCAAAGCAAGATGCGCCCCGAGGAGCGTCTTGACACATGTCAACACTGGGTCTGACAGAGGGCCTCCATGAGAGAGGCCCAAGCAAGACGCGCCCCGAGGAGTGTCTTGCCACATGTCAACACTGGGTCTGACAGAGGGGCTCCAGGAGAGAGGCCCAAGCAAGACGCGCCCCGAGGATTTTCTTGCCACATGTCACCACTTGGTCTGACTGAGCGCCTCCAGGAGAGAGGCCCAAGCAAGACGCGCCCCGAGGAGCGTCTTTCCACGTGTCACCACTGGGTCTGACTGAGCGCCTCCAGGAGAGAGGCCCAAGCAAGACGCGCCCCGAGGAGCGTCTTGCCACATGTCAACACTGGGTCTGAATGAGCGCCTACAGGAGAGAGGCCCAAGCAAGACGCGCCCCGAGGAGCGTCTTGCCACATGTCAACAATGGGTCTGACTGAGGGCCTCCAGGAGAGAATCCCAAGCAAGACGCGCCCCGAGGAGCGTCTTGACACATGTCAACACTGGGTCTGACTGAGCGCCTCCAGGAGAGAGGCCCAAGCAAGACGCGCCCCTAGGAGCGTCTTGCCACATGTCAACACTGGGTCTGACTGAGCGCCTCCAGGAGAGAGGCCCAAGCAAGATGCGCCCGGAGGAGCGTCTTGCCACATGTCAACAATGGGTCTGACAGAGGGCCTCCACGAGAGAGGCCCAAGCAAGACACGCCCCGAGGAGTGTCATGCCACATGTCACCACTGGGTCTGACTGAGCGCCTCCAGGAGAGAGGCCCAAGCAAGACGTGCCCCGAGGAGTGTCAGGCCACATGTCACTACTCAGTCTGACTGAGCGCCTCCAGGAGAGAGGCCCAAGCAAGACGTGCCACGAGGAGCGTCTTGCCACATGTAAGCACTGGGTCTGACTGAGCGCCTCCAGGAGAGAGGCCCCAGCAAGACGCGCCCCGAGGAGCGTCTTGCCTTATGTCAGCACTCGGTCTGACTGAGCGCCTCCAGGAGAGAGGCCCAAGCAAGACGCGCCCCGAGGAGCGTCTTGCAACATGTCAACAATGGGTCTGACTGAGGGCCTCCAGGAGAGAGGCCCAAGCAAGATGCGCCCGGAGGAGCGTCTTGCCACATGTCAACACTGGGTCTGACAGAGGGCCTGCAGGAGAGAGGCCCAAGCAAGACGCGCCCCGAGGAGCGTCTTGCCACATGTCACCTCTGGTTCTGACTGAGCGCCTCCAGGAGAGAGGCCCAAGCAAGACGCGCCCCGAGGAGCGTCTTGTCACATGTCAACACTGGGTCTTTCTGAGGGCCTCCAGGAGAGAAGCCCAAGCAAGACGCGCCCCGAGGAGCGTCTTGCCACATGTAAGCACTCGGTCTGACTGAGCGCCTCCAGGAGAGAGGCCCAAGCAAGACGCGCCCCGAGGAGCGTCTTGCCACATGTCAACACTGGGTCTGACAGAGGGCCTCCAGGAGAGAGGCCCAAGCAAGACGCGCCCCGAGGAGTGTCTTGCCACACGTCACCACTTGGTCTGACTGAGCGCCTCCAGGAGAGAGGCCCAAGCAACACGCGCCCCGAGGAGCGTCAGGCCACATGTCACTACTCAGTCTGACTGAGCGCCTCCAGGAGAGAGGCCCAAGCAAGACGCACCCCGAGGAGCGTCTTGCCACATGTCAACAATGGGTCTTACTGAGGGCCTCCAGGAGAGAAGCCCAAGCAAGACGCGCCCCGAGGAGCTTCCTGCCACATGTCAGCACTCGGTCTGACTGAGCGCCTCCAGGAGAGAGGCCAAAGCAAGACGCGCCCCGAGGAGCGTCTTGACACATGTCAACACTGGGTCTGACAGAGGGCCTCCATGAGAGAGGCCCAAGCAAGACGCGCCCCGAGGAGTGTCTTGCCACATGTCAACACTGGGTCTGACAGAGGGGCTCCAGGAGAGAGGCCCAAGCAAGATGCGCCCCGAGGAGCGTCTTTCCACGTGTCACCACTGGGTCTGAGTGAGCGCCTCCAGGAGAGAGGCCCAAGCAAGACGCGCCCCGAGGAGCGTCTTGCCACATGTCAACACTGGGTCTGAATGAGCGCCTACAGGAGAGAATCCCAAGCAAGACGCGCCCCGAGGAGCGTCTTGCCACATGTCAGCACTCGGTCTGACTGAGCGCCTCCAGGAGAGAGGCCCAAGCAAGACGCGCCCCGAGGAGCGTCTTGCCACATGTCAACAATGGGTCTGACTGAGGGCCTCCAGGAGAGAAGCCCAAGCAACACGCGGCCCGAGGAGCGTCTTGCCACATGTCAGCACTCGGTCTGACTGAGCGCCTCCAGGAGAGAGGCCCAAGCAAGACGCGCCCCGAGGAGCGTCTTGCCACATGTCAACAATGGGTCTTACTGAGGGCCTCCAGGAGAGAAGCCCAAGCAAGACGCTCCCCGAGGAGCGTCTTGACACATGTCAACACTGGGTCTGACAGAGGGCCTCCAGGAGAGAGGCCCAAGCAAGACGCGCCCCGAGGAGTGTCTTGCCACATGTCACCACTTGGTCTGACTGAGCGCCTCCAGGAGAGAGGCCCAAGCAAGACACGCCCCGAGGAGCGTCTTGCCACATGTCAACAATGGGTCTGACTGAGGGCCTCCAGGAGAGAAGCCCAAGCAAGACGCTCTACGAGGAGCGTCTTGACACATGTCAACAATGGGTCTGACAGAGGGCCTCCAGGAGAGAGGCCCAAGCAAGACGCGCCCCGAGGAGTGTCTTGCCACATGTCACCACTTGGTCTGACTGAGCGCCTCCAGGAGAGAGGCCCAAGCAACACGCGCCCCGAGGAGCGTCAGGCCACATGTCACTACTCAGTCTGACTGAGCGCCTCCAGGAGAGAGGCCCAAGCAAGACGCGCCCCGAGGAGCGTCTTGCCACATGTCAACAATGGGTCTTACTGAGGGCCTCCAGGAGAGAAGCCCAAGCAAGACGCGCCCCGAGGAGCTTCTTGCCACATGTCAGCACTCGGTCTGACTGAGCGCCTCCAGGAGAGAGGCCAAAGCAAGACGCGCCCCGAGGAGCGTCTTGACACATGTCAACACTGGGTCTGACAGAGGGCCTCCATAAGAGAGGCCCAAGCAAGACGCGCCCCGAGGAGTGTCTTGCCACATGTCAACACTGGGTCTGACAGAGGGGCTCCAGGAGAGAGGCCCAAGCAAGACGCGCCCCGAGGATTTTCTTGCCACATGTCACCACTTGGTCTGACTGAGCGCCTCCAGGAGAGAGGCCCAAGCAAGACGCGCCCCGAGGAGCGTCTTTCCACGTGTCACCACTGGGTCTGACTGAGCGCCTCCAGGAGAGAGGCCCAAGCAAGACGCGCCCCGAGGAGCGTCTTGCCACATGTCAACACTGGGTCTGAATGAGCGCCTACAGGAGAGAGGCCCAAGCAAGACGCGCCCCGAGGAGCGTCTTGCCACATGTCAACAATGGGTCTGACTGAGGGCCTCCAGGAGAGAATCCCAAGCAAGACGCGCCCCGAGGAGCGTCTTGACACATGTCAACACTGGGTCTGACTGAGCGCCTCCAGGAGAGAGGCCCAAGCAACACGCGCCCCGAGGAGCGTCAGGCCACATGTCACTACTCAGTCTGACTGAGCGCCTCCAGGAGAGAGGCCCAAGAAAGACGCGCCCCGAGGAGCATCTTGCCACATGTCAACAATGGGTCTTACTGAGGGCCTCCAGGAGAGAAGCCCAAGCAAGACGCGCCCCGAGGAGCTTCTTGCCAAATGTCAGCACTCGGTCTGACTGAGCGCCTCCAGGAGAGAGGCCAAAGCAAGATGCGCCCCGAGGAGCGTCTTGACACATGTCAACACTGGGTCTGACAGAGGGCCTCCATGAGAGAGGCCCAAGCAAGACGCGCCCCGAGGAGTGTCTTGCCACATGTCAACACTGGGTCTGACAGAGGGGCTCCAGGAGAGAGGCCCAAGCAAGACGCGCCCCGAGGATTTTCTTGCCACATGTCACCACTTGGTCTGACTGAGCGCCTCCAGGAGAGAGGCCCAAGCAAGACGCGCCCCGAGGAGCGTCTTTCCACGTGTCACCACTGGGTCTGACTGAGCGCCTCCAGGAGAGAGGCCCAAGCAAGACGCGCCCCGAGGAGCGTCTTGCCACATGTCAACACTGGGTCTGAATGAGCGCCTACAGGAGAGAGGCCCAAGCAAGACGCGCCCCGAGGAGCGTCTTGCCACATGTCAACAATGGGTCTGACTGAGGGCCTCCAGGAGAGAATCCCAAGCAAGACGCGCCCCGAGGAGCGTCTTGACACATGTCAACACTGGGTCTGACTGAGCGCCTCCAGGAGAGAGGCCCAAGCAAGACGCGCCCCGAGGAGCGTCTTGCCACATGTCAACACTGGGTCTGACTGAGCGCCTCCAGGAGAGAGGCCCAAGCAAGATGCGCCCGGAGGAGCGTCTTGCCACATGTCAACAATGGGTCTGACAGAGGGCCTCCACGAGAGAGGCCCAAGCAAGACACGCCCCGAGGAGTGTCATGCCACATGTCACCACTGGGTCTGACTGAGCGCCTCCAGGAGAGAGGCCCAAGCAAGACGTGCCCCGAGGAGTGTCAGGCCACATGTCACTACTCAGTCTGACTGAGCGCCTCCAGGAGAGAGGCCCAAGCAAGACGTGCCACGAGGAGCGTCTTGCCACATGTAAGCACTGGGTCTGACTGAGCGCCTCCAGGAGAGAGGCCCCAGCAAGACGCGCCCCGAGGAGCGTCTTGCCTTATGTCAGCACTCGGTCTGACTGAGCGCCTCCAGGAGAGAGGCCCAAGCAAGACGCGCCCCGAGGAGCGTCTTGCAACATGTCAACAATGGGTCTGACTGAGGGCCTCCAGGAGAGAGGCCCAAGCAAGATGCGCCCGGAGGAGCGTCTTGCCACATGTCAACACTGGGTCTGACAGAGGGCCTGCAGGAGAGAGGCCCAAGCAAGACGCGCCCCGAGGAGCGTCTTGCCACATGTCACCTCTGGTTCTGACTGAGCGCCTCCAGGAGAGAGGCCCAAGCAAGACGCGCCCCGAGGAGCGTCTTGTCACATGTCAACACTGGGTCTTTCTAAAGGCCTCCAGGAGAGAAGCCCAAGCAAGACGCGCCCCGAGGAGCGTCTTGCCACATGTAAGCACTCGGTCTGACTGAGCGCCTCCAGGAGAGAGGCCCAAGCAAGACGCGCCCCGAGGAGCGTCTTGCCACATGTCAACAATGGGTCTGACTGAGGGCCTCCAGGAGAGAATCTCAAGCAAGACGCGCCCCGAGGAGCGTCTTGACACATGTCAACACTGGGTCTGACTGAGCGCCTCCAGGAGAGAGGCCCAAGCAAGACGCGCCCCGAGGAGCGTCTTGCCACATGTCAACACTGGGTCTGACTGAGCGCCTCCAGGAGAGAGGCCCAAGCAAGACACACCCCGAGGAGCGTCTTTCCACGGGTCACCACTGGGTCTGACTGAGCGCCTCCAGGAGAGAGGCCCAAGCAAGACGCGCCCCGAGGAGCGTCTTGCCCCATGTCAACACTGGGTCTAACTGAGCACCTCCAGGAGAGAGGCCCAAGCAAGACGTGCCCCGAGGAGCGTCTTGCCACATGTCAACACTGGGTCTGACTGAGCGCCTCCAGGAGAGAGGCCCAAGCAAGACGCACCCCGAGGAGCGTCTTTCCACGGGTCACCACTGGGTCTGACTGAGCGCCTCCAGGAGAGAGGCCCAAGCAAGACGCGCCCCGAGGAGCGTCTTGCCACATGTCAACACTGGGTCTGACTGAGCGCCTCCAGGAGAGAGGCCCAAGCAAGACGCGCCCCGAGGAGCGTCTTGCCACATGTCAACACTGGGTCTGACTGAGCGCCTCCAGGAGAGAGGCCCAAGCAAGATGCGCCCTGAGGAGCGTCTTGCCACATGTCAACAATGGGTCTGACTGAGGGCCTCCAGGAGAGAGGCCCAAGCAAGATGCGCCCGGAGGAGCGTCTTGCCACATGTCAACAATGTGTCTGACAGAGGGCCTCCACGAGAGAGGCCCAAGCAAGACACGCCCCGAGGAGTGTCATGCCACATGTCACCACTGGGTCTGACTGAGCGCCTCCAGGAGAGAGGCCCAAGCGAGACGTGCCCCGAGGAGCGTCAGGCCACATGTCACTACTCAGTCTGACTGAGCGCCTCCAGGAGAGAGGCCCAAGCAAGACGTGCCCCGAGGAGCGTCTTGCCACATGTAAGCACTGGGTCTGACTGAGCGCCTCCAGGAGAGAGGCCCCAGCAAGACGCGCCCCGAGGAGCGTCTTGCCTTATGTCAGCACTCGGTCTGACTGAGCGCCTCCAGGAGACAGGCCCAAGCAAGATGCGCCCGGAGGAGCGTCTTGCCACATGTCAACACTGGGTCTGACAGAGGGCCTCCAGGAGAGAGGCCCAAGCAAGACGCGCCCCGAGGAGCGTCTTGCCACATGTCACCTCTGGTTCTGACTGAGCGCCTCCAGGAGAGAGGCCCAAGCAACACGCGCCCCGAGGAGCGTCTTGTCACATGTCAACACAGGGTCTTTCTGAGGGCCTCCTGGAGAGAAGCCCAAGCAAGACGCGCCCCGAGGAGCATCTTGCCACATGTCAGCACTCGGTCTGACTGAGCGCCTCTAGGAGAGAGGCCAGAGCAAGACGCGCCCCGAGGAGCGTCTTGCCACAGGTCAACAATGGGTCTGACTGAGGGCCTCCAGGAGAGAATCCCAAGCAAGACGCGCCCCGAGGAGCGTCTTGACACATGTCAACACTGGGTCTGACTGAGCGCCTCCAGGAGAGAGGCCCAAGCAAGACGCGCCCCGAGGAGCGTCTTGCCACATGTCAACACTGGGTCTGACTGAGCGCCTCCAGGAGAGAGGCCCCAGCAAGACGCACCCCGAGGAGCGTCTTTCCACGGGTCACCACTGGGTCTGACTGAGCGCCTCCAGGAGAGAGGCCCAAGCAAGACGCGCCCCGAGGAGCGTCTTGCCACATGTCAACACTGGGTCTGAC
The DNA here is from genome assembly GCF_043380555.1 of Nothobranchius furzeri. NCBI lineage: Eukaryota > Metazoa > Chordata > Actinopteri > Cyprinodontiformes > Nothobranchiidae > Nothobranchius > Nothobranchius furzeri. Next base: position 15,527,697 of record NC_091747.1, on the reverse strand, counting down.
TGAGCGCCTCCAGGAGAGAGGCCCAAGCAAGATGCGCCCCGAGGAGCGTCTTGCCACATGTCAACACTGGGTCTGACTGAGCGCCTCCAGGAGAGAGGCCCAAGCAAGACGCACCCCGAGGAGCGTCTTTCCACGGGTCACCACTGGGTCTGACTGAGCGCCTCCAGGAGAGAGGCCCAAGCAAGACGCGCCCCGAGGAGCGTCTTGCCACATGTCAACACTGGGTCTGACTGAGCGCCTCCAGGAGAGAGGCCCAAGCAAGACGCGCCCCGAGGAGCGTCTTGCCACATGTCAACACTGGGTCTGACTGAGCGCCTCCAGGAGAGAGGCCCAAGCAAGATGCGCCCCGAGGAGCATCTTGCCACATGTCAACAATGGGTCTGACTGAGGGCCTCCAGGAGAGAGGCCCAAGCAAGATGCGCCCGGAGGAGCGTCTTGCCACATGTCAACAATGGGTCTGACAGAGGGCCTCCACGAGAGAGGCCGAAGCAAGACACGCCCCGAGGAGTGTCATGCCACATGTCACCACTGGGTCTGACTGAGCGCCTCCAGGAGAGAGGCCCAAGCAAGACGTGCCCCGAGGAGCGTCAGGCCACATGTCACTACTCAGTCTGACTGAGCGCCTCCAGGAGAGAGGCCCAAGCAAGACGTGCCCCGAGGAGCGTCTTGCCACATGTAAGCACTGGGTCTGACTGAGCACCTCCAGGAGAGAGGCCCCAGCAAGACGCGCCCCGAGGAGCGTCTTGCCTTATGTCAGCACTCGGTCTGACTGAGCGCCTCCAGGAGAGAGGCCCAAGCAAGACGCGCCCCGAGGAGCGTCTTGCAACATGTCAACAATGGGTCTGACTGAGGGCCTCCAGGAGAGAGGCCCAAGCAAGATGCGCCCGGAGGAGCGTCTTGCCACATGTCAACACTGGGTCTGACAGAGGGCCTCCAGGAGAGAGGCCCAAGCAAGACGCGCCCCGAGGAGCGTCTTGCCACATGTCACCTCTGGTTCTGACTGAGCGCCTCCAGGAGAGAGGCCCAAGCAAGACGCGCCCCGTTGAGCGTCTTGTCACATGTCAACACTGGGTCTTTCTGAGGGCCTCCAGGAGAGAAGCCCAAGCAAGACGCGCCCCGAGGAGCGTCTTGCCACATGACAGCACTCGGTCTGACTGAGCGCCTCCAGGAGAGAGGCCCAAGCAAGACGCGCCCCGAGGAGCGTCTTGCCACATGTCAACAATGGGTCTGACTGAGGGCCTCCAGGAGAGAAGCCCAAGCAACACGCGGCCCGAGGAGCGTCTTGCCACATGTCAGCACTCGGTCTGACTGAGCGCCTCCAGGAGAGAGGCCCAAGCAAGACGCGCCCCGAGGAGCGTCTTGCCACATGTCAACAATGGGTCTGACTGAGGGCCTCCAGGAGAGAAGCCCAAGCAAGATGCTCCCCGAGGAGCGTCTTGACACATGTCAGCACTGGGTCTGACAGAGGGCCTCCAGGAGAGAGGCCGAAGCAAGACGCGCCCCGAGGAGTGTCTTGCCACATGTCACCACTTGGTCTGACTGAGGGCCTCCAGGAGAGAAGCCCAAGCAACACACGGCCCGAGGAGCGTCTTGCCACATGTCAGCACTCGGTCTGACTGAGCACCTCCAGGAGAGAGGCCCAAGCAAGACGCGCCCCGAGGAGCGTCTTGCCACATGTCAACAATGGGTCTGACTGAGGGCCTCCAGGAGAGAAGCCCAAGCAAGACGCGCCCCGAGGAGCTTCTTGCCACATGTCAGCACTCGGTCTGACTGAGCGCCTCCAGGAGAGAGGCCAAAGCAAGACGCGCCCCGAGGAGTGTCTTGACAAATGTCAACAAGGGGTCTGACAGAGGGCCTCCATGAGAGAGGCCCAATCAAGACGCGCCCCGAGGAGTGTCTTGCCACATGTCAACACTGGGTCTGACAGAGGGGCTCCATGAGAGAGGCCCAAGCAAGACGCGCCCCGAGGAGCGTCTTTCCACGTGTCACCACTGGGTCTGACTGAGCGCCTCCAGGAGAGAGGCCCAAGCAAGACGCTCCTCGGGGCGCGTCTTGCCACATGTCAACAATGGGTCTGACTGAGGGCCTCCAGGAGAGAAGCCCAAGCAAGACGCTCCCCGAGGAGCGTCTTGACACATGTCAACACTGGGTCTGACAGAGGGCCTCCAGGAGAGAGGCCCAAGCAAGACGCGCCCCGAGGAGTGTCTTGCCACATGTCACCACTTGGTCTGACTGAGCGCCTCCAGGAGAGAGGCCCAAGCAACACGCGCCCCGAGGAGCGTCAGGCCACATGTCACTACTCAGTCTGACTGAGCGCCTCCAGGAGAGAGGCCCAAGCAAGACGCGCCCCGAGGAGCTTCTTGCCACATGTCAGCACTCGGTCTGACTGAGCGCCTCCAGGAGAGAGGCCAAAGCAAGACGCGCCCCGAGGAGTGTCTTGACACATGTCAACAAGGGGTCTGACAGAGGACCTCCATGAGAGAGGCCCAATCAAGACGCGCCCCGAGGAGTGTCTTGCCACATGTCAACACTGGGTCTGACAGAGGGGCTCCAGGAGAGAGGCCCAAGCAAGACGCGCCCCGAGGATTGTCTTGCCACATGTCACCACTTGGTCTGACTGAGCGCCTCCAGGAGAGAGGCCCAAGCAAGACGCGCCCCGAGGAGCGTCTTTCCACGTGTCACCACTGGGTCTGACTGAGCGCCTCAAGGAGAGAGGCCCAAGCAAGACGCGCCCCGAGGAGCGTCTTGCCACATGTCAACACTGGGTCTGAATGAGCGCCTCCAGGAGAGAGGCCCAAGCAAGACGCGCCCCGAGGAGCGTCTTGCCACATGTCAACAATGGGTCTGACTGAGGGCCTCCAGGAGAGAAGCCCAAGCAAGACGCGCCCCGAGGAGCGTCTTGACACATGTCAACACTGGGTCTGACTGAGCGCCTCCAGGAGAGAGGCCCAAGCAAGACGCGCCCCGAGGAGCGTCTTGCCACATGTCAACACTGGGTCTGACTGAGCGCCTCCAGGAGAGAGGCCCAAGCAAGATGCGCCCCGAGGAGCGTCTTGCCACATGTCAACAATGGGTCTGACTGAGGGCCTCCAGGAGAGAGGCCCAAGCAAGATGCGCCCGGAGGAGCGTCTTGCCACATGTCAACAATGGGTCTGACTGAGGGCCTTCAGGAGAGAAGCCCAAGCAAGACGCGCCCCGAGGAGCGTCTTGACACATGTCAACACTGGGTCTGACAGAGGGCCTCCACGAGAGAGGCCCAAGCAAGACGCGCCCCGAGGAGTGTCATGCCACATGTCACCACTGGGTCTGACTGAGCGCCTCCAGGAGAGAGGCCCAAGCAAGACGTGCCCCGAGGAGCGTCAGGCCACATGTCACTACTCAGTCTGACTGAGCGCCTCCAGGAGAGAGGCCCAAGCTAGACGCGCCCCGAGGAGCGTCTTGCCACATGTAAGCACTGGGTCTGACTGAGCGCCTCCAGGAGAGAGGCCCCAGCAAGACGCGCCCCGAGGAGCGTCTTGCCTTATGTCAGCACTCGGTCTGAATGAGCGCCTCCAGGAGAGAGGCCCAAGCAAGACGCGCCCCGAGGAGCGTCTTGCAACATGTCAACAATGGGTCTGACTGAGGGCCTCCAGGAGAGAGGCCCAAGCAAGATGCGCCCGGAGGAGCGTCTTGCCACATGTCAACACTGGGTCTGACAGAGGGCCTCCAGCAGAGAGGCCCAAGCAAGACGCGCCCCGAGGAGCGTCTTGCCACATGTCACCTCTGGTTCTGACTGAGCGCCTCCAGGAGAGAGGCCCAAGCAAGACGCGCCCCGAGGAGCGTCTTGCCACATGTCAGCACTCGGTCTGACTGAGCGCCTCCAGGAGAGAGGCCCAAGCAACACGCGCCCCGAGGAGCGTCAGGCCACATGTCACTACTCAGTCTGACTGAGCGCCTCCAGGAGAGAGGCCCAAGCAAGACGCGCCCCGAGGAGCGTCTTGCCACATGTCAACAATGGGTCTTACTGAGGGCCTCCAGGAGAGAAGCCCAAGCAAGACGCGCCCCGAGGAGCTTCTTGCCACATGTCAGCACTCGGTCTGACTGAGCGCCTCCAGGAGAGAGGCCAAAGCAAGACGCGCCCCGAGGAGTGTCTTGACACATGTCAACAAGGGGTCTGACAGAGGGCCTCCATGAGAGAGGCCCAATCAAGACGCGCCCCGAGGAGTGTCTTGCCACATGTCAACACTGGGTCTGACAGAGGGGCTCCAGGAGAGAGGCCCAAGCAAGACGCGCCCCGAGGATTGTCTTGCCACATGTCACCACTTGGTCTGACTGAGCGCCTCCAGGAGAGAGGCCCAAGCAAGACGCGCCCCGAGGAGCGTCTTTCCACGTGTCACCACTGGGTCTGACTGAGCGCCTCCAGGAGAGAGGCCCAAGCAAGACGCGCCCCGAGGAGCGTCTTGCCACATGTCAACACTGGGTCTGAATGAGCGCCTCCAGGAGAGAGGCCCAAGCAAGACGCGCCCCGAGGAGCGTCTTGCCACATGTCAACAATGGGTCTGACTGAGGGCCTCCAGGATAGAAGCCCAAGCAAGACGCGCCCCGAGGAGCGTCTTGACACATGTCAACACTGGGTCTGACTGAGCGCCTCCAGGAGAGAGGCCCAAGCAAGACGCGCCCCGAGGAGCGTCTTGCCACATGTCAACACTGGGTCTGACTGAGCGCCTCCAGGAGAGAGGCCCAAGCAAGATGCGCCCCGAGGAGCGTCTTGCCACATGTCAACAATGGGTCTGACTGAGGGCCTCCAGGAGAGAGGCCCAAGCAAGATGCGCCCGGAGGAGCGTCTTGCCACATGTCAACAATGGGTCTGACTGAGGGCCTTCAGGAGAGAAGCCCAAGCAAGACGCGCCCCGAGGAGCGTCTTGACACATGTCAACACTGGGTCTGACAGAGGGCCTCCACGAGAGAGGCCCAAGTGGGACGCGCCCAGAGGAGTGTCATGCCACATGTCACCACTGGGTCTGACTGAGCGCCTCCAGGAGAGAGGCCCAAGCAAGACGTGCCCCGAGGAGCGTCAGGCCACATGTCACTACTCAGTCTGACTGAGCGCCTCCAGGAGAGAGGCCCAAGCTAGACGCGCCCCGAGGAGCGTCTTGCCACATGTAAGCACTGGGTCTGACTGAGCGCCTCCAGGAGAGAGGCCCCAGCAAGACGCGCCCCGAGGAGCGTCTTGCCTTATGTCAGCACTCGGTCTGAATGAGCGCCTCCAGGAGAGAGGCCCAAGCAAGACGCGCCCCGAGGAGCGTCTTGCAACATGTCAACAATGGGTCTGACTGAGGGCCTCCAGGAGAGAGGCCCAAGCAAGACGCGCCCCGAGGAGCGTCTTGCCACATGTCAGCACTCGGTCTGACTGAGCGCCTCCAGGAGAGAGGCCCAAGCAAGACGCGCCCCGAGGAGCGTCTTGCCACATGTCAACAATGGGTCTGACTGAGGGCCTCCAGGAGAGAAGCCCAAGCAACACGCGGCCCGAGGAGCGTCTTGCCACATGTCAGCACTCGGTCTGACTGAGCGCCTCCAGGAGAGAGGCCCAAGCAAGACGCGCCCCGAGGAGCGTCTTGCCACATGTCAACAATGGGTCTGACTGAGCGCCTCCAGGAGAGAGCCCCAAGCAAGAAGCACCCCGAGGAGCTTCTTGCCACATGTCAACAATGGGTCTGACTGAGGGCCTCCAGGAGAGAGGCCCAAGCAAGACGCGCCCAGAGGAGCGTCTTGCCACGTGTCACCACTGGGTCTGATTGAGCAACTCCAGGAGAGAGGCCCCAGCAAGACGCACCCCGAGGAGCGTCTTGCCTTATGTCAGCACTCGGTCTGACTGAGCGCCTCCAGGAGAGAGGCCCATGCAAGACGCGCCCCGAGGAGTGTCTTGCCACATGTCACTACTCGGTCTAACTGAGCGCCTCCAGGAGAAAGGTCCAAGCAAGACGCGCCCCGAGGAGCGTCTTGCCAAATGTCACTACTCGGTCTGACTGAGCACCTCCAGGAGGGAGGTCCAAACAAGACGCGCCCCGTGGAGCGTCTTGCCACATGTCACTACTTGGTCTGACTGAGCACCTCCAGGAGAGAGGCCCAAGCAAGACGTGCCCCGAGGAGCGTCTTGCCACATGGCAACAATGGGTCTGACTGAGGGCCTCCAGGAGAGAAGCCCAAGCAAGACGCGCCCAGAGGAGCGTCTTGCCACATGTCAACACTGGGTCTGACTGAGCGCCTCCAGGAGAGAGGCCCAAGCAAGACACGCCCCGAGGAGCGTCTTGACACATGTCAACACTGGGTCGGACTGAGGGCCTCCATGAGAGAAGCCCCAGCAAGACGCGCCCCGAGGAGCGTCTTGCCACATGTCACTACTCGGTCTGACTGAGCGCCTCCAGGAGAGAGACCCAAGCAAGACGTGCCCCGAGGAGCGTCTTGCCACATGTCAACAATGGGTCTGACTGAGGGCCTCCAGGAGAGAAGCCCAAGCAAGAAGCGCCCCGAGGAGCGTCTTGCCACATGTCAACACTGGGTCTGACTGAGCGCCTCCAGGAGAGAGGCCCAAGCAAGACACGCCCCGAGGAGCGTCTTGACACATGTTAACACTGGGTCTGACTGAGGGCCTCCATGAGAGAAGCCCAAGCAAGACGCGCCCCGAGGAGAGTCTTGCCACATGTCAACACTGGGTCTGACAGAGGGCATCCAGGAGAGAGGTCCAAGCAACACGCGCCCCGAGGAGCATCTTGCCACATGTCAACACTGGGTCTGACTGAGTGCCTCCATGAGAGAAGCCCCAGCAAGATGCGCCCCGAGGAGCGTCTTGCCACATGTCACTACTCGGTCTGACTGAGCGCCTCCAGGAGAGAGACCCAAGCAAGACGTGCCCCGAGGAGCGTCTTGCCACATGTCAACAATGGGTCTGACTGAGGGCCTCCAGGAGAGAAGCCCAAGCAAGAAGCGCCCCGAGGAGCGTCTTGCCACATGTCAACACTGGGTCTGACTGAGCGCCTCCAGGAGAGAGGCCCAAGCAAGACACTCCCCGAGGAGTGTCTTGACACATGTCAACACTGGGTCTGACTGAGGGCCTCCATGAGAGAAGCCCAAGCAAGACGCGCCCCGAGGAGAGTCTTGCCACATGTCAACACTGGGTCTGACAGAGGGCATCCAGGAGAGAGGCCCAAGCAATACGCGCCCCGAGGAGCGTCTTGCCACATGTCAACCATGGGTCTGACTGAGGGCCTCCAGGAGAGAAGCAAAAGCAAGATGCGCCCCGCAGAGCTTCTTTCCACATGTCAACAATGGGTCTTACTGAGGGCCTCCAGGTGAGAGGCCCAAGCAAGACGCGCCCCGAGGAGCGTCTTGCCACGTGTCAACACTGGGTCTGACTTAGCGCCTCCAGGAGAGAGGCCCAAGCAAGATGCGCCCCGAGGAGCATCTTGCCACATGTCACCACTGGGTCTGACTGAGCTCCTCCAGGAGAGAGGCCAAAGCAAGACGCGTCCAGAGGAGCGTCTTGCCACGTCTCACCACTGGGTCTGACTGAGCACCTCCAGGAGAGAGGCCCCAGCAAGATGCGCCCCGAGGAGCGTCTTGACTTATGTCAGCACTCGGTCTGACTGAGCGCCTCCAGGAGAGAGGCCCAAGCAAGACGCGCCCCGAGGAGCGTCTTGCCACATGTCACTACTCGGTCTAACTGAGCGCCTCCAGGAGAAAGGTCCAAGCAAGACGCGCCCCGAGGAGCGTCTTGCCAAATGTCACTACTCGGTCTGACTGAGCGCCTCAAGGAGGGAGGTCCAAGCAAGAAGCGCCCCGAGGAGCGTCTTGCCACATGTCACTACTCGGTCTGACTGAGCACCTCCAGGAGAGAGGCCCAAGCAAGACGTGCCCCGAGGAGCGTCTTGCCACATGTCAACAATGGGTCTGACTGAGGGCCTCCAGGAGAGAAGCCCAAGCAAGACGCGCCCAGAGGAGCGTCTTGCCACATGTCAACACTGGGTCTGACTGAGCGCCTCCAGGAGAGAGGCCCAAGCAAGACACACCCCGAGGAGCGTCTTGACACATGTCAACACTGGGTCGGACTGAGGGCCTCCATGAGAGAAGCCCAAGCAAGACGCTCCCCGAGGAGAGTCTTGCCACATGTCAACACTCGGTCTGACATTGGGCATTCAGGTGAGAGGCCCAAGCAATACGCGCCCCGAGGAGCGTCTTGCCACATGTCACCACTGGGTCTGAATGAGCGCCTCCAGGAGAGAGGCCCAACCAAGACGCGCCCCGAGGAGTGTCTTGCCACATGCCAACACTGGGTCTGACTGAGCGCCTCCAGGAGAGAGGCCCAAGCAAGACGCGCCCCGAGGAGAGTCTTGCCACGTGTCAACACTGGGTCTGACTGAGCGCCTCCAGGAGAGAGGCCCAAGCAAGACGCGCCCCGAGGAGCGTCTTTCCACGTGTCACCACTGGGTCTGACTGAGCGCCTCCAGGAGAGAGGCCCAAGCAAGACGCGTCCCGAGGAGCGTCTTGCCACATGTCAACACTGGGTCTGACTGAGCGCCTCCAGGAGAGAGGCCCCAGCAAGACGCGCCCCGAGGAGCGTCTTGCCTTATGTGAGCACTCGGTCTGACTGAGCGCCTCCAGGAGAGAGGCCCAAGCAAGACGCGCCCCGAGGAGCGTCTTGCCACATGTCAACAATGGGTCTGACTGAGGGCCTCCAGGAGAGAAGCCAAAGCAAGACACGCCCCGAGGAGCTTCTTTCCACATGTCAACAATGGGTCTTACTGAGGGCCTCCATGAGAGAAGCCCAAGCAAGACGCGCCCCGAGGAGTGTCTTGCCACATGTCAACACTGTGTCTGACTGAGCGCCTCCAGGAGAGAGGCCCAAGCAAGACGCGCCCCGAGGAGCGTCTTGCCACGTGTCAACACTGGGTCTGACTGCGCTCCTCCAGGAGAGAGGCCCAAGCAAGACGCGCCCAGAGGAGCGTCTTGCCACGTGTCACCACTGGGTCTGATTGACCACCTCCAGGAGAGAGGTCCCAGCAAGACGCGCCCCGAGGAGCGTCTTGCCTTATGTCAGCACTCGGTCTGACTGAGCGCCTCCAGGAGAGAGGCCCAAGCAAGACGCGCACCGAGGAGCGTCTTGCCAAATGTCACTACTCGGTCTGACTGAGCGCCTCCAGGAGGGAGGTCCAAGCAAGACGCGCCCCGAGGAGTGTCTTGCCACATGTCACCACTGGGTCTGACTGAGCGCCTCCAGGAGAGAAGCCCAAGCAAGACGCGCTCGAGGAGCGTCTTGTCACATGTCAACACTGGGTCTTTCTGAGCGCCTCCAGGAGAGAAGCCCAAGCAAGACGCGCCCCGAGGAGCGTCTTTCCACATGTCAGCACTCGGTCTGACTGAGCGCCTCCAGGAGAGAGGCCCAAGCAAGACGCGCCCAAAGGAGCGTCTTGCAACATGTCAACAATGGGTCTGACTGAGGGCCTCCAGGAGAGAAGCCCAAGCAACACGCGGCCCGAGGAGCGTCTTGCCACTTGTCAGCACTCGGTCTGACTAAGCGCCTCCAGGAGAGAGGCCAAAGCACGACGCGCCCCGAGGAACGTCTTGCCACATGTCAACAATAGGTTTGACTGAGGGCCTCCAGGAGAGAAGCCCAAGCAAGACACGCCCCGAGGAGCGTCTTGACACATGTCAACACTGGGTCTGACAGAGGGCCTCCAGGAGAGAGGCCCAAGCAAGACGCGCCCCGAGGAGTGTCTTGCCACATGTCACCACTTGGTCTGACTGAGCGCCTCCAGGAGAGAGGCCCAAGCAACACGCTGCCCGAGGAGCGTCTTGCCACATGTCAGCACTCGGTCTGACTGAGCGCCTCCAGGAGAGAGGCCCAAGCAAGACGCGCCCCGAGGAGCATCTTGCCACATGTCAACAATGGGTCTGACTGAGGGCCTCCAGGAGAGAAGGCCAAGCAACACGCGGCCCGAGGAGCGTCTTGCCACATGTCAGCACTCGGTCTGACTGAGCGCCTCCAGGAGAGAGGCCCAAGCAAGACGCGCCCCGAGGAGCGTCTTGCCACATGTCAACAATGGGTCTGACTGAGGGCCTCCAGGAGAGAAGCCCAAGCAAGACGCGCCCCGAGGAGCGTCTTGACACATGTCAGCACTGGGTCTGACAGAGGGCCTCCAGGAGAGAGGCCGAAGCAAGACGCGCCCCGAGGAGTGTCTTGCCACATGTCACCAATTGGTCTGAGTGAGGGCCTCCAGGAGAGAAGCCCAAGCAACATGCGGCCCGAGGAGCGTCTTGCCACATGTCAGCACTCGGTCTGACTGAGCGCCTCCAGGAGAGAGGCCCAAGCAAGACGCGCCCCGAGGAGCGTCTTGCCACATGTCAACAATGGGTCTGACTGAGGGCCTCCAGGAGAGAAGCCCAAGCAAGACGCGCCCCGAGGAGCGTCTTGACACATGTCAACACTGGGTCTGACAGAGGGCCTCCAGGAGAGAGGCCCAAGCAAGACGCGCCCCGAGGAGTGTCTTGCCACATGTCACCACTTGGTCTGACTGAGCGCCTCCAGGAGAGAGGCCCAAGCAACACGCGCCCCGAGGAGCGTCAGGCCACATGTCACTACTCAGTCTGACTGAGCGCCTCCAGGAGAGAGGCCCAAGCAAGACGCGCCGCGAGGAGCGTCTTGCCACATGTCAACAATGGGTCTTACTGAGGGCCTCCAGGAGAGAAGCCCAAGCGCCTCCAGGAGAGAGGCACCAGCAAGACGCGCCCCAAGGAGCGTCTTGCAACATGTCAGCACTCGGTCTGACTGAGCGCCTCCAGGAGAGAGCCCCAAGCAAGAAGCACCCCGAGGAGCTTCTTGCCACATGTCAACAATGGGTCTGACTGAGGGCCTCCAGGAGAGAGGCCCAAGCAAGACGCGCCCAGAGGAGCGTCTTGCCACGTGTCACCACTGGGTCTGATTGAGTAACTCCAGGAGAGAGGCCCCAGCAAGACGCACCCCGAGGAGCGTCTTGCCTTATGTCAGCACTCGGTCTGACTGAGCGCCTCCAGGAGAGAGGCCCATGCAAGACGCGCCCCGAGGAGCGTCTTGCCACATGTCACTACTCGGTCTAACTGAGCGCCTCCAGGAGAAAGGTCCAAGTAAGACGCGCCCCGAGGAGCGTCTTGCCAAATGTCACTACTCGGTCTGACTGAGCACCTCCAGGAGGGAGGTCCAAACAAGACGCGCCCCGTGGAGCGTCTTGCCACATGTCACTACTTGGTCTGACTGAGCACCTCCAGGAGAGAGGCCCAAGCAAGACGTGCCCCGAGGAGCGTCTTGCCACATGGCAACAATGGGTCTGACTGAGGGCCTCCAGGAGAGAAGCCCAAGCAAGACGCGCCCAGAGGAGCGTCTTGCCACATGTCAACACTGGGTCTGACTGAGCGCCTCCAGGAGAGAGGCCCAAGCAAGACACGCCCCGAGGAGCGTCTTGACACATGTCAACACTGGGTCGGACTGAGGGCCTCCATGAGAGAAGCCCCAGCAAGACGCGCCCCGAGGAGCGTCTTGCCACATGTCACTACTCGGTCTGACTGAGCGCCTCCAGGAGAGAGACCCAAGCAAGACGTGCCCCGAGGAGCGTCTTGCCACATGCCAACAATGGGTCTGACTGAGGGCCTCCAGGAGAGAAGCCCAAGCAAGAAGCGCCCCGAGGAGCGTCTTGCCACATGTCAACACTGGGTCTGACTGAGCGCCTCCAGGAGAGAGGCCCAAGCAAGACACGCCCCGAGGAGCGTCTTGACACATGTTAACACTGGGTCTGACTGAGGGCCTCCATGAGAGAAGCCCAAGCAAGACGCGCCCCGAGGAGAGTCTTGCCACATGTCAACACTGGGTCTGACAGAGGGCATCCAGGAGAGAGGTCCAAGCAACACGCGCCCCGAGGAGCATCTTGCCACATGTCAACACTGGGTCTGACTGAGTGCCTCCATGAGAGAAGCCCCAGCAAGATGCGCCCCGAGGAGCGTCTTGCCACATGTCAACAATGGGTCTGACTGAGGGCCTCCAGGAGAGAAGCCCAAGCAACACGCGGCCCGAGGAGCGTCTTGCCACATGTCAGCACTCGGTCTGACTGAGCGCCTCCAGGAGAGAGGCCAAAGCAAGAAACGCCCCGAGGAGCGTCTTGCCACATGTCAACAATGGGTCTGACTGAGGGCCTCCAGGAGAGAAGCCCAAGCAAGACGCGCCCCGAGGAGCGTCTTGACACATGTCAACACTGGGTCTGACAGAGGGCCTCCAGGAGAGAGGCCCAAGCAAGACGCGCCCCGAGGAGTGTCTTGCCACATGTCACCACTTGGTCTGACTGAGCGCCTCCAGGAGAGAGGCCCAAGCAACACGCGCCCCGAGGAGCGTCAGGCCACATGTCACTACTCAGTCTGACTGAGCGCCTCCAGGAGAGAGGCCCAAGCAAGACGCACCCCGAGGACCGTCTTGCCACGTGTCAACACTGGGTCTGATTGAGGGCCTTCTGGAGAGAGGCCCAAGCAAGACGCGCCCCAAGGAGCGTCTTGCCACATGTCAACAATGGGTCTTACTGAGGGCCTCCAGGAGAGAAGCCCAAGCAAGACGCGCCCTGAGGAGCTTCTTGCCACATGTCAGCACTGGGTCTGACTGAGCGCCTCCAGGAGAGAGGCCCAAGCAAGACGCGCCCCGAGGAGTGTCTTGCCACATGTCACTACTCGGTCTGACTGAGCGCCTCAAGGAGAGAGGTCCAAGCAACACGCGCCCCGAGGAGCGTCTTTCCACATGTCAACACTGGGTCTGACTGAGTGCCTCCATGAGAGAAGCCCCAGCAAGACGCGCCCCGAGGAGCGTCTTGCCACATGTCACTACTCGGTCTGACTGAGCGCCTCCAGGAGAGAGGCCCAAGCAAGACGTGCCCCGAGGAGCGTCTTGCCACATGTCAACAATGGGTCTGACTGAGGGCCTCCAGGAGAGAAGCCCAAGCAAGAAGCGCCTAGATGAGCGTCTTGCCACATGTCAACACTGGGTCTGACTGAGCGCCTCCAGGAGAGAGGCCCAAGCAAGACACGCCCCGAGGAGCGTCATGACACATGTCAACACTGGGTCTGACTGAGGGCCTCCATGAGAGAAGCCCAAGCAAGACGGGCCCGGAGGAGAGTCTTGCCACATGTCAACACTGGGTCTGACAGAGGGCATCCAGGAGAGAGGCCCAAGCAATACGCGCCCCGAGGAGCGTCTTGCCACATGTCAACAATGGGTCTGACTGAGGGCCTCCAGGAGAGAGGCCCAAGCAAGACGCTCCCCGAGGAGCGTCTTGCGACGTGTCAACACTGGGTCTGACTTAGCGCCTCGAGGAGAGAGGCCCAAGCAAGATGCGCCCCAAGGAGCGTCTTGCCACGTGTCACCACTGGGTCTGACTGAGGTCCTCCAGGAGAGAGGCCCAAGCACGACGCGCCCGGAGGAGCGTCTTGCCACGTGTCACCACTGGGTCTGATTGAGCACCTCCAGGAGAGAGGCCCCAGCAAGACGCGCCCCGAGGAGCGTCTTGCCACTTGTCACTACTCGGTCTAACTGAGCGCCTCCAGGAGAGAGGTCCAAGCAAGATGCGCCCCGAGGAGCGTCTTGCCACATGTCACTACTCGGTCTGACTGAGCGCCTCCAGGAGGGAGGTCCAAGCAAGACGCGCCCCGAGGAGCGTCTTGCCACATGTCACTACTCGGTCTGACTGAGCGCCTCCAGGAGAGAGGCCCAAGCAAGACGTGCCCAAAGGAGCGTCTTGCCACATGTCAACACAGGGTCTGACTGAGCGCCTCCAGGAGAGAGGCCCAAGCAAGACACGCCCCGAGGAGCGTCTTGACACATGTCAACACTGGGTCGGACTGAGGGCCTCCATGAGAGAAGCCCAAGCAAGACGCGCCCCGAGGAGTGTCTTGCCACATGTCAACACTCGGTCTGACAGAGGGCATTCAGGAGAGAGGCCCAAGCAATACTCGCCCCGAGGAGCGTCTTGCCACATGTCACCACTGGGTCTGAATGAGCGCCTCCAGGAGAGAGGCCCAACCAAGACGCGCCCCGAGGAGTGTCTTGCCACATGCCAACACTGGGTCTGACTGAGCGCCTCCAGGAGAGAGGCCCAAGCAAGACGCGCCCCGAGGAGCGTCTTGCCACGTGTCAACACTGGGTCTGACTGAGCGCCTCCAGGAGATAGGCCCAAGCAAGACGCGCCCCGAGGAGTGTCTTTCCACGTGTCACCACTGGGTCTGACTGAGCGCCTCCAGGAGAGAGGCCCAAGAAAGACGCGCCCCGAGGAGCGTCTTGCCACATGTCAACACTGGGTCTGACTGAGCGTCTCCTGGAGAGAGGCCCAAGCAAGACGCGCCCCGAGGAGCGTCTTGCCACATGTCAACAATGGGTCTGACTGAGGGCCTCCAGGAGAGAGGCCCAAGCAAGATGCGCCCCGAAGAGCGTCTTGCCACATGTCACTACTCGGTCTGACTGAGCGCCTCCAGGAGAGAGGCCCAAGCAAGACACGCCCCGAGGAGCGTCTTGACACATGTCAACACTGGGTCGGACTGAGGGCCTCCATGAGAGAAGCCCAAGCAAGACGCGCCCCGAGGAGTGTCTTGCCACATGTCAACACTCGGTCTGACAGAGGGCATTCAGGAGAGAGGCCCAAGCAAGACGCGCCCCGAGGAGCGTCTTGACACATGTCAACACTGGGTCTGACAGAGGGCCTCCAGGAGAGAGGCCCAAGCAAGACGCGCCCCGAGGAGCGTCTTGCCACATGTCACCACTTGGTCTGACTGAGCGCCTCCAGGAGAGAGGCCCAAGCAACACGCGCCCCGAGGAGCGTCAGGCCACATGTCACTACTCAGTCTGACTGAGCGCCTCCAGGAGAGAGGCCCAAGCAAGACGCACCCCGAGGACCGTCTTGCCACGTGTCAACACTGGGTCTGATTGAGGGCCTTCTGGAGAGAGGCCCAAGCAAGACGCGCCCCAAGGAGCGTCTTGCCACATGTCAACAATGGGTCTGACTGAGGGCCTCCAGGAGAGAAGCCCAAGCAACACGCGGCCCGAGGAGCGTCTTGCCACATGTCAGCACTCGGTCTGACTGAGCGCCTCCAGGAGAGAGGCCAAAGCAAGAAGCGCCCCGAGGAGCGTCTTGCCACATGTCAACAATGGGTCTGACTGAGGGCCTCCAGGAGAGAAGCCCAAGCAAGACGCGCCCCGAGGAGCGTCTTGACACATGTCAACACTGGGTCTGACAGAGGGCCTCCAGGAGAGAGGCCCAAGCAAGACGCGCCCCGAGGAGTGTCTTGCCACATGTCACCACTTGGTCTGACTGAGCGCCTCCAGGAGAGAGGCCCAAGCAACACGCGCCCCGAGGAGCGTCAGGCCACATGTCACTACTCAGTCTGACTGAGCGCCTCCAGGAGAGAGGCCCAAGCAAGACGCACCCCGAGGACCGTCTTGCCACGTGTCAACACTGGGTCTGATTGAGGGCCTTCTGGAGAGAGGCCCAAGCAAGACGCGCCCCAAGGAGCGTCTTGCCACATGTCAACAATGGGTCTTACTGAGGGCCTCCAGGAGAGAACCCCAAGCAAGACGCGCCCTGAGGAGCTTCTTGCCACATGTCAGCACTGGGTCTGACTGAGCGCCTCCAGGAGAGAGGCCCAAGCAAGACGCGCCCCGAGGAGTGTCTTGCCACATGTCACTACTCGGTCTGACTGAACGCCTCAAGGAGAGAGGTCCAAGCAACACGCGCCCCGAGGAGCGTCTTTCCACATGTCAACACTGGGTCTGACTGAGTGCCTCCATGAGAGAAGCCCCAGCAAGACGCGCCCCGAGGAGCGTCTTGCCACATGTCACTACTCGGTCTGACTGAGCGCCTCCAGGAGAGAGGCCCAAGCAAGACGTGCCCCGAGGAGCGTCTTGCCACATGTCAACAATGGGTCTGACTGAGGGCCTCCAGGAGAGAAGCCCAAGCAAGAAGCGCCTAGATGAGCGTCTTGCCACATGTCAACACTGGGTCTGACTGAGCGCCTCCAGGAGAGAGGCCCAAGCAAGACACGCCCCGAGGAGCGTCATGACACATGTCAACACTGGGTCTGACTGAGGGCCTCCATGAGAGAAGCCCAAGCAAGACGGGCCCGGAGGAGAGTCTTGCCACATGTCAACACTGGGTCTGACAGAGGGCATCCAGGAGAGAGGCCCAAGCAATACTCGCCCCGAGGAGCGTCTTCCCACATGTCAACAATGGGTCTGACTGAGGGCCTCCAGGAGAGAGGCCCAAGCAAGACGCTCCCCGAGGAGCGTCTTGCGACGTGTCAACACTGGGTCTTACTTAGCGCCTCGAGGAGAGAGGCCCAAGCAAGATGCGCCCCGAGGAGCGTCTTGCCACGTGTCACCACTGGGTCTGACTGAGGTCCTCCAGGAGAGAGGCCCAAGCACGACGCGCCCCGAGGAGCGTCTTGCCACGTGTCACCACTGGGTCTGATTGAGCACCTCCAGGAGAGAGGCCCCAGCAAGACGCGCCCCGAGGAGCGTCTTGCCACTTGTCACTACTCGGTCTAACTGAGCGCCTCCAGGAGAGAGGTCCAAGCAAGATGCGCCCCGAGGAGCGTCTTGCCACATGTCACTACTCGGTCTGACTGAGCGCCTCCAGGAGGGAGGTCCAAGCAAGACGCGCCCCGAGGAGCGTCTTGCCACATGTCACTACTCGGTCTGACTGAGCGCCTCCAGGAGAGAGGCCCAAGCAAGACGTGCCCAGAGGAGCGTCTTGCCACATGTCAACACAGGGTCTGACTGAGCGCCTCCAGGAGAGAGGCCCAAGCAAAACACGCCCCGAGGAGCATCTTGACACATGTCAACACTGGGTCGGACTGAGGGCCTCCATGAGAGAAGCCCAAGCAAGACGCGCCCCGAGGAGTGTCTTGCCACATGTCAACACTCGGTCTGACAGAGGGCATTCAGGAGAGAGGCCCAAGCAATACTCGCCCCGAGGAGCGTCTTGCCACATGTCACCACTGGGTCTGAATGAGCGCCTCCAGGATAGAGGCCCAACCAAGACGCGCCCCGAGGAGTGTCTTGCCACATGCCAACACTGGGTCTGACTGAGCGCCTCCAGGAGAGAGGCCCAAGCAAGACGCGCCCCGAGGAGCGTCTTGCCACGTGTCAACACTGGGTCTGACTGAGCGCCTCCAGGAGATAGGCCCAAGCAAGACGCGCCCCGAGGAGCGTCTTTCCACGTGTCACCACTGGGTCTGACTGAGCGCCTCCAGGAGAGAGGCCCAAGAAAGACGCGCCCCGAGGAGCGTCTTGCCACATGTCAACACTGGGTCTGACTGAGCGCCTCCTGGAGAGAGGCCCAAGCAAGACGCGCCCCGAGGAGCGTCTTGCCACATGTCAACAATGGGTCTGACTGAGGGCCTCCAGGAGAGAGGCCCAAGCAAGATGCGCCCTGAAGAGCGTCTTGCCACATGTCACTACTCGGTCTGACTGAGCGCCTCCAGGAGAGAGGCCCAAGCAAGACGTGCCCAGAGGAACGTCTTGCCACATGTCAACACGGGGTCTGACTGAGCGCCTCCAGGAGAGAGTCCCAAGCAAGACACGCCCCGAGGAGCGTCTTGACACATGTCAACACTGGGTCGGACTGAGGGCCTCCATGAGAGAAGCCCAAGCAAGACGCGCCCCGAGGAGTGTCTTGCCACATGTCAACACTCGGTCTGACAGAGGGCATTCAGGAGAGAGGCCCAAGCAATACTCGCCCCGAGGAGCGTCTTGCCACATGTCACCACTGGGTCTGAATGAGCGCCTCCAGGAGAGAGGCCCAACCAAGACGCGCCCCGAGGAGTGTCTTGCCACATGCCAACACTGGGTCTGACTGAGCGCCTCCAGGAGAGAGGCCCAAGCAAGACGCGCCCCGAGGAGCGTCTTGCCACGTGTCAACACTGGGTCTGACTGAGCGCCTCCAGGAGAGAGGCCCAAGCAAGACGCGCCCCGAGGAGCGTCTTTCCACGTGTCACCACTGGGTCTGACTGAGCGCCTCCAGGAGAGAGGCCCAAGAAAGACGCGCCCCGAGGAGCGTCTTGCCACATGTCAACACTGGGTCTGACTGAGCGCCTCCTGGAGAGAGGCCCAAGCAAGACGCGCCCCGAGGAGCGTCTTGCCACATGTCAACAATGGGTCTGACTGAGGGCCTCCAGGAGAGAGGCCCAAGCAAGATGCGCCCGGAGGAGCGTCTTGCCACATGTCACCTCTGGTTCTGACTGAGCGCCTCCAGGAGAGAGGCCCAAGCAAGACGCGCCCCTAGGAGCGTCTTGTCACATGTCAACACTGGGTCTGTCTGAGCGCCTCCAGGAGAGAAGCCCAAGCAAGACGCGCCCCGAGGAGCGTCTTGCCACATGTCAACAATGGGTCTGACTGAGGGCCTCCAGGAGAGAAGCCCAAGCAAGACTGCGAGCCTAGGAGCGTCTTGACACATGTCACTACTCAGTCTGACTGAGGACCTCCAGGAGAGAGGCCCAAGCAAGACGCGCCCCGAGGAGCGTCTTGCCACATGTCAGCACTGGGTCTGACTGAGCGCCTCCAGGAGAGAGGCCCCAGTAAGACGCGCCCCGAGGAGCGTCTTGCCTTATGTCAGCACTCGGTCTGACTGAGCGCCTCCAGGAGAGAGGCCCAAGCAAGACGCGCCCCGAGGAGCGTATTGCCACATGTCAACAATGGGTCTGACTGAGGGCCTCCAGGAGAGAAGCCCAAGCAAGACTGCACCGCGAGGAGCGTCTTGACACATGTCACTACTCAGTCTGACTGAGGGCCTCCAGGAGAGAGGCCCAAGCAAGACGTGCCCCGAGGAGCGTCTTGCCACACGTCAGCACTGGGTCTGACTGAGCGCCTCCAGGAGAGAGGCCCCAGCAAGACGCGCCCTGAGGAGAGTCTTGCCTTATGTCAGCACTCGGTCTGACTGAGCGCCTCCAGGAGAGAGGCCCAAGCAAGACGCGCCCCGAGGAGAGTCTTGCCACATGTCAACACTGGGTCTGACAGAGGGCATCCAGGAGAGAGGTCCAAGCAACACGCGCCCCGAGGAGCATCTTGCCACATGTCAACACTGGGTCTGACTGAGTGCCTCCATGAGAGAAGCCCCAGCAAGATGCGCCCCGAGGAGCGTCTTGCCACATGTCACTACTCGGTCTGACTGAGCGCCTCCAGGAGAGAGACCCAAGCAAGACGCGCCCCGAGGAGCGTCTTGCCACATGTCAACAATGGGTCTGACTGAGGGCCTCCAGGAGAGAAGCCCAAGCAACACGCGGCCCGAGGAGCGTCTTGCCACATGTCAGCACTCGGTCTGACTGAGCGCCTCCAGGAGAGAGGCCAAAGCAAGAAGCGCCCCGAGGAGCGTCTTGCCACATGTCAACAATGGGTCTGACTGAGGGCCTCCAGGAGAGAAGCCCAAGCAAGACACGCCCCGAGGAGCGTCTTGACACATGTCAACACTGGGTCTGACAGAGGGCCTCCAGGAGAGAGGCCCAAGCAAGACGCGCCCCGAGGAGTGTCTTGCCACATGTCACCACTTGGTCTGACTGAGCGCCTCCAGGAGAGAGGCCCAAGCAACACGCGCCCCGAGGAGCGTCAGGCCACATGTCACTACTCAGTCTGAATGAGCGCCTCCAGGAGAGAGGCCCAAGCAAGACGCACCCCGAGGACCGTCTTGCCACGTGTCAACACTGGGTCTGATTGAGGGCCTTCTGGAGAGAGGCCCAAGCAAGACGCGCCCCAAGGAGCGTCTTGCCACATGTCAACAATGGGTCTTACTGAGAGCCTCCAGGAGAGAAGCCCAAGCAAGACGCGCCCTGAGGAGCTTCTTGCCACATGTCAGCACTGGGTCTGACTGAGCGCCTCCAGGAGAGAGGCCCAAGCAAGACGCGCCCCGAGGAGTGTCTTGCCACATGTCACTACTCGGTCTGACTGAGCGCCTCAAGGAGAGAGGTCCAAGCAACACGCGCCCCGAGGAGCGTCTTTCCACATGTCAACACTGGGTCTGACTGAGTGCCTCCATGAGAGAAGCCCCAGCAAGACGCGCCCCGAGGAGCGTCTTGCCACATGTCACTACTCGGTCTGACTGAGCGCCTCTAGGAGAGAGGCCCAAGCAAGACGTGCCCCGAGGAGCGTCTTGCCACATGTCAACAATGGGTCTGACTGAGGGCCTCCAGGAGAGAAGCCCAAGCAAGAAGCGCCTAGATGAGCGACTTGCCACATGTCAACACTGGGTCTGACTGAGCGCCTCCAGGAGAGAGGCCCAAGCAAGACACGCCCCGAGGAGCGTCATGACACATGTCAACACTGGGTCTGACTGAGGGCCTCCATGAGAGAAGCCCAAGCAAGACGGGCCCGGAGGAGAGTCTTGCCACATGTCAACACTGGGTCTGACAGAGGGCATCCAGGAGAGAGGCCCAAGCAATACGCGCCCCGAGGAGCGTCTTGCCACATGTCAACAATGGGTCTGACTGAGGGCCTCCAGGAGAGAGGCCCAAGCAAGACGCTCCCCGAGGAGCGTTTTGCGACGTGTCAACACTGGGTCTGACTTAGCGCCTCGAGGAGAGAGGCCCAAGCAAGATGCGCCCCGAGGAGCGTCTTGCCACGTGTCACCACTGGGTCTGACTGAGGTCCTCCAGGAGAGAGGCCCAAGCACGACGCGCCCCGAGGAGCGTCTTGCCACGTGTCACCACTGGGTCTGATTGAGCACCTCCAGGAGAGAGGCCCCAGCAAGACGCGCCCCGAGGAGCGTCTTGCCACTTGTCACTACTCGGTCTAACTGAGCGCCTCCAGGAGAGAGGTCCAAGCAAGATGCGCCCCGAGGAGCGTCTTGCCACATGTCACTACTCGGTCTGACTGAGCGCCTCCAGGAGGGAGGTCCAAGCAAGACGCGCCCCGAGGAGCGTCTTGCCACATGTCACTACTCGGTCTGACTGAGCGCCTCCAGGAGAGAGGCCCAAGCAAGACGTGCCCAGAGGAGCGTCTTGCCACATGTCAACACAGGGTCTGACTGAGCGCCTCCAGGAGAGAGGCCCAAGCAAGACACGCCCCGAGGAGCGTCTTGACACATGTCAACACTGGGTCGGACTGAGGGCCTCCATGAGAGAAGCCCAAGCAAGACGCGCCCCGAGGAGTGTCTTGCCACATGTCAACACTCGGTCTGACAGAGGGCATTCAGGAGAGAGGCCCAAGCAATACTCGCCCCGAGGAGCGTCTTGCCACATGTCACCACTGGGTCTGAATGAGCGCCTCCAGGAGAGAGGCCCAACCAAGACGCGCCCCGAGGAGTGTCTTGCCACATGCCAACACTGGGTCTGACTGAGCGCCTCCAGGAGAGAGGCCCAAGCAAGACGCGCCCCGAGGAGCGTCTTGCCACGTGTCAACACTGGGTCTGACTGAGCGCCTCCAGGAGATAGGCCCAAGCAAGACGCGCCCCGAGGAGCGTCTTTCCACGTGTCACCACTGGGTCTGACTGAGCGCCTCCAGGAGAGAGGCCCAAGAAAGACGCGCCCCGAGGAGCGTCTTGCCACATGTCAACAATGGGTCTGACTGAGGGCCTCCAGGAGAGAGGCCCAAGCAAGATGCGCCCCGAAGAGCGTCTTGCCACATGTCACTACTCGGTCTGACTGAGCGCCTCCAGGAGAGAGGCCCAAGCAAGACGTGCCCAGAGGAACGTCTTGCCACATGTCAACACGGGGTCTGACTGAGCGCCTCCAGGAGAGAGTCCCAAGCAAGACACGCCCCGAGGAGCGTCTTGACACATGTCAACACTGGGTCGGACTGAGGGCCTCCATGAGAGAAGCCCAAGCAAGACGCGCCCCGAGGAGTGTCTTGCCACATGTCAACACTCGGTCTGACAGAGGGCATTCAGGAGAGAGGCCCAAGCAAGACGCGCCCCGAGGAGCGTCTTGACACATGTCAACACTGGGTCTGACAGAGGGCCTCCAGGAGAGAGGCCCAAGCAAGACGCGCCCCGAGGAGTGTCTTGCCACATGTCACCACTTGGTCTGACTGAGCGCCTCCAGGAGAGAGGCCCAAGCAACACGCGCCCCGAGGAGCGTCAGGCCACATGTCACTACTCAGTCTGACTGAGCGCCTCCAGGAGAGAGGCCCAAGCAAGACGCACCCCGAGGACCGTCTTGCCACGTGTCAACACTGGGTCTGATTGAGGGCCTTCTGGAGAGAGGCCCAAGCAAGACGCGCCCCAAGGAGCGTCTTGCCACATGTCAACAATGGGTCTGACTGAGGGCCTCCAGGAGAGAAGCCCAAGCAACACGCGGCCCGAGGAGCGTCTTGCCACATGTCAGCACTCGGTCTGACTGAGCGCCTCCAGGAGAGAGGCCAAAGCAAGAAGCGCCCCGAGGAGCGTCTTGCCACATGTCAACAATGGGTCTGACTGAGGGCCTCCAGGAGAGAAGCCCAAGCAAGACGCGCCCCGAGGAGCGTCTTGACACATGTCAACACTGGGTCTGACAGAGGGCCTCCAGGAGAGAGGCCCAAGCAAGACGCGCCCCGAGGAGTGTCTTGCCACATGTCACCACTTGGTCTGACTGAGCGCCTC
Organism: Nothobranchius furzeri; assembly: GCF_043380555.1. Lineage (NCBI taxonomy): Eukaryota > Metazoa > Chordata > Actinopteri > Cyprinodontiformes > Nothobranchiidae > Nothobranchius > Nothobranchius furzeri. The sequence continues at coordinate 15,505,102 of NC_091747.1, read as the reverse complement.
CAGGAGAGAGGCCCAAGCAACACGCGCCCCGAGGAGCGTCAGGCCACATGTCACTACTCAGTCTGACTGAGCGCCTCCAGGAGAGAGGCCCAAGCAAGACGCACCCCGAGGACCGTCTTGCCACGTGTCAACACTGGGTCTGATTGAGGGCCTTCTGGAGAGAGGCCCAAGCAAGATGCGCCCCAAGGAGCGTCTTGCCACATGTCAACAATGGGTCTTACTGAGGGCCTCCAGGAGAGAAGCCCAAGCAAGACGCGCCCTGAGGAGCTTCTTGCCACATGTCAGCACTGGGTCTGACTGAGCGCCTCCAGGAGAGAGGCCCAAGCAAGACGCGCCCCGAGGAGTGTCTTGCCACATGTCACTACTCGGTCTGACTGAGCGCCTCAAGGAGAGAGGTCCAAGCAACACGCGCCCCGAGGAGCGTCTTTCCACATGTCAACACTGGGTCTGACTGAGTGCCTCCATGAGAGAAGCCCCAGCAAGACGCGCCCCGAGGAGCGTCTTGCCACATGTCACTACTCGGTCTGACTGAGCGCCTCCAGGAGAGAGGCCCAAGCAAGACATGCCCCGAGGAGCGTCTTGCCACATGTCAACAATGGGTCTGACTGAGGGCCTCCAGGAGAGAAGCCCAAGCAAGAAGCGCCTAGATGAGCGTCTTGCCACATGTCAACACTGGGTCTGACTGAGCGCCTCCAGGAGAGAGGCCCAAGCAAGACACGCCCCGAGGAGCGTCATGACACATGTCAACACTGGGTCTGACTGAGGGCCTCCATGAGAGAAGCCCAAGCAAGACGGGCCCGGAGGAGAGTCTTGCCACATGTCAACACTGGGTCTGACAGAGGGCATCCAGGAGAGAGGCCCAAGCAATACGCGCCCCGAGGAGCGTCTTGCCACATGTCAACAATGGGTCTGACTGAGGGCCTCCAGGAGAGAGGCCCAAGCAAGATGCGCCCCGAGGAGCGTCTTGCCACGTGTCACCACTGGGTCTGACTGAGGTCCTCCAGGAGAGAGGCCCAAGCACGACGCGCCCCGAGGAGCGTCTTGCCACGTGTCACCACTGGGTCTGATTGAGCACCTCCAGGAGAGAGGCCCCAGCAAGACGCGCCCCGAGGAGCGTCTTGCCACTTGTCACTACTCGGTCTAACTGAGCGCCTCCAGGAGAGAGGTCCAAGCAAGATGCGCCCCGAGGAGCGTCTTGCCACATGTCACTACTCGGTCTGACTGAGCGCCTCCAGGAGGGAGGTCCAAGCAAGACGCGCCCCGAGGAGCGTCTTGCCACATGTCACTACTCGGTCTGACTGAGCGCCTCCAGGAGAGAGGCCCAAGCAAGACGTGCCCAGAGGAGCGTCTTGCCACATGTCAACACAGGGTCTGACTGAGCGCCTCCAGGAGAGAGGCCCAAGCAAAACACGCCCCGAGGAGCGTCTTGACACATGTCAACACTGGGTCGGACTGAGGGCCTCCATGAGAGAAGCCCAAGCAAGACGCGCCCCGAGGAGTGTCTTGCCACATGTCAACACTCGGTCTGACAGAGGGCATTCAGGAGAGAGGCCCAAGCAATACTCGCCCCGAGGAGCGTCTTGCCACATGTCACCACTGGGTCTGAATGAGCGCCTCCAGGAGAGAGGCCCAAGCAAGACGCGCCCCGAGGAGCGTCTTTCCACGTGTCACCACTGGGTCTGACTGAGCGCCTCCAGGAGAGAGGCCCAAGAAAGACGCGCCCCGAGGAGCGTCTTGCCACATGTCAACACTGGGTCTGACTGAGCGCCTCCTGGAGAGAGGCCCAAGCAAGACGCGCCCCGAGGAGCGTCTTGCCAAATGTCAACAATGGGTCTGACTGAGGGCCTCCAGGAGAGAGGCCCAAGCAAGATGCGCCCCGAAGAGCGTCTTGCCACATGTCACTACTCGGTCTGACTGAGCGCCTCCAGGAGAGAGGCCCAAGCAAGACGTGCCCAGAGGAACGTCTTGCCACATGTCAACACGGGGTCTGACTGAGCGCCTCCAGGAGAGAGTCCCAAGCAAGACACGCCCCGAGGAGCGTCTTGACACATGTCAACACTGGGTCGGACTGAGGGCCTCCATGAGAGAAGCCCAAGCAAGACGCGCCCCGAGGAGTGTCTTGCCACATGTCAACACTCGGTCTGACAGAGGGCATTCAGGAGAGAGGCCCAAGCAAGACACGCCCCGAGGAGCGTCTTGCCACATGTCACCACTGGGTCTGAATGAGCGCCTCCAGGAGAGAGGCCCAACCAAGACGTGCCCCGAGGAGTGTCTTGCCACATGCCAACACTGGGTCTGACTGAGCGCCTCCAGGAGAGAGGCCCAAGCAAGACGCGCCCCGAGGAGCGTCTTGCCACGTGTCAACACTGGGTCTGACTGAGCGCCTCCAGGAGAGAGGCCCAAGCAAGACGCGCCCCGAGGAGCGTCTTTCCACGTGTCACCACTGGGTCTGACTGAGCGCCTCCAGGAGAGAGGCCCAAGAAAGACGCGCCCCGAGGAGCGTCTTGCCACATGTCAACACTGGGCTTGACTGAGCGCCTCCTGGAGAGAGGCCCAAGCAAGACGCGCCCCGAGGAGCGTCTTGCCACATGTCAACAATGGGTCTGACTGAGGGCCTCCAGGAGAGAGGCCCAAGCAAGATGCGCCCGGAGGAGCGTCTTGCCACATGTCACCTCTGTTTCTGACTGAGCTCCTCCAGGAGAGAGGCCCAAGCAAGACGCGCCCCTAGGAGCGTCTTGTCACATGTCAACACTGGGTCTGTCTGAGCGCCTCCAGGAGAGAAGCCCAAGCAAGACGCGCCCCGAGGAGCGTCTTGCCACATGTCAACAATGTGTCTGACTGAGGGCCTCCAGGAGAGAAGCCCAAGCAAGACTGCGAGCCTAGGAGCGTCTTGACACATGTCACTACTCAGTCTGACTGAGGACCTCCAGGAGAGAGGCCCAAGCAAGACGCGCCCCGAGGAGCGTCTTGCCACATGTCAGCACTGGGTCTGACTGAGCGCCTCCAGGAGAGAGGCCCCAGTAAGACGCGCCCCGAGGAGCGTCTTGCCTTATGTCAGCACTCGGTCTGACTGAGCGCCTCCAGGAGAGAGGCCCAAGCAAGACGCGCCCCGAGGAGCGTATTGCCAAATGTCAACAATGGGTCTGACTGAGGGCCTCCAGGAGAGAGGCCAAAGCAAGATGCGCCCGGAGGAGCGTCTTGCCACATGTCAGCACTGGGTCTGACAGAGGGCCTCCAGGAGAGAGGCCCAAGCAAGACGCGCCCCGAGGAGCGTCTTGCCACATGTCACCTCTGGTTCTGACTGAGCGCCTCCAGGAGAGAGGCCCAAGCAAGACGCGCCCCGAGGAGCGTCTTGCCACATGTCAACAATGGGTCTGACTGAGGACCTCCAGGAGAGAAGCCCAAGCAACACGCGGCCCGAGGAGCGTCTTGCCACATGTCAGCACTCGGTCTGACTGAGCGCCTCCAGGAGAGAGGCCCAAGCAGGACGCGCCCCGAGGAGCGTCTTGCCACATGTCAACAATGGGTCTGACTGAGGGCCTCCAGGAGAGAAGCCCAAGCAAGACTGCGCCCCGAGGAGCGTCTTGACACATGTCAACACTGGGTCAGACAGAGCACCTGCAGGAGAGAGGCCCAAGCAAGACGCGCCCCGAGGAGCGTCAGGCCACATGTCACTACTCAGTCTGACTGAGCGCCTCCAGGAGAGAGGCCCAAGCAAGACGCGCCCCGAGGAGCGTCTTGCCACATGTCAGCACTGGGTCTGACTGAGCGCCTCCAGGAGAGAGGCCCCAGCAAGACGCGCCCCGAGGAGCGTCTTGCCTTATGTCAGCACTCGGTCTGACTGAGCGCCTCCAGGAGAAATGCCCAAGCAAGACGCGCCCCGAGGAGCGTCTTGCCACATGTCAACAATGGGTCTGACTGAGGGCCTCCAGGAGAGAGGCCCAAGCAAGATGCGCCCGGAGGAGCGTCTTGCCACATGTCAACACTGGGTCTGACAGAGGGCCTCCAGGAGAGAGGCCCAAGCAATACAAGCCCCGAGGAGCGTCTTGCCACATGTCACCTCTGGTTCTGACTGAGCGCCTCCAGGAGAGAGGCCCAAGCAAGACGCGCCCCGAGGAGCGTCTTGTCACATGTCAACACTGGGTCTTTCTGAACGCCTCCAGGAGAGAAGCCCAAGCAAGACGCGCCCCGAGGAGCGTCTTGCCACATGTCAGCACTCGGTCTGACTGAGCGCCTCCAGGAGAGAGGCCCAAGCAAGACGCGCCCCGAGGAGCGTCTTGCCACATGTCAACAATGCGTCTGACTGAGGGCCTCCAGGAGAGAAGCCCAAGCAAGACGCGCCCCGAGGAGCGTCTTGACACATGTCAACACTGGGTCTGACAGAGGGCCTCCAGGAGAGAGGCCCAAGCAAGATGCGCCCAGAGGAGCGTCTTGCCACATGTCACCTCTGGTTCTGACTGAGCGCCTCCAGGAGAGAGGCCCAAGCAAGATGCGCCCCGAGGAGCGTCTTGTCACATGTCAACACTGGGTCTGTCTGAGCGCCTCCAGGAGAGAAGCCCAAGCAAGACGCGCCCCGAGGAGCGTCTTGCCACATGTCAACAATGGGTCTGACTGAGGGCCTCCAGGAGAGAAGCCCAAGCAAGACTGCGACCCTAGGAGCGTCTTGACACATGTCACTACTCAGTCTGACTGAGGACCTCCAGGAGAGAGGCCCAAGCAAGACGCACCCCGAGGAGCGTCTTGCCACATGTCAGCACTCGGTCTGACAGAGGGCATTCAGGAGAGAGGCCCAAGCAATACTCGCCCCGAGGAGCGTCTTGCCACATGTCACCACTGGGTCTGAATGAGCGCCTCCAGGAGAGAAGCCCAAGCAAGACGCGCCCCGAGGAGTGTCTTGCCACATGTCAACACTCGGTCTGACAGAGGGCATTCAGGAGAGAGGCCCAAGCAATACTCGCCCCGAGGAGCGTCTTGCCACATGTCACCACTGGGTCTGAATGAGCGCCTCCAGGAGAGAGGCCCAAGCAAGACGCGCCCCGAGGAGCGTCTTTCCACGTGTCACCACTGGGTCTGACTGAGCGCCTCCAGGAGAGAGGCCCAAGAAAGACGCGCCCCGAGGAGCGTCTTGCCACATGTCAACACTGGGTCTGACTGAGCGCCTCCTGGAGAGAGGCCCAAGCAAGACGCGCCCCGAGGAGCGTCTTGCCAAATGTCAACAATGGGTCTGACTGAGGGCCTCCAGGAGAGAGGCCCAAGCAAGATGCGCCCCGAAGAGCGTCTTGCCACATGTCACTACTCGGTCTGACTGAGCGCCTCCAGGAGAGAGGCCCAAGCAAGACGTGCCCAGAGGAACGTCTTGCCACATGTCAACACGGGGTCTGACTGAGCGCCTCCAGGAGAGAGTCCCAAGCAAGACACGCCCCGAGGAGCGTCTTGACACATGTCAACACTGGGTCGGACTGAGGGCCTCCATGAGAGAAGCCCAAGCAAGACGCGCCCCGAGGAGTGTCTTGCCACATGTCAACACTCGGTCTGACAGAGGGCATTCAGGAGAGAGGCCCAAGCAAGACACGCCCCGAGGAGCGTCTTGCCACATGTCACCACTGGGTCTGAATGAGCGCCTCCAGGAGAGAGGCCCAACCAAGACGTGCCCCGAGGAGTGTCTTGCCACATGCCAACACTGGGTCTGACTGAGCGCCTCCAGGAGAGAGGCCCAAGCAAGACGCGCCCCGAGGAGCGTCTTGCCACGTGTCAACACTGGGTCTGACTGAGCGCCTCCAGGAGAGAGGCCCAAGCAAGACGCGCCCCGAGGAGCGTCTTTCCACGTGTCACCACTGGGTCTGACTGAGCGCCTCCAGGAGAGAGGCCCAAGAAAGACGCGCCCCGAGGAGCGTCTTGCCACATGTCAACACTGGGCTTGACTGAGCGCCTCCTGGAGAGAGGCCCAAGCAAGACGCGCCCCGAGGAGCGTCTTGCCACATGTCAACAATGGGTCTGACTGAGGGCCTCCAGGAGAGAGGCCCAAGCAAGATGCGCCCGGAGGAGCGTCTTGCCACATGTCACCTCTGTTTCTGACTGAGCTCCTCCAGGAGAGAGGCCCAAGCAAGACGCGCCCCTAGGAGCGTCTTGTCACATGTCAACACTGGGTCTGTCTGAGCGCCTCCAGGAGAGAAGCCCAAGCAAGACGCGCCCCGAGGAGCGTCTTGCCACATGTCAACAATGTGTCTGACTGAGGGCCTCCAGGAGAGAAGCCCAAGCAAGACTGCGAGCCTAGGAGCGTCTTGACACATGTCACTACTCAGTCTGACTGAGGACCTCCAGGAGAGAGGCCCAAGCAAGACGCGCCCCGAGGAGCGTCTTGCCACATGTCAGCACTGGGTCTGACTGAGCGCCTCCAGGAGAGAGGCCCCAGTAAGACGCGCCCCGAGGAGCGTCTTGCCTTATGTCAGCACTCGGTCTGACTGAGCGCCTCCAGGAGAGAGGCCCAAGCAAGACGCGCCCCGAGGAGCGTATTGCCAAATGTCAACAATGGGTCTGACTGAGGGCCTCCAGGAGAGAGGCCAAAGCAAGATGCGCCCGGAGGAGCGTCTTGCCACATGTCAGCACTGGGTCTGACAGAGGGCCTCCAGGAGAGAGGCCCAAGCAAGACGCGCCCCGAGGAGCGTCTTGCCACATGTCACCTCTGGTTCTGACTGAGCGCCTCCAGGAGAGAGGCCCAAGCAAGACGCGCCCCGAGGAGCGTCTTGCCACATGTCAACAATGGGTCTGACTGAGGACCTCCAGGAGAGAAGCCCAAGCAACACGCGGCCCGAGGAGCGTCTTGCCACATGTCAGCACTCGGTCTGACTGAGCGCCTCCAGGAGAGAGGCCCAAGCAGGACGCGCCCCGAGGAGCGTCTTGCCACATGTCAACAATGGGTCTGACTGAGGGCCTCCAGGAGAGAAGCCCAAGCAAGACTGCGCCCCGAGGAGCGTCTTGACACATGTCAACACTGGGTCAGACAGAGCACCTGCAGGAGAGAGGCCCAAGCAAGACGCGCCCCGAGGAGCGTCAGGCCACATGTCACTACTCAGTCTGACTGAGCGCCTCCAGGAGAGAGGCCCAAGCAAGACGCGCCCCGAGGAGCGTCTTGCCACATGTCAGCACTGGGTCTGACTGAGCGCCTCCAGGAGAGAGGCCCCAGCAAGACGCGCCCCGAGGAGCGTCTTGCCTTATGTCAGCACTCGGTCTGACTGAGCGCCTCCAGGAGAAATGCCCAAGCAAGACGCGCCCCGAGGAGCGTCTTGCCACATGTCAACAATGGGTCTGACTGAGGGCCTCCAGGAGAGAGGCCCAAGCAAGATGCGCCCGGAGGAGCGTCTTGCCACATGTCAACACTGGGTCTGACAGAGGGCCTCCAGGAGAGAGGCCCAAGCAATACAAGCCCCGAGGAGCGTCTTGCCACATGTCACCTCTGGTTCTGACTGAGCGCCTCCAGGAGAGAGGCCCAAGCAAGACGCGCCCCGAGGAGCGTCTTGTCACATGTCAACACTGGGTCTTTCTGAACGCCTCCAGGAGAGAAGCCCAAGCAAGACGCGCCCCGAGGAGCGTCTTGCCACATGTCAGCACTCGGTCTGACTGAGCGCCTCCAGGAGAGAGGCCCAAGCAAGACGCGCCCCGAGGAGCGTCTTGCCACATGTCAACAATGCGTCTGACTGAGGGCCTCCAGGAGAGAAGCCCAAGCAAGACGCGCCCCGAGGAGCGTCTTGACACATGTCAACACTGGGTCTGACAGAGGGCCTCCAGGAGAGAGGCCCAAGCAAGATGCGCCCAGAGGAGCGTCTTGCCACATGTCACCTCTGGTTCTGACTGAGCGCCTCCAGGAGAGAGGCCCAAGCAAGATGCGCCCCGAGGAGCGTCTTGTCACATGTCAACACTGGGTCTGTCTGAGCGCCTCCAGGAGAGAAGCCCAAGCAAGACGCGCCCCGAGGAGCGTCTTGCCACATGTCAACAATGGGTCTGACTGAGGGCCTCCAGGAGAGAAGCCCAAGCAAGACTGCGACCCTAGGAGCGTCTTGACACATGTCACTACTCAGTCTGACTGAGGACCTCCAGGAGAGAGGCCCAAGCAAGACGCACCCCGAGGAGCGTCTTGCCACATGTCAGCACTGGGTCTGACTGAGCGCCTCCAGGAGAGAGGCCCCAGTAAGACGCGCCCCGAGGACCGTCTTGCCTTATGTCAGCACTCGGTCTGACTGAGCGCCTCCAGGAGCGAGGCCCAAGCAAGACGCGCCCCGAGGAGCGTATTGCCACATGTCAACAATGGGTCTGACTGAGGGCCTCCAGGAGAGAAGCCCAAGCAAGACTGCACCCCGAGGAGCGTCTTGACACATGTCACTACTCAGTCTGACTGAGGGCCTCCAGGATAGAGGCCCAAGCAAGACGTGCCCCGAGGAGCGTCTTGCCACATGTCAGCACTGGGTCTGACTGAGCGCCTCCAGGAGAGAGGCCCCAGCAAGACGCGCCCTGAGGAGCGTCTTGCCTTATGTCAGCACTCGGTCTGACTGAGCGCCTCCAGGAGAGAGGCCCAAGCAAGACGCGCCCCGAGGAGCGTATTGCCACATGTCAACAATGGGTCTGACTGAGGGCCTCCAGGAGAGAGGCCAAAGCAAGATGCGCCCGGAGGAGCGTCTTGCCACATGTCAACACTGGGTCTGACAGAGGGCCTCCAGGAGAGAGGCCCAAGCAAGACGCGCCCCGAGGAGCGTCTTGCCACATGTCACCTCTGGTTCTGACTGAGCGCCTCCAGGAGAGAGGCCCAAGCAAGACGCGCCCCGAGGAGCGTCTTGCCACATGTCAACAATGGGTCTGACTGAGGACCTCCAGGAGAGAAGCCCAAGCAACACGCGGCCCGAGGAGCGTCTTGCCACATGTCAGCACTCGGTCTGACTGAGCGCCTCCAGGAGAGAGGCCCAAGCAAGACGCGCCCCGAGGAGCGTCTTGCCACATGTCAACAATGGGTCTGACTGAGGGCCTCCAGGAGAGAAGCCCAAGCAAGACTGCGCCCCGAGGAGCGTCTTGACACATGTCAACACTGGGTCAGACAGAGCACCTGCAGGAGAGAGGCCCAAGCAAGACGCGCCCCGAGGAGCGTCAGGCCACATGTCACTACTCAGTCTGACTGATCGCCTCCAGGAGAGAGGCCCAAGCAAGACGCGCCCCGAGGAGCGTCTTGCCACATGTCAGCACTGGGTCTGACTGAGCGCCTCCAGGAGAGAGGCCCCAGCAAGACGCGCCCCGAGGAGCGTCTTGCCACATGTCAGCACTCGGTCTGACTGAGCGCCTCCAGGAGAGATGCCCAAGCAAGACGCGCCCCGAGGAGCGTCTTGCCACATGTCAACAATGGGTCTGACTGAGGGCCTCCAGGAGAGAGGCCCAAGCAAGATGCGCCCGGAGGAGCGTCTTGCCACATGTCAACACTGGGTCTGACAGAGGGCCTCCAGGAGAGAGGCCCAAGCAATACGCGCCCCGAGGAGCGTCTTGTCACATGTCAACACTGGGTCTTTCTGAACGCCTCCAGGAGAGAAGCCCAAGCAAGACGCGCCCCGAGGAGCGTCTTGCCACATGTCAGCACTCGGTCTGACTGAGCGCCTCCAGGAGAGAGGCCCAAGCAAGACGCGCCCCGAGGAGCGTCTTGCCACATGTCAACAATGGGTCTGACTGAGGGCCTCCAGGAGAGAAGCCCAAGCAAGACGCGCCCCGAGGAGCGTCTTGACACATGTCAACACTGGGTCTGACAGAGGGCCTCCAGGAGAGAGGCCCAAGCAAGACGCGCCCCGAGGAGTGTCTTGCCACATGTCACCACTTGGTCTGACTGAGCGCCTCCAGGAGAGAGGCCCAAGCAAGACACGCCCCGAGGAGCGTCTTGCCACGTGTCAACACTGGGTCTGATTGAGGGCCTTCTGGAGAGAGGCCCAAGCAAGACGAACCCCGAGGAGCGTCTTGCCAAATGTCAACAATGGGTCTTACTGAGGGCCTCCAGGAGAGAAGCCCAAGCAAGACGCGCCCCGAGGAGCTTCTTTCCACATGTCAGCACTCGGTCTGACTGAGCGCCTCCAGGAGAGAGGCCAAAGCAAGACGCGCCCCGAGGAGGGTCTTGACACATGTCAACACTGGGTCTGACAGAGGGCCTCCATGAGAGAGGCCCAAGCAAGACGCGCCCCGAGGAGTGGTATGCCACATGTCAACACTGGGTCTGACAGAGGGCCTCCATGAGAGAGGCCCAAGCAAGACGCGTCCCGAGGAGTGTCTTGCCACATGTCACCACTTGGTCTGACTGAGCGCCTCCAGGAGAGAGGCCCAAGCAACACGCGCCCCGAGGAGCGTCAGGCCACATGTCACTACTCAGTCTGACTGAGCGCCTCCAGGAGAGAGGCCCAAGTAAGACGCGCCCCGAGGAACGTCTTGCCACGTGTCAACACTGGGTCTGATTGAGGGCCTTCTGGAGAGAGGCCCAAGCAAGACGCGCCCCGAGGAGTGTCTTGCCAAATGTCAACACTGGGTCTGACTGAGCGCCTCAGGGAGAGAGGCCCAAGCAAGACGCGCCCCGAGGAGCGTCTTGCCACATGTCACTACTCGGTCTGACTGAGCGCCTCAGTGAGAGAGGTCCAAGCAAGACGCGCCCCGAGGAGCGTCTTGTCACATGTCAACACTGGGTCTTTCTGAGCGCCTCCAGGAGAGAAGCCCAAGCAAGACGCGCCCCGAGGAGCGTCTTGCCACATGTCAGCACTCGGTCTGACTGAGCGCCTCCAGGAGAGAGGCCCAAGCAAGACGCGCCCCGAGGAGCGTCTTGCCACATGTCAACACTGGGTCTGACTGAGGGCCTCCAGGAGAGAAGCCCAAGCAAGACTGTGCCCCGAGGAGCGTCTTGACACATGTCAACACTGGGTCAGACAGAGCACCTGCAGGAGAGAGGCCCAAGCAAGACGCGCCCCGAGGAGCGTCAGGCCACATGTCACTACTCAGTCTGACTGAGCGCCTCCAGGAGAGAGGCCCAAGCAAGACGCGCCCCGAGGAGCGTCTTGCCACATGTCAGCACTGGGTCTGACTGAGCGCCTCCAGGAGAGAGGCCCCAGCAAGACGCGCCCCGAGGAGCGTCTTGCCTTATGTCAGCACTCGGTCTGACTGAGCGCCTCCAGGAGAGATGCCCAAGCAAGACGCGCCCCGAGGAGCGTCTTGCCACATGTCAACAATGGGTCTGACTGAGCCTCCAGGAAAGAGGCCCAAGCAAGATGCGCCCGGAGGAGCGTCTTGCCACATGTCAACACTGGGTCTGACAGAGGGCCTCCAGGAGAGAGGCCCAAGCAATACGCGCCCCGAGGAGCGTCTTGCCACATGTCACCTCTGGTTCTGACTGAGCGCCTCCAGGAGAGAGGCCCAAGCAAGACGCGCCCCGAGGAGCGTCTTGTCACATGTCAACACTGGGTCTTTCTGAACGCCTCCAGGAGAGAAGCCCAAGCAAGACGCGCCCCGAGGAGCGTCTTGCCACATGTCAGCACTCGGTCTGACTGAGTGCCTCCAGGAGAGAGGCCCAAGCAAGACGCGCCCCGAGGAGCGTCTTGCCACATGTCAACAATGGGTCTGACAGAGGGCCTCCAGGAGAGAGGCCCAAGCAAGACGCGCCCCGAGGAGTGTCTTGCCACATGTCACCACTTGGTCTGACTGAGCGCCTCCAGGAGAGAGGCCCAAGCAAGACGCGCCCCGAGGAGTGTCTTGCCACATGTCACCACTTGGTCTGACTGAGCGCCTCCAGGAGAGAGGCCCAAGCAACACGCGCCCCGAGGAGCGTCAGGCCACATGTCACTACTCAGTCTGACTGAGCGCCTCCAGGAGAGAGGCCCAAGCAAGACACGCCCCGAGGAGCGTCTTGCCACGTGTCAACACTGGGTCTGATTGAGGGCCTTCTGGAGAGAGGCCCAAGCAAGACGCGCCCCGAGGAGCGTCTTGCCACATGTCACCTCTGGTTCTGACTGAGCGCCTCCAGGAGAGAGGCCCAAGCAAGACGCGCCCCGAGGAGCGTCTTGCCACATGTCAGCACTCGGTCTGACTGAGCGCCTCCAGGAGAGAGGCCCAAACAAGACGCGCCCCGAGGAGCGTCTTGCCACATGTCAACAATGGGTCTGACTGAGGGCCTCCAGGAGAGAAGCCCAAGCAAGACGCGCCCCGAGGAGCGTCTTGACACATGTCAACACTGGGTCTGACAGAGGGCCTCCAGGAGAGAGGCCCAAGCAAGACGCGCCCCGAGGAGTGTCTTGCCACATGTCACCACTTGGTCTGACTGAGCGCCTCCAGGAGAGAGGCCCAAGCAACACGCGCCCCGAGGAGTGTCAGGCCACATGTCACTACTCAGTCTGACTGAGCGCCTCCAGGAGAGAGGCCCAAGCAAGACGCGCCCCGAGGAGCGTCTTGCCACGTGTCAACACTGGGTCTGATTGAGGGCCTTCTGGAGAGAGGCCCAAGCAAGACGAACCCCGAGGAGCGTCTTGCCAAATGTCAACAATGGGTCTTACTGAGGGCCTCCAGGAGAGAAGCCCAAGCAAGACGCGCCCCGAGGAGCTTCTTTCCACATGTCAGCACTCGGTCTGACTGAGCGCCTCCAGGAGAGAGGCCAAAGCAAGACGCGCCCCGAGGAGGGTCTTGACACATGTCAACACTGGGTCTGACAGAGGGCCTCCATGAGAGAGGCCCAAGCAAGACGCGCCCCGAGGAGTGGTATGCCACATGTCAACACTGGGTCTGACAGAGGGCCTCCATGAGAGAGGCCCAAGCAAGACGCGTCCCGAGGAGTGTCTTGCCACATGTCACCACTTGGTCTGACTGAGCGCCTCCAGGAGAGAGGCCCAAGCAACACGCGCCCCGAGGAGCGTCAGGCCACATGTCACTACTCAGTCTGACTGAGCGCCTCCAGGAGAGAGGCCCAAGTAAGACGCGCCCCGAGGAACGTCTTGCCACGTGTCAACACTGGGTCTGATTGAGGGCCTTCTGGAGAGAGGCCCAAGCAAGACGCGCCCCGAGGAGTGTCTTGCCAAATGTCAACACTGGGTCTGACTGAGCGCCTCAGGGAGAGAGGCCCAAGCAAGACGCGCCCCGAGGAGCGTCTTGCCACATGTCACTACTCGGTCTGACTGAGCGCCTCAGTGAGAGAGGTCCAAGCAAGACGCGCCCCGAGGAGCGTCTTGTCACATGTCAACACTGGGTCTTTCTGAGCGCCTCCAGGAGAGAAGCCCAAGCAAGACGCGCCCCGAGGAGCGTCTTGCCACATGTCAGCACTCGGTCTGACTGAGCGCCTCCAGGAGAGAGGCCCAAGCAAGACGCGCCCCGAGGAGCGTCTTGCCACATGTCAACAATGGGTCTGACTGAGGGCCTCCAGGAGAGAGGCCCAAGCAAGACGCGCCCCGAGGAGCGTCTTGACACATGTCAACACTGGGTCTGACAGAGGGCCTCCAGGAGAGAGGCCCAAGCAAGACGCGCCCCGAGGAGTGTCTTGCCACATGTCACCACTTGGTCTGACTGAGCGCCTCCAGGAGAGAGGCCCAAGCAACACGCGCCCCGAGGAGTGTCAGGCCACATGTCACTACTCAGTCTGACTGAGCGCCTCCAGGAGAGAGGCCCAAGCAAGACGCGCCCCGAGGAGCGTCTTGCCACGTGTCAACACTGGGTCTGATTGAGGGCCTTCTGGAGAGAGGCCCAAGCAAGACGAACCCCGAGGAGCGTCTTGCCAAATGTCAACAATGGGTCTTACTGAGGGCCTCCAGGAGAGAAGCCCAAGCAAGACGCGCCCCGAGGAGCTTCTTTCCACATGTCAGCACTCGGTCTGACTGAGCTCCTCCAGGAGAGAGGCCAAAGCAAGACGCGCCCCGAGGAGGGTCTTGACACATGTCAACACTGGGTCTGACAGAGGGCCTCCATGAGAGAGGCCCAAGCAAGACGCGCCCCGAGGAGTGGTATGCCACATGTCAACACTGGGTCTGACAGAGGGCCTCCATGAGAGAGGCCCAAGCAAGACGCGTCCCGAGGAGTGTCTTGCCACATGTCACCACTTGGTCTTACTGAGCGCCTCCAGGAGAGAGGCCCAAGCAACACGCGCCCCGAGGAGCGTCAGGCCACATGTCACTACTCAGTCTGACTTAGCGCCTCCAGGAGAGAGGCCCAAGTAAGACGCGCCCCGAGGAACGTCTTGCCACGTGTCAACACTGGGTCTGATTGAGGGCCTTCTGGAGAGAGGCCCAAGCAAGACGCGCCCCGAGGAGTGTCTTGCCAAATGTCAACACTGGGTCTGACTGAGCGCCTCAGGGAGAGAGGCCCAAGCAAGACGCGCCCCGAGGAGCGTCTTGCCACATGTCACTACTCGGTCTGACTGAGCGCCTCAGTGAGAGAGGTCCAAGCAAGACGCGCCCCGAGGAGCGTCTTGCCACATGTCAACACTGGGTCTGACTGAGTGCCTCCATGAGAGAAGCCCCAGCAAGACGCGCCCCGAGGAGCGTCTTGCCACATGTCACTACTCGGTCTGTTTGAGCGCCTCCAGGAGAGAGGCCCTAGCAAGACGTGCCCCGAGGAGCGTCTTGCCACATGTCAACAATGGGTCTGACTGAGGGCCTCCAGGAGAGAAGCCCAAGCAAGACGCGCCCCGAGGAGCGTCTTGCCACATGTCAGCACTGGGTCAGACTGAGCGCCTCCAGGAGAGAGGCCCAAGCAAGACACGCCCCGAGGAGCGTCTTGACACATGTCAACACTGGGTCTGACTGAGGGCCTCCATGAGAGAAGCCCAAGCAAGACGCGCCCCGAGGAGAGTCTTGCCACATGTCAACACTCGGTCTGACAGAGGGCCTCCAGGAGAGAGGCCCAAGCAAGACGCGCCCCGAGGAGTGTCTTGCCACATGTCACAACTGGGTCAGACTGAGCGCCTCCAGGAGAGAGGCCCAAGCAAGACGCGCCCCGAGGAGCGTCTTGTCACATGTCAACACTGGGTCTTTCTGAGCACCTCCAGGAGAGAAGCCCAAGCAAGACGCGCCCCGAGGAGCGTCTTTCCTCATGTCAGCACTCGGTCTGACTGAGCGCCTCCAGGAGAGAGGCCCAAGCAAGACGCGCCCCGAGGAGCGTCTTGCCACATGTCAACAATGGGTCTGACTGAGGGCCTCCAGGAGAGAAAACCAAGCAACACGCGGCCCGAGGAGCGTCTTGCCACATGTCAGCACTCGGTCTGACTGAGCGCCTCCAGGCGAGAGGCCAAAGCAAGACGCGCCCCGAGGAGCGTCTTGCCACATGTCAACAATGGGTCTGACTGAGGGCCTCCAGGAGAGAAGCCCAAGCAAGACGCGCCCCGAGGAGCGTCTTGTCACATGTCAACACTGGGTCTGACTGAGCGCCTCCAGGAGAGAGGCCCAAGCAAGCCGCGCCCCGAGGAGCGTCTTGACACATGTCAACACTGGGTCTGACTGAGGGCCTCCATGAGAGAAGCCCAAGCAAGACGCGCCCCGAGGAGAGTCTTGCCACATGTCAACACTCGGTCTGACAGAGGGCCTCCAGGAGAGAGGCCCAAGCAAGACGCGCCCCGAGGAGTGTCTTGCCACATGTCACCACTGGGTCTGACTGAGCGCCTCCAGGAGAGAGGCCCAAGCAAGACGCGCCCCGAGGAGCGTCTTGTCACATGTCAACACTGGGTCTTTCTGAGCGCCTCCAGGAGAGAAGCCCAAGCAAGACGCGCCCCGAGGAGCGTCTTTCCTCATGTCAGCACTCGGTCTGACTGAGGGCCTCCAGGAGAGAGGCCAAAGCAAGACGCGCCCCGAGGAGCGTCTTGTCACATGTCAACACTGGGTCTGACTGAGCGCCTCCAGGAGAGAGGCCCAAGCAAGCCGCGCCCCGAGGAGCGTCAGGCCACATGTCACTACTCAGTCTGACTGAGCGCCTCCAGGAGAGAGGCCCAAGCAAGACGCGCCCCGAGGAGTGTCTTGCCACATGTCAGCACTGGGTCTGACTGAGCGCCTCCAGGAGAGAGGCCCAAGCAAGACGCGCCCCGAGGAGCGTCTTGCCTTATGTCAGCACTCGGTCTGACTGAGCGCCTCCAGGAGAGAGGCCCAAGCAAGACGCGCCCCGAGGAGCGTCTTGCCACATGTCAACAATGGGTCTGACTGAGGGCCTCCAGGAGAGAGGCCCAAGCAAGATGCGCCCGCAGGAGCGTCTTGTCACATGTCAACAATGGGTTTGACAGAGGGCCTCCAGGAGAGAAGCCCAAGCAAGACGCGCCCCGAGGAGCGTCTTTCCTCATGTCAGCACTCGGTCTGACTGAGCGCCTCCAGGAGAGAGGCCCAAGCAAGACGCGCCCCGAGGAGCGTCTTGCCACATGTCAACAATGGGTCTGATTGAGGGCCTCCAGGAGAGAAGCCCAAGCAACACGCGGCCCGAGGAGCGTCTTGCCACATGTCAGCACTCGGTCTGACTGAGGGCCTCCAGGAGAGAGGCCCAAGCAAGACTCGCCCCGAGGAGCGTCTTGTCACATGTCAACACTGGGTCTGACAGAGGGCCTCCAGAAGAGAGGCCCAAGCAAGACTCGCCCCGAGGAGCGTCTTGTCACATGTCAACACTGGGTCTTTCTGAGCGCCTCCAGGAGAGAAGCCCAAGCAAGACGCGCCCCGAGGAGCGTCTTGCCACATGTCAGCACTCGGTCTGACTGAGCGCCTCCAGGAGAGAGGCCCAAGCAAGACGCGCCCCGATGAGCGTCTTGCCACATGTCAACAATGGGTCTGACTGAGGGCCTCCAGGAGAGAAGCCCAAGCAACACGCGGCCCGAGGAGCGTCTTGCCACATGTCAGCACTCGGTCTGACTGAGCGCCTCCAGGAGAGAGGCCCAAGCAAGAAGCGCCCCGAGGAGCGTCTTGACACATGTCAACACTGGGTCTGACAGAGGGCCTCCAGGAGAGAGGCCCAAGCAAGACGCGCCCCGAGGAGTGTCTTGCCACATGTCACCACTTGGTCTGACTGAGCGCCTCCAGGAGAGAGGCCCAAGCAACACGCGCCCCGAGGAGCGTCTTGCCACGTGTCAACACTGGGTTTGATTGAGGGCCTTCTGGAGAGAGGCCCAAGCAAGACGAGCCCCGAGGAGCGTCTTGCCACATGTCAACAATGGGTCTGACTGAGGGCCTCCAGGAGAGAAGCCCAAACAACACGCGGCCCGAGGAGCGTCTTGCCACATGACAGCACTCGGTTTGACTGAGCGCCTCCAGGAGAGAGGCCAAAGCAAGACGCGCCCCGAGGAGCGTCTTGCCACATGTCAACAATGGGTCTGACTGAGGGCCTCCAGGAGAGAGGCCCAAGCAAGACGCGCCCCAAGGAGTGTCTTGCCACATGTCACCACTTGGTCTGACTGAGCGCCTCCAGGAGAGAGGCCCAAGCAACACGCGCCCCGAGGAGCGTCTTGCCACGTGTCAACACTGGGTCTGATTGAGGGCCTTCTGGAGAGAGGCCCAAGCAAGACGAGCCCCGAGGAGCGTCTTGCCACATGTCAACAATGGGTCTTACTGAGGGCCTCCAGGAGAGAAGCCCAAGCAAGACGCGCCCCGAGGAGCTTCTTGCCACATGACAACACTCGGTCTGACAGAGGGCCTCCAGGAGAGAGGCCCAAGCAAGACGCGCCCCGAGGAGTGTCTTGCCACATGTCAACACTGGGTCTGACTGAGCGCCTCCAGGAGAGAGGCCCAAGCAAGACGCGCCCCGAGGAGCGTCTTGCCACGTGTCACCACTGGGTCTGACTGAGCGCCTCCAGGAGAGAGGCCCAAGCAAGACGCGCCCCGAGGAGCGTCTTGCCACGTGTCACCACTGGGTCTGATTGAGCGCCTCCAGGAGAGAGGCCCCAGCAAGCGGCGCCCCGAGGAGCGTCTTGCCTTATGTCAGCACTCGGTCTGACTGAGCACCTCCAGGAGAGAGGCCCAAGCAAGACGCGCCCCGAGGAGCGTCTTGCGACATGTCACTACTCGGTCTAACTGAGCGCCTCCAGGAGAGAGGTCCAAGCAAGACGCGCCCCGAGGAGCGTCTTGCCACATGTCACTACTCGGTCTGACTGAGCGCCTCCAGGAGAGAGGCCCAAGCAAGACGTGCCCCGAGGAGCGTCTTGCCACATGTCAACAATGGGTCTGACTGAGGGCCTCCAGGAGAGAAGCCCAAGCAAGACGCGCCCCGAGGAGCGTCTTGCCACATGTCAACACTGGCTCTGACTGAGCGCCTCCAGGAGAGAGGCCCAAGCAAGACGCGCCCCGAGGAGCGTCAGGCCACATGTCACTACTCAGTCTGACTGAGCGCCTCCAGGAGAGAGGCCCAAGCAAGACGCGCCCCGAGGAGCGTCTTGCCACATGTCAACACTGGGTCTGATTGAGGGCCTTCTGGAGAGAGGCCCAAGCAAGACACGCCCCGAGGAGCGTCTTGCCACATGTCACTACTCGGTCTGACTGAGCGCCTCAGTGAGAGAGGTCCAAGCAAGACGCGCCCCGAGGAGCGTCTTGCCACATGTCAACACTGGGTCTGACTGAGTGCCTCCATGAGAGAAGCCCCAGCAAGACGCGCCCCGAGGAGTGTATTGCCACATGTCACTACTCGGTCTGTTTGAGCGCCTCCAGGAGAGAGGCCCAAGCAAGACGTGTCCCGAGGAGCGTCTTGCCACATGTCATCAATGGGTCTGACTGAGGGCCTCCAGGAGAGAAGCCCAAGCAAGACACGCCCCGAGGAGCGTCTTGCCACATGTCAACACTGGGTCTGACTGAGCGCCTCCAGGAGAGAGGCCCAAGCAAGACACGCCCCGAGGAGCGTCTTGACACATGTCAACACTGGGTCTGACTGAGGGCCTCCATGAGAGAAGCCCAAGCAAGACGCGCCCCGAGGAGAGTCTTGCCAAATGTCAACACTCGGTCTGACAAAGGGCCTCCAGGACAGAGGCCCAAGCAAGACGCGCCCCGAGGAGTGTCTTGCCACATGTCACCACTGGGTCTGACTGAGCGCCTCCAGGAGAGAGGCCCAAGCAAGACGCGCCCCGAGGAGCGTCTTGTCACATGTCAACACTGGGTCTTTCTGAGCGCCTCCAGGAGAGAAGCCCAAGCAAGACGCGCCCCGAGGAGCGTCTTGCCACATATCAACAATGGGTCTGACTGAGGGCCTCCAGGAGAGAAGCCCAAGCAACACGCGGCCCGAGGAGCGTCTTGCCACATGACAACACTGGGTCTGACAGAGGGCCTCCATGAGAGAGGCCCAAGCAAGACGCGCCCCGAGGAGTGTCTTGCCACATGTCAACACTGGGTCTGACAGAGGGCCTCCATGAGAGAGGCCCAAGCAAGACGCGCCCCGAGGAGTGTCTTGCCACATGTCAACACTGGGTCTGACAGAGGGCCTCCATGAGAGAGGCCCAAGCAAGACGCGCCCCGAGGAGTGTCTTGCCACATGTCACCACTTGGTCTGACTGAGCGCCTCCAGGAGAGAAGCCCAAGCAAGACGCGCCCCGAGGAGCGTCTTGCCACATGTCAGCACTCGGTCTGACTGAGCGCCTCCAGGAGAGAGGCCCAAGCAAGACGCGCCCCGATGAGCGTCTTGCCACATGTCAACAATGGGTCTGACTGAGGGCCTCCAGGAGAGAAGCCCAAGCAACACGCGGCCCGAGGAGCGTCTTGCCACATGTCAGCACTCGGTCTGACTGAGCGCCTCCAGGAGAGAGGCCCAAGCAAGACGCGCCCCGAGGAGCGTCTTGACACATGTCAACACTGGGTCTGACAGAGGGCCTCCAGGAGAGAGGCCCAAGCAAGACGCGCCCCGAGGAGTGTCTTGCCACATGTCACCACTGGGTCTGACTGAGCGCCTCCAGGAGAGAGGCCCAAGCAAGACGCGCCCCGAGGAGCGTCTTGTCACATGTCAACACTGGGTCTTTCTGAGCGCCTCCAGGAGAGAAGCCCAAGCAAGACGCGCCCCGAGGAGCGTCTTGCCACATGTCAACAATGGGTCTGACTGAGGGCCTCCAGGAGAGAAGCCCAAGCAACACGCGGCCCGAGGAGCGTCTTGCCACATGACAACACTGGGTCTGACAGAGGGCCTCCATGAGAGAGGCCCAAGCAAGACGCGCCCCGAGGAGTGTCTTGCCACATGTCAACACTGGGTCTGACAGAGGGCCTCCATGAGAGAGGCCCAAGCAAGACGCGCCCCGAGGAGTGTCTTGCCACATGTCAACACTGGGTCTGACAGAGGGCCTCCATGAGAGAGGCCCAAGCAAGACGCGCCCCGAGGAGTGTCTTGCCACATGTCACCACTTGGTCTGACTGAGCGCCTCCAGGAGAGAAGCCCAAGCAAGACGCGCCCCGAGGAGCGTCTTGCCACATGTCAGCACTCGGTCTGACTGAGCGCCTCCAGGAGAGAGGCCCAAGCAAGACGCGCCGCGATGAGCGTCTTGCCACATGTCAACAATGGGTCTGACTGAGGGCCTCCAGGAGAGAAGCCCAAGCAACACGCGGCCCGAGGAGCGTCTTGCCACATGTCAGCACTCGGTCTGACTGAGCGCCTCCAGGAGAGAGGCCCAAGCAAGACGCGCCCCGAGGAGCGTCTTGACACATGTCAACACTGGGTCTGACAGAGGGCCTCCAGGAGAGAGGCCCAAGCAAGACGCGCCCCGAGGAGTGTCTTGCCACATGTCACCACTTGGTCTGACTGAGCGCCTCCAGGAGAGAGGCCCAAGCAACACGCGCCCCGAGGAGCGTCTTGCCACGTGTCAACACTGGGTCTGATTGAGGGCCTTCTGGAGAGAGGCCCAAGCAAGACGAGCCCCGAGGAGCGTCTTGCCACATGTCAACAATGGGTCTGACTGAGGGCCTCCAGGAGAGAAGCCCAAACAACACGCGGCCCGAGGAGCGTCTTGCCACATGACAGCACTCGGTTTGACTGAGCGCCTCCAGGAGAGAGGCCAAAGCAAGACGCGCCCCGAGGAGCGTCTTGCCACATGTCAACAATGGGTCTGACTGAGGGCCTCCAGGAGAGAGGCCCAAGCAAGACGCGCCCCAAGGAGTGTCTTGCCACATGTCACCACTTGGTCTTACTGAGCGCCTCCAGGAGAGAGGCCCAAGCAACACGCGCCCCGAGGAGCGTCTTGCCACGTGTCAACACTGGGTCTGATTGAGGGCCTTCTGGAGAGAGGCCCAAGCAAGACGAGCCCCGAGGAGCGTCTTGCCACATGTCAACAATGGGTCTTACTGAGGGCCTCCAGGAGAGAAGCCCAAGCAAGACGCGCCCCGAGGAGCTTCTTGCCACATGACAACACTCGGTCTGACAGAGGGCCTCCAGGAGAGAGGCCCAAGCAAGACGCGCCCCGAGGAGTGTCTTGCCACATGTCAACACTGGGTCTGACTGAGCGCCTCCAGGAGAGAGGCCCAAGCAAGACGCGCCCCGAGGAGCGTCTTGCCACGTGTCACCACTGGGTCTGACTGAGCGCCTCCAGGAGAGAGGCCCAAGCAAGACGCGCCCCGAGGAGCGTCTTGCCACGTGTCACCACTGGGTCTGATTGAGCGCCTCCAGGAGAGAGGCCCCAGCAAGCGGCGCCCCGAGGAGCGTCTTGCCTTATGTCAGCACTCGGTCTGACTGAGCACCTCCAGGAGAGAGGCCCAAGCAAGACGCGCCCCGAGGAGCGTCTTGCGACATGTCACTACTCGGTCTAACTGAGCGCCTCCAGGAGAGAGGTCCAAGCAAGACGCGCCCCAAGGAGCGTCTTGCCACATGTCACTACTCGGTCTGACTGAGCGCCTCCAGGAGAGAGGCCCAAGCAAGACGTGCCCCGAGGAGCGTCTTGCCACATGTCAACAATGGGTCTGACTGAGGGCCTCCAGGAGAGAAGCCCAAGCAAGACGCGCTCCGAGGAGCGTCTTGCCACATGTCAACACTGGGTCTGACTGAGCGCCTCCAGGAGAGAGGCCCAAGCAAGACGCACCCCGAGGAGCGTCAGGCCACATGTCACTACTCAGTCTGACTGAGCGCCTCCAGGAGAGAGGCCCAAGCAAGACGCGCCCCGAGGAGCGTCTTGCCACATGTCAACACTGGGTCTGATTGAGGGCCTTCTGGAGAGAGGCCCAAGCAAGACACGCCCCGAGGAGCGTCTTGCCACATGTCACTACTCGGTCTGACTGAGCGCCTCAGTGAGAGAGGTCCAAGCAAGACGCGCCCCGAGGAGCGTCTTGCCACATGTCAACACTGGGTCTGACTGAGTGCCTCCATGAGAGAAGCCCCAGCAAGACGCGCCCCGAGGAGTGTATTGCCACATGTCACTACTCGGTCTGTTTGAGCGCCTCCAGGAGAGAGGCCCAAGCAAGACGTGCCCCGAGGAGCGTCTTGCCACATGTCATCAATGGGTCTGACTGAGGGCCTCCAGGAGAGAAGCCCAAGCAAGACACGCCCCGAGGAGCGTCTTGCCACATGTCAACACTGGGTCTGACTGAGCGCCTCCAGGAGAGAGGCCCAAGCAAGACACGCCCCGAGGAGCGTCTTGACACATGTCAACACTGGGTCTGACTGAGGGCCTCCATGAGAGAAGCCCAAGCAAGACGCGCCCCGAGGAGAGTCTTGCCAAATGTCAACACTCGGTCTGACAAAGGGCCTCCAGGAGAGAGGCCCAAGCAAGACGCGCCCCGAGGAGTGTCTTGCCACATGTCACCACTGGGTCTGACTGAGCACCTCCAGGAGAGAGGCCCAAGCAAGACGCGCCCCGAGGAGCGTCTTGTCACATGTCAACACTGGGTCTTTCTGAGCGCCTCCAGGAGAGAAGCCCAAGCAAGACGCGCCCCGAGGAGCGTCTTGCCACATGTCAACAATGGGTCTGACTGAGGGCCTCCAGGAGAGAAGCCCAAGCAACACGCGGCCCGAGGAGCGTCTTGCCACATGACAACACTGGGTCTGACAGAGGGCCTCCATGAGAGAGGCCCAAGCAAGACGCGCCCCGAGGAGTGTCTTGCCACATGTCAACACTGGGTCTGACAGAGGGCCTCCATGAGAGAGGCCCAAGCAAGACGCGCCCCGAGGAGTGTCTTGCCACATGTCAACACTGGGTCTGACAGAGGGCCTCCATGAGAGAGGCCCAAGCAAGACGCGCCCCGAGGAGTGTCTTGCCACATGTCACCACTTGGTCTGACTGAGCGCCTCCAGGAGAGAGGCCCAAGCAACACGGGCCCCGAGGAGCGTCAGGCCACATGTCACTACTCAGTCTGACTGAGCGCCTCCAGGAGAGAGGCCCAAGTAAGACGAGCCCCGAGGAGCGTCTTGCCACGTGTCAACACTGGGTCTTATTGTGGGCCTTCTGGAGAGAGGCCCAAGCAAGACGCGCCCCGAGGAGCGTCTTGCCACATGTCAACAATGGTTCTTACTGAGAGCCTCCAGGAGAGAAGCCCAAGCAAGACGCGCCCCGAGGAGCTTCTTGCCACATGTCAGCAATCGGTCTGACAGAGGGCCTCCATGAGAGAGGCCCAAGCAAGACGCGCCCCGAGGAGTGTCTTGCCAAATGTCAACACAGGGTCTGACTGAGCGCCTCCAGGAGAGAGGCCCAAGCAAGACGCGCCCCGAGGAGCGTCTTGTCACATGTCAACACTGGGTCTTTCTGAGCGCCTCCAGGAGAGAAGCCCAAGCAAGACGCGCCCCGAGGAGCGTCTTTCCACATGTCACACTCGGTCTGACTGGGCGCCTCAGTGAGAGAGGTCCAAGCAAGACGCGCCCCGAGGAGCGTCTTGCCACATGTCAACAATGGGTCTGACTGAGGGCCTCCAGGAGAGAGGCCCAAGCAAGACGCGCCCCGAGGAGCGTCTTGTCACATGTCAACACTGGGACTTTCTGAGCGCCTCCAGGAGAGAAGCCCAAGCAAGACGCGCCCCGAGGAGCGTCTTTCCACATGTCACACTCGGTCTGACTGAGCGCCTCCAGGAGAGAGGCCCAAGCAAGACGCGCCCCGAGGAGTGTCTTGCCACATGTCACTACTCAGTCTGACTGAGCGCCTCCAGGAGAGAGGCCCAAGCAAGACGCAACCCGAGGAGCGTCTTGCCACGTGTCAACACTGGGTCTGATTGACGGCCTTCTGGAGAGAGGCCCAAGCAAGACGCGCCCCGAGGAGCGTCTTGCCACATGTCAACAATGGGTCTTACTGAGGGCCTCCAGGAGAGAAGCCCAAGCAAGACGCGCCCCGAGGAGCTTCTTGCCACATGTCAGCACTGGGTCTGACTGAACGCCTCCAGGAGAGAGGCCCAAGCAAGACGCGCCCCGAGGAGCGTCTTGCCACATGTCAACAATGGGTCTGACTGAGGGCCTCCAGGAGAGAGGCCCAAGCAAGATGCGCCCGGAGGAGCGTCTTGCCACATGTCAACACTGGGTCTGACAGAGGGCCTCCAGGAGAAAGGCCCAAGCAACACGCGCCCCGAGGAGCGTCAGGCCACATGTCACTACTCAGTCTGACTGAGCGCCTCCAGGAGAGAGGCCCAAGCAAGACGCAACCCGAGGAGCGTCTTGCCACATGTCACCACTTGGTCTGACTGAGCGCCTCCAGGAGAAAGGCCCAAGCAACACGCGCCCCGAGGAGCGTCAGGCCACATGTCACTACTCAGTCTGACTGAGCGCCTCCAGGAGAGAGGCCCAAGCAAGACGCAACCCGAGGAGCGTCTTGCCACGTGTCAACACTGGGTCTGATTGACGGCCTTCTGGAGAGAGGCCCAAGCAAGACGCGCCCCGAGGAGCGTCTTGCCACATGTCAACAATGGGTCTTACTGAGGGCCTCCAGGAGAGAAGCCCAAGCAAGACGCGCCCCGAGGAGCTTCTTGCCACATGTCAGCACTGGGTCTGACTGAACGCCTCCAGGAGAGAGGCCCAAGCAAGACGCGCCCCGAGGAGCGTCTTGCCACATGTCAACAATGGGTCTGACTGAGGGCCTCCAGGAGAGAGGCCCAAGCAAGATGCGCCCGGAGGAGCGTCTTGCCACATGTCAACACTGGGTCTGACAGAGGGCCTCCAGGAGAGAGGCCCAAGCAAGACGCGCCCCGAGGAGCGTCTTGCCACATCTCACCTCTGGTTCTGACTGAGCGCCTCCAGGAGAGAGGCCCAAGCAAGACGCGCCCCGAGGAGCGTCTTGTCACATGTCAACACTGGGTCTTTCTGAGCGCCTCCAGGAGAGAAGCCCAAGCAAGACACGCCCCGAGGAGCGTCTTGCCACATGTCAGCACTCGGTCTGACTGAGCACCTCCAGGAGAGAGGCCCAAGCAAGACGCGCCCCGAGGAGCGTCTTGCCACATGTCAACAATGTGTCTGACTGAGGACCTCCAGGAGAGAAGCCCAAGCAACACGCAGCCCGAGGAGCGTCTTGCCACATGTCAGCACTCGGTCTGACTGAGCGCCTCCAGGAGAGAGGCCCAAGCAAGACGCGCCCCGAGGAGCGTCTTGCCACATGTCAACAATGGGTCTGACTGAGGGCCTCCAGGAGAGAAGCCCAAGCAAGTCTGCGCCCCGAGGAGCGTCTTGACATGTGTCAACACTGGGTCTCACAGAGGGCCTCCAGGAGAGAGACCCAAGCAAGACGCGCCCCGAGGAGTGTCTTGCCACATGTCACCACTGGGTCTGACTGAGAGCCTCCAGGAGAGAGGCCCAAGCAAGCCGCGCCCCGAGGAGCGTCAGGCCACATGTCACTACTCAGTCTGACTGAGCGCCTCCAGGAGAGAGGCAACAGCAATACGCGCCCCGAGGAGCGTCTTGCCTTATGTCAGCACTCGGTCTGACTGAGCGCCTCCAGGAGAGAGGCCCAAGCAAGACGCGCCCCAAAGAGCGTCTTGCCACATGTCAACAATGGGTCTGACTGAGGGCCTCCAGGAGAGAGGCCCAAGCAAGATGCGCCCGGAGGAGCGTCTTGCCACATGTCAACACTGGGTCTGACAGAGGGCCTCCAGGAGAGAGGCCCAAGCAAGACGCGCCCCGAGGAGCTTCTTGCCACATGTCACCTCTGGTTCTGACTGAGCGCCTCCAGGAGAGAGGCCCAAGCAAGACGCGCCCCGAGGAGCGTCTTGCCACATGTCAACACTGGGTCTTTCTGAGCGCCTCCAGGAGAGAGGCCCAAGCAAGACGCGCCCCGAGGACCGTCTTGCAACATGTCAACAATGGGTCTGACTGAGGGCCTCCAGGAGAGAAGCCCAAGAAACACACGGCCCGAGGAGCGTCTTGCCACATGTCGGCACTCGGTCTGACTGAGCGCCTCCAGGAGAGAGGCCCAAGCAAGACGCGCCCCGAGGAGCGTCTTGCCACATGTCAACAATGGGTCTGACTGAGGGCCTCCAGGAGAGAAGCCCAAGCAAGATGCGCCCCGAGGAGCGTCTTGACACATGTCAACACTGGGTCTGACAGAGGGCCTCCAGGAGAGAGGCCCAAGCAAGACGCGCCCCGAGGAGCGTCTTGACACATGTCAACACTGGGTCTGACAGAGGGCCTCCATGAGAGAGGCCCAAGCAAGACGCGCCCCGAGGAGTGTCTTGCCACATGTCACCACTTGGTCTGACTGAGCGCCTCCAGGAGAGAGGCCCAAGCAACACGCTCCCCGAGGAGCGTCAGGCCACATGTCACTACTCGGTCTGACTGAGCGCCTCCAGGAGAGAGGCCCAAGCAAGACGCGCCCCGAGGAGCGTCTTGCCACGTGTCAACACTGGGTCTGATTGAGGGCCTTTTGGAGAGAGGCCCAAGCAAGAAGCGCCCCGAGGAGCGTCTTGCCACATGTCAACAATGGGTCTTACTGAGGGCCTCCAGGAGAGAAGCCCAAGCAAGACGCGCCCCGAGGAGCTTCTTTCCACACGTCAGCATTCGGTCTGACTGAGCGCCTCCAGGAGAGAGGCCAAAGCAAGACGCGCCCCGAGGAGCGTCTTGACACATGTCAACACTGGGTCTGACAGAGGGCCTCCATGAGAGAGGCCCAAGCAAGACGCGCCCCGAGAAGTGTCTTGCCACATGTCAACACTGGGTCTGACAGAGGGCCTCCATGAGAGAGGCCCAAGCAAGACGCAACCCGAGGAGCGTCTTGCCACGTGTCAACACTGGGTCTGATTGACGGCCTTCTGGAGAGAGGCCCAAGCAAGACGTGCCCCGAGGAGCGTCTTGCCACATGTCAACAATGGGTCTTACTGAGGGCCTCCAGGAGAGAAGCCAAAGCAAGACGCGCCCCGAGGAGCTTCTTGCCACATGTCAGCACTGGGTCTGACTGAGCGCCTCCAGGAGAGAGGCCCAAGCAAGACGCGCCCCGAGGAGCGTCTTGCCACATGTCAACAATGGGTCTGACTGAGGGCCTCCAGGAGAGAGGCCCAAGCAAGATGCGCCCGGAGGAGCGTCTTGCCACATGTCAACACTGGGTCTGACAGAGGGCCTCCAGGAGAGAGGCCCAAGCAAGACGCGCCCCGAGGAGCGTCTTGCCACATCTCACCTCTGGTTCTGACTGAGCGCCTCCAGGAGAGAGGCCCAAGCAAGACGCTCCCCGAGGAGCGTCTTGTCACATGTCAACACTGGGTCTTTCTGAGCGCCTCCAGGAGAGAAGCCCAAGCAAGACGCGCCCCGAGGAGCGTCTTGCCACATGTCAGCACTCGGTCTGACTGAGCGCCTCCAGGAGAGAGGCCCAAGCAAGATGCGCCCCGAGGAGCGTCTTGCCACATGTCAACAATGGGTCTGACTGAGGACCTCCAGGAGAGAAGCCCAAGCAACACGCGGCCCGAGGAGCGTCTTGCCACATGTCAGCACTCGGTCTGACTGAGCGCCTCCAGGAGAGAGGCCCAAGCAAGATGCGCCCCGAGGAGCGTCTTGCCACATGTCAACAATGGGTCTGACTGAGGACCTCCAGGAGAGAAGCCCAAGCAACACGCGGCCCGAGGAGCGTCTTGCCACATGTCAGCACTCGGTCTGACTGAGCGCCTCCAGGAGAGAGGCCCAAGCAAGACGCGCCCCGAGGAGCGTCTTGCCACATGTCAACAATGGGTCTGACTGAGGGCCTCCAGGAGAGAAGCCCAAGCAAGACTGCGCCCCGAGGAGCGTCTTGACATGTGTCAACACTGGGTCTGACAGAGGGCCTCCAGGAGAGAGGCCCAAGCAAGACGCGCCCCGAGGAGTGTCTTTCCACATGTCACCACTGGGTCTGACTGAGAGCCTCCAGGAGAGAGGCCCAAGCAAGCCGCGCCCCGAGGAGCGTCAGGCCACATGTCACTACTCAGTCTGACTGAGCGCCTCCAGGAGAGAGGCCCCAGCAATACGCGCCCCGAGGAGCGTCTTGCCTTATGTCAGCACTCGGTCTGACTGAGCGCCTCCAGGAGAGAGGCCCAAGCAAGACGCGCCCCGAGGAGCGTCTTGCCACATGTCAACACTGGGTCTGACAGAGGGCCTCCAGGAGAGAGGCCCAAGCAAGACGCGCCCCGAGGAGCGTCTTGCCACATGTCACCTCTGGTTCTGACTGAGCGCCTCCAGGAGAGAGGCCCAAGCAAGACACGCCCCGAGGAGCGTCTTGTCACATGTCAACACTGGGTCTTTCTGAGCGCCTCCAGGAGAGAAGCCCAAGCAAGACGCGCCCCGAGGAGCGTCTTGCCACATGTCAGCACTCGGTCTGACTGAGCGCCTCCAGGAGAGAGGCCCAAGCAAGACGCGCCCCGAGGAGCGTCTTGCCACATGTCAACAATGGGTCTGACTGAGGGCCTCCAGGAGAGAAGCCCAAGCAACACGCGGCCCGAGGAGCGTCTTGCCACATGTCAGCACTCGGTCTGACTGAGCGCCTCCAGGAGAGAGGCCCAAGCAAGACGCGCCCCGAGGAGCGTCTTGCCACATGTCAACAATGGGTCTGACTGAGGGCCTCCAGGAGAGAAGCCCAAGCAAGACGCGCCCCGAGGAGCGTCTTGACACATGTCAACACTGGGTCTGACAGAGGGCCTCCAGGAGAGAGGCCCAAGCAAGACGTGCCCCGAGGAGCGTCAGGCCACATGTCACTACTCAGTCTGACTGAGCGCCTCCAGGAGAGAGGCCCCAGCAATACGCGCCCCGAGGAGCGTCTTGCCTTATGTCAGCACTCGGTCTGACTGAGCGCCTCCAGGAGAGAGGCCCAAGCAAGACGCGCCCCGAGGAGCGTCTTGACACATGTCAACACTGGGTCTGACAGAGGGCCTCCAGGAGAGAGGCCCAAGCAAGACTCGCCCCGAGGAGTGTCTTGCCACATGTCAACACTGGGTCTGACAGAGGGCCTCCAGGAGAGAGGCCCAAGCAAGACGCGCCCCGAGGAGCGTCTTGCCACATGTCACCTCTGGTTCTGACTGAGCGCCTCCAGGAGAGAGGCCCAAGCAAGACGCGCCCCGAGGAGCGTCTTGTCACATGTCAACACTGGGTCTTTCTGAGCGCCTCCAGGAGAGAGGCCCAAGCAAGACGCGCCCCGAGGAGCGTCTTGCCACATGTCAGCACTCGGTCTGACTGAGCGCCTCCAGGAGAGAGGCCCAAGCAAGACGCCCCCCGAGGAGCGTCTTGCCACATGTCAACAATGGGTCTGACTGAGGGCCTCCAGGAGAGAAGCCCAAGCAACACGCGGCCCGAGGAGCGTCTTGCCACATGTCAGCACTCGGTCTGACTGAGCGCCTCCAGGAGAGAGGCCCAAGCAAGACTCGCCCCGAGGAGCGTCTTGCCACATGTCAACAATGGGTCTGACTGAGGGCCTCCAGGAGAGAAGCCCAAGCAAGACGCGCCCCGAGGAGCGTCTTGACACATGTCAACACTGGGTCTGACAGAGGGCCTCCAGGAGAGAGGCCCAAGCAAGACTCGCCCCGAGGAGTGTCTTGCCACATGTCACCACTTGGTCTGACTGAGCGCCTCCAGGAGAGAGGCCCAAGCAACACGCGCCCCGAGGAGCGTCAGGCCACATGTCACTACTCAGTCTGACTGAGCGCCTCCAGGAGAGAGGCCCAAGCAAGACGCGCCCCGAGGAGCGTCTTGCCACGTGTCAACACTGGGTCTAATTGAGGGCCTTCTGGAGAGAGGCCCAAGCAAGAAGCGCCCCGAGGAGCGTCTTGCCACATGTCAACAATGGGTCTTACTGAGGGCCTCCAGGAGAGAAGCCCAAGCAAGACGCGCCCCGAGGAGCTTCTTTCCACATGTCAGCACTCGGTCTGACTGAGCGCCTCCAGGAGAGAGGCCAAAGCAAGACGCGCCCCGAGGAGCGTCTTGACACATGTCAACACTGGGTCTGACAGAGGGCCTCCATGAGAGAGGCCCAAGCAAGACGCGCCCCGAGAAGTGTCTTGCCACATGTCAACACTGGGTCTGACAGAGGGCCTCCATGAGAGAGGCCCAAGCAAGACGCGCCCCGAGGAGTGTCTTGCCACATGTCACCACTTGGTCTGACTGAGAGCCTCCAGGAGAGAGTCCCAAGCAACACGCGCCCCGAGGAGCGTCAGGCCACATGCCACTACTCAGTCTGACTGAGCGCCTCCAGGAGAGAGGCCCAAGTAAGACGCGCCCCGAGGAGCGTCTTGCCACGTGTCAACACTGGGTCTTATTGAGGGCCTTCTGGAGAGAGGCCCAAGCAAGACGCGCCCCGAGGAGCGTCTTGCCTCATGTCAACAATGGTTCTTACTGAGAGCCTCCAGGAGAGAAGCCCAAGCAAGACGCGCCCCGAGGAGCTTCTTGCGACATGTCATCAATCGGTCTGACAGAGGGCCTCCATGAGAGAGGCCCAAGCAAGACGCGCCCCGAGGAGTGTCTTGCCAAATGTCAACACTGGGTCTGACTGAGCGCCTCAGGGAGAGAGGTCCAAGCAAGACGTGCCCCAAGGAGCGTCTTGCCACATGTCAAAAATGGGTCTGACTGAGGGCCTCCAGGAGAGAAGCCCAAGCAAGACGCGCCCCGAGGAGCGTCTTGACACATGTCACCACTGGGTCTGACTGAGCGCCTCCAGGAGAGAGGCCCAAGCAAGACGCGCCCCGAGGAGCGTCTTGTCACATGTCAACACTGGGTCTTTCTGAGCGCCTCCAGGAGAGAAGCCCAAGCAAGACGCGCCCCGAGGAGCGTCTTTCCACATGTCAGCACACGGTCTGACTGAGCGCCTCCAGGAGAGAGGCCCAAGCAAGACGCGCCCCGAGGAGCGTCTTGCCACATGTCAACAATGGGTCTGACTGAGGGCCTCCAGGAGAGAAGCCCAAGCAACACGCGGCCCGAGGAGCGTCTTGCCACATGTCAGGAATCAGTCTGACAGAGGGCCTCCATGAGAGAGGCCCAAGCAAGACGCGCCCCGAGGAGTGTCTTGCCAAATGTCAACACTGGGTCTGACTGAGCGCCTCAGGGAGAGAGGTCCAAGCAAGACGCGCCCCGAGGAGCGTCTTGCCACATGTCAACAAAGGGTCTGACTGAGTGCCTCCATGAGAGAAGCCCCAGCAAGATGCGCCCCGAGGAGCGTCTTGCCACATGTCACTACTCGGTCTGTTTGAGCGTCTCCAGGAGAGAGGCCCAAGCAAGACGTGCCCCGAGGAGCGTCTTGCCACATGTCAACAATGGGTCTGACTGAGGGCCTCCAGGAGAGAAGCCCAAGCAAGACGTGCCCCGAGGAGCGTCTTGCCACATGTCAACACTGGGTCAGACTGAGCGCCTCCAGGAGAGAGGCCCAAGCAAGACACGCCCCGAGGAGCGTCTTGACACATGTCAACACTGGGTCTGACTGAGGGCCTCCATGAGAGAAGCCAAGCAAGACGCGCCCCGAGGAGAGTCTTGCCACATGTCAACACTCGGTCTGACAGAGGGCCTCCAGGAGAGAGGCCCAAGCAAGACGCGCCCCGAGGAGTGTCTTGCCACATGTCACCACTGGGTCTGACTGAGCGCCTCCAGGAGAGAGGCCCAAGCAAGACGCGCCCCGAGGAGCGTCTTTCCACATGTCAGCACTCGGTCTGACTGAGCGCCTCCAGGAGAGAGGCCCAAGCAAGACGCGCCCCGAGGAGCGTCTTGCCACATGTCAACAATGGGTCTGACTGAGGGCCTCCAGGAGAGAAGCCCAAGCAACACGCGGCCCGAGGAGCGTCTTGCCACAAGTCAGCACTCGGTCTGACTGAGCGCCTCCAGGAGAGAGGCCAAAGCAAGAAGCGCCCCGAGGAGCGTCTTGCCACATGTCAACAATGGGTCTGACTGTGGGCCTCCAGGAGAGAAGCCCAAGCAAGACGCGCCCCGAGGAGCGTCTTGACACATGTCAACACTGGGTCTGACAGAGGGCCTCCAGGAGAGAGGCCCAAGCAAGACGCGCCCCGAGGAGTGTCTTGCCACATGTCACCACTTGGTCTGACTGAGCGCCTCCAGGAGAGAGGCCCAAGCAACACGCGCCCCGAAGAGCGTCTGGCCACATGTCACTACTCAGTCTGACTGAGCGCCTCCAGGAGAGAGGCCCAAGCAAGACGCACCCCGAGGACCGTCTTGCCACGTGTCAACACTGGGTCTGATTGAGGGCCTTCTGGAGAGAGGCCCAAGCAAGACGCGCCCCGAGGAGCGTCTTGCCACATGTCAACAATGGGTCTTACTGAGGGCCTCCAGGAGAGAAGCCCAAGCAAGACGCGCCCCGAGGAGCTTCTTGCCACATGTCAGCACTGGGTCTGACTGAGCGCCTCCAGGAGAGAGGCCCAAGCAAGATGCGCCCCGAGGAGCGTCTTGCCACATGTCACTACTCGATCTGACTGAGCGCCTCAAGGAGAGAGGTCCAAGCAACACGCGCCCCGAGGAGCGTCTTTCCACATGTCAACACTGGGTCAGACTGAGCGCCTCCAGGAGAGAGGCCCAAGCAAGACACGCCCCGAGGAGCGTCTTGACACATGTCAACACTGGGTCTGACTGAGGGCCTCCATGAGAGAAGCCCAAGCAAGACGCGCCCCGAGGAGAGTCTTGCCACATGTCAACACTCGGTCTGACAGAGGGCCTCCAGGAGAGAGGCCCAAGCAAGACGCGCCCCGAGGAGTGTCTTGCCACATGTCACCACTGGGTCTGACTGAGCGCCTCCAGGAGAGAGGCCCAAGCAAGACGCGCCCCGAGGAGCGTCTTTCCACATGTCAGCACTCGGTCTGACTGAGCGCCTCCAGGAGAGAGGCCCAAGCAAGACGCGCCCCGAGGAGCGTCTTGCCACATGTCAACAATGGGTCTGACTGAGGGCCTCCAGGAGAGAAGCCCAAGCAACACGCGGCCCGAGGAGCGTCTTGCCACAAGTCAGCACTCGGTCTGACTGAGCGCCTCCAGGAGAGAGGCCAAAGCAAGAAGCGCCCCGAGGAGCGTCTTGCCACATGTCAACAATGGGTCTGACTGAGGGCCTCCAGGAGAGAAGCCCAAGCAAGACGCGCCCCGAGGAGCGTCTTGACACATGTCAACACTGGGTCTGACAGAGGGCCTCCAGGAGAGAGGCCCAAGCAAGACGCGCCCCGAGGAGTGTCTTGCCACATGTCACCACTTGGTCTGACTGAGCGCCTCCAGGAGAGAGGCCCAAGCAACACGCGCCCCGAAGAGCGTCTGGCCACATGTCACTACTCAGTCTGACTGAGCGCCTCCAGGAGAGAGGCCCAAGCAAGACGCACCCCGAGGACCGTCTTGCCACGTGTCAACACTGGGTCTGATTGAGGGCCTTCTGGAGAGAGGCCCAAGCAAGACGCGCCCCGAGGAGCGTCTTGCCACATGTCAACAATGGGTCTTACTGAGGGCCTCCAGGAGAGAAGCCCAAGCAAGACGCGCCCCGAGGAGCTTCTTGCCACATGTCAGCACTGGGTCTGACTGAGCGCCTCCAGGAGAGAGGCCCAAGCAAGATGCGCCCCGAGGAGCGTCTTGCCACATGTCACTACTCGATCTGACTGAGCGCCTCAAGGAGAGAGGTCCAAGCAACACGCGCCCCGAGGAGCGTCTTTCCACATGTCAACACTGGGTCTGACTGAGTGCCTCCATGAGAGAAGCCCAAGCAAGACGCGCCCTGAGGAGCGTCTTGCCACATGTCACTACTCGGTCTGACTGAGCGCCTCCAGGAGAGAGGCCCAAGCAAGACGTGCCCCGAGGAGCGTCTTGCCACATGTAAACAATGGGTCTGACTGAGGGCCTCCAGGAGAGAAGCCCAAGCAAGAAGCGCCTAGAGGAGCGTCTTGCCACATGTCAACACTGGGTCTGACTGAGCGCCTCCAGGAGAGAGGCCCAAGCAAGACACGCCCCGAGGAGCGTCATGACACATGTCAACACTGGGTCTGACTGAGGGCCTCCATGAGAGAAGCCCAAGCAAGACGGGCCCCGAGGAGAGTCTTGCCACATGTCAACACTGGGTCTGACAGAGGGCATCCAGGAGAGAGGCCCAAGCAATACGCGCCCCGAGGAGCGTCTTGCCACATGTCAACAATGGTTCTTACTGAGAGCCTCCAGGAGAGAAGCCCAAGCAAGACGCGCCCCGAGGAGCTTCTTGCCACATGTCAGCAATCGGTCTGACAGAGGGCCTCCATGAGAGAGGCCCAAGCAAGACGCGCCCCGAGGAGTGTCTTGCCAAATGTCAACACTGGGTCTGACTGAGCGCCTCAGGGAGAGAGGTCCAAGCAAGACGTGCCCCGAGGAGCGTCTTGCCACATGTCAACAATGGGTCTGACTGAGGGCCTCCAGGAGAGAAGCCCAAGCAAGACGCGCCCCGAGGAGCGTCTTGACACATGTCACCACTGGGTCTTACTGAGCGCCTCCAGGAGAGAGGCCCAAGCAAGACGCGCCCCGAGGAGCGTCTTGCCACATGTCAACAATGGGTCTGACTGAGGGCCTCCAGGAGAGAAGCCCAAGCAACACGCGGCCCGAGGAGCGTCTTGCCACATGTCAGCAATCGGTCTGACAGAGGGCCTCCATGAGAGAGGCCCAAGCAAGACGTGCCCCGAGGAGTGTCTTGCCAAATGTCAACACTGGGTCTGACTGAGCGCCTCAGGGAGAGAGGTCCAAGCAAGACGCGCCCCGAGGAGCGTCTTGCCACATGTCAACACTGGGTCTGACTGAGTGCCTCCATGAGAGAAGCCCCAGCAAGACGCGCCCCGAGGAGCGTCTTGCCACATGTCACTACTCGGTCTGTTTGAGCGCCTCCAGGAGAGAGGCCCAAGCAAGACGTGCCCCGAGGAGCGTCTTGCCACATGTCAACAATGGGTCTGACTGAGGGCCTCCAGGAGAGAAGCCCAAGCAAGACGCGCCCCGAGGAGCGTCTTGCCACATGTCAACACTGGGTCTGACTGAGCGCCTCCAGGAGAGAGGCCCAAGCAAGACACGCCCCGAGGAGCGTCTTGACACATGTCAACACTGGGTCTGACTGAGGGCCTCCATGAGAGAAGCCCAAGCAAGACGCGCCCCGAGGAGAGTCTTGCCACATGTCAACACTCGGTCTGACAGAGGGCCTCCAGGAGAGAGGCCCAAGCAAGACGCGCCCCGAGGAGTGTCTTGCCACATGTCACCACTGGGTCTGACTGAGCGCCTCCAGGAGAGAGGCCCAAGCAAGACGCGCCCCGAGGAGCGTCTTGTCACATGTCAACACTGGGTCTTTCTGAGCGCCTCCAGGAGAGAAGCCCAAACAAGACGCGCCCCGAGGAGCATCTTTCCACATGTCAGCACTCGGTCTGACTGAGCGCCTCCAGGAGAGAGGCCCAAGCAAGACGCGCCCCGAGGAGCGTCTTGCCACATGTCAACAATGGGTCTGACTGAGGGCCTCCAGGAGAGAAGCCCAAGCAACACGCGGCCCGAGGAGCGTCTTGCCACATGTCAGCACTCGGTCTGACTGAGCGCCTCCAGGAGAGAGGCCAAAGCAAGAAGCGCCCCGAGGAGCGTCTTGCCACATGTCAACAATGGGTCTGACTGAGGGCCTCCAGGAGAGAAGCCCAAGCAAGACGCGCCCCGAGGAGCGTCTTGACACATGTCAACACTGGGTCTGACAGAGGGCCTCCAGGAGAGAGGCCCAAGCAAGACGCGCCCCGAGGAGTGTCTTGCCACATGTCACCACTTGGTCTGACTGAGCGCCTCCAGGAGAGAGGCCCAAGCAACACGCGCCCCGAGGAGCGTCAGGCCACATGTCACTACTCAGTCTGACTGAGCGCCTCCAGGAGAGAGGCCCAATCAAGACGCACCCCGAGGACCGTCTTGCCACGTGTCAACACTGGGTCTGATTGAGGGCCTTCTGGAGAGAGGCCCAAGCAAGACGCGCCCCAAGGAGCGTCTTGCCACATGTCAACAATGGGTCTTACTGAGGGCCTCCAGGAGAGAAGCCCAAGCAAGACGCGCCCTGAGGAGCTTCTTGCCACATGTCAACAATGGGTCTTACTGAGGGCCTCCAGGAGAGAGGCCCAAGCAAGACGCGCCCCGAGGAGTGTCTTGCCACATGTCACTACTCGGTCTGACTGAGCGCCTCAAGGAGAGAGGTCCAAGCAACACGCGCCCCGAGGAGCGTCTTTCCACATGTCAACACTGGGTCTGACTGAGTGCCTCCATGAGAGAAGCCCCAGCAAGACGCGCCCCGAGGAGCGTCTTCCCACATGTCACTACTCGGTCTGACTGAGCGCCTCCAGGAGAGAGGCCCAAGCAAGACGTGCCCCGAGGAGCGTCTTGCCACATGTCAACAATGGGTCTGACTGAGGGCCTCCAGGAGAGAAGCCCAAGCAAGAAGCGCCTAGATGAGCGTCTTGCCACATGTCAACACTGGGTCTGACTGAGCGCCTCCAGGAGAGAGGCCCAAGCAAGACACGCCCCGAGGAGCGTCATGACACATGTCAACACTGGGTCTGACTGAGGGCCTCCATGAGAGAAGCCCAAGCAAGACGGGCCCCGAGGAGAGTCTTGCCACATGTCAACACTGGGTCTGACAGAGGGCATCCAGGAGAGAGGCCCAAGCAATACGTGCCCCGAGGAGCGTCTTGCCACATGTCAACAATGGGTCTGACTGAGGGCCTCCAGGAGAGAGGCCCAAGCAAGACGCTCCCCGAGGAGCGTCTTGCCACATGTCACTACTCGGTCTGTTTGAGCGCCTCCAGGAGAGAGGCCCAAGCAAGATGCGCCCCGAGGAGCGTCTTGCCACGTGTCACCACTGGGTCTGACTGAGGTCCTCCAGGAGAGAGGCCCAAGCACGACGCGCCCCGAGGAGCGTCTTGCCACGTGTCACCACTGGGTCTGATTGAGCACCTCCAGGAGAGAGGCCCCAGCAAGACGCGCCCCGAGGAGCGTCTTGCCACTTGTCACTACTCGGTCTAACTGAGCGCCTCCAGGAGAGAGGTCCAAGCAAGATGCGCCCCGAGGAGCGTCTTGCCACATGTCACTACTCGGTCTGACTGAGCGCCTCCAGGAGGGAGGTCCAAGCAAGACGCGCCCCGAGGAGCGTCTTGCCACATGTCACTACTCGGTCTGACTGAGCGCCTCCAGGAGAGAGGCCCAAGCAAGACGTGCCCAGAGGAGCGTCTTGCCACATGTCAACACAGGGTCTGACTGAGCGCCTCCAGGAGAGAGGCCCAAGCAAGACACGCCCCGAGGAGCGTCCTGACACATGTCAACACTGGGTCGGACTGAGGGCCTCCATGAGAGAAGCCCAAGCAAGACGCGCCCCGAGGAGTGTCTTGCCACATGTCAACACTCGGTCTGACAGAGGGCATTCAGGAGAGAGGCCCAAGCAATACTCGCCCCGAGGAGCGTCTTGCCACATGTCACCACTGGGTCTGAATGAGCGCCTCCAGGAGAGAGGCCCAACCAAGACGCGCCCCGAGGAGTGTCTTGCCACATGCCAACACTGGGTCTGACTGAGCGCCTCCAGGAGAGAGGCCCAAGCAAGACGCGCCCCGAGGAGCGTCTTGCCACATGTCAACAATGGGTCTGACTGAGGGCCTCCAGGAGAGAAGCCCAAGCAACACGCGGCCCGAGGAGCGTCTTGCCACATGTCAGCACTCGGTCTGACTGAGCGCCTCCAGGAGAGAGGCCAAAGCAAGAAGCGCCCCGAGGAGCGTCTTGCCACATGTCAACAATGGGTCTGACTGAGGGCCTCCAGGAGAGAAGCCCAAGCAAGACGCGCCCCGAGGAGCGTCTTGACACATGTCAACACTGGGTCTGACAGAGGGCCTCCAGGAGAGAGGCCCAAGCAAGACGCGCCCCGAGGAGGGTCTTGCCACATGTCACCACTTGGTCTGACTGAGCGCCTCCAGGAGAGAGGCCCAAGCAACACGCGCCCCGAAGAGCGTCTGGCCACATGTCACTACTCAGTCTGACTGAGCGCCTCCAGGAGAGAGGCCCAAGCAAGACGCACCCCGAGGACCGTCTTGCCACGTGTCAACACTGGGTCTGATTGAGGGCCTTCTGGAGAGAGGCCCAAGCAAGACGCGCCCCGAGGAGCGTCTTGCCACATGTCAACAATGGGTCTTACTGAGGGCCTCCAGGAGAGAAGCCCAAGCAAGACGCGCCCCGAGGAGCTTCTTGCCACATGTCAGCACTGGGTCTGACTGAGCGCCTCCAGGAGAGAGGCCCAAGCAAGATGCGCCCCGAGGAGCGTCTTGCCACATGTCACTACTCGATCTGACTGAGCGCCTCAAGGAGAGAGGTCCAAGCAACACGCGCCCCGAGGAGCGTCTTTCCACATGTCAACACTGGGTCTGACTGAGTGCCTCCATGAGAGAAGCCCCAGCAAGACGCGCCCTGAGGAGCGTCTTGCCACATGTCACTACTCGGTCTGACTGAGCGCCTCCAGGAGAGAGGCCCAAGCAAGACGTGCCCCGAGGAGCGTCTTGCCACATGTAAACAATGGGTCTGACTGAGGGCTTCCAGGAGAGAAGCCCAAGCAAGAAGCGCCTAGAGGAGCGTCTTGCCACTTGTCAACACTGGGTCTGACTGAGCGCCTCCAGGAGAGAGGCCCAAGCAAGACACGCCCCGAGGAGCGTCATGACACATGTCAACACTGGGTCTGACTGAGGGCCTCCATGAGAGAAGCCCAAGCAAGACGGGCCCCGAGGAGAGTCTTGCCACATGTCAACACTGGGTCTGACAGAGGGCATCCAGGAGAGAGGCCCAAGCAATACGCGCCCCGAGGAGCGTCTTGCCACATGTCAACAATGGTTCTTACTGAGAGCCTCCAGGAGAGAAGCCCAAGCAAGACGCGCCCCGAGGAGCTTCTTGCCACATGTCAGCAATCGGTCTGACAGAGGGCCTCCATGAGAGAGGCCCAAGCAAGACGCGCCCCGAGGAGTGTCTTGCCAAATGTCAACACTGGGTCTGACTGAGCGCCTCAGGGAGAGAGGTCCAAGCAAGACGTGCCCCGAGGAGCGTCTTGCCACATGTCAACAATGGGTCTGACTGAGGGCCTCCAGGAGAGAAGCCCAAGCAAGACGCGCCCCGAGGAGCGTCTTGACACATGTCACCACTGGGTCTTACTGAGCGCCTCCAGGAGAGAGGCCCAAGCAAGACGCGCCCCGAGGAGCGTCTTGCCACATGTCAACAATGGGTCTGACTGAGGGCCTCCAGGAGAGAAGCCCAAGCAACACGCGGCCCGAGGAGCGTCTTGCCACATGTCAGCAATCGGTCTGACAGAGGGCCTCCATGAGAGAGGCCCAAGCAAGACGTGCCCCGAGGAGTGTCTTGCCAAATGTCAACACTGGGTCTGACTGAGCGCCTCAGGGAGAGAGGTCCAAGCAAGACGCGCCCCGAGGAGCGTCTTGCCACATGTCAACACTGGGTCTGACTGAGTGCCTCCATGAGAGAAGCCCCAGCAAGACGCGCCCCGAGGAGC
Organism: Nothobranchius furzeri; assembly: GCF_043380555.1. NCBI lineage: Eukaryota > Metazoa > Chordata > Actinopteri > Cyprinodontiformes > Nothobranchiidae > Nothobranchius > Nothobranchius furzeri. Next base: position 15,465,327 of record NC_091747.1, on the reverse strand, counting down.
GTCTTGCCACATGTCACTACTCGGTCTGTTTGAGCGCCTCCAGGAGAGAGGCCCAAGCAAGACGTGCCCCGAGGAGCGTCTTGCCACATGTCAACAATGGGTCTGACTGAGGGCCTCCAGGAGAGAAGCCCAAGCAAGACGCGCCCCGAGGAGCGTCTTGCCACATGTCAACACTGGGTCTGACTGAGCGCCTCCAGGAGAGAGGCCCAAGCAAGACACGCCCCGAGGAGCGTCTTGACACATGTCAACACTGGGTCTGACTGAGGGCCTCCATGAGAGAAGCCCAAGCAAGACGCGCCCCGAGGAGAGTCTTGCCACATGTCAACACTCGGTCTGACAGAGGGCCTCCAGGAGAGAGGCCCAAGCAAGACGCGCCCCGAGGAGTGTCTTGCCACATGTCACCACTGGGTCTGACTGAGCGCCTCCAGGAGAGAGGCCCAAGCAAGACGCGCCCCGAGGAGCGTCTTGTCACATGTCAACACTGGGTCTTTCTGAGCGCCTCCAGGAGAGAAGCCCAAACAAGACGCGCCCCGAGGAGCATCTTTCCACATGTCAGCACTCGGTCTGACCGAGCGCCTCCAGGAGAGAGGCCCAAGCAAGACGCGCCCCGAGGAGCGTCTTGCCACATGTCAACAATGGGTCTGACTGAGGGCCTCCAGGAGAGAAGCCCAAGCAACACGCGGCCCGAGGAGCGTCTTGCCACATGTCAGCACTCGGTCTGACTGAGCGCCTCCAGGAGAGAGGCCAAAGCAAGAAGCGCCCCGAGGAGCGTCTTGCCACATGTCAACAATGGGTCTGACTGAGGGCCTCCAGGAGAGAAGCCCAAGCAAGACGCGCCCCGAGGAGCGTCTTGACACATGTCAACACTGGGTCTGACAGAGGGCCTCCAGGAGAGAGGCCCAAGCAAGACGCGCCCCGAGGAGTGTCTTGCCACATGTCACCACTTGGTCTGACTGAGCGCCTCCAGGAGAGAGGCCCAAGCAACACGCGCCCCGAGGAGCGTCAGGCCACATGTCACTACTCAGTCTGACTGAGCGCCTCCAGGAGAGAGGCCCAATCAAGACGCACCCCGAGGACCGTCTTGCCACGTGTCAACACTGGGTCTGATTGAGGGCCTTCTGGAGAGAGGCCCAAGCAAGACGCGCCCCAAGGAGCGTCTTGCCACATGTCAACAATGGGTCTTACTGAGGGCCTCCAGGAGAGAAGCCCAAGCAAGACGCGCCCTGAGGAGCTTCTTGCCACATGTCAGCACTGGGTCTGACTGAGCGCCTCCAGGAGAGAGGCCCAAGCAAGACGCGCCCCGAGGAGTGTCTTGCCACATGTCACTACTCGGTCTGACTGAGCGCCTCAAGGAGAGAGGTCCAAGCAACACGCGCCCCGAGGAGCGTCCTTCCACATGTCAACACTGGGTCTGACTGAGTGCCTCCATGAGAGAAGCCCCAGCAAGACGCGCCCCGAGGAGCGTCTTCCCACATGTCACTACTCGGTCTGACTGAGCGCCTCCAGGAGAGAGGCCCAAGCAAGACGTGCCCCGAGGAGCGTCTTGCCACATGTCAACAATGGGTCTGACTGAGGGCCTCCAGGAGAGAAGCCCAAGCAAGAAGCGCCTAGATGAGCGTCTTGCCACATGTCAACACTGGGTCTGACTGAGCGCCTCCAGGAGAGAGGCCCAAGCAAGACACGCCCCGAGGAGCGTCATGACACATGTCAACACTGGGTCTGACTGAGGGCCTCCATGAGAGAAGCCCAAGCAAGACGGGCCCCGAGGAGAGTCTTGCCACATGTCAACACTGGGTCTGACAGAGGGCATCCAGGAGAGAGGCCCAAGCAATACGCGCCCCGAGGAGCGTCTTGCCACATGTCAACAATGGGTCTGACTGAGGGCCTCCAGGAGAGAGGCCCAAGCAAGACGCTCCCCGAGGAGCGTCTTGCCACATGTCACTACTCGGTCTGTTTGAGCGCCTCCAGGAGAGAGGCCCAAGCAAGATGCGCCCCGAGGAGCGTCTTGCCACGTGTCACCACTGGGTCTGACTGAGGTCCTCCAGGAGAGAGGCCCAAGCACGACGCGCCCCGAGGAGCGTCTTGCCACGTGTCACCACTGGGTCTGATTGAGCACCTCCAGGAGAGAGGCCCCAGCAAGACGCGCCCCGAGGAGCGTCTTGCCACTTGTCACTACTCGGTCTAACTGAGCGCCTCCAGGAGAGAGGTCCAAGCAAGATGCGCCCCGAGGAGCGTCTTGCCACATGTCACTACTCGGTCTGACTGAGCGCCTCCAGGAGGGAGGTCCAAGCAAGACGCGCCCCGAGGAGCGTCTTGCCACATGTCACTACTCGGTCTGACTGAGCGCCTCCAGGAGAGAGGCCCAAGCAAGACACGCCCCGAGGAGCGTCTTGACACATGTCAACACTGGGTCGGACTGAGGGCCTCCATGAGAGAAGCCCAAGCAAGACGCGCCCCGAGGAGTGTCTTGCCACATGTCAACACTCGGTCTGACAGAGGGCATTCAGGAGAGAGGCCCAAGCAATACTCGCCCCGAGGAGCGTCTTGCCACATGTCACCACTGGGTCTGAATGAGCGCCTCCAGGAGAGAGGCCCAACCAAGACGCGCCCCGAGGAGTGTCTTGCCACATGCCAACACTGGGTCTGACTGAGCGCCTCCAGGAGAGAGGCCCAAGCAAGACGCGCCCCGAGGAGCGTCTTTCCACGTGTCACCACTGGGTCTGACTGAGGGCCTCCAGGAGAGAGGCCCAAGCAAGATGCGCCCCGAGGAGCGTCTTGCCACGTGTCAACACTGGGTCTGACTGAGCGCCTCCAGGAGAGAAGCCCAAGCAACACGCGGCCCGAGGAGCGTCTTGCCACATGTCACTACTCGGTCTGACTGAGCGCCTCCAGGAGGGAGGTCCAAGCAAGACGCGCCCCGAGGAGCGTCTTGCCACATGTCACTACTCAGTCTGACTGAGCGCCTCCAGGAGAGAGGCCCAAGCAAGACGTGCCCAGAGGAGCGTCTTGCCACATGTCAACACAGGGTCTGACTGAGCGCCTCCAGGAGAGAGGCCCAAGCAAGACACGCCCCGAGGAGCGTCCTGACACATGTCAACACTGGGTCGGACTGAGGGCCTCCATGAGAGAAGCCCAAGCAAGACGCGCCCCGAGGAGTGTCTTGCCACATGTCAACACTCGGTCTGACAGAGGGCATTCAGGAGAGAGGCCCAAGCAATACTCGCCCCGAGGAGCGTCTTGCCACATGTCACCACTGGGTCTGAATGAGCGCCTCCAGGAGAGAGGCCCAACCAAGACGCGCCCCGAGGAGTGTCTTGCCACATGCCAACACTGGGTCTGACTGAGCGCCTCCAGGAGAGAGGCCCAAGCAAGACGCGCCCCGAGGAGCGTCTTGCCACATGTCAACAATGGGTCTGACTGAGGGCCTCCAGGAGAGAAGCCCAAGCAACACGCGGCCCGAGGAGCGTCTTGCCACATGTCAGCACTCGGTCTGACTGAGCGCCTCCAGGAGAGAGGCCAAAGCAAGAAGCGCCCCGAGGAGCGTCTTGCCACATGTCAACAATGGGTCTGACTGAGGGCCTCCAGGAGAGAAGCCCAAGCAAGACGCGCCCCGAGGAGCGTCTTGACACATGTCAACACTGGGTCTGACAGAGGGCCTCCAGGAGAGAGGCCCAAGCAAGACGCGCCCCGAGGAGTGTCTTGCCACATGTCACCACTTGGTCTGACTGAGCGCCTCCAGGAGAGAGGCCCAAGCAACACGCGCCCCGAAGAGCGTCTGGCCACATGTCACTACTCAGTCTGACTGAGCGCCTCCAGGAGAGAGGCCCAAGCAAGACGCACCCCGAGGACCGTCTTGCCACATGTCAACACTGGGTCTGATTGAGGGCCTTCTGGAGAGAGGCCCAAGCAAGACGCGCCCCGAGGAGCGTCTTGCCACATGTCAACAATGGGTCTTACTGAGGGCCTCCAGGAGAGAAGCCCAAGCAAGACGCGCCCCGAGGAGCTTCTTGCCACATGTCAGCACTGGGTCTGACTGAGCGCCTCCAGGAGAGAGGCCCAAGCAAGATGCGCCCCGAGGAGCGTCTTGCCACATGTCACTACTCGATCTGACTGAGCGCCTCAAGGAGAGAGGTCCAAGCAACACGCGCCCCGAGGAGCGTCTTTCCACATGTCAACACTGGGTCTGACTGAGTGCCTCCATGAGAGAAGCCCCAGCAAGACGCGCCCTGAGGAGCGTCTTGCCACATGTCACTACTCGGTCTGACTGAGCGCCTCCAGGAGAGAGGCCCAAGCAAGACGTGCCCCGAGGAGCGTCTTGCCACATGTAAACAATGGGTCTGACTGAGGGCTTCCAGGAGAGAAGCCCAAGCAAGAAGCGCCTAGAGGAGCGTCTTGCCACTTGTCAACACTGGGTCTGACTGAGCGCCTCCAGGAGAGAGGCCCAAGCAAGACACGCCCCGAGGAGCGTCATGACACATGTCAACACTGGGTCTGACTGAGGGCCTCCATGAGAGAAGCCCAAGCAAGACGGGCCCCGAGGAGAGTCTTGCCACATGTCAACACTGGGTCTGACAGAGGGCATCCAGGAGAGAGGCCCAAGCAATACGCGCCCCGAGGAGCGTCTTGCCACATGTCAACAATGGTTCTTACTGAGAGCCTCCAGGAGAGAAGCCCAAGCAAGACGCGCCCCGAGGAGCTTCTTGCCACATGTCAGCAATCGGTCTGACAGAGGGCCTCCATGAGAGAGGCCCAAGCAAGACGCGCCCCGAGGAGTGTCTTGCCAAATGTCAACACTGGGTCTGACTGAGCGCCTCAGGGAGAGAGGTCCAAGCAAGACGTGCCCCGAGGAGCGTCTTGCCACATGTCAACAATGGGTCTGACTGAGGGCCTCCAGGAGAGAAGCCCAAGCAAGACGCGCCCCGAGGAGCGTCTTGACACATGTCACCACTGGGTCTTACTGAGCGCCTCCAGGAGAGAGGCCCAAGCAAGACGCGCCCCGAGGAGCGTCTTGCCACATGTCAACAATGGGTCTGACTCAGGGCCTCCAGGAGAGAAGCCCAAGCAACACGCGGCCCGAGGAGCGTCTTGCCACATGTCAGCAATCGGTCTGACAGAGGGCCTCCATGAGAGAGGCCCAAGCAAGACGTGCCCCGAGGAGTGTCTTGCCAAATGTCAACACTGGGTCTGACTGAGCGCCTCAGGGAGAGAGGTCCAAGCAAGACGCGCCCCGAGGAGCGTCTTGCCACATGTCAACACTGGGTCTGACTGAGTGCCTCCATGAGAGAAGCCCCAGCAAGACGCGCCCCGAGGAGCGTCTTGCCACATGTCACTACTCGGTCTGTTTGAGCGCCTCCAGGAGAGAGGCCCAAGCAAGACGTGCCCCGAGGAGCGTCTTGCCACATGTCAACAATGGGTCTGACTGAGGGCCTCCAGGAGAGAAGCCCAAGCAAGACGCGCCCCGAGGAGCGTCTTGCCACATGTCAACACTGGGTCTGACTGAGCGCCTCCAGGAGAGAGGCCCAAGCAAGACACGCCCCGAGGAGCGTCTTGACACATGTCAACACTGGGTCTGACTGAGGGCCTCCATGAGAGAAGCCCAAGCAAGACGCGCCCCGAGGAGAGTCTTGCCACATGTCAACACTCGGTCTGACAGAGGGCCTCCAGGAGAGAGGCCCAAGCAAGACGCGCCCCGAGGAGTGTCTTGCCACATGTCACCACTGGGTCTGACTGAGCGCCTCCAGGAGAGAGGCCCAAGCAAGACGCGCCCCGAGGAGCGTCTTGTCACATGTCAACACTGGGTCTTTCTGAGCGCCTCCAGGAGAGAAGCCCAAACAAGACGCGCCCCGAGGAGCATCTTTCCACATGTCAGCACTCGGTCTGACTGAGCGCCTCCAGGAGAGAGGCCCAAGCAAGACGCGCCCCGAGGAGCGTCTTGCCACATGTCAACAATGGGTCTGACTGAGGGCCTCCAGGAGAGAAGCCCAAGCAACACGCGGCTCGAGGAGCGTCTTGCCACATGTCAGCACTCGGTCTGACTGAGCGCCTCCAGGAGAGAGGCCAAAGCAAGAAGCGCCCCGAGGAGCGTCTTGCCACATGTCAACAATGGGTCTGACTGAGGGCCTCCAGGAGAGAAGCCCAAGCAAGACGCGCCCCGAGGAGCGTCTTGACACATGTCAACACTGGGTCTGACAGAGGGCCTCCAGGAGAGAGGCCCAAGCAAGACGCGCCCCGAGGAGTGTCTTGCCACATGTCACCACTTGGTCTGACTGAGCGCCTCCAGGAGAGAGGCCCAAGCAACACGCGCCCCGAGGAGCGTCAGGCCACATGTCACTACTCAGTCTGACTGAGCGCCTCCAGGAGAGAGGCCCAATCAAGACGCACCCCGAGGACCGTCTTGCCACGTGTCAACACTGGGTCTGATTGAGGGCCTTCTGGAGAGAGGCCCAAGCAAGACGCGCCCCAAGGAGCGTCTTGCCACATGTCAACAATGGGTCTTACTGAGGGCCTCCAGGAGAGAAGCCCAAGCAAGACGCGCCCTGAGGAGCTTCTTGCCACATGTCAGCACTGGGTCTGACTGAGCGCCTCCAGGAGAGAGGCCCAAGCAAGACGCGCCCCGAGGAGTGTCTTGCCACATGTCACTACTCGGTCTGACTGAGCGCCTCAAGGAGAGAGGTCCAAGCAACACGCGCCCCGAGGAGCGTCTTTCCACATGTCAACACTGGGTCTGACTGAGTGCCTCCATGAGAGAAGCCCCAGCAAGACGCGCCCCGAGGAGCGTCTTCCCACATGTCACTACTCGGTCTGACTGAGCGCCTCCAGGAGAGAGGCCCAAGCAAGACGTGCCCCGAGGGGCGTCTTGCCACATGTCAACAATGGGTCTGACTGAGGGCCTCCAGGAGAGAAGCCCAAGCAAGAAGCGCCTAGATGAGCGTCTTGCCACATGTCAACACTGGGTCTGACTGAGCGCCTCCAGGAGAGAGGCCCAAGCAAGACACGCCCCGAGGAGCGTCATGACACATGTCAACACTGGGTCTGACTGAGGGCCTCCATGAGAGAAGCCCAAGTAAGACGGGCCCCGAGGAGAGTCTTGCCACATGTCAACACTGGGTCTGACAGAGGGCATCCAGGAGAGAGGCCCAAGCAATACGCGCCCCGAGGAGCGTCTTGCCACATGTCAACAATGGGTCTGACTGAGGGCCTCCAGGAGAGAGGCCCAAGCAAGACGCTCCCCGAGGAGCGTCTTGCCACATGTCACTACTCGGTCTGTTTGAGCGCCTCCAGGAGAGAGGCCCAAGCAAGATGCGCCCCGAGGAGCGTCTTGCCACGTGTCACCACTGGGTCTGACTGAGGTCCTCCAGGAGAGAGGCCCAAGCACGACGCGCCCCGAGGAGCGTCTTGCCACGTGTCACCACTGGGTCTGATTGAGCACCTCCAGGAGAGAGGCCCCAGCAAGACGCGCCCCGAGGAGCGTCTTGCCACTTGTCACTACTCGGTCTAACTGAGCGCCTCCAGGAGAGAGGTCCAAGCAAGATGCGCCCCGAGGAGCGTCTTGCCACATGTCACTACTCGGTCTGACTGAGCGCCTCCAGGAGGGAGGTCCAAGCAAGACGCGCCCCGAGGAGCGTCTTGCCACATGTCACTACTCGGTCTGACTGAGCGCCTCAGGGAGAGAGGCCCAAGCAAGACACGCCCCGAGGAGCGTCTTGACACATGTCAACACTGGGTCGGACTGAGGGCCTCCATGAGAGAAGCCCAAGCAAGACGCGCCCCGAGGAGTGTCTTGCCACATGTCAACACTCGGTCTGACAGAGGGCATTCAGGAGAGAGGCCCAAGCAATACTCGCCCCGAGGAGCGTCTTGCCACATGTCACCACTGGGTCTGAATGAGCGCCTCCAGGAGAGAGGCCCAACCAAGACGCGCCCCGTTGAGTGTCTTGCCACATGCCAGCACTGGGTCTGACTGAGCTCCTCCAGGAGAGAGGCCCAAGCAAGACGCGCCCCGAGGAGCGTCTTTCCACGTGTCACCACTGGGTCTGACTGAGGGCCTCCAGGAGAGAGGCCCAAGCAAGATGCGCCCCGAGGAGCGTCTTGCCACGTGTCAACACTGGGTCTGACTGAGCGCCTCCAGGAGAGAAGCCCAAGCAACACGCGGCCCGAGGAGCGTCTTGCCACATGTCAGCACTCGGTCTGACTGAGCGCCTCCAGGAGAGAGGCCAAAGCAAGAAGCGCCCCGAGGAGCGTCTTGCCACATGTCAACAATGGGTCTGACTGAGGGCCTCCAGGAGAGAAGCCCAAGCAAGACGCGCCCCGAGGAGCGTCTTGACACATGTCAACACTGGGTCTGACAGAGGGCCTCCAGGAGAGAGGCCCAAGCAAGACGCGCCCCGAGGAGTGTCTTGCCACATGTCACCACTTGGTCTGACTGAGCGCCTCCAGGAGAGAGGCCCAAGCAACACGCGCCCCGAGGAGCGTCAGGCCACATGTCACTACTCAGTCTGACTGAGCGCCTCCAGGAGAGAGGCCCAATCAAGACGCACCCCGAGGACTGTCTTGCCACGTGTCAACACTGGGTCTGATTGAGGGCCTTCTGGAGAGAGGCCCAAGCAAGACGCGCCCCAAGGAGCGTCTTGCCACATGTCAACAATGGGTCTTACTGAGGGCCTCCAGGAGAGAAGCCCAAGCAAGACGCGCCCTGAGGAGCTTCTTGCCACATGTCAGCACTGGGTCTGACTGAGCGCCTCCAGGAGAGAGGCCCAAGCAAGACGCGCCCCGAGGAGTGTCTTGCCACATGTCACTACTCGGTCTGACTGAGCGCCTCAAGGAGAGAGGTCCAAGCAACACGCGCCCCGAGGAGCGTCTTTCCACATGTCAACACTGGGTCTGACTGAGTGCCTCCATGAGAGAAGCCCCAGCAAGACGCGCCCCGAGGAGCGTCTTCCCACATGTCACTACTCGGTCTGACTGAGCGCCTCCAGGAGAGAGGCCCAAGCAAGACGTGCCCCGAGGAGCGTCTTGCCACATGTCAACAATGGGTCTGACTGAGGGCCTCCAGGAGAGAAGCCCAAGCAAGAAGCGCCTAGATGAGCGTCTTGCCACATGTCAACACTGGGTCTGACTGAGCGCCTCCAGGAGAGAGGCCCAAGCAAGACACGCCCCGAGGAGCGTCATGACACATGTCAACACTGGGTCTGACTGAGGGCCTCCATGAGAGAAGCCCAAGCAAGACGGGCCCCGAGGAGAGTCTTGCCACATGTCAACACTGGGTCTGACAGAGGGCATCCAGGAGAGAGGCCCAAGCAATACGCGCCCCGAGGAGCGTCTTGCCACATGTCAACAATGGGTCTGACTGAGGGCCTCCAGGAGAGAGGCCCAAGCAAGACGCTCCCCGAGGAGCGTCTTGCCACATGTCACTACTCGGTCTGTTTGAGCGCCTCCAGGAGAGAGGCCCAAGCAAGATGCGCCCCGAGGAGCGTCTTGCCACGTGTCACCACTGGGTCTGACTGAGGTCCTCCAGGAGAGAGGCCCAAGCACGACGCGCCCCGAGGAGCGTCTTGCCACGTGTCACCACTGGGTCTGATTGAGCACCTCCAGGAGAGAGGCCCCAGCAAGACGTGCCCCGAGGAGCGTCTTGCCACTTGTCACTACTCGGTCTAACTGAGCGCCTCCAGGAGAGAGGTCCAAGCAAGATGCGCCCCGAGGAGCGTCTTGCCACATGTCACTACTCGGTCTGACTGAGCGCCTCCAGGAGGGAGGTCCAAGCAAGACGCGCCCCGAGGAGCGTCTTGCCACATGTCACTACTCGGTCTGACTGAGCGCCTCCAGGAGAGAGGCCCAAGCAAGACGTACCCAGAGGAGCGTCTTGCCACATGTCAACACAGGGTCTGACTGAGCGCCTCCAGGAGAGAGGCCCAAGCAAGACACGCCCCGAGGAGCGTCTTGACACATGTCAACACTGGGTCGGACTGAGGGCCTCCATGAGAGAAGCCCAAGCAAGACGCGCCCCGAGGAGTGTCTTGCCACATGTCAACACTCGGTCTGACAGAGGGCATTCAGGAGAGAGGCCCAAGCAATACTCGCCCCGAGGAGCGTCTTGCCACATGTCACCACTGGGTCTGAATGAGCGCCTCCAGGAGAGAGGCCCAACCAAGACGCGCCCCGAGGAGTGTCTTGCCACATGCCAACACTGGGTCTGACTGAGCGCCTCCAGGAGAGAGGCCCAAGCAAGACGCGCCCCGAGGAGCGTCTTTCCACGTGTCACCACTGGGTCTGACTGAGGGCCTCCAGGAGAGAGGCCCAAGCAAGATGCGCCCCGAGGAGCGTCTTGCCACGTGTCAACACTGGGTCTGACTGAGCGCCTCCAGGAGATAGGCCCAAGCAAGACGCGCCCCGAGGAGCGTCTTTCCACGTGTCACCACTGGGTCTGACTGAGGGCCTCCAGGAGAGAGGCCCAAGCAAGATGCGCCCCGAGGAGCGTCTTGCCACATGTCACTACTCGGTCTGACTGAGCGCCTCCAGGAGAGAGGCCCAAGCAAGACGTGCCCAGAGGAACGTCTTGCCACATGTCAACACGGGGTCTGACTGAGCGCCTCCAGGAGAGAGTCCCAAGCAAGACACGCCCCGAGGAGCGTCTTGGCACATTTCAACACTGGGTCGGACTGAGGGCCTCCATGAGAGAAGCCCAAGCAAGACGCGCCCCGAGGAGTGTCTTGCCACATGTCAATACTCGGTCTGACAGAGGGCATTCAGGAGAGAGGCCCAAGCAATACTCGCCCCGAGGAGCGTCTTGCCACATGTCACCACTGGGTCTGAATGAGCGCCTCCAGGAGAGAGGCCCAACCAAGACGCGCCCCGAGGAGTGTCGTGCCACATGCCAACACTGGGTCTGACTGAGCGCCTCCAGGAGAGAGGCCCAAGCAAGACGCGCCCCGAGGAGCGTCTTGCCACGTGTCAACACTGGGTCTGACTGAGCGCCTCCAGGAGAGAGGCCCAAGCAAGACGCGCCCCGAGGAGCGTCTTTCCACGTGTCACCACTGGGTCTGACTGAGCGCCTCCAGGAGAGAGGCCCAAGAAAGACGCGCCCCGAGGAGCGTCTTGCCACATGTCAACACTGGGTCTGACTGAGCGCCTCCTAGAGAGAGGCCCAAGCAAGACGCGCCCCGAGGAGCGTCTTGCCACATGTCACCTCTGGTTCTGACTGAGCGCCTCCAGGAGAGAGGCCCAAGCAAGACGCGCCCCGAGGAGCGTCTTGTCACATGTCAACACTGGGTCTGTCTGAGCGCCTCCAGGAGAGAAGCCCAAGCAAGACGCGCCCCGAGGAGCGTCTTGCCACATGTCAACAATGGGTCTGACTGAGGGCCTCCAGGAGAGAAGCCCAAGCAAGACTGCGACCCTAGGAGCGTCTTGACACATGTCACTACTCAGTCTGACTGAGGACCTCCAGGAGAGAGGCCCAAGCAAGACGCGCCCCGAGGAGCGTCTTGCCACATGTCAGCACTGGGTCTGACTGAGCGCCTCCAGGAGAGAGGCCCCAGTAAGACGCGCCCCGAGGAGCGTCTTGCCTTATGTCAGCACTCGGTCTGACTGAGCGCCTCCAGGAGAGAGGCCCAAGCAAGACGCGCCCCGAGGAGCGTATTGCCACATGTCAACAATGGGTCTGACTGAGGGCCTCCAGGAGAGAAGCCCAAGCAAGACTGCACCCCGAGGAGCGTCTTGACACATGTCACTACTCAGTCTGACTGAGGGCCTCCAGGAGAGAGGCCCAAGCAAGACGTGCCCCGAGGAGCGTCTTGCCACATGTCAGCACTGGGTCTGACTGAGCGCCTCCAGGAGAGAGGCCCCAGCAAGACGCGCCCTGAGGAGCGTCTTGCCTTATGTCAGCACTCGGTCTGACTGAGCGCCTCCAGGAGAGAGGCCCAAGGAAGACGCGCCCCGAGGAGCGTATTGCCACATGTCAACAATGGGTCTGACTGAGGGCCTCCAGGAGAGAGGCCAAAGCAAGATGCGCCCGGAGGAGCGTCTTGCCACATGTCAACACTGGATCTGACAGAGGGCCTCCAGGAGAGAGGCCCAAGCAAGACGCGCCCCGAGGAGCGTCTTGCCACATGTCACCTCTGGTTTTGACTGAGCGCCTCCAGGAGAGAGGCCCAAGCAAGACGCGCCCCGAGGAGCGTCTTGCCACATGTCAACAATGGGTCTGACTGAGGACCTCCAGGAGAGAAGCCCAAGCAACACGCGGCCCGAGGAGCGTCTTGCCACATGTCAGCACTCGGTCTGACTGAGCGCCTCCAGGAGAGAGGCCCAAGCAAGACGCGCCCCGAGGAGCGTCTTGCCACATGTCAACAATGGGTCTGACTGAGGGCCTCCAGGAGAGAAGCCCAAGCAAGACTGCGCCCCGAGGAGCGTCTTGACACATGTCAACACTGGGTCAGACAGAGCACCTGCAGGAGAGAGGCCCAAGCAAGACGCGCCCCGAGGAGCGTCAGGCCACATGTCACTACTCAGTCTGACTGAGCGCCTCCAGGAGAGAGGCCCAAGCAAGACGCGCCCCGAGGAGCGTCTTGCCACATGTCAGCACTGGGTCTGACTGAGCGCCTCCAGGAGAGAGGCCCCAGCAAGACGCGCCCAGAGGAGCGTCTTGCCTTATGTCAGCACTCGGTCTGACTGAGCGCCTCCAGGAGAGATGCCCAAGCAAGACGCGCCCCGAGGAGCGTCTTGCCACATGTCAACAATGGGTCTGACTGAGGGCCTCCAGGAGAGACGCCCAAGCAAGATGCGCCCGGAGGAGCGTCTTGCCACATGTCAACACTGGGTCTGACAGAGGGCCTCCAGGAGAGAGGCCCAAGCAATACGCGCCCCGAGGAGCGTCTTGCCACATGTCACCTCTGGTTCTGACTGAGCGCCTCCAGGAGAGAGGCCCAAGCAAGACGCGCCCCGAGGAGCGTCTTGTCACATGTCAACACTGGGTCTTTCTGAACGCCTCCAGGAGAGAAGACCAAGCAAGACGCGCCCCGAGGAGCGTCTTGCCACATGTCAGCACTCGGTCTGACTGAGCGCCTCCAGGAGAGAGGCCCAAGCAAGACGCGCCCCGAGGAGCGTCTTGCCACATGTCAACAATGGGTCTGACTGAGGGCCTCCAGGAGAGAAGCCCAAGCAAGACGCGCCCCGAGGAGCGTCTTGACACATGTCAACACTGGGTCTGACAGAGGGCCTCCAGGAGAGAGGCCCAAGCAAGATGCGCCCGGAGGAGCGTCTTGCCACATGTCACCTCTGGTTCTGACTGAGCGCCTCCAGGAGAGAGGCCCAAGCAAGACGCGCCCCGAGGAGCGTCTTGTCACATGTCAACACTGGGTCTGTCTGAGCGCCTCCAGGAGAGAAGCCCAAGCAAGACGCGCCCCGAGGAGCGTCTTGCCACATGTCAACAATGGGTCTGACTGAGGGCCTCCAGGAGAGAAGCCCAAGCAAGACTGCGACCCTAGGAGCGTCTTGACACATGTCAATACTCAGTCTGACTGAGGACCTCCAGGAGAGAGGCCCAAGCAAGACGCGCCCCGAGGAGCGTCTTGCCACATGTCAGCACTGGGTCTGACTGAGCGCCTCCAGGAGAGAGGCCCAAGCAAGACGCACCCCGAGGAGCGTATTGCCACATGTCAACAATGGGTCTGACTGAGGGCCTCCAGGAGAGAAGCCCAAGCAAGACTGCACCCCGAGGAGCGTCTTGACACATGTCACTACTCAGTCTGACTGAGGGCCTCCAGGAGAGAGGCCCAAGCAAGACGTGCCCCGAGGAGCGTCTTGCCACATGTCAGCACTGGGTCTGATTGAGCGCCTCCAGGAGAGAGGCCCCAGCAAGACGCGCCCTGAGGAGCGTCTTGCCTTATGTCAGCACTCGGTCTGACTGAGCGCCTCCAGGAGAGAGGCCCAAGCAAGACGCGCCCCGAGGAGCGTATTGCCACATGTCAACAATGGGTCTGACTGAGGGCCTCCAGGAGAGAGGCCAAAGCAAGATGCGCCCGGAGGAGCGTCTTGCCACATGTCAACACTGGGTCTGACAGAGGGCCTCCAGGAGAGAGGCCCAAGCAAGACGCGCCCCGAGGAGCGTCTTGCCACATGTCACCTCTGGTTCTGACTGAGCGCCTCCAGGAGAGAGGCCCAAGCAAGACGCGCCCCGAGGAGCGTCTTGCCACATGTAAACAATGGGTCTGACTGAGGACCTCCAGGAGAGAAGCCCAAGCAACACGCGGCCCGAGGAGCGTCTTGCCACATGTCAGCACTCGGTCTGACTGAGCGCCTCCAGGAGAGAGGCCCAAGCAAGACGCGCCCCGAGGAGCGTCTTGCCACATGTCAACAATGGGTCTGACTGAGGGCCTCCAGGAGAGAAGCCCAAGCAAGACTGCGCCCCGAGGAGCGTCTTGACACATGTCAACACTGGGTCAGACAGAGCACCTGCAGGAGAGAGGCCCAAGCAAGACGCGCCCCGAGGAGCGTCAGGCCACATGTCACTACTCAGTCTGACTGAGCGCCTCCAGGAGAGAGGCCCAAGCAAGACGCGCCCCGAGGAGCGTCTTGCCACATGTCAGCACTGGGTCTGACTGAGCGCCTCCAGGAGGGAGGCCCCAGCAAGACGCGCCCCGAGGAGCGTCTTGCCTTATGTCAGCACTCGGTCTGACTGAGCGCCTCCAGGAGAGATGCCCAAGCAAGACGCGCCCCGAGGAGCGTCTTGCCACATGTCAACAATGGGTCTGACTGAGGGCCTCCAGGAGAGAGGCCCAAGCAAGATGCGCCCGGAGGAGCGTCTTGCCACATGTCAACACTGGGTCTGACAGAGGGCCTCCAGGAGAGAGGCCCAAGCAATACGCGCCCCGAGGAGCGTCTTGCCACATGTCACCTCTGGTTCTGACTGAGCGCCTCCAGGAGAGAGGCCCAAGCAAGACGCGCCCCGAGGAGCGTCTTGTCACATGTCAAGACTGGGTCTTTCTGAACGCCTCCAGGAGAGAAGCCCAAGCAAGACGCGCCCTGAGGAGCGTCTTGCCACATGTCAGCACTCGGTCTGACTGAGCGCCTCCAGGAGAGAGGCCCAAGCAAGACGCGCCCCGAGGAGCGTCTTGCCACATGTCAACAATGGGTCTGACTGAGGGCCTCCAGGAGAGAAGCCCAAGCAAGACGCGCCCCGAGGAGCGTCTTGACACATGTCAACACTGGGTCTGACAGAGGGCCTCCAGGAGAGAGGCCCAAGCAAGACGCGCCCCGAGGAGTGTCTTGCCACATGTCACCACTTGGTCTGACTGAGCGCCTCCAGGAGAGAGGCCCAAGCAACACGCGCCCCGAGGAGCGTCAGGCCACATGTCACTACTCACTCTGACTGAGCGCCTCCAGGAGAGAGGCCCAAGCAAGACACGCCCCGAGGAGCGTCTTGCCACGTGTCAACACTGGGTCTGATTGAGGGCCTTCTGGAGAGAGGCCCAAGCAAGACGCGCCCCGAGGAGCGTCTTGCCACATGTCACCTCTGGTTCTGACTGAGCGCCTCCAGGAGAGAGGCCCAAGCAAGACGCGCCCCGAGGAGCGTCTTGTCACATGTCAACACTGGGTCTTTCTGAGCGCCTCCAGGAGAGAAGCCCAAGCAAGACGCGCCCCGAGGAGCGTCTTGCCACATGTCAGCACTCGGTCTGACTGAGCGCCTCCAGGAGAGAGGCCCAAGCAAGACGCGCCCCGAGGAGCGTCTTGCCACATGTCAACAATGGGTCTGACTGAGGGCCTCCAGGAGAGAAGCCCAAGCAAGACGCGCCCCGAGGAGCGTCTTGACACATGTCAACACTGGGTCTGACAGAGGGCCTCCAGGAGAGAGGCCCAAGCAAGACGCGCCCCGAGGAGTGTCTTGCCACATGTCACCACTTGGTCTGACTGAGCGCCTCCAGGAGAGAGGCCCAAGCAACACGCGCCCCGAGGAGCGTCAGGCCACATGTCACTACTCAGTCTGACTGAGCGCCTCCAGGAGAGAGGCCCAAGTAAGACGCGCCCCGAGGAACGTCTTGCCACGTGTCAACACTGGGTCTGATTGAGGGCCTTCTGGAGAGAGGCCCAAGCAAGACGCGCCCCGAGGAGTGTCTTGCCAAATGTCAACACTGGGTCTGACTGAGCGCCTCAGGGAGAGAGGCCCAAGCAAGACGCGCCCCGAGGAGCGTCTTGCCACATGTCACTACTCGGTCTGACTGAGCGCCTCAGTGAGAGAGGTCCAAGCAAGACGCGCCCCGAGGAGCGTCTTGCCACATGTCAACACTGGGTCTGACTGAGTGCCTCCATGAGAGAAGCCCCAGCAAGACACGCCCCGAGGAGCGTCTTGCCACATGTCACTACTCGGTCTGTTTGAGCGCCTCCAGGAGAGAGGCCCTAGCAAGACGTGCCCCGAGGAGCGTCTTGCCACATGTCAACAATGGGTCTGACTGAGGGCCTCCAGGAGAGAAGCCCAAGCAAGACGCGCCCCGAGGAGCGTCTTGCCACATGTCAGCACTGGGTCAGACTGAGCGCCTCCAGGAGAGAGGCCCAAGCAAGACACGCCCCGAGGAGCGTCTTGACACATGTCAACACTGGGTCTGACTGAGGGCCTCCATGAAAGAAGCCCAAGCAAGACGCGCCCCGAGGAGAGTCTTGCCACATGTCAACACTCGGTCTGACAGAGGGCCTCCAGGAGAGAGGCCCAAGCAAGACGCGCCCCGACGAGTGTCTTGCCACATGTCACAACTGGGTCAGACTGAGCGCCTCCAGGAGAGAGGCCCAAGCAAGACGCGCCCCGAGGAGCGTCTTGTCACATGTCAACACTGGGTCTTTCTGAGCGCCTCCAGGAGAGAAGCCCAAGCAAGCCGCGCCCCGAGGAGCGTCTTTCCTCATGTCAGCACTCGGTCTGACTGAGCGCCTCCAGGAGAGAGGCCCAAGCAAGACGCGCCCCGAGGAGCGTCTTGCCACATGTCAACAATGGGTCTGACTGAGGGCCTCCAGGAGAGAAAACCAAGCAACACGCGGCCCGAGGAGCGTCTTGCCACATGTCAGCACTCGGTCTGACTGAGCGCCTCCAGGCGAGAGGCCAAAGCAAGACGCGCCCCGAGGAGCGTCTTGCCACATGTCAACAATGGGTCTGACTGAGGGCCTCCAGGAGAGAAGCCCAAGCAAGACGCGCCCCGAGGAGCGTCTTGTCACATGTCAACACTGGGTCTGACTGAGCGCCTCAAGGAGAGAGGCCCAAGCAAGCCGCGCCCCGAGGAGCGTCTTGACACATGTCAACACTGGGTCTGACTGAGGGCCTCCATGAGAGAGGCCCAAGCAAGACGCGTCCCGAGGAGTGTCTTGCCACATGTCACCACTTGGTCTGACTGAGCGCCTCCAGGAGAGAGGCCCAAGCAACACGCGCCCCGAGGAGCGTCAGGCCACATGTCACTACTCAGTCTGACTGAGCGCCTCCAGGAGAGAGGCCCAAGTAAGACGCGCCCCGAGGAACGTCTTGCCACGTGTCAACACTGGGTCTGATTGAGGGCCTTCTGGAGAGAGGCCCAAGCAAGACGCGCCCCGAGGAGTGTCTTGCCAAATGTCAACACTGGGTCTGACTGAGCGCCTCAGGGAGAGAGGCCCAAGCAAGACGCGCCCCGAGGAGCGTCTTGCCACATGTCACTACTCGGTCTGACTGAGCGCCTCAGTGAGAGAGGTCCAAGCAAGATGCGCCCCGAGGAGCGTCTTGCCACATGTCAACACTGGGTCTGACTGAGTGCCTCCATGAGAGAAGCCCCAGCAAGACGCGCCCCGAGGAGCGTCTTGCCACATGTCACTACTCGGTCTGTTTGAGCGCCTCCAGGAGAGAGGCCCTAGCAAGACGTGCCCCGAGGAGCGTCTTGCCACATGTCAACAATGGGTCTGACTGAGGGCCTCCAGGAGAGAAGCCCAAGCAAGACGCGCCCCGAGGAGCGTCTTGCCACATGTCAGCACTGGGTCAGACTGAGCGCCTCCAGGAGAGAGGCCCAAGCAAGACACGCCCCGAGGAGCGTCTTGACACATGTCAACACTGGGTCTGACTGAGGGCCTCCATGAGAGAAGCCCAAGCAAGACGCGCCCCGAGGAGAGTCTTGCCACATGTCAACACTCGGTCTGACAGAGGGCCTCCAGGAGAGAGGCCCAAGCAAGACGCGCCCCGAGGAGTGTCTTGCCACATGTCACAACTGGGTCAGACTGAGCGCCTCCAGGAGAGAGGCCCAAGCAAGACGCGCCCCGAGGAGCGTCTTGTCACATGTCAACACTGGGTCTTTCTGAGCGCCTCCAGGAGAGAAGCCCAAGCAAGCCGCGCCCCGAGGAGCGTCTTTCCTCATGTCAGCACTCGGTCTGACTGAGCGCCTCCAGGAGAGAGGCCCAAGCAAGACGCGCCCCGAGGAGCGTCTTGCCACATGTCAACAATGGGTCTGACTGAGGGCCTCCAGGAGAGAAAACCAAGCAACACGCGGCCCGAGGAGCGTCTTGCCACATGTCAGCACTCGGTCTGACTGAGCGCCTCCAGGCGAGAGGCCAAAGCAAGACGCGCCCCGAGGAGCGTCTTGCCACATGTCAACAATGGGTCTGACTGAGGGCCTCCAGGAGAGAAGCCCAAGCAAGACGCGCCCCGAGGAGCGTCTTGTCACATGTCAACACTGGGTCTGACTGAGCGCCTCAAGGAGAGAGGCCCAAGCAAGCCGCGCCCCGAGGAGCGTCTTGACACATGTCAACACTGGGTCTGACTGAGGGCCTCCATGAGAGAAGCCCAAGCAAGACGCGCCCCGAGGAGAGTCTTGCCACATGTCAACACTCGGTCTGACAGAGGGCCTCCAGGAGAGAGGCCCAAGCAAGACGCGCCCCGAGGAGTGTCTTGCCACATGTCACCACTGGGTCTGACTGAGCGCCTCCAGGAGAGAGGCCCAGGCAAGACGCGCCCCGAGGAGCGTCTTGTCACATGTCAACACTGGGTCTTTCTGAGCGCCTCCAGGAGAGAAGCCCAAGCAAGACGCGCCCCGAGGAGCGTCTTTCCTCATGTCAGCACTCGGTCTGACTGAGGGCCTCCAGGAGAGAGGCCAAAGCAAGACGCGCCCCGAGGAGCGTCTTGTCACATGTCAACACTGGGTCTGACTGAGCGCCTCCAGGAGAGAGGCCCAAGTAAGCCGCGCCCCGAGGAGCGTCAGGCCACATGTCACTACTCAGTCTGACTGAGCGCCTCCAGGAGAGAGGCCCAAGCAAGACGCGCCCCGAGGAGCGTCTTGCCACATGTCAGCACTGGGTCTGACTGAGCGCCTCCAGGAGAGAGGCCCAAGCAAGACGCGCCCCGAGGAGCGTCTTGCCTTATTTCAGCACTCGGTCTGACTGAGCGCCTCCAGGAGAGAGGCCCAAGCAAGACGCGCCCCGAGGAGCGTCTTGCCACATGTCAACAATGGGTCTGACTGAGGGCCTCCAGGAGAGAGGCCCAAGCAAGATGCGCCCGCAGGAGCGTCTTGCCACATGTCAACAATGGGTCTGACAGAGGGCCTCCAGGAGAGAAGCCCAAGCAAGACGCGCCCCGAGGAGCGTCTTTCCTCATGTCAGCACTCGGTCTGACTGAGCGCCTCCAGGAGAGAGGCCCAAGCAAGACGCGCCCCGAGGAGCTTCTTGCCACATGTCAACAATGGGTCTGACTGAGGGCCTCCAGGAGAGAAGCCCAAGCAACACGCGGCCCGAGGAGCGTCTTGCCACATGTCAGCACTCGGTCTGACTGAGGGCCTCCAGGAGAGAGGCCAAAGCAAGACGCGCCCCGAGGAGCGTCTTGTCACATGTCAACACTGGGTCTGACTGAGCGCCTCCAGGAGAGAGGCCCAAGCAAGCCGCGCCCCGAGGAGCGTCAGGCCACATGTCACTATTCAGTCTGACTGAGCGCCTCCAGGAGAGAGGCCCAAGCAAGACGCGCCCCGAGGAGCGTCTTGCCACATGTCAGCACTGGGTCTGACTGAGCGCCTCCAGGAGAGAGGCCCAAGCAAGACGCGCCCCGAGGAGCGTCTTGCCTTATGTCAGCACTCGGTCTGACTGAGCGCCTCCAGGAGAGAGGCCCAAGCAAGACGCGCCCCGAGGAGCGTCTTGCCACATGTCAACAATGGGTCTGACTGAGGGCCTCCAGGAGAGAGGCCCAAGCAAGATGCACCCGCAGGAGCGTCTTGCCACATGTCAACACTGGGTCTGACAGAGGGCCTCCAGGAGAGAGGCCCAAGCAAGACTCGCCCCGAGGAGCGTCTTGTCACATGTCAACACTGGGTCTTTCTGAGCGCCTCCAGGAGAGAAGCCCAAGCAAGACGCGCCCCGAGGAGCGTCTTGCCACATGTCAGCACTCGGTCTGACTGAGCGCCTCCAGGACAGAGGCCCAAGCAAGACGCGCCCCGATGAGCGTCTTGCCACATGTTAACAATGGGTCTGACTGAGGGCCTCCAGGAGAGAAGCCCAAGCAACACGCGGCCCGAGGAGCGTCTTGCCACATGTCAGCACTCGGTCTGACTGAGCGCCTCCAGGAGAGAGGCCCAAGCAAGACGCGCCCCGAGGAGGGTCTTGACACATGTCAACACTGGGTCTGACTGAGGGCCTCCATGACAGAGGCCCAAGCAAGACGCGCCCCAAGGAGTGTCTTGCCACATGTCAACACTGGGTCTGACAGAGGGCCTCCATGAGAGAGGCCCAAGCAAGACGCGCCCCGAGGAGTGTCTTGCCACATGTCACCACTTGGTCTGACTGAGCGCCTCCAGGAGAGAGGCCCAAGCAACAGGCGCCCCGAGGAGCGTCAGGCCACATGTCACTACTCAGTCTGACTGAGCGCCTCCAGGAGAGAAGCCCAAGTAAGACGCGCCCCGAGGAGCGTCTTGCCACGTGTCAACACTGGGTCTGATTAGGGGCCTTCTGGAGAGAGGCCCAAGCAAGACGCGCCCCGAGGAGCGTCTTGCCACATGTCAACAATGGTTCTTACTGAGAGCCTCCAGGAGAGAAGCCCAAGCAAGACGCGCCCCGGGGAGCTTCTTGCCACATGTCAGCAATCGGTCTGACAGAGGGCCTCCATGAGAGAGGCCCAAGCAAGACGCGCCCCGAGGAGTGTCTTGCCAAATGTCAACACTGGGTCTGACTGAGCGTCTCAGGGAGAGAGGTCCAAGCAAGACGCGCCCCGAGGAGCGTCTTGCCACATGTCACTACTCGGTCTGACTGAGCGCCTCAGTGAGAGAGGTCCAAGCAAGACGCGCCCCGAGGAGCGTCTTGCCACATGTCAACACTGGGTCTGACTGAGTGCCTCCATGAGAGAAGCCCCAGCAAGACGCGCCCCGAGGAGCGTCTTGCCACATGTCACTACTCGGTCTGTTTGAGCGCCTCCAGGAGAGAGGCCCAAGCAAGACGTGCCCCGAGGAGCGTCTTGCCACATGTCAACAATGGGTCTGACTGAGGGCCTCCAGGAGAGAAGCCCAAGCAAGACGCGCCCTGAGGAGCGTCTTGCCACATGTCAACACTGGGTCAGACTGAGCGCCTCCAGGAGAGAGGCCCAAGCAAGACACGCCCCGAGGAGCGTCTTGACACATGTCAACACTGGGTCTGACTGAGGGCCTCCATGAGAGAAGCCCAAGCAAGACACGCCCCGAGGAGAGTCTTGCCACATGGCAACACTCGGTCTGACAGGGGGCCTCCAGGAGAGAGGCCCAAGCAAGACGCGCCCCGAGGAGTGTCTTGACACATGTCAGCACTCGGTCTGACTGAGCGCCTCCAGGAGAGAGGCCCAAGCAAGACGCGCCCCGAGGAGCGTCTTGCCACATGTCAACAATGGGTTTGACTGAGGGCCTCCAGGAGAGAAGCCTAAGCAACACACGGCCCGAGGAGCGTCTTGCCACATGTCAGCACTCGGTCTGACTGAGCGCCTCCAGGAGAGAGGCCAAAGCAAGACGCGCCCCGAGGAGCGTCTTGAAACATGTCAACACTGGGTCTGACAGAGGGCCTCCAGGAGAGAGGCCCAAGCAAGACGCGCCCCGAGGAGTGTCTTGCCACATGTCACCACTTGGTCTGACTGAGCGCCTCCAGGAGAGAGGCCCAAGCAACACGCGCCCCGAGGAGCGTCAGGCCACATGTCACTACTCAGTCTGACTGAGCGCCTCCACGAGAGAGGCCCAAGCAAGACGCGCCCTGAGGAGCGTCTTGCCACATGTCAACACTGGGTCTGATTGAGGGCCTTCTGGAGAGAGGCCCAAGCAAGACGCGCCCCGAGGAGCGTCTTGCCACATGTCAACAATGGGTCTGACTGAGCGCCTCCAGGAGAGAGGCCCAAGCAAGACGCGCCCCGAGGAGCGTCTTGCCACATGTCACTACTCGGTCTGACTGAGCGCCTCCAGGAGAGAGGCCCAAGCAAGACGCGCCCCGAGGAGCGTCTTGTCACATGTCAACACTGGGTCTTTCTGAGCGCCTCCAGGAGAGAAGCCCAAGCAAGCCGCGCCCCGAGGAGCGTCTTTCCTCATGTCAGCACTCGGTCTGACTGAGCGCCTCCAGGAGAGAGGCCCAAGCAAGACGCGCCCCGAGGAGCGTCTTGCCACATGTCAACAATGGGTCTGACTGAGGGCCTCCAGGAGAGAAGCCCAAGCAAGACGCGCCCCGAGGAGCGTCTTGTCACATGTCAACACTGGGTCTGACTGAGCGCCTCAAGGAGAGAGGCCCAAGCAAGCCGCGCCCCGAGGAGCGTCTTGACACATGTCAACACTGGGTCTGACTGAGGGCCTCCATGAGAGAAGCCCAAGCAAGACGCGCCCCGAGGAGAGTCTTGCCACATGTCAACACTCGGTCTGACAGAGGGCCTCCAGGAGAGAGGCCCAAGCAAGACGCGCCCCGAGGAGTGTCTTGCCACATGTCACCACTGGGTCTGACTGAGCGCCTCCAGGAGAGAGGCCCAAGCAAGACGCGCCCCGAGGAGCGTCTTGTCACATGTCAACACTGGGTCTTTCTGAGCGCCTCCAGGAGAGAAGCCCAAGCAAGACGCGCCCCGAGGAGCGTCTTTCCTCATGTCAGCACTCGGTCTGACTGAGGGCCTCCAGGAGAGAGGCCAAAGCAAGACGCGCCCCGAGGAGCGTCTTGTCACATGTCAACACTGGGTCTGACTGAGCGCCTCCAGGAGAGAGGCCCAAGCAAGCCGCGCCCCGAGGAGCGTCAGGCCACATGTCACTACTCAGTCTGACTGAGCGCCTCCAGGAGAGAGGCCCAAGCAAGACGCGCCCCGAGGAGCGTCTTGCCACATGTGAGCACTGGGTCTGACTGAGCGCCTCCAGGAGAGAGGCCCAAGCAAGACGCGCCCCGAGGAGCGTCTTTCCTTATTTCAGCACTCGGTCTGACTGAGCGCCTCCAGGAGAGAGGCCCAAGCAAGACGCGCCCCGAGGAGCGTCTTGCCACATGTCAACAATGGGTCTGACTGAGGGCCTCCAGGAGAGAGGCCCAAGCAAGATGCGCCCGCAGGAGCGTCTTGCCACATGTCAACAATGGGTCTGACAGAGGGCCTCCAGGAGAGAAGCCCAAGCAAGACGCGCCCCGAGGAGCGTCTTTCCTCATGTCAGCACTCGGTCTGACTGAGCGCCTCCAGGAGAGAGGCCCAAGCAAGACGCGCCCCGAGGAGCGTCTTGCCACATGTCAACAATGGGTCTGACTGAGGGCCTCCAGGAGAGAAGCCCAAGCAACACGCGGCCCGAGGAGCGTCTTGCCACATGTCAGCACTCGGTCTGACTGAGGGCCTCCAGGAGAGAGGCCAAAGCAAGACGCGCCCCGAGGAGCGTCTTGTCACATGTCAACACTGGGTCTGACTGAGCGCCTCCAGGAGAGAGGCCCAAGCAAGCCGCGCCCCGAGGAGCGTCAGGCCACATGTCACTACTCAGTCTGACTGAGCGCCTCCAGGAGAGAGGCCCAAGCAAGACGCGCCCCGAGGAGCGTCTTGCCACATGTCAGCACTGGGTCTGACTGAGCGCCTCCAGGAGAGAGGCCCAAGCAAGACGCGCCCCGAGGAGCGTCTTGCCTTATGTCAGCACTCGGTCTGATTGAGCGCCTCCAGGAGAGAGGCCCAAGCAAGACGCGCCCCGAGGAGCGTCTTGCCACATGTCAACAATGGGTCTGACTGAGGGCCTCCAGGAGAGAGGCCCAAGCAAGATGCGCCCGCAGGAGCGTCTTGCCACATGTCAACACTGGGTCTGACAGAGGGCCTCCAGGAGAGAGGCCCAAGCAAGACTCGCCCCGAGGAGCGTCTTGTCACATGTCAACACTGGGTCTTTCTGAGCGCCTCCAGGAGAGAAGCCCAAGCAAGACGCGCCCCGAGGAGCGTCTTGCCACATGTCAGCACTCGGTCTGACTGAGCGCCTCCAGGACAGAGGCCCAAGCAAGACGCGCCCCGATGAGCGTCTTGCCACATGTCAACAATGGGTCTGACTGACGGCCTCCAGGAGAGAAGCCCAAGCAACACGCGGCCCGAGGAGCGTCTTGCCACATGTCAGCACTCGGTCTGACTGAGCGCCTCCAGGAGAGAGGCCCA
Organism: Nothobranchius furzeri; assembly: GCF_043380555.1. Lineage (NCBI taxonomy): Eukaryota > Metazoa > Chordata > Actinopteri > Cyprinodontiformes > Nothobranchiidae > Nothobranchius > Nothobranchius furzeri. The sequence goes on along the minus strand of NC_091747.1, from coordinate 15,440,780 downwards.
AGCAAGACGCGCCCCGAGGAGCGTCTTGCCACATGTCAACAATGGGTCTGACTGAGGGCCTCCAGGAGAGAAGCCCAACCAAGACGCGCCCCGAGGAGCGTCTTGACACATGTCAACACTGGGTCTGACAGAGGGCCTCCAGGAGAGAGGCCCAAGCAAGACGCGCCCCAAGGAGTGTCTTGCCACATGTCACCACTTGGTCTGACTGAGCGCCTCCAGGAGAGAGGCCCAAGCAATACGCGCCCCGAGGAGCGTCAGGCCACATGTCACTACTCAGTCTGACTGAGCGCCTCCAGGATAGAGGCCCAAGCAAGACGCGCCCCGAGGAGCGTCTTGCCATGTGTCAACACTGGGTCTGATTGAGCGCCTTCTGGAGAGAGGCCCAAGCAAGACGCGCCCCGAGGAGCGTCTTGCCACATGTCAACAATGGGTCTTACTGAGGGCCTCCAGGAGAGAAGCCCAAGCAAGACGCGCCCCGAGGAGCTTCTTTCCACATGTCAGCACTCGGTCTGACTGAGTGCCTCCAGGAGAGAGGCCAAAGCAAGACGCGCCCCGAGGAGGGTCTTGACACATGTCAACACTGGGTCTGACTGAGGGCCTCATGACAGAGGCCCAAGCAAGACGCGCCCCAAGGAGTGTCTTGCCACATGTCAACACTGGGTCTGACAGAGGGCCTCCCTGAGAGAGGCCCAAGCAAGACGCGCCCCGAGGAGTGTCTTGCCACATGTCACCACTTGGTCTGACTGAGCGCCTCCAGGAGAGAGGCCCAAGCAACAGGCGCCCCGAGGAGCGTCAGGCCACATGTCACTACTCAGTCTGACTGAGCGCCTCCAGGAGAGAAGCCCAAGTAAGACGCGCCCCGAGGAGCGTCTTGCCACGTGTCAACACTGGGTCTGATTGAGGGCCTTCTGGAGAGAGGCCCAAGCAAGACGCGCCCCGAGGAGCGTCTTGCCACATGTCAACAATGGTTCTTACTGAGAGCCTCCAGGAGAGAAGCCCAAGCAAGACGCGCCCCGGGGAGCTTCTTGCCACATGTCAGCAATCGGTCTGACAGAGGGCCTCCATGAGAGAGGCCCAAGCAAGACGCGCCCCGAGGAGTGTCTTGCCAAATGTCAACACTGGGTCTGACTGAGCGTCTCAGGGAGAGAGGTCCAAGCAAGACGCGCCCCGAGGAGCGTCTTGCCACATGTCACTACTCGGTCTGACTGAGCGCCTCAGTGAGAGAGGTCCAAGCAAGACGCGCCCCGAGGAGCGTCTTGCCACATGTCAACACTGGGTCTGACTGAGTGCCTCCATGAGAGAAGCCCCAGCAAGACGCGCCCCGAGGAGCGTCTTGCCACATGTCACTACTCGGTCTGTTTGAGCGCCTCCAGGAGAGAGGCCCAAGCAAGACGTGCCCCGAGGAGCGTCTTGCCACATGTCAACAATGGGTCTGACTGAGGGCCTCCAGGAGAGAAGCCCAAGCAAGACGCGCCCTGAGGAGCGTCTTGCCACATGTCAACACTGGGTCAGACTGAGCGCCTCCAGGAGAGAGGCCCAAGCAAGACACGCCCCGAGGAGCGTCTTGACACATGTCAACACTGGGTCTGACTGAGGGCCTCCATGAGAGAAGCCCAAGCAAGACACGCCCCGAGGAGAGTCTTGCCACATGGCAACACTCGGTCTGACAGGGGGCCTCCAGGAGAGAGGCCCAAGCAAGACGCGCCCCGAGGAGTGTCTTGACACATGTCAGCACTCGGTCTGACTGAGCGCCTCCAGGAGAGAGGCCCAAGCAAGACGCGCCCCGAGGAGCGTCTTGCCACATGTCAACAATGGGTTTGACTGAGGGCCTCCAGGAGAGAAGCCTAAGCAACACACGGCCCGAGGAGCGTCTTGCCACATGTCAGCACTCGGTCTGACTGAGCGCCTCCAGGAGAGAGGCCAAAGCAAGACGCGCCCCGAGGAGCGTCTTGAAACATGTCAACACTGGGTCTGACAGAGGGCCTCCAGGAGAGAGGCCCAAGCAAGACGCGCCCCGAGGAGTGTCTTGCCACATGTCACCACTTGGTCTGACTGAGCGCCTCCAGGAGAGAGGCCCAAGCAACACGCGCCCCGAGGAGCGTCAGGCCACATGTCACTACTCAGTCTGACTGAGCGCCTCCAGGAGAGAGGCCCAAGCAAGACGCGCCCTGAGGAGCGTCTTGCCACGTGTCAACACTGGGTCTGATTGAGGGCCTTCTGGAGAGAGGCCCAAGCAAGACGCGCCCCGAGGAGCGTCTTGCCACATGTCAACAATCGGTCTGACTGAGCGCCTCCAGGAGAGAGGCCCAAGCAAGACGCGCCCCGAGGAGCGTCTTGCCACATGTCACTACTCGGTCTGACTGAGCGCCTCCAGGAGAGAGGTCCAAGCAACACGCGCCCCGAGGAGCGTCTTGCCACATGTCAACACTGGGTCTGACTGAGTGCCTCCATGAGAGAAGCCCCAGCAAGATGCGCCCCGAGGAGCTTCTTGCCACATGTCACTACTCGGTCTGACTGAGCGCCTCCAGGAGAGAGGCCCAAGCAAGACATGCCCCGAGGAGCGTCTTGCCACATGTCAACAATGGGTCTGACTGAGGGCCTCCAGGAGAGAAGCCCAAGCAAGAAGCGCCCCGAGGAGCGTCTTGCCACATGTCAACACTGGGTCTGACTGAGCGCCTCCAGGAGAGAGGCCCAAGCAAGACACGCCCCGAGGAGCGTCTTGCCACGTGTCAACACTGGGTCTGATTGAGGGCCTTCTGGAGAGAGGCCCAAGCAAGACGCGCCCCGAGGAGCGTCTTGCCACATGTCACTACTCGGTCTGACTGAGCGCCTCAGTGAGAGAGGTCCAAGCAAGACGCGCCCCGAGGAGCGTCTTGCCACATGTCAACACTGGGTCTGACTGAGTGCCTCCATGAGAGAAGCCCCAGCAAGACGCGCCCCGAGGAGCGTCTTGCCACATGTCACTACTCGGTCTGTTTGAGCGCCTCCAGGAGAGAGTTCCTAGCAAGACGTGCCCCGAGGAGGGTCTTGCCACATGTCAACAATGGGTCTGACTGAGGGCCTCCAGGAGAGAAGCCCAAGCAAGACGCGCCCCGAGGAGCATCTTGCCACATGTCAGCACTGGGTCAGACTGAGCGCCTCCAGGAGAGAGGCCCAAGCAAGACACGCCCCGAGGAGCGTCTTGACACATGTCAACACTGGGTCTGACTGAGGGCCTCCATGAGAGAAGCCCAAGCAAGACGCGCCCCGAGGAGAGTCTTGCCACATGTCAACACTCGGTCTGACAGAGGGCCTCCAGGAGAGAGGCCCAAGCAAGACGCGCCCCGAGGAGTGTCTTGCCACATGTCACAACTGGGTCAGACTGAGCGCCTCCAGGAGAGAGGCCCAAGCAAGACGCGCCCCGAAGAGCGTCTTGCCACATGTCAACAATGGTTCTTACTGAGAGCCTCCAGGAGAGAAGCCCAAGCAAGACGCGCCCCGAGGAGCTTCTTGCCACATGTCAGCAATCGGTCTGACAGAGGGCCTCCATGAGAGAGGCCCAAGCAACACGCGCCCCGAGGAGCGTCAGGCCACATGTCACTACTCAGTCTGACTGAGCGCCTCCAGGAGAGAGGCCCAAGCAAGACGCGCCCTGAGGAGCGTCTTGCCACGTGTCAACACTGGGTCTGATTGAGGGCCTTCTGGAGAGAGGCCCAAGCAAGACGCGCCCCGAGGAGCGTCTTGCCACATGTCAACAATGGGTCTGACTGAGCGTCTCCAGGAGAGAGGCCCAAGCAAGACGCGCCCCGAGGAGCGTCTTGCCACATGTCACTACTCGGTCTGACTGAGCGCCTCCAGGAGAGAGGTCCAAGCAACACGTGCCCCGAGGAGCGTCTTGCCACATGTCAACACTGGGTCTGACTGAGTGCCTCCATGAGAGAAGCCCAAGCAAGACGCGCCCCGAGGAGTGTCTTGCCACATGTCACAACTGGGTCAGACTGAGCGCCTCCAGGAGAGAGGCCCAAGCAAGACGCGCCCCGAGGAGCGTCTTGCCACATGTCAACAATGGTTCTTACTGAGAGCCTCCAGGAGAGAAGCCCAAGCAAGACGCGCCCCGAGGAGTGTCTTGCCAAATGTCAACACTGGGTCTGACTGAGCGTCTCAGGGAGAGAGGTCCAAGCAAGACGCGCCCCGAGGAGCGTCTTGCCACATGTCACTACTCGGTCTGACTGAGCGCCTCAGTGAGAGAGGTCCAAGCAAGACGCGCCCCGAGGAGCGTCTTGCCACATGTCAACACTGGGTCTGACTGAGTGCCTTTATGAGAGAAGCCCCAGCAAGACGCGCCCCGAGGAGCGTCTTGCCACATGTCACTACTCGGTCTGTTTGAGCTCCTCCAGGAGAGAGGCGCAAGCAAGACGTGCCCCGAGGAGCGTCTTGCCACATGTCAACAATGGGTCTGACTGAGGGCCTCCAGGAGAGAAGCCCAAGCAAGACGCGCCCCGAGGAGCGTCTTGCCACATGTCAACACTGGGTCAGACTGAGCGCCTCCAGGAGAGAGGCCCAAGCAAGACACGCCCCGAGGAGCGTCTTGACACATGTCAACACTGGGTCTGACTGAGGGCCTCCATGAGAGAAGCCCAAGCAAGACACGCCCCGAGGAGAGTCTTGCCACATGTCAACACTCGGTCTGACAGAGGGCCTCCAGGAGAGAGGCCCAAGCAAGACGCGCCCCGAGGAGTGTCTTGACACATGTCAGCACTCGGTCTGACTGAGCGCCTCCAGGAGAGAGGCCCAAGCAAGACGCGCCCCGAGGAGCGTCTTGCCACATGTCAACAATGGGTTTGACTGAGGGCCTCCAGGAGAGAAGCCTAAGCAACACACGGCCCGAGGAGCGTCTTGCCACATGTCAGCACTCGGTCTGACTGAGCGCCTCCAGGAGAGAGGCCAAAGCAAGACGCGCCCCGAGGAGCGTCTTGAAACATGTCAACACTGGGTCTGACAGAGGGCCTCCAGGAGAGAGGCCCAAGCAAGACGCGCCCCGAGGAGTGTCTTGCCACATGTCAACACTTGGTCTGACTGAGCGCCTCCAGGAGAGAGGCCCAAGCAACACGCGCCCCGAGGAGCGTCAGGCCACATGTCACTACTCAGTCTGACTGAGCGCCTCCAGGAGAGAGGCCCAAGCAAGACGCGCCCTGAGGAGCGTCTTGCCACGTGTCAACACTGGGTCTGATTGAGGGCCTTCTGGAGAGAGGCCCTAGCAAGACGCGCCCCGAGGAGCGTCTTGCCACATGTCAACAATGGGTCTTACTGAGGGCCTCCAGGAGAGAAGCCCAAGCAAGACGCGCCCCGAGGAGCTTCTTTTCACATTTCAGCACTGGGTCTGACTGAGCGCCTCCAGGAGAGAGGCCCAAGCAAGACGCGCCCCGAGGAGCGTCTTGCCACATGTCACTACTCGGTCTGACTGAACGCCTCCAGGACAGAGGTCCAAGCAACACGCGCCCCGAGGAGCGTCTTGCCACATGTCAACACTGGGTCTGACTGAGTGCCTCCATGAGAGAAGCCCCAGCAAGATGCGCCCCGAGGAGCTTCTTGCCACATGTCACTACTCGGTCTGACAGCGCCTCCAGGAGAGAGGCCCAAGCAAGACATGCCCCGAGGAGCGTCTTGCCACATGTCAACAATGGGTCTGACTGAGGGCCTCCAGGAGAGAAGCCTAAGCAAGAAGCGCCCCGAGGAGCGTCTTGCCACATGTCAACACTGGGTCTGACTGAGCGCCTCCAGGAGAGAGGCCCAAGCAAGACGCGCCCCGAGGAGCGTCTTGCCACATGTCAACAATGGGTCTGACTGAGGGCCTCCAGGAGAGAAAACCAAGCAACACGCGGCCCGAGGAGCGTCTTGCCACATGTCAGCACTCGGTCTGACTGAGCGCCTGCAGGCGAGAGGCCAAAGCAAGACGCGCCCCGAGGAGCGTCTTGCCACATGTCAACAATGGGTCTGACTGAGGGCCTCCAGGAGAGAAGCCCAAGCAAGAAGCGCCCCGAGGAGCGTCTTGTCACATGTCAACACTGGGTCTGACTGAGCGCCTCCAGGAGAGAGGCCCAAGCGGGCCGCGCCCCGAGGAGCGTCTTGACACATGTCAACACTGGGTCTGACTGAGGGCCTCCATGAGAGAAGCCCAAGCAAGACGCGCCCCGAGGAGAGTCTTGCCACATGTCAACACTCGGTCTGACAGAGGGCCTCCAGGAGAGAGGCCCAAGCAAGACGCGCCCCGAGGAGTGTCTTGCCACATGTCACCACTGGGTCTGACTGAGCGCTTCCAGGAGAGAGGCCCAAGCAAGACGCGCCCCGAGGAGCGTCTTGTCACATGTCAACACTGGGTCTTTCTGAGCGCCTCCAGGAGAGAAGCCCAAGCAAGACGCGCCCCGAGGAGCGTCTTTCCTCATGTCAGCACTCGGTCTGACTGAGCGCCTCCAGGAGAGAGGCCCAAGCAAGACGCGCCCCGAGGAGCGTCTTGCCACATGTCAACAATGGGTATGACTGAGGGCCTCCAGGAGAGAAGCCCAAGCAACACGCGGCCCGAGGAGCGTCTTGCCACATGTCAGCACTCGGTCTGACTGAGGGCCTCCAGGAGAGAGGCCAAAGCAAGACACGCCCCGAGGAGCGTCTTGTCACATGTCAACACTGGGTCTGACTGAGCGCCTCCAGGAGAGAGGCCCAAGCAAGAAGCGCCCCGAGGAGCGTCAGGCCACATGTCACTACTCAGTCTGACTGAGCGCCTCCAGGAGAGAGGCCCAAGCAAGACGCGCCCCGAGGAGCGTCTTGCCACATGTCAGCACTGGGTCTGACTGAGCGCCTCCAGGAGAGAGGCCCAAGCAAGACGCGCCCCGAGGAGCGTCTTGCCTTATGTCAGCACTCGGTCTGACTGAGCGCCTCCAGGAGAGAGGCCCAAGCAAGACGCGCCCCGAGGAGCGTCTTGCCACATGTCAACAATGGGTCTGACTGAGGGCCTCCAGGAGAGAGGCCCAAGCAAGATGCGCCCGCAGGAGCGTCTTGCCACATGTCAACACTGGGTCTGACAGAGGGCCTCCAGGAGAGAAGCCCAAGCAAGACGCGCCCCGAGGAGCGTCTTTTCTCATGTCAGCACTCGGTCTGACTGAGCGCCTCCAGGAGAGAGGCCCAAGCAAGACGCGCCCCGAGGAGCGTCTTGCCACATGTCAACAATGGTTCTTACTGAGAGCCTCCAGGAGAGAAGCCCAAGCAAGATGCGCCCCGAGGAGTGTCTTGCCAAATGTCAACACTGGGTCTGACTGAGCGTCTCAGGGAGAGAGGTCCAAGCAAGACGCGCCCCGAGGAGCGTCTTGCCACATGTCACTACTCGGTCTGACTGACCGCCTCAGTGAGAGAGGTCCAAGCAAGACGCGCCCCGAGGAGCGTCTTGCCACATGTCAACACTGGGTCTGACTGAGTGCCTTTATGAGAGAAGCCCCAGCAAGACGCGCCCCGAGGAGCGTCTTGCCACATGTCACTACTCGGTCTGTTTGAGCGCCTCCAGGAGAGAGGCGCAAGCAAGACGTGCCCCGAGGAGCGTCTTGCCACATGTCAACAATGGGTCTGACTGAGGGCCTCCAGGAGAGAAGCCCAAGCAAGACGCGCCCCGAGGAGCGTCTTGCCACATGTCAACACTGGGTCAGACTGAGCGCCTCCAGGAGAGAGGCCCAAGCAAGACACGCCCCGAGGAGCGTCTTGAAACATGTCAACACTGGGTCTGACTGAGGGCCTCCATGAGAGAAGCCCAAGCAAGACACGCCCCGAGGAGAGTCTTGCCACATGTCAACACTCGGTCTGACAGAGGGCCTCCAGGAGAGAGGCCCAAGCAAGACGCGCCCCGAGGAGTGTCTTGACACATGTCAGCACTCGGTCTGACTGAGCGCCTCCAGGAGAGAGGCCCAAGCAAGACGCGCCCCGAGGAGCGTCTTGCCACATGTCAACAATGGGTTTGACTGAGGGCCTCCAGGAGAGAAGCCTAAGCAACACACGGCCCGAGGAGCGTCTTGCCACATGTCAGCACTCGGTCTGACTGAGCGCCTCCAGGAGAGAGGCCAAAGCAAGACGCGCCCCGAGGAGCGTCTTGAAACATGTCAACACTGGGTCTGACAGAGGGCCTCCAGGAGAGAGGCCCAAGCAAGACGCGCCCCGAGGAGTGTCTTGCCACATGCCAACACTTGGTCTGACTGAGCGCCTCCAGGAGAGAGGCCCAAGCAACACGCGCCCCGAGGAGCGTCAGGCCACATGTCACTACTCAGTCTGACTGAGCGCCTCCAGGAGAGAGGCCCAAGCAAGACGCGCCCTGAGGAGCGTCTTGCCACGTGTCAACACTGGGTCTGATTGAGGGCCTTCTGGAGAGAGGCCCTAGCAAGACGCGCCCCGAGGAGCGTCTTGCCACATGTCAACAATGGGTCTTACTGAGGGCCTCCAGGAGAGAAGCCCAAGCAAGACGCGCCCCGAGGAGCTTCTTTTCACATTTCAGCACTGGGTCTGACTGAGCGCCTCCAGGAGAGAGGCCCAAGCAAGACGCGCCCCGAGGAGCGTCTTGCCACATGTCACTACTCGGTCTGACTGAGCGCCTCCAGGACAGAGGTCCAAGCAACACGCGCCCCGAGGAGCGTCTTGCCACATGTCAACACTGGGTCTGACTGAGTGCCTCCATGAGAGAAGCCCCAGCAAGATGCGCCCCGAGGAGCTTCTTGCCACATGTCACTACTCGGTCTGACTGAGCGCCTCCAGGAGAGAGGCCCAAGCAAGACATGCCCCGAGGAGCGTCTTTCCACATGTCAACAATGGGTCTGACTGAGGGCCTCCAGGAGAGAAGCCTAAGCAAGAAGCGCCCCGAGGAGCGTCTTGCCACATGTCAACACTGGGTCTGACTGAGCGCCTCCAGGAGAGAGGCCCAAGCAAGACGCGCCCCGAGGAGCGTCTTGCCACATGTCAACAATGGGTCTGACTGAGGGCCTCCAGGAGAGAAAACCAAGCAACACGCGGCCCGAGGAGCGTCTTGCCACATGTCAGCACTCGGTCTGACTGAGCGCCTCCAGGCGAGAGGCCAAAGCAAGACGCGCCCCGAGGAGCGTCTTGCCACATGTCAACAATGGGTCTGACTGAGGGCCTCCAGGAGAGAAGCCCAAGCAAGAAGCGCCCCGAGGAGCGTCTTGTCACATGTCAACACTGGGTCTGACTGAGCGCCTCCAGGAGAGAGGCCCAAGCGGGCCGCGCCCCGAGGAGCGTCTTGACACATGTCAACACTGGGTCTGACTGAGGGCCTCCATGAGAGAAGCCCAAGCAAGACGCGCCCCGAGGAGAGTCTTGCCACATGTCAACACTCGGTCTGACAGAGGGCCTCCAGGAGAGAGGCCCAAGCAAGACGCGCCCCGAGGAGTGTCTTGCCACATGTCACCACTGGGTCTGACTGAGCGCTTCCAGGAGAGAGGCCCAAGCAAGACACGCCCCGAGGAGCGTCTTGTCACATGTCAACACTGGGTCTTTCTGAGCGCCTCCAGGAGAGAAGCCCAAGCAAGACGCGCCCCGAGGAGCGTCTTTCCTCATGTCAGCACTTGGTCTGACTGAGCGCCTCCAGGAGAGAGGCCCAAGCAAGACGCGCCCCGAGGAGCGTCTTGCCACATGTCAACAATGGGTATGACTGAGGGCCTCCAGGAGAGAAGCCCAAGCAACACGCGGCCCGAGGAGCGTCTTGCCACATGTCAGCACTCGGTCTGACTGAGGGCCTCCAGGAGAGAGGCCAAAGCAAGACACGCCCCGAGGAGCGTCTTGTCACATGTCAACACTGGGTCTGACTGAGCGCCTCCAGGAGAGAGGCCCAAGCAAGAAGCGCCCCGAGGAGCGTCTTGCCACATGTCAGCACTGGGTCTGACTGAGCGCCTCCAGGAGAGAGGCCCAAGCAAGACGCGCCCCGAGGAGCGTCTTGCCTTATGTCAGCACTCGGTCTGACTGAGCGCCTCCAGGAGAGAGGCCCAAGCAAGACGCGCCCCGAGGAGCGTCTTGCCTTATGTCAGCACTCGGTCTGACTGAGCGCCTCCAGGAGAGAGGCCCAAGCAAGACGCGCCCCGAGGAGCGTCTTGCCACATGTCAACAATGGGTCTGACTGAGGGCCTCCAGGAGAGAGGCCCAAGCAAGATGCGCCCGCAGGAGCGTCTTGCCACATGTCAACACTGGGTCTGACAGAGGGCCTCCAGGAGAGAAGCCCAAGCAAGACGCGCCCCGAGGAGCGTCTTTTCTCATGTCAGCACTCGGTCTGACTGAGCGCCTCCAGGAGAGAGGCCCAAGCAAGATGCGCCCCGAGGAGCGTCTTGCCACATGTCAACAATGGGTCTGACTGAGGGCCTCCAGGAGAGAAGCCCAAGCAACACGCGGCCCGAGGAGCCTCTTACCACATGTCAACACTCGGTCTGACTGAGGGCCTCCAGGAGAGAGGCCAAAGCAAGACGCGCCCCGAGGAGCGTCTTGTCACATGTCAACACTGGGTCTGACTGAGCGCCTCCAGGAGAGAGGCCCAAGCAAGCCGCGCCCCGAGGAGCGTCAGGCCACATGTCACTACTCAGTCTGACTGAGCGCCTCCAGGAGAGAGGCCCAAGAAGGACGCGCCCCGAGGAGCGTCTTGCCACATGTCAGCACTGGGTCTGACTGAGCGCCTCCAGGAGAGAGGCCATAGCAAGACGCGCCCCGAGGAGCGTCTTGCCTTATGTCAGCACTCGGTCTGACTGAGCGCCTCCAGGAGAGAGGCCCAAGCAAGACGCGCCCCGAGGAGCGTCTTGCCTTATGTCAGCACTCGGTCTGACTGAGCGCCTCCAGGAGAGAGGCCCAAGCAAGACGCGCCCCGAGGAGCGTCTTGCCACATGTCAACAATGGGTCTGACTGAGGGCCTCCAGGAGAGAGGCCCAAGCAAGATGCGCCCGCAGGAGCGTCTTGCCACATGTCAACACTGGGTCTGACAGAGGGCCTCCAGGAGAGAGGCCCAAGCAAGACTCGCCCCGAGGAGCGTCTTGTCACATGTCAACACTGGGTCTTTCTGAGCGCCTCCAGGAGAGAAGCCCAAGCAAGACGCGCCCCGAGGAGCGTCTTGCCACATGTCAGCACTCGGTCTGACTGAGCGCCTCCAGGAGAGAGGCCCAAGCAAGACGCGCCCCGATGAGCGTCTTGCCACATGTCAACAATGGGTCTTACTGAGGGCCTCCAGGAGAGAAGCCCAAGCAAGACGCGCCCCGAGGAGCTTCTTTCCACATGTCAGCACTCGGTCTGATTGAGTGCCTCCAGGAGAGAGGCCAAAGCAAGACGCGCCCCGAGGAGGGTCTTGACACATGTCAGCACTGGGTCTGACAGAGGGCCTCCATGAGAGAGGCCCAAGCAAGACGCGCCCCGAGGAGTGTCTTGCCACATGTCACCACTTGGTCTGACTGAGCGCCTCCAGGAGAGAGGCCCAAGCAACAGGCGCCCCGAGGAGCGTCAGGCCACATGTCACTACTCAGTCTGACTGAGCGCCTCCAGGAGAGAAGCCCAAGTAAGACGCGCCCCGAGGAGCGTCTTGCCACGTGTCAACACTGGGTCTGATTGAGGGCCTTCTGGAGAGAGGCCCAAGCAAGACGTGCCCCAAGGAGCGTCTTGCCACATGTCAACAATGGTTCTTACTGAGAGCCTCCAGGAGAGAAGCCCAAGCAAGACGCGCCCCGAGGAGCTTCTTGCCACATGTCAGCAATCGGTCTGACAGAGGGCCTCCATGAGAGAGGCCCAAGCAAGACGCGCCCCGAGGAGTGTCTTGCCAAATGTCAACACTGGGTCTGACTGAGCGTCTCAGGGAGAGAGGTCCAAGCAAGACGCGCCCCGAGGAGCGTCTTGCCACATGTCACTACTCGGTCTGACTGAGCGCCTCAGTGAGAGAGGTCCAAGCAAGACGCGCCCCGAGGAGCGTCTTGCCACATGTCAACACTGGGTCTGACTGAGTGCCTCCATGAGAGAAGCCCAAGCAAGACGTGCCCCGAGGAGCGTCTTGCCACATGTCAACAATGGGTCTGACTGAGGGCCTCCAGGAGAGAAGCCCAAGCAAGACGCGCCCCGAGGAGCGTCTTGCCACATGTCAACACTGGGTCAGACTGAGCGCCTCCAGGAGAGAGGCCCAAGCAAGACACGCCCCGAGGAGCGTCTTGACACATGTCAACACTGGGTCTGACTGAGGGCCTCCATGAGAGAAGCCCAAGCAAGACACGCCCCGAGGAGAGTCTTGCCACATGTCAACACTCGGTCTGACAGGGGGCCTCCAGGAGAGAGGCCCAAGCAAGACGCGCCCCGAGGAGTGTCTTGACACATGTCAGCACTCGGTCTGACTGAGCGCCTCCAGGAGAGAGGCCCAAGCAAGACGCGCCCCGAGGAGCGTCTTGCCACATGTCAACAATGGGTTTGACTGAGGGCCTCCAGGAGAGAAGCCTAAGCAACACACGGCCCGAGGAGCGTCTTGCCACATGTCAGCACTCGGTCTGACTGAGCGCCTCCAGGAGAGAGGCCAAAGCAAGACGCACCCCGAGGAGCGTCTTGAAACATGTCAACACTGGGTCTGACAGAGGGCCTCCAGGAGAGAGGCCCAAGCAAGACGCGCCCCGAGGAGTGTCTTGCCACATGTCACCACTTGGTCTGTCTGAGCGCCTCCAGGAGAGAGGCCCAAGCAACACGCGCCCCGAGGAGCGTCAGGCCACATGTCACTACTCAGTCTGACTGAGCGCCTCCAGGAGAGAGGCCCAAGCAAGACACGCCCTGAGGAGCGTCTTGCCACGTGTCAACACTGGGTCTGATTGAGGGCCTTCTGGAGAGAGGCCCAAGCAAGACGCGCCCCGAGGAGCGTCTTGCCACATGTCAACAATGGGTCTTACTGAGGGCCTCCAGGAGAGAAGCCCAAGCAAGACGCGCCCCGAGGAGCTTCTTTTCACATGTCAGCACTGGGTCTGACTGAGCGCCTCCAGGAGAGAGGCCCAAGCAAGACGCGCCCCGAGGAGCGTCTTGCCACATGTCACTACTCGGTCTGACTGAGCGCCTCCAGGAGAGAGGTCCAAGCAACACGCGCCCCGAGGAGCGTCTTGCCACATGTCAACACTGGGTCTGACTGAGTGCCTCCATGAGAGAAGCCCCAGCAAGATGCGCCCCGAGGAGCTTCTTGCCACATGTCACTACTCGGTCTGACTGAGCGCCTCCAGGAGAGAGGCCCAAGCAAGACATGCCCCGAGGAGCGTCTTGCCACATGTCAACAATGGGTCTGACTGAGGGCCTCCAGGAGAGAAGCCCAAGCAAGAAGCGCCCAGAGGAGCGTCTTGCCACATGTCAACACTGGGTCTGACTGAGCGCCTCCAGGAGAGAGGCCCAAGCAAGACACGCCCCGAGGAGCGTCTTGCCACGTGTCAACACTGGGTCTGATTGAGGGCCTTCTGGAGAGAGGCCCAAGCAAGACGCGCCCCGAGGTGTGTCTTGCCAAATGTCAACACTGGGTCTGACTGAGCGCCTCAGGGAGAGAGGTCCAAGCAAGACGCGCCCCGAGGAGCGTCTTGCCACATGTCACTACTCGGTCTGACTGAGCGCCTCAGTGAGAGAGGTCCAAGCAAGACGCGCCCCGAGGAGCGTCTTGCCACATGTCAACACTGGGTCTGACTGAGTGCCTCCATGAGAGAAGCCCCAGCAAGACGCGCCCCGAGGAGCGTCTTGCCACATGTCACTACTCGGTCTGTTTGAGCGCCTCCAGGAGAGAGGCCCTAGCAAGACGTGCCCCGAGGAGCGTCTTGCCACATGTCAACAATGGGTCTGACTGAGGGCCTCCAGGAGAGAAGCCCAAGCAAGACGCGCCCCGAGGAGCGTCTTGCCACATGTCAGCACTGGGTCAGACTGAGCGCCTCCAGGAGAGAGGCCCAAGCAAGACACGCCCCGAGGAGCGTCTTGACACATGTCAACACTGGGTCTGACTGAGGGCCTCCATGAGAGAAGCCCAAGCAAGACGCGCCCCGAGGAGAGTCTTGCCACATGTCAACACTCGGTCTGACAGAGGGCCTCCAGGAGAGAGGCCCAAGCAAGACGCGCCCCGAGGAGTGTCTTGCCACATGTCACAACTGGGTCAGACTGAGCGCCTCCAGGAGAGAGGCCCAAGCAAGACGCGCCCCGAGGAGCGTCTTGCCACATGTCAACAATGGTTCTTACTGAGAGCCTCCAGGAGAGAAGCCCAAGCAAGACGCGCCCCGAGGAGCTTCTTGCCACATGTCAGCAATCGGTCTGACAGAGGGCCTCCATGAGAGAGGCCCAAGCAAGACGCGCCCCGAGGAGTGTCTTGCCAAATGTCAACACTGGGTCTGAATGAGCGTCTCAGGGAGAGAGGTCCAAGCAAGACGCGCCCCGAGGAGCGTCTTGCCACATGTCACTACTCGGTCTGACTGAGCGCCTCAGTGAGAGAGGTCCAAGCAAGACGCGCCCCGAGGAGCGTCTTGCCACATGTCAACACTGGGTCTGACTGAGTGCCTTCATGAGAGAAGCCCCAGCAAGACGCGCCCCGAGGAGCGTCTTGCCACATGTCACTACTCGGTCTGTTTGAGCGCCTCCAGGAGAGAGGCCCAAGCAAGACGTGCCCCGAGGAGCGTCTTGCCACATGTCAACAATGGGTCTGACTGAGGGCCTCCAGGAGAGAAGCCCAAGCAAGACGCGCCCCGAGGAGCGTCTTGCCACATGTCAACACTGGGTCAGACTGAGCGCCTCCAGGAGAGAGGCCCAAGCAAGACACGCCCCGAGGAGCGTCTTGTCACATGTCAACACTGGGTCTTTCTGAGCGCCTCCAGGAGAGAAGCCCAAGCAAGACGCGCCCCGAGGAGCGTCTTTCCTCATGTCAGCACTCGGTCTGACTGAGCGCCTCCAGGAGAGAGGCCCAAGCAAGACGCGCCCCGAGGAGCGTCTTGCCACATGTCAACAATGGGTCTGACTGAGGGCCTCCAGGAGAGAAGCCCAAGCAACACGCGGCCCGAGGAGCGTCTTGCCACATGTCAGCACTCGGTCTGACTGAGGGCCTCCAGGAGAGAGGCCAAAGCAAGACGCGCCCCGAGGAGCGTCTTGTCACATGTCAACACTGGGTCTGACTGAGCGACTCCAGGAGAGAGGCCCAAGCAAGCCGCGCCCCGAGGAGCGTCAGGCCACATGTCACTACTCAGTCTGACTGAGCGCCTCCAGGAGAGAGGCCCAAGCAAGACGCGCCCCGAGGAGCGTCTTGCCACATGTCAGCACTGGGTCTGACTGAGCGCCTCCAGGAGAGACGCCCAAGCAAGACGCGCCCCGAGGAGCGTCTTGCCTTATGTCAGCACTCGGTCTGACTGAGCGCCTCCAGGAGAGAGGCCCAAGCAAGACGCGCCCCGAGGAGCGTCTTGCCACATGTCAACAATGGGTCTGACTGAGGGCCTCCAGGAGAGAGGCCCAAGCAAGATGCGCCCGCAGGAGCGTCTTGCCACATGTCAACACTGGGTCTGACAGAGGGCCTCCAGGAGAGAAGCCCAAGCAAGACGCGCCCCGAGGAGCGTCTTTCCTCATGTCAGCACTCGGTCTGACTGAGCGCCTCCAGGAGAGAGGCCCAAGCAAGACGCGCCCCGAGGAGCGTCTTGCCACATGTCAACAATGGGTCTGACTGAGGGCCTCCAGGAGAGAAGCCCAAGCAACACGCGGCCCGAGGAGCGTCTTGCCACATGTCAACACACGGTCTGACTGAGGGCCTCCAGGAGAGAGGCCAAAGCAAGACGCGCCCCGAGGAGCGTCTTGTCACATGTCAACACTGGGTCTGACTGAGCGCCTCCAGGAGAGAGGCCCAAGCAAGCCGCGCCCCGAGGAGCGTCAGGCCACATGTCACTACTCAGTCTGACTGAGCGCCTCCAGGAGAGAGGCCCAAGCAAGACGCGCCCCGAGGAGCGTCTTGCCACATGTCAGCACTGGGTCTGACTGAGCGCCTCCAGGAGAGAGGCCCAAGCAAGACGCGCCCCGAGGAGCGTCTTGCCTTATGTCAGCACTCGGTCTGACTGAGCGCCTCCAGGAGAGAGGCCCAAGCAAGACGCGCCCCGAGGAGCGTCTTGCCACATGTCAACAATGGGTCTGACTGAGGGCCTCCAGGAGAGAGGCCCAAGCAAGATGCGCCCGCAGGAGCGTCTTGCCACATGTCAACACTGGGTCTGACAGAGGGCCTCCAGGAGAGAGGCCCAAGCAAGACGCGCCCCGAGGAGCGTCTTGCCACATGTCACCTCTGGTTCTGACTGAGCGCCTCCAGGAGAGAGGCCCAAGCAAGACGCGCCCCGAGGAGCGTCTTGTCACATGTCAACACTGGGTCTTTCTGAGCGCCTCCAGGAGAGAAGCCCAAGCAAGACGCGCCCCGAGGAGCGTCTTGCCACATGTCAGCACTCGGTCTGACTGAGCGCCTCCAGGAGAGAGGCCCAAGCAAGACGCACCCCGATGAGCGTCTTGCCACATGTCAACAATGGGTCTGACTGAGGGCCTCCAGGAGAGAAGCCCAAGCAACACGCGGCCCGAGGAGCGTCTTGCCAAATGTCAGCACTCGGTCTGACTGAGCGCCTCCAGGAGAGAGGCCCAAGCAAGACGCGCCCCGAGGAGCGTCTTGCCACATGTCAACAATGGGTCTGACTGAGGGCCTCCAGGAGAGAAGCCCAACCAAGACGCGCCCCGAGGAGCGTCTTGACACATGTCAACACTGGGTCTGACAGAGGGCCTCCAGGAGAGAGGCCCAAGCAATACGCGCCCCGAGGAGTGTCTTGCCACATGTCACCACTTGTTCTGACTGAGCGCCTCCAGGAGAGAGGCCCAAGCAACACGCGCCCCGAGGAGCGTCAGGCCACATGTCACTACTCAGTCTGACTGAGCGCCTCCAGGATAGAGGCCCAAGCAAGACGCGCCCCGAGGAGCGTCTTGCCATGTGTCAACACTGGGTCTGATTGAGGGCCTTCTGGAGAGAGGCCCAAGCAAGACGCGCCCCGAGGAGCGTCTTGCCACATGTAAACAATGGGTCTTACTGAGGGCCTCCAGGAGAGAAGCCCAAGCAAGACGCGACCCGAGGAGCTTCTTTCCACATGTCAGCACTCGGTCTGACTGAGCGCCTCCAGGAGAGAGGCCGAAGCAAGACGCGCCCCGAGGAGGGTCTTGACACAGGTCAACACTGGGTCTGACTGAGGGCCTCCAGGAGAGAAGCCCAAGTAAGACGCGCCCCGAGGAGCGTCTTGCCACGTGTCAACACTGGGTCTGATTGAGGGCCTTCTGGAGAGAGGCCCAAGCAAGACGCGCCCCGAGGAGCGTCTTGCCACATGTCAACAATGGTTCTTACTGAGAGCCTCCAGGAGAGAAGCCCAAGCAAGACGCGCCCCGAGGAGCTTCTTGCCACATGTCAGCAATCGGTCTGACAGAGGGCCTCCATGAGAGAGGCCCAAGCAAGACGCGCCCCGAGGAGTGTCTTGCCAAATGTCAACACTGGGTCTGACTGAGTGCCTCAGGGAGAGAGGTCCAAGCAAGACGCGCCCCGAGGAGCGTCTTGCCACATGTCACTACTCGGTCTGACTGAGCGCCTCAGTGAGAGAGGTCCAAG
Source organism: Nothobranchius furzeri (assembly GCF_043380555.1). Taxonomy (NCBI): domain Eukaryota; kingdom Metazoa; phylum Chordata; class Actinopteri; order Cyprinodontiformes; family Nothobranchiidae; genus Nothobranchius; species Nothobranchius furzeri. The sequence continues at coordinate 15,423,148 of NC_091747.1, read as the reverse complement.
CAAGACGCGCCCCGAGGAGCGTCTTGCCACATGTCAACACTGGGTCTGACTGAGTGCCTCCATGAGAGAAGCCCCAGCAAGACGCGCCCCGAGGAGCGTCTTGCCACATGTCACTACACGGTCTGTTTGAGCGCCTCCAGGAGAGAGGCCCAAGGAAGACGTGCCCCGAGGAGCGTCTTGCCACATGTCAACAATGGGTCTGACTGAGGGCCTCCAGGAGAGAAGCCCAAGCAAGACGCGCCCCGAGGAGCGTCTTGCCAAATGTCAACACTGGGTCAGACTGAGCGCCTCCAGGAGAGAGGCCCAAGCAAGACACGCCCCGAGGAGCGTCTTGACACATGTCAACACTGGGTCTGACTGAGGGCCTCCATGAGAGAAGCCCAAGCAGGACACGCCCCGAGGAGAGTCTTGCCACATGTCAACACTCGGTCTGACAGAGGGCCTCCAGGAGAGAGGCCCAAGAAAGACGCGCCCCGAGGAGTGTCTTGCCACATGTCACCACTGGGTCTGACTGAGTCTCTCCAGGAGAGAGGCCCAAGCAAGACGCGCCCCGAGGAGCGTCTTGTCACATGTCATCACTGGGTCTTTCTGAGCGCCTCCAGGAGAGAAGCCCAAGCGAGACGCGCCCCGAGGAGCGTCTTTCCACATGTCAGCACTTGGTCTGACTGAGCGCCTCCAGGAGAGAGGCCCAAGCAAGACGCGCCCCGAGGAGCGTCTTGACACATGTCAACACTGGGTCTGACAGAGGGCCTCCAGGAGAGAGGCCCAAGCAAGACGCGCCCCGAGGAGTGTCTTGCCACATGTCACCACTTGGTCTGACTGAGCGCCTCCAGGAGAGAGGCCCAAGCAACACGCGCCCCGAGGAGCGTCAGGCCACATGTCACTACTCAGTCTGACTGAGCGCCTCCAGGAGAGAGGCCCAAGCAAGACGCGCCCTGAGGAGCGTCTTGCCACGTGTCAACACTGGGTCTGATTGAGGGCCTTCTGGAGAGAGGCCCAAGCAAGACGAGCCCCGAGGAGCGTCTTGCCACATGTCAACAATGGGTCTTACTGAGGGCCTCCAGGAGAGAAGCCCAAGCAAGACGCGCCCCGAGGAGCTTCTTTTAACATGTCAGCACTGGGTCTGACTGAGCGCCTCCACGAGAGAGGCCCAAGCAAGACGCGCCCCGAGGAGCGTCTTGCCACATGTCACTACTCGGTCTGACTGAGCGCCTCCAGGAGAGAGGTCCAAGCAACACGCGCCCCGAGGAGCGTCTTGCCACATGTCAACACTGGGTCTGACTGAGTGCCTCCATGAGAGAAGCCCCAGCAAGATGCGCCCCGAGGAGCTTCTTGCCACATGTCACTACTCGGTCTGACTGAGCGCCTCCAGGAGAGAGGCCCAAGCAAGACATGCCCCAAGGAGCGTCTTGCCACATGTCAACAATGGGTCTGACTGAGGGCCTCCAGGAGAGAAGCCCAAGCAAGAAGCGCCCCGAGGAGCGTCTTGCCACATGTCAACACTGGGTCTGACTGAGCGCCTCCAGGAGAGAGGCCCAAGCAAGACACGCCCCGAGGAGCGTCTTGCCACATGTCAACACTGGGTCTGACAGAGCGCCTCCAGGAGAGAGGCCCAAGCAAGACGCGCCCCGAGGAGCGTCTTGCCACATGTCACCTCTGGTTCTGAATGAGCGCCTCCAGGAGAGAGGCCCAAGCAAGACTCGCCCCGAGGAGCGTCTTGTCACATGTCAACACTGGGTCTGACTGAGCGCCTCCAGGAGAGAGGCCCAAGCAAGACACGCCCCGAGGAGCGTCTTGACACATGTCAACACTGGGTCTGACTGAGGGCCTCCATGAGAGAAGCCCAAGCAAGACACGCCCCGAGGAGAGTCTTGCCACATGTCAACACTCGGTCTGACAGAGGGCCTCCAGGAGAGAGGCCCAAGCAAGACGCGCCCCGAGGAGTGTCTTGCCACATGTCACCACTGGGTCTGACTGAGTCTCTCCAGGAGAGAGGCCCAAGCAAGACGCGCCCCGAGGAGCGTCTTGTCACATGTCAACACTGGGTCTTTCTGAGCGCCTCCAGGAGAGAAGCCCAAGCGAGACGCGCCCCGAGGAGCGTCTTTCCACATGTCAGCACTTGGTCTGACTGAGCGCCTCCAGGAGAGAGGCCCAAGCAAGACGCGCCCCGAGGAGCGTCTTGCCACATGTCAATAATGGGTTTGACTGAGGGCCTCCAGGAGAGAAGCCTAAGCAACACACGGCCCGAGGAGCGTCTTGCCACATGTCAGCACTCGGTCTGACTGAGCGCCTCCAGGAGAGAGGCCAAAGCAAGACACGCCCCGAGGAGCGTCTTGACACATGTCAACACTGGGTCTGACAGAGGGCCTCCAGGAGAGAGGCCCAAGCAAGACGCGCCCCGAGGAGTGTCTTGCCACATGTCACCACTTGGTCTGACTGAGCGCCTCCAGGAGAGAGGCCCAAGCAACACGCGCCCCGAGGAGCGTCAGGCCACATGTCACTACTCAGTCAGACTGAGCGCCTCCAGGAGAGAGGCCCAAGCAAGAAGCGCCCTGAGGAGCGTCTTGCCACGTGTCAACACTGGGTCTGATTGAGGGCCTTCTGGAGAGAGGCCCAAGCAAGACGCGCCCCGAGGAGCGTCTTGCCACATGTCAACAATGGGTCTTACTGAGGGCCTCCAGGAGAGAAGCCCAAGCAAGACGCGCCCCGAGGAGCTTCTTTTCACATGTCAGCACTGGGTCTGACTGAGCGCCTCCAGGAGAGAGGCCCAAGCAAGACGCGCCCCGAGGAGCGTCTTGCCACATGTCACTACTCGGTCTGAATGAGCGCATCCAGGAGAGAGGTCCAAGCAACACGCGCCCCGAGGAGCGTCTTGCCACATGTCAACACTGGGTCTGACTGAGTGCCTCCATGAGAGAAGCCCCAGCAAGATGCGCCCCGAGGAGCTTCTTGCCACATGTCACTACTCGGTCTGACTGAGCGCCTCCAGGAGAGAGGCCCAAGCAAGACATGCCCCGAGGAGCGTCTTGCCACATGTCAACAATGGGTCTGACTGAGGGCCTCCAGGAGAGAAGCCCAAGCAAGAAGCACCCCGAGGAGCGTCTTGCCACATGTCAACACTGGGTCTGACTGAGCGCCTCCAGGAGAGAGGCCCAAGCAAGACACGCCCCGAGGAGCGTCTTGCCACATGTCAACACTGGGTCTGACAGAGGGCCTCCAGGAGAGAGGCCCAAGCAAGACGCGCCCCGAGGAGCGTCTTGCCACATGTCACCTCTGGTTCTGACTGAGCGCCTCCAGGAGAGAGGCCCAAGCAAGACTCGCCCCGAGGAGCGTCTTGTCACATGTCAACACTGGGTCTTTCTGAGCGCCTCCAGGAGAGAAGCCCAAGCAAGACGCGCCCCGAGGAGCGTCTTGCCACATGTCAGCACTCGGTCTGACTGAGCGCCTCCAGGAGAGAGGCCCAAGCAAGACGCGCCTCGATGAGCGTCTTGCCACATTTCAACAATGGGTCTGACTGAGGGCCTCCAGGAGAGAAGCCCAAGCAACACGCGGCCCGAGGAGCGTCTTGCCACATGTCAGCACTCGGTCTGACTGAGCGCCTCCAGGAGAGAGGCCCAAGCAAGACGCGCCCCGAGGAGCGTCTTGCCACATGTCAACACTGGGTCTGACTGAGTGCCTCCATGAGAGAAGCCCCAGCAAGATGCGCCCCGAGGAGCTTCTTGCCACATGTCACTACTCGGTCTGACTGAGCGCCTCCAGGAGAGAGGCCCAAGCAAGACATGCCCCGAGGAGCGTCTTGCCACTTGTCAACAATGGGTCTGACTGAGGGCCTCCAGGAGAGAAGCCCAAGCAAGAAGCGCCCCGAGGAGCGTCTTGCCACATGTCAACACTGGGTCTGACTGAGCGCCTCCAGGAGAGAGGCCCAAGCAAGACACGCCCCGAGGAGCGTCTTGACACATGTCAACACTGGGTCTGACTGAGGGCCTCCATTAGAGAAGCCCAAGCAAGAAGGGCCCCGAGGAGAGTCTTGCCACATGTCAACACTGGGTCTGACAGAGGGCTTCCAGGAGAGAGGCCCAAGCAATACGCGCCCAGAGGAGCGTCTTGGCACATGTCAATAATGGGTCTGACTGAGGGCCTCCAGGAGAGAAGCCCAAGCATGACGCACCCCGAGGAGCTTCTTGCTACATGTCAGCACTCCGTCTGACTGAGCGCCTCCAGGAGAGAGGCCAAAGCAAGACGCGCCCCGAGGAGCGTCTTGACACATGTCAACACTGGGTCTGACAGAGGGCCTCCATGAGAGAGGCCCAAGCAAGACGCGCCCCGAGGAGTGTCTTGCCACATGTCAACACTGTGTCTGACTGAGCGCCTCCAGGAGAGAGGCCCAAGCAAGACGCGCCCCGAGGAGCGTCTTGCCACATGTCACTACTCGGTCTGACTGAGCGCCTCCAGGAGGGAGGTCCAAGCAAGACGCGCCCCGAGGAACGTCTTGCCACATGTCACTACTCGGTCTGACTGAGCGCCTCCAGGAGAGAGGCCCAGGTAAGACGCGCCCCGAGGAGCGTCTTGCCACGTGTCAACACTGGGTCTGATTGAGGGCCCGCTGGAGAGAGGCCCAAGCAAGACGCGCCCCGAGGAGTGTCTTGCCAAATGTCAACACTGGGTCTGACTGAGCGCCTCAGGGAGAGAGGTCCAAGCAAGACGCGCCCCGAGGAGCGTCTTGCCACATGTCACTACTCGGTCTGACTGAGCGCCTCAGTGAGAGAGGTCCAAGCAAGACGCGCCCCGAGGAGCGTCTTGCCACATGTCAACACTGGGTCTGACTGAGGGCCTCCATGAGAGAGGCCCAAGCAAGACACGCCCCGAGGAGAGTCTTGCCACATGTCAACACTCGGTCTGACAGAGGGCCTCCAGGAGAGAGGCCCAAGCAAGACGCGCCCCGAGGAGTGTCTTGCCACATGTCACCACTGGGTCTGACTGAGCCTCTCCAGGAGAGAGGCCCAAGCAAGACGCGCCCCGAGGAGCGTCTTGTCAGATGTCAACACTGGGTCTTTCTGAGCGCCTCCAGGAGAGAAGCCCAAGCGAGACGCGCCCCGAGGAGCGTCTTGCCACATGTCAACAATGGTTTTGACTGAGGGCCTCCAGGAGAGAAGCCTAAGCAACACATGGCCCGAGGAGCGTCTTGCCACATGTCAGCACTCGGTCTGTCTGAGCGCCTCCAGGAGAGAGGCCCAAGCAAGACGCGCCCTGAGGAGCGTCTTGCCACGTGTCAACACTGGGTCTGATTGAGGGCCTTCTGGAGAGAGGCCCAAGCAAGACGCGCCCCGAGGAGCGTCTTGCCACATGTCAACAATGGGTCTTACTGAGGGCCTCCAGGAGAGAAGCCCAAGCAAGACGTGCCCCGAGGAGCTTCTTTTCACATGTCAGCACTGGGTCTGACTGAGCGCCTCCAGGAGAGAGGCCCAAGCAAGACGCGCCCCGAGGAGCGTCTTGCCACATGTCACTACTCGGTCTGACTGAGCGCCTCCAGGAGAGAGGTCCAAGCAACACGCGCCCCGAGGAGCGTCTTGCCACATGTCAACACTGGGTCTGACTGAGTGCCTCCATGAGAGAAGCCCCAGCAAGATGCGCCCCGAGGAGCTTCTTGCCACATGTCACTACTCGGTCTGACTGAGCGCCTCCAGGAGAGAGGCCCAAGCAAGACATGCCCCGAGGAGCGTCTTGCCACTTGTCAACAATGGGTCTGACTGAGGGCCTCCAGGAGAGAAGCCCAAGCAAGAAGCGCCCCGAGGAGCGTCTTGCCACATGTCAACACTGGGTCTGACTGAGCGCCTCCAGGAGAGAGGCCCAAGCAAGACACGCCCCGAGGAGCGTCTTGACACATGTCAACACTGGGTCTGACTGAGGGCCTCCATTAGAGAAGCCCAAGCAAGAAGGGCCCCGAGGAGAGTCTTGCCACATGTCAACACTGGGTCTGACAGAGGGCATCCAGGAGAGAGGCCCAAGCAATACGCGCCCAGAGGAGCGTCTTGCCACATGTAAATAATGGGTCTGACTGAGGGCCTCCAGGAGAGAAGCCCAAGCATGACGCACCCCGAGGAGCTTCTTGCTACATGTCAGCACTCCGTCTGACTGAGCGCCTCCAGGAGAGAGGCCAAAGCAAGACGCGCCCCGAGGAGCGTCTTGACACATGTCAACACTGGGTCTGACAGAGGGCCTCCATGAGAGAGGCCCAAGCAAGACGCGCCCCGAGGAGTGTCTTGCCACATGTCAACACTGTGTCTGACTGAGCGCCTCCAGGAGAGAGGCCCAAGCAAGACGCGCCCCGAGGAGCGTCTTGCCACATGTCACTACTCGGTCTGACTGAGCGCCTCCAGGAGGGAGGTCCAAGCAAGACGCGCCCCGAGGAACGTCTTGCCACATGTCACTACTCGGTCTGACTGAGCGCCTCCAGGAGAGAGGCCCAGGTAAGACGCGCCCCGAGGAGCGTCTTGCCACGTGTCAACACTGGGTCTGATTGAGGGCCCGCTGGAGAGAGGCCCAAGCAAGACGCGCCCCGAGGAGTGTCTTGCCAAATGTCAACACTGGGTCTGACTGAGCGCCTCAGGGAGAGAGGTCCAAGCAAGACGCGCCCCGAGGAGCGTCTTGCCACATGTCACTACTCGGTCTGACTGAGCGCCTCAGTGAGAGAGGTCCAAGCAAGACGCGCCCCGAGGAGCGTCTTGCCACATGTCAACACTGGGTCTGACTGAGGGCCTCCATGAGAGAAGCCCAAGCAAGACACGCCCCGAGGAGAGTCTTGCCACATGTCAACACTCGGTCTGACAGAGGGCCTCCAGGAGAGAGGCCCAAGCAAGACGCGCCCCGAGGAGTGTCTTGCCACATGTCACCACTGGGTCTGACTGAGCCTCTCCAGGAGAGAGGCCCAAGCAAGACGCGCCCCGAGGAGCGTCTTGTCAGATGTCAACACTGGGTCTTTCTGAGCGCCTCCAGGAGAGAAGCCCAAGCGAGACGCGCCCCGAGGAGCGTCTTTCCACATGTCAGCACTCAGTCTGACTGAGCGCCTCCAGGAGAGAGACCCAAGCAAGACGCGCCCCGAGGAGCGTCTTGCCACATGTCAACAATGGGTTTGACTGAGGGCCTCCAGGAGAGAAGCCTAAGCAAGACGCGGCCCGAGGAGCGTCTTGCCACATGTCAGCACTCGGTCTGACTGAGCGCCTCCAGGAGAGATGCCAAAGCAAGGCGCGCCCCGAGGAGCGTCTTGCCACATGTCAACAATGGGTCTGACTGAGGGCATCCAGGAGAGAAGCCCAAGCAAGACGCGCCCCGAGGAGCGTCTTGACACATGTCAACACTGGGTCTGACAGAGGGCCACCAGGAGAGAGGCCCAAGCAAGACGCGCCCCGAGGAGTGTCTTGCCACATGTCACCACTTGGTCTGACTGAGCGCCTCCAGGAGAGAGGCCCAAGCATCACGCGCCCCGAGGAGCGTCAGGCCACATGTCACTACTCGGTCTGACTGAGCGCCTCCAGGAGAGAGGCCCAAGCAAGACGCGCCTCGATGAGCGTCTTGCCACATTTCAACAATGGGTCTGACTGAGGGCCTCCAGGAGAGAAGCCCAAGCAACACGCGGCCCGAGGAGCGTCTTGCCACATGTCAGCACTCGGTCTGACTGAGCGCCTCCAGGAGAGAGGCCCAAGCAAGACGCGCCCCGAGGAGCGTCTTGCCACATGTCAACACTGGGTCTGACTGAGTGCCTCCATGAGAGAAGCCCCAGCAAGATGCGCCCCGAGGAGCTTCTTGCCACATGTCACTACTCGGTCTGACTGAGCGCCTCCAGGAGAGAGGCCCAAGCAAGACATGCCCCGAGGAGCGTCTTGCCACTTGTCAACAATGGGTCTGACTGAGGGCCTCCAGGAGAGAAGCCCAAGCAAGAAGCGCCCCGAGGAGCGTCTTGCCACATGTCAACACTGGGTCTGACTGAGCGCCTCCAGGAGAGAGGCCCAAGCAAGACACGCCCCGAGGAGCGTCTTGACACATGTCAACACTGGGTCTGACTGAGGGCCTCCATTAGAGAAGCCCAAGCAAGAAAGGCCCCGAGGAGAGTCTTGCCACATGTCAACACTGGGTCTGACAGAGGGCATCCAGGAGAGAGGCCCAAGCAATACGCGCCCAGAGGAGCGTCTTGCCACATGTCAATAATGGGTCTGACTGAGGGCCTCCAGGAGAGAAGCCCAAGCATGACGCACCCCGAGGAGCTTCTTGCTACATGTCAGCACTCCGTCTGACTGAGCGCCTCCAGGAGAGAGGCCAAAGCAAGACGCGCCCCGAGGAGCGTCTTGACACATGTCAACACTGGGTCTGACAGAGGGCCTCCATGAGAGAGGCCCAAGCAAGACGCGCCCCGAGGAGTGTCTTGCCACATGTCAACACTGTGTCTGACTGAGCGCCTCCAGGAGAGAGGCCCAAGCAAGACGCGCCCCGAGGAGCGTCTTGCCACATGTCACTACTCGGTCTGACTGAGCGCCTCCAGGAGGGAGGTCCAAGCAAGACGCGCCCCGAGGAACGTCTTGCCACATGTCACTACTCGGTCTGACTGAGCGCCTCCAGGAGAGAGGCCCAGGTAAGACGCGCCCCGAGGAGCGTCTTGCCACGTGTCAACACTGGGTCTGATTGAGGGCCCGCTGGAGAGAGGCCCAAGCAAGACGCGCCCCGAGGAGTGTCTTGCCAAATGTCAACACTGGGTCTGACTGAGCGCCTCAGGGAGAGAGGTCCAAGCAAGACGCGCCCCGAGGAGCGTCTTGCCACATGTCACTACTCGGTCTGACTGAGCGCCTCAGTGAGAGAGGTCCAAGCAAGACGCGCCCCGAGGAGCGTCTTGCCACATGTCAACACTGGGTCTGACTGAGGGCCTCCATGAGAGAAGCCCAAGCAAGACACGCCCCGAGGAGAGTCTTGCCACATGTCAACACTCGGTCTGACAGAGGGCCTCCAGGAGAGAGGCCCAAGCAAGACGCGCCCCGAGGAGTGTCTTGCCACATGTCACCACTGGGTCTGACTGAGCCTCTCCAGGAGAGAGGCCCAAGCAAGACGCGCCCCGAGGAGCGTCTTGTCAGATGTCAACACTGGGTCTTTCTGAGCGCCTCCAGGAGAGAAGCCCAAGCGAGACGCGCCCCGAGGAGCGTCTTGCCACATGTCAACAATGGTTTTGACTGAGGGCCTCCAGGAGAGACCCTAAGCAACACACGGCCCGAGGAGCGTCTTGACACATGTCAACACTGGGTCTGACTGAGGGCCTCCATTAGAGAAGCCCAAGCAACACGCGCCCCGAGGAGCGTCAGGCCACATGTCACTACTCAGTCTGACTGAGCGCCTCCAGGAGAGAGGCCCAAGCAAGACGCGCCCTGAGGAGCGTCTTGCCACGTGTCAACACTGGGTCTGATTGAGGGCCTTCTGGAGAGAGGCCCAAGCAAGACGCGCCCCGAGGAGCGTCTTGCCACATGTCAACAATGGGTCTTACTGAGGGCCTCCAGGAGAGAAGCCCAAGCAAGACGCGCCCCGAGGAGCTTCTTTTCACATGTCAGCACTGGGTCTGACTGAGCGCCTCCAGGAGAGAGGCCCAAGCAAGACGCGCCCCGAGGAGCGTCTTGCCACATGTCACTACTCGGTCTGACTGAGCGCCTCCAGGAGAGAGGCCCAAGCAAGACATGCCCCGAGGAGCGTCTTGCCACATGTCAACAATGGGTCTGACTGAGGGCCTCCAGGAGAGAAGCCCAAGCAAGAAGCGCCCCGAGGAGCGTCTTGCCACATGTCAACACTGGGTCTGACTGAGCGCCTCCAGGAGAGAGGCCCAAGCAAGACACGCCCCGAGGAGCGTCTTGACACATGTCAACACTGGGTCTGACTGAGGGCCTCCATTAGAGAAGCCCAAGCAAGAAGGGCCCCGAGGAGAGTCTTGCCACATGTCAACACTGGGTCTGACAGAGGGCATCCAGGAGAGAGGCCCAAGCAATACGCGCCCAGAGGAGCGTCTTGCCACATGTCAATAATGGGTCTGACTGAGGGCCTCCAGGAGAGAAGCCAAGGCATGACGCACCCCGAGGAGCTTCTTGCTACATGTCAGCACTCGGTCTGACTGAGCGCCTCCAGGAGAGAGGCCAAAGCAAGACGCGCCCCGAGGAGCGTCTTGACACATGTCAACACTGGGTCTGACAGAGGGCCTCCATGAGAGAGGCCCAAGCAAGACGCGCCCCGAGGAGTGTCTTGCCACATGTCAACACTGTGTCTGACTGAGCGCCTCCAGGAGAGAGGCCCAAGAAAGACACGCCCCGAGGAGCGTCTTGCCACATGTCACTACTCGGTCTGACTGAGCGCCTCCAGGAGGGAGGTCCAAGCAAGACGCGCCCCGAGGAACGTCTTGCCACATGTCACTACTCGGTCTGACTGAGCGCCTCCAGGAGAGAGGCCCAAGTAAGACGCACCCCGAGGAGCGTCTTGCCACGTGTCAACACTGGGTCTGATTGAGGGCCTTCTGGAGAGAGAACCAAGCAAGACGCACCCCGAGGAGTGTCTTGCCAAATGTCAACACTGGGTCTGACTGAGCGCCTCAGGGAGAGAGGTCCAAGCAAGACGCGCCCCGAGGAGCGTCTTGCCACATGTCACTACTCGGTCTGACTGAGCGCCTCAGTGAGAGAGGTCCAAGCAAGACGCGCCCCGAGGAGCGTCTTGCCACATGTCAACACTGGGTCTGACTGAGTGCCTCCATGAGAGAAGCCCCAGCAAGACGCGCCCCGAGGAGCGTCTTGCCACATGTCACTACTCGGTCTGTTTGAGCGCCTCCAGGAGAGAGGCCCAAGCAAGACGTGCCCCGAGGAGCGTCTTGCCACATGTCAACAATGGGTCTGACTGAGGGCCTCCATGAGAGAAGCCCAAGCAAGACGCGCCCCGAGGAGAGTCTTGCCACATGTCAACACTCGGTCTGACAGAGGGCCTCCAGGAGAGAGGCCCAAGCAAGACGCGCCCCGAGGAGTGTCTTGCCACATGTCACCACTGGGTCTGACTGAGCGCCTCCAGGAGAGAGGCCCAAGCAAGACGCGCCCCGAGGAGCGTCTTGTCACATGTCAACACTGGGTCTTTCTGAGCGCCTCCAGGAGAGAAGCCCAAGCAAGACGCGCCCCGAGGAGCGTCTTTCCTCATGTCAGCACTCGGTCTGACTGAGCGCCTCCAGGAGAGAGGCCGAAGCAAGACGCGCCCCGAGGAGCGTCTTGCCACATGTCAACAATGGGTCTGACTGAGGGCCTCCAGGAGAGAAGCCCAAGCAACACGCGGCCCGAGGAGCGTCTTGCCACATGTCAGCACTCGGTCTGACTGAGCGCCTCCATGAGAGAGGCCCAAGCAAGACGCGCCCCGAGGAGTGTCTTGCCACATGTCAACACTGTGTCTGACTGAGCGCCTCCAGGAGAGAGGCCCAAGCAAGACGCGCCCCGAGGAGCGTCTTTCCACATGTCACTACTCGGTCTGACTGAGCGCCTCCAGGAGGGAGGTCCAAGCAAGACGCGCCCCGAGGATCGTCTTGCCACATGTCACTACTCGGTCTGACTGAGCGCCTCCAGGAGAGAGGCCCAGGTAAGACGCGCCCCGAGGAGCGTCTTGCCACGTGTCAACACTGGGTCTGATTGAGGGCCTTCTGGAGAGAGGCCCAAGCAAGACGCGCCCCGAGGAGTGTCTTGCCAAATGTCAACACTGGGTCTGACTGAGCGCCTCAGTGAGAGAGGTGCAAGCAAGACGCGCCCCGAGGAGCGTCTTGCCACATGTCAACAATGGGTTTGACTGAGGGCCTCCAGGAGAGAAGCCTAAGCAACACGCGGCCCGAGGAGCGTCTTGCCACATGTCAGCACTCGGTCTGACTGAGCGCCTCCAGGAGAGAGGCCCAAGCGAGACGCGCCCCGAGGAGCGTCTTTCCACATGTCAGCACTCGGTCTGACTGAGCGCCTCCAGGAGAGAGGCCCAAGCAACACGCGCCCCGAGGAGCGTCAGGCCACATGTCACTACTCAGTCTGACTGAGCGCCTCCAGGAGAGAGGCCCAAGCAAGACGCGCCCTGAGGAGCGTCTTGCCACGTGTCAACACTGGGTCTGATTGAGGGCCTTCTGGAGAGAGGCCCAAGCAAGACGCGCCCCGAGGAGCGTCTTGCCACATGTCAACAATGGGTCTTACTGAGGGCCTCCAGGAGAGAAGCCCAAGCAAGACGCGCCCCGAGGAGCTTCTTTTCACATGTCAGCACTGGGTCTGACTGAGGGCCTCCAGGAGAGAGGTCCAAGCAACACGCGCCCCGAGGAGCGTCTTGCCACATGTCAACACTGGGTCTGACTGAGTGCCTCCATGAGAGAAGCCCCAGCAAGATGCGCCCCGAGGAGCTTCTTGCCACATGTCACTACTCGGTCTGACTGAGCGCCTCCAGGAGAGAGGCCCAAGCAAGACATGCCCCGAGGAGCGTCTTGCCACATGTCAACAATGGGTCTGACTGAGGGCCTCCAGGAGAGAAGCCCAAGCAAGAAGCGCCCCAAGGAGCGTCTTGCCACATGTCAACACTGGGTCTGACTGAGCGCCTCCAGGAGAGAGGCCCAAGCAAGACACGCCCCGAGGAGCGTCTTGACACATGTCAACACTGGGTCTGACTGAGGGCCTCCATTAGAGAAGCCCAAGCAAGAAGGGCCCCGAGGAGAGTCTTGCCACATGTCAACACTGGGTCTGACAGAGGGCATCCAGGAGAGAGGCCCAAGCAATACGCGCCCAGAGGAGCGTCTTGCCACATGTCAATAATGGGTCTGACTGAGGGCCTCCAGGAGAGAAGCCCAAGCATGACGCACCCCGAGGAGCTTCTTGCTACATGTCAGCACTCGGTCTGACTGAGCGCCTCCAGGAGAGAGGCCAAAGCAAGAAGCGCCCCGAGGAGCGTCTTGACACATGTCAACACTGGGTCTGACAGAGGGCCTCCATGAGAGAGGCCCAAGCAAGACACGCCCCGAGGAGTGTCTTGCCACATGTCAACACTGTGTCTGACTGAGCGCCTCCAGGAGAGAGGCCCAAGAAAGACACGCCCCGAGGAGCGTCTTGCCACATGTCACTACTCGGTCTGACTGAGCGCCTCCAGGAGAGAGGCCCAAGTAAGACGCGCCCCGAGGAGCGTCTTGCCACGTGTCAACACTGGGTCTGATTGAGGGCCTTCTGGAGAGAGAACCAAGCAAGACGCGCCCCGAGGAGTGTCTTGCCAAATGTCAACAGTGGGTCTGACTGAGCGCCTCAGGGAGAGAGGTCCAAGCAAGACGCGCCCCGAGGAGCGTCTTGCCACATGTCAACACTGGGTCTGACTGAGTGCCTCCATGAGAGAAGCCCCAGCAAGACGCTCCCCGAGGAGCGCCTTGCCACATGTCACTACTCGGTCTGTTTAAACGCCTCCAGGAGAGAGGCCCAAGCAAGACGTGCCCCGAGGAGCGTCTTGCCACATGTCAACAATGGGTCTGACTGAGGGCCTCCAGGAGAGAAGCCCAAGCAAGACGCGCCCCGAGGAGCGTCTTGCCACATGCCAGCACTGGGTCAGACTGAGCGCCTCCAGGAGAGAGGCCCAAACAAGACGCGCCCCGAGGAGCATCTTGACACATGTCAACACTGGGTCTGACTGAGGGCCTCCATGAGAGAAGCCCCAGCAAGACGCGCCCCGAGGAGCGTCTTGCCACATGTCACTACTCGGTCTGTTTGAGCGCCTCCAGGAGAGAGGCCCAAGCAAGACGTGCCCCGAGGAGCGTCTTGCCACATGTCAACAATGGGTCTGACTGAGGGCCTCCAGGAGAGAAGCCCAAGCAAGACGCGCCCCGAGGAGCGTCTTGCCACATGTCAGCACTGGGTCAGACTGAGCGCCTCCAGGAGAGAGGCCCAAGCAAGACGCGCCCCGAGGAGCATCTTGACACATGTCAACACTGGGTCTGACTGAGGGCCTCCATGAGAGAAGCCCAAGCAAGACGCGCCCCGAGGAGAGTCTTGCCACATGTCAACACTGAGTCTGACAGAGGGCCTCCAGGAGAGAGGCCCAAGCAAGACGCGCCCCGAGGAGTGTCTTGCCACATGTCACCACTGGGTCTGACTGAGCGCCTCCAGGAGAGAGGCCCAAGCAAGACGCGCCCCGAGGAGCGTCTTGTCACATGTCAACACTGGGTCTTTCTGAGCGCCTCCAGGAGAGAACTCCAAGCAAGACGCGCCCCGAGGAGCGTCTTTCCTCATGTCAGCACTCGGTCTGACTGAGCGCCTCCAGGAGAGAGGCCGAAGCAAGACGCGCCCCGAGGAGCATCTTGCCACATGTCAACAATGGGTCTGACTGAGGGCCTCCAGGAGAGAAGCCCAAACAACACGCGGCCCGAGGAGCGTCTTGCCACATGTCAGCACTCAGTCTGACTGAGCGCCTCCAGGAGAGAGGCCAAAGCAAGACGCGCCCCGAGGAGCGTCTTGCCTCATGTCACCACTTGGTCTGACTGAGCGCCTCCAGGAGAGAGGCCCAAGCAACACGCGCCCCGAGGAGCGTCAGGCCACATGTCACTACTCAGTCTAATTGAGCGCCTCCAGGAGAGAAGCCCAAGTAAGACGCGCCCCGAGGAGCGTCCTGCCACGTGTCAACACTGGGTCTGATTGAGGGCCTTCTGGAGAGAGGCCCAAGCAAGACGCGCCCCGAGGAGTGTCTTGCCAAATGTCAACACTGGGTCTGACTGAGCGCCTCAGTGAGAGAGGTGCAAGCAAGACGCGCCCCGAGGAGCGTCTTGCCACATGTCAACAATGGGTTTGACTGAGGGCCTCCAGGAGAGAAGCCTAAGCAACACGCGGCCCGAGGAGCGTCTTGCCACATGTCAGCACTCGGTCTGACTGAGCGCCTCCAGGAGAGAGGCCCAAGCGAGACGCGCCCCGAGGAGCGTCTTTCCACATGTCAGCACTCGGTCTGACTGAGCGCCTCCAGGAGAGAGGCCCAAGCAACACGCGCCCCGAGGAGCGTCAGGCCACATGTCACTACTCAGTCTGACTGAGCGCCTCCAGGAGAGAGGCCCAAGCAAGACGCGCCCTGAGGAGCGTCTTGCCACGTGTCAACACTGGGTCTGATTGAGGGCCTTCTGGAGAGAGGCCCAAGCAAGACGCGCCCCGAGGAGCGTCTTGCCACATGTCAACAATGGGTCTTACTGAGGGCCTCCAGGAGAGAAGCCCAAGCAAGACGCGCCCCGAGGAGCTTCTTTTCACATGTCAGCACTGGGTCTGACTGAGGGCCTCCAGGAGAGAGGTCCAAGCAACACGCGCCCCGAGGAGCGTCTTGCCACATGTCAACACTGGGTCTGACTGAGTGCCTCCATGAGAGAAGCCCCAGCAAGATGCGCCCCGAGGAGCTTCTTGCCACATGTCACTACTCGGTCTGACTGAGCGCCTCCAGGAGAGAGGCCCAAGCAAGACATGCCCCGAGGAGCGTCTTGCCACATGTCAACAATGGGTCTGACTGAGGGCCTCCAGGAGAGAAGCCCAAGCAAGAAGCGCCCCAAGGAGCGTCTTGCCACATGTCAACACTGGGTCTGACTGAGCGCCTCCAGGAGAGAGGCCCAAGCAAGACACGCCCCGAGGAGCGTCTTGACACATGTCAACACTGGGTCTGACTGAGGGCCTCCATTAGAGAAGCCCAAGCAAGAAGGGCCCCGAGGAGAGTCTTGCCACATGTCAACACTGGGTCTGACAGAGGGCATCCAGGAGAGAGGCCCAAGCAATACGCGCCCAGAGGAGCGTCTTGCCACATGTCAATAATGGGTCTGACTGAGGGCCTCCAGGAGAGAAGCCCAAGCATGACGCACCCCGAGGAGCTTCTTGCTACATGTCAGCACTCGGTCTGACTGAGCGCCTCCAGGAGAGAGGCCAAAGCAAGAAGCGCCCCGAGGAGCGTCTTGACACATGTCAACACTGGGTCTGACAGAGGGCCTCCATGAGAGAGGCCCAAGCAAGACACGCCCCGAGGAGTGTCTTGCCACATGTCAACACTGTGTCTGACTGAGCGCCTCCAGGAGAGAGGCCCAAGAAAGACACGCCCCGAGGAGCGTCTTGCCACATGTCACTACTCGGTCTGACTGAGCGCCTCCAGGAGAGAGGCCCAAGTAAGACGCGCCCCGAGGAGCGTCTTGCCACGTGTCAACACTGGGTCTGATTGAGGGCCTTCTGGAGAGAGAACCAAGCAAGACGCGCCCCGAGGAGTGTCTTGCCAAATGTCAACAGTGGGTCTGACTGAGCGCCTCAGGGAGAGAGGTCCAAGCAAGACGCGCCCCGAGGAGCGTCTTGCCACATGTCAACACTGGGTCTGACTGAGTGCCTCCATGAGAGAAGCCCCAGCAAGACGCTCCCCGAGGAGCGCCTTGCCACATGTCACTACTCGGTCTGTTTAAACGCCTCCAGGAGAGAGGCCCAAGCAAGACGTGCCCCGAGGAGCGTCTTGCCACATGTCAACAATGGGTCTGACTGAGGGCCTCCAGGAGAGAAGCCCAAGCAAGACGCGCCCCGAGGAGCGTCTTGCCACATGTCAGCACTGGGTCAGACTGAGCGCCTCCAGGAGAGAGGCCCAAACAAGACGCGCCCCGAGGAGCATCTTGACACATGTCAACACTGGGTCTGACTGAGGGCCTCCATGAGAGAAGCCCCAGCAAGACGCGCCCCGAGGAGCGTCTTGCCACATGTCACTACTCGGTCTGTTTGAGCGCCTCCAGGAGAGAGGCCCAAGCAAGACGTGCCCCGAGGAGCGTCTTGCCACATGTCAACAATGGGTCTGACTGAGGGCCTCCAGGAGAGAAGCCCAAGCAAGACGCGCCCCGAGGAGCGTCTTGCCACATGTCAGCACTGGGTCAGACTGAGCGCCTCCAGGAGAGAGGCCCAAGCAAGACGCGCCCCGAGGAGCATCTTGACACATGTCAACACTGGGTCTGACTGAGGGCCTCCATGAGAGAAGCCCAAGCAAGACGCGCCCCGAGGAGAGTCTTGCCACATGTCAACACTGAGTCTGACAGAGGGCCTCCAGGAGAGAGGCCCAAGCAAGACGCGCCCCGAGGAGTGTCTTGCCACATGTCACCACTGGGTCTGACTGAGCGCCTCCAGGAGAGAGGCCCAAGCAAGACGCGCCCCGAGGAGCGTCTTGTCACATGTCAACACTGGGTCTTTCTGAGCGCCTCCAGGAGAGAACTCCAAGCAAGACGCGCCCCGAGGAGCGTCTTTCCTCATGTCAGCACTCGGTCTGACTGAGCGCCTCCAGGAGAGAGGCCGAAGCAAGACGCGCCCCGAGGAGCATCTTGCCACATGTCAACAATGGGTCTGACTGAGGGCCTCCAGGAGAGAAGCCCAAACAACACGCGGCCCGAGGAGCGTCTTGCCACATGTCAGCACTCAGTCTGACTGAGCGCCTCCAGGAGAGAGGCCAAAGCAAGACGCGCCCCGAGGAGCGTCTTGCCTCATGTCACCACTTGGTCTGACTGAGCGCCTCCAGGAGAGAGGCCCAAGCAACACGCGCCCCGAGGAGCGTCAGGCCACATGTCACTACTCAGTCTAATTGAGCGCCTCCAGGAGAGAAGCCCAAGTAAGACGCGCCCCGAGGAGCGTCCTGCCACGTGTCAACACTGGGTCTGATTGAGGGCCTTCTGGAGAGAGGCCCAAGCAAGACGCGCCCCGAGGAGCGTCTTACCACATGTCAACAATGGTTCTTACTGAGAGCCTCCAGGAGAGAGGCCCAAGCAAGACGCGCCCTGAGGAGTGTCTTGCCAAATGTCAACACTGGGTCTGACTGAGCGCCTCAGGGAGAGAGGTCCAAGCAAGACGCGCCCCGAGGAGCGTCTTGCCACATGTCACTACTCGGTCTGACTGAGCGCCTCAGTGAGAGAGGTCCAAGCAAGACGCGCCCCGAGCAGCGTCTTGCCACATGTCAACACTGGGTCTGACTGAGTGCCTCCATGAGAGAAGCCCCAGCAAGACGCGCCCCGAGGAGCGTCTTGCCACATGTCACTACTCGGTCTGTTTGAGCGCCTCCTGGAGAGAGGCCCAAGCAAGTCGTGCCCCGAGGAGCGTCTTGCCACATGTCAACAATGGGTCTGACTGAGGGCCTCCAGGAGAGAAGCCCAAGCAAGACGCGCCCCGAGGAGCGTCTTGCCACATGTCAACACTGGGTCAGACTGAGCGCCTCCAGGAGAGAGGCCCAAGCAAGACACGCCCCGAGGAGCGTCTTGACACATGTCAACACTGGGTCTGACTGAGGGCCTCCATGAGAGAAGCCCAAGCAAGACACGCCCCGAGGAGAGTCTTTCCACATGTCAACACTCGGTCTGACAGAGGGCCTCCAGGAGAGAGGCCCAAGCAAGACGCGCCCCGAGGAGTGTCTTGCCACATGTCACCACTGGGTCTGACTGAGCCTCTCCAGAAGAGAGGCCCAAGCAAGACGCGCCCCGAGGAGCGTCTTGTCACATGTCAACACTGGGTCTTTCTGAGCGCCTCCAGGAGAGAAGCCCAAGCGAGACGCGCCCCGAGGAGCGTCTTTCCACATGTCAGCACTCGGTCTGACTGAGCGCCTCCAGGAGAGAGGCCCAAGCAAGTCGCGCCCCGAGGAGCGTCTTGCCACATGTCAACAATGGGTTTGACTGAGGGCCTCCAGGAGAGAAGCCTAAGCAACACGCGCCCCGAGGAGCGTCTTGCCACATGTCAACACTGGGTCTGACAGAGGGCCTCCAGGAGAGAGGCCCAAGCAAGATGCGCCCCGAGGAGTGTCTTGCCACATGTCACCACTTGGTCTGACTGAGCGCCTCCAGGAGAGAGGCCCAAGCAACACGCGCCCCGAGGAGCGTCAGGCCACATGTCACTACTCAGTCTGACTGAGCGCCTCCAGGAGAGAGGCCCAAGCAAGACGCGCCCTGAGGAGCGTCTTGCCACATGTCAACACTGGGTCTGACTGAGCGCCTCCAGGAGAGAGGCCCAAGCAAGACACGCCCCGAGGAGCGTCTTGACACATGTCAACACTGGGTCTGACTGAGGGCCTCCATTAGAGAAGCCCAAGCAAGAAGGGCCCCGAGGAGAGTCTTGCCACATGTCAACACTGGGTCTGACAGAGGGCATCCAGGAGAGAGGCCCAAGCAATACGCGCCCAGAGGAGCGTCTTGCCACATGTCAATAATGGGTCTGACTGAGGGCCTCCAGGAGAGAAGCCCAAGCATGACGCACCCCGAGGAGCTTCTTGCTACATGTCAGCACTCGGTCTGACTGAGCGCCTCCAGGAGAGAGGCCAAAGCAAGACGCGCCCCGAGGAGCGTCTTGACACATGTCAACACTGGGTCTGACAGAGGGCCTCCATGAGAGAGGCCCAAGCAAGACGCGCCCCGAGGAGTGTCTTGCCACATGTCAACACTGTGTCTGACTGAGCGCCTCCAGGAGAGAGGCCCAAGCAAGACGCGCCCCGAGGAGCGTCTTGCCACATGTCACTACTCGGTCTGACTGAGCGCCTCCAGGAGGGAGGTCCAAGCAAGACGCGCCCCGAGGAACGTCTTGCCACATGTCACTACTCGGTCTGACTGAGCGCCTCCAGGAGAGAGGCCCAAGTAAGACGCGCCCCGAGGAGCGTCTTGCCACGTGTCAACACTGGGTCTGATTGAGGGCCTTCTGGAGAGAGGCCCAAGCAAGACGCGCCCCGAGGAGTGTCTTGCCAAATGCCAACACTGGGTCTGACTGAGCGCCTCAGGGAGAGAGGTCCAAGCAAGACGCGCCCCGAGGAGCGTCTTGCCACATGTCACTACTCGGTCTGACTGAGCGCCTCAGTGAGAGCGGTCCAAGCAAGACGCGCCCCGAGGAGCGTCTTGCCACATGTCAACACTGGGTCTGACTGAGTGCCTCCATGAGAGAAGCCCCAGCAAGACGCGCCCCGAGGAGCGTCTTGCCACATGTCACTACTCGGTCTGTTTGAGCGCCTCCAGGAGAGAGGCCCAAGCAAGACGTGCCCCGAGGAGCGTCTTGCCACATGTCAACACTGGGTCTGACTGAGGGCCTCCATGAGAGAAGCCCAAGCAAGACACGCCCCGAGGAGAGTCTTGCCACATGTCAACACTCGGTCTGACAGAGGGCCTCCAGGAGAGAGGCCCAAGCAAGACGCGCCCCGAGGAGTGTCTTGCCACATGTCACCACTGGGTCTGACTGAGCCTCTCCAGGAGAGAGGCCCAAGCAAGACGCGCCCCGAGGAGCGTCTTGTCACATGTCAACACTGGGTCTTTCTGAGCGCCTCCAGGAGAGAAGCCAAGCGAGACGCGCCCCGAGGAGCGTCTTTCCACATGTCAGCACTCGGTCTGACTGAGCGCCTCCAGGAGAGAGGCCCAAGCAAGACGCGCCCCGAGGAGCGTCTTGCCACATGTCAACAATGGGTCTTACTGAGGGCCTCCAGGAGAGAAGCCCAAGCAAGACGCGCCCCGAGGAGCTTCTTTTCACATGTCAGCACTGGGTCTGACTGAGCGCCTCCAGGAGAGAGGCCCAAGCAAGACGCGCCCCGAGGAGCGTCTTGCCACATGTCACTACTCGGTCTGACTGAGGGCCTCCAGGAGAGAGGTCCAAGCAACACGCGCCCCGAGGAGCGTCTTGCCACATGTGAACACTGGGTCTGACTGAGTGCCTCCATGAGAGAAGCCCCAGCAAGATGCACCCCGAGGAGCTTCTTGCCACATGTCACTACTCGGTCTGACTGAGCGCCTCCAGGAGAGAGGCCCAAGCAAGACATGCCCCGAGGAGCGTCTTGCCACATGTCAACACTGGGTCTGACTGAGTGCCTCCATGAGAGAAGCCCCAGCAAGATGCACCCCGAGGAGCTTCTTGCCACATGTCACTACTCGGTCTGACTGAGCGCCTCCAGGAGAGAGGCCCAAGTAAGACGCGCCCCGAGGAGCGTCTTGCCACGTGTCAACACTGGGTCTGATTGAGGGCCTTCTGGAGAGAGGCCCAAGCAAGACGCGCCCCGAGGAGTGTCTTGCCAAATGCCAACACTGGGTCTGACTGAGCGCCTCAGGGAGAGAGGTCCAAGCAAGACGCGCCCCGAGGAGCGTCTTGCCACATGTCACTACTCGGTCTGACTGAGCGCCTCAGTGAGAGCGGTCCAAGCAAGACGCGCCCCGAGGAGCGTCTTGCCACATGTCAACACTGGGTCTGACTGAGTGCCTCCATGAGAGAAGCCCCAGCAAGACGCGCCCCGAGGAGCGTCTTGCCACATGTCACTACTCGGTCTGTTTGAGCGCCTCCAGGAGAGAGGCCCAAGCAAGACGTGCCCCGAGGAGCGTCTTGCCACATGTCAACACTGGGTCTGACTGAGGGCCTCCATGAGAGAAGCCCAAGCAAGACACGCCCCGAGGAGAGTCTTGCCACATGTCAACACTCGGTCTGACAGAGGGCCTCCAGGAGAGAGGCCCAAGCAAGACGCGCCCCGAGGAGTGTCTTGCCACATGTCACCACTGGGTCTGACTGAGCCTCTCCAGGAGAGAGGCCCAAGCAAGACGCGCCCCGAGGAGCGTCTTGTCACATGTCAACACTGGGTCTTTCTGAGCGCCTCCAGGAGAGAAGCCAAGCGAGACGCGCCCCGAGGAGCGTCTTTCCACATGTCAGCACTCGGTCTGACTGAGCGCCTCCAGGAGAGAGGCCCAAGCAAGACGCGCCCCGAGGAGCGTCTTGCCACATGTCAACAATGGGTCTTACTGAGGGCCTCCAGGAGAGAAGCCCAAGCAAGACGCGCCCCGAGGAGCTTCTTTTCACATGTCAGCACTGGGTCTGACTGAGCGCCTCCAGGAGAGAGGCCCAAGCAAGACGCGCCCCGAGGAGCGTCTTGCCACATGTCACTACTCGGTCTGACTGAGGGCCTCCAGGAGAGAGGTCCAAGCAACACGCGCCCCGAGGAGCGTCTTGCCACATGTCAACACTGGGTCTGACTGAGTGCCTCCATGAGAGAAGCCCCAGCAAGATGCACCCCGAGGAGCTTCTTGCCACATGTCACTACTCGGTCTGACTGAGCGCCTCCAGGAGAGAGGCCCAAGCAAGACATGCCCCGAGGAGCGTCTTGCCACATGTCAACAATGGGTCTGACTGAGGGCCTCCAGGAGAGAACCCCAAGCAAGAAGCGCCCCGAGGAGCGTCTTGCCACATGTCAACACTGGGTCTGACTGAGCGCCTCCAGGAGAGAGGCCCAAGCAAGATACGCCCCGAGGAGCGTCTTGACACATGTCAACACTGGGTCTGACTGAGGGCCTCCATTAGAGAAGCCCAAGCAAGAAGGGCCCCGGGTAGAGTCTTGCCACATGTCAACACTGGGTCTGACAGAGGGCATCCAGGAGAGAGGCCCAAGCAATACGCGCCCAGAGGAGCGTCTTGCCACATGTCAATAATGGGTCTGACTGAGGGCCTCCAGGAGAGAAGCCCAAGCATGACGCACCCCGATGAGCTTCTTGCTACATGTCAGCACTCGGTCTGACTGAGCGCCTCCAGGAGAGAGGCCAAAGCAAGACGCGCCCCGAGGAGCGTCTTGACACATGTCAACACTGGGTCTGACAGAGGGCCTCCATGAGAGAGGCCCAAGCAAGACGCGCCCCGAGGAGTGTCTTGCCACATGTCAACACTGGGTCTTTCTGAGCGCCTCCAGGAGAGAAGCCCAAGCGAGACGCGCCCCGAGGAGCGTCTTTCCACATGTCAGCACTCGGTCTGACTGAGCGCCTCCAGGAGAGAGGCCCAAGCAAGTCGCGCCCCGAGGAGCGTCTTGCCACATGTCAACAATGGGTTTGACTGAGGGCCTCCAGGAGAGAAGCCTAAGCAACACGCGCCCCGAGGAGCGTCTTGCCACATGTCAACAATGGGTCTGACTGAGGGCCTCCAGGAGAGAAGCCCAAGCAAGACGCGCCCCGAGGAGCGTCTTGACACATGTCAACACTGGGTCTGACAGAGGGCCTCCAGGAGAGAGGCCCAAGCAAGATGCGCCCCGAGGAGTGTCTTGCCACATGTCACCACTTGGTCTGACTGAGCGCCTCCAGGAGAGAGGCCCAAGCAACACGCGCCCCGAGGAGCGTCAGGCCACATGTCACTACTCAGTCTGACTGAGCGCCTCCAGGAGAGAGGCCCAAGCAAGACGCGCCCTGAGGAGCGTCTTGCCACATGTCAACACTGGGTCTGACTGAGCGCCTCCAGGAGAGAGGCCCAAGCAAGACACGCCCCGAGGAGCGTCTTGACACATGTCAACACTGGGTCTGACTGAGGGCCTCCATTAGAGAAGCCCAAGCAAGAAGGGCCCCGAGGAGAGTCTTGCCACATGTCAACACTGGGTCTGACAGAGGGCATCCAGGAGAGAGGCCCAAGCAATACGCGCCCAGAGGAGCGTCTTGCCACATGTCAATAATGGGTCTGACTGAGGGCCTCCAGGAGAGAAGCCCAAGCATGACGCACCCCGAGGAGCTTCTTGCTACATGTCAGCACTCGGTCTGACTGAGCGCCTCCAGGAGAGAGGCCAAAGCAAGACGCGCCCCGAGGAGCGTCTTGACACATGTCAACACTGGGTCTGACAGAGGGCCTCCATGAGAGAGGCCCAAGCAAGACGCGCCCCGAGGAGTGTCTTGCCACATGTCAACACTGTGTCTGACTGAGCGCCTCCAGGAGAGAGGCCCAAGCAAGACGCGCCCCGAGGAGCGTCTTGCCACATGTCACTACTCGGTCTGACTGAGCGCCTCCAGGAGGGAGGTCCAAGCAAGACGCGCCCCGAGGAACGTCTTGCCACATGTCACTACTCGGTCTGACTGAGCGCCTCCAGGAGAGAGGCCCAAGTAAGACGCGCCCCGAGGAGCGTCTTGCCACGTGTCAACACTGGGTCTGATTGAGGGCCTTCTGGAGAGAGGCCCAAGCAAGACGCGCCCCGAGGAGTGTCTTGCCAAATGCCAACACTGGGTCTGACTGAGCGCCTCAGGGAGAGAGGTCCAAGCAACACGCGCCCCGAGGAGCGTCTTGCCACATGTCAACACTGGGTCTGACTGAGTGCCTCCATGAGAGAAGCCCCAGCAAGATGCACCCCGAGGAGCTTCTTGCCACATGTCACTACTCGGTCTGACTGAGCGCCTCCAGGAGAGAGGCCCAAGCAAGACATGCCCCGAGGAGCGTCTTGCCACATGTCAACAATGGGTCTGACTGAGGGCCTCCAGGAGAGAACCCCAAGCAAGAAGCGCCCCGAGGAGCGTCTTGCCACATGTCAACACTGGGTCTGACTGAGCGCCTCCAGGAGAGAGGCCCAAGCAAGATACGCCCCGAGGAGCGTCTTGACACATGTCAACACTGGGTCTGACTGAGGGCCTCCATTAGAGAAGCCCAAGCAAGAAGGGCCCCGGGTAGAGTCTTGCCACATGTCAACACTGGGTCTGACAGAGGGCATCCAGGAGAGAGGCCCAAGCAATACGCGCCCAGAGGAGCGTCTTGCCACATGTCAATAATGGGTCTGACTGAGGGCCTCCAGGAGAGAAGCCCAAGCATGACGCACCCCGATGAGCTTCTTGCTACATGTCAGCACTCGGTCTGACTGAGCGCCTCCAGGAGAGAGGCCAAAGCAAGACGCGCCCCGAGGAGCGTCTTGACACATGTCAACACTGGGTCTGACAGAGGGCCTCCATGAGAGAGGCCCAAGCAAGACGCGCCCCGAGGAGTGTCTTGCCACATGTCAACACTGGGTCTTTCTGAGCGCCTCCAGGAGAGAAGCCCAAGCGAGACGCGCCCCGAGGAGCGTCTTTCCACATGTCAGCACTCGGTCTGACTGAGCGCCTCCAGGAGAGAGGCCCAAGCAAGTCGCGCCCCGAGGAGCGTCTTGCCACATGTCAACAATGGGTTTGACTGAGGGCCTCCAGGAGAGAAGCCTAAGCAACACGCGCCCCGAGGAGCGTCTTGCCACATGTCAACAATGGGTCTGACTGAGGGCCTCCAGGAGAGAAGCCCAAGCAAGACGCGCCCCGAGGAGCGTCTTGACACATGTCAACACTGGGTCTGACAGAGGGCCTCCAGGAGAGAGGCCCAAGCAAGATGCGCCCCGAGGAGTGTCTTGCCACATGTCACCACTTGGTCTGACTGAGCGCCTCCAGGAGAGAGGCCCAAGCAACACGCGCCCCGAGGAGCGTCAGGCCACATGTCACTACTCAGTCTGACTGAGCGCCTCCAGGAGAGAGGCCCAAGCAAGACGCGCCCTGAGGAGCGTCTTGCCACATGTCAACACTGGGTCTGACTGAGCGCCTCCAGGAGAGAGGCCCAAGCAAGACACGCCCCGAGGAGCGTCTTGACACATGTCAACACTGGGTCTGACTGAGGGCCTCCATTAGAGAAGCCCAAGCAAGAAGGGCCCCGAGGAGAGTCTTGCCACATGTCAACACTGGGTCTGACAGAGGGCATCCAGGAGAGAGGCCCAAGCAATACGCGCCCAGAGGAGCGTCTTGCCACATGTCAATAATGGGTCTGACTGAGGGCCTCCAGGAGAGAAGCCCAAGCATGACGCACCCCGAGGAGCTTCTTGCTACATGTCAGCACTCGGTCTGACTGAGCGCCTCCAGGAGAGAGGCCAAAGCAAGACGCGCCCCGAGGAGCGTCTTGACACATGTCAACACTGGGTCTGACAGAGGGCCTCCATGAGAGAGGCCCAAGCAAGACGCGCCCCGAGGAGTGTCTTGCCACATGTCAACACTGTGTCTGACTGAGCGCCTCCAGGAGAGAGGCCCAAGCAAGACGCGCCCCGAGGAGCGTCTTGCCACATGTCACTACTCGGTCTGACTGAGCGCCTCCAGGAGGGAGGTCCAAGCAAGACGCGCCCCGAGGAACGTCTTGCCACATGTCACTACTCGGTCTGACTGAGCGCCTCCAGGAGAGAGGCCCAAGTAAGACGCGCCCCGAGGAGCGTCTTGCCACGTGTCAACACTGGGTCTGATTGAGGGCCTTCTGGAGAGAGGCCCAAGCAAGACGCGCCCCGAGGAGTGTCTTGCCAAATGCCAACACTGGGTCTGACTGAGCGCCTCAGGGAGAGAGGTCCAAGCAAGACGCGCCCCGAGGAGCGTCTTGCCACATGTCACTACTCGGTCTGACTGAGCGCCTCAGTGAGAGCGGTCCAAGCAAGACGCGCCCCGAGGAGCGTCTTGCCACATGTCAACACTGGGTCTGACTGAGTGCCTCCATGAGAGAAGCCCCAGCAAGACGCGCCCCGAGGAGCGTCTTGCCACATGTCACTACTCGGTCTGTTTGAGCGCCTCCAGGAGAGAGGCCCAAGCAAGACGTGCCCCGAGGAGCGTCTTGCCACATGTCAACACTGGGTCTGACTGAGGGCCTCCATGAGAGAAGCCCAAGCAAGACACGCCCCGAGGAGAGTCTTGCCACATGTCAACACTCGGTCTGACAGAGGGCCTCCAGGAGAGAGGCCCAAGCAAGACGCGCCCCGAGGAGTGTCTTGCCACATGTCACCACTGGGTCTGACTGAGCCTCTCCAGGAGAGAGGCCCAAGCAAGACGCGCCCCGAGGAGCGTCTTGTCACATGTCAACACTGGGTCTTTCTGAGCGCCTCCAGGAGAGAAGCCAAGCGAGACGCGCCCCGAGGAGCGTCTTTCCACATGTCAGCACTCGGTCTGACTGAGCGCCTCCAGGAGAGAGGCCCAAGCAAGACGCGCCCCGAGGAGCGTCTTGCCACATGTCAACAATGGGTCTTACTGAGGGCCTCCAGGAGAGAAGCCCAAGCAAGACGCGCCCCGAGGAGCTTCTTTTCACATGTCAGCACTGGGTCTGACTGAGCGCCTCCAGGAGAGAGGCCCAAGCAAGACGCGCCCCGAGGAGCGTCTTGCCACATGTCACTACTCGGTCTGACTGAGGGCCTCCAGGAGAGAGGTCCAAGCAACACGCGCCCCGAGGAGCGTCTTGCCACATGTCAACACTGGGTCTGACTGAGTGCCTCCATGAGAGAAGCCCCAGCAAGATGCACCCCGAGGAGCTTCTTGCCACATGTCACTACTCGGTCTGACTGAGCGCCTCCAGGAGAGAGGCCCAAGCAAGACATGCCCCGAGGAGCGTCTTGCCACATGTCAACAATGGGTCTGACTGAGGGCCTCCAGGAGAGAACCCCAAGCAAGAAGCGCCCCGAGGAGCGTCTTGCCACATGTCAACACTGGGTCTGACTGAGCGCCTCCAGGAGAGAGGCCCAAGCAAGATACGCCCCGAGGAGCGTCTTGACACATGTCAACACTGGGTCTGACTGAGGGCCTCCATTAGAGAAGCCCAAGCAAGAAGGGCCCCGGGTAGAGTCTTGCCACATGTCAACACTGGGTCTGACAGAGGGCATCCAGGAGAGAGGCCCAAGCAATACGCGCCCAGAGGAGCGTCTTGCCACATGTCAATAATGGGTCTGACTGAGGGCCTCCAGGAGAGAAGCCCAAGCATGACGCACCCCGATGAGCTTCTTGCTACATGTCAGCACTCGGTCTGACTGAGCGCCTCCAGGAGAGAGGCCAAAGCAAGACGCGCCCCGAGGAGCGTCTTGACACATGTCAACACTGGGTCTGACAGAGGGCCTCCATGAGAGAGGCCCAAGCAAGACGCGCCCCGAGGAGTGTCTTGCCACATGTCAACACTGTGTCTGACTGAGCGCCTCCAGGAGAGAGGCCCAAGAAAGACGCGCCCCGAGGAGCGTC
Source organism: Nothobranchius furzeri (assembly GCF_043380555.1). Classification (NCBI taxonomy): domain Eukaryota; kingdom Metazoa; phylum Chordata; class Actinopteri; order Cyprinodontiformes; family Nothobranchiidae; genus Nothobranchius; species Nothobranchius furzeri. The sequence goes on along the minus strand of NC_091747.1, from coordinate 15,395,409 downwards.
TTGCCACATGTCACTACTCGGTCTGACTGAGCGCCTCCAGGAGGGAGGTCCAAGCAAGACGCGCCCTGAGGAACGTCTTGCCACATGTCACTACTCGGTCTGACTGAGCGCCTCCAGGAGAGAGGCCCAAGTAAGACGCGCCCCGAGGAGCGTCTTGCCACGTGTCAACACTGGGTCTGATTGAGGGCCTTCTGGAGAGAGGCCCAAGCAAGACGCGCCCCGAGGAGTGTCTTGCCAAATGTCAACACTGGGTCTGACTGAGCGCCTCAGGGAGAGAGGTCCAAGCAAGACGCGCCCCGAGGAGCGTCTTGCCACATGTCACTACTCGGTCTGACTGAGCTTCTCAGTGAGAGAGGTCCAAGCAAGACGCGCCCCGAGGAGCGTCTTGCCACATGTCAACACTGGGTCTGACTGAGTGCCTCCATGAGAGAAGCCCCAGCAAGACGCGCCCCGAGGAGCGTCTTGCCACATGTCACTACTCGGTCTGTTTGAGCGCCTCCAGGAGAGAGGCCCAAGCAAGACGTGCCCCGAGGAGCGTCTTGCCACATGTCAACAATGGGTCTGACTGAGGGCCTCCAGGAGAGAAGCCCAAGCAAGACGCGCCCCGAGGAGCGTCTTGCCACATGTCAGCACTGGGTCAGACTCAGCGCCTCCAGGAGAGAGGCCCAAGCAAGACACGCCCCGAGGAGCGTCTTGACACATGTCAACACTGGGTCTGACTGAGGGCCTCCATGAGAGAAGCCCAAGCAAGACGCGCCCCGAGGAGAGTCTTGCCACATGTCAACACTCGGTCTTACAGAGGGCCTCCAGGAGAGAGGCACAAGCAAGACGCGCCCCGAGGAGTGTCTTGCCACATGTCACCACTGGGTCTGACTGAGCGCCTACAGGAGAGAGGCCCAAGCAAGACGCGCCCCGAGGAGCGTCTTGTCACATGTCAACACTGGGTCTTTCTGAGCGCCTCCGGGAGAGAAGCCCAAGCAAGACGCGCCAAAAGGAGCGTCTTTCCTCATGTCAGCACTCGGTCTGACTGAGCGCCTCCAGGAGAGAGGCCCAAGCAAGACGCGCCCCGAGGAGCGTCTTGCCACATGTCAACAATGGGTCTGACTGAGCGCCTCCAGGAGAGAGGCCCAAGCAAGACGCGCCCTGAGGAGCGTCTTGCCACGTGTCAACACTGGGTCTGATTGAGGGCCTTCTGGAGAGAGGCCCAAGCAAGACGCGCCCCGAGGAGCGTCTTGCCACATGTCAACAATGGGTCTTACTGAGGGCCTCCAGGAGAGAAGCCCAAGCAAGACGCGCCCCGAGGAGCTTCTTTTCACATGTCAGCACTGGGTCTGACTGAGCGCCTCCAGGAGAGAGGCCCAAGCAAGACGCGCCCCGAGGAGCGTCTTGCCACATGTCACTACTCGGTCTGACTGAGGGCCTCCAGGAGAGAGGTCCAAGCAACACGCGCCCCGAGGAGCGTCTTGCCACATGTCAACACTGGGTCTGACTGAGTGCCTCCATGAGAGAAGCCCCAGCAAGATGCACCCCGAGGAGCTTCTTGCCACATGTCACTACTCGGTCTGACTGAGCGCCTCCAGGAGAGAGGCCCAAGCAAGACATGCCCCGAGGAGCGTCTTGCCACATGTCAACAATGGGTCTGACTGAGGGCCTCCAGGAGAGAAGCCCAAGCAAGAAGCGCCCCGAGGAGCGTCTTGCCACATGTCAACACTGGGTCTGACTGAGCGCCTCCAGGAGAGAGGCCCAAGCAAGATACGCCCCGAGGAGCGTCTTGACACATGTCAACACTGGGTCTGACTGAGGGCCTCCATTAGAGAAGCCCAAGCAAGAAGGGCCCCGAGGAGAGTCTTGCCACATGTCAACACTGGGTCTGACAGAGGGCATCCAGGAGAGAGGCCCAAGCAATACGCGCCCAGAGGAGCGTCTTGCCACATGTCAATAATGGGTCTGACTGAGGGCCTCCAGGAGAGAAGCCCAAGCATGACGCACCCCGAGGAGCTTCTTGCTACATGTCAGCACTGGGTCAGACTGAGCGCCTCCAGGAGAGAGGCCCAAGCAAGACGCGCCCCGAGGAGCATCTTGACACATGTCAACTCTGGGTCTGACTGAGGGCCTCCATGAGAGAAGCCCAAGCAAGACGCGCCCCGAGGAGAGTCTTGCCACATGTCAACACTCGGTCCGACAGAGGGCCTCCAGGAGAGAGGCCCAAGCAAGACGCGCCCCGAGGAGTGTCTTGCCACATGTCACCACTGGGTCTGACTGAGCGCCTCCAGGAGAGAGGCCCAAGCAAGACGCGCCCCGAGGAGCGTCTTGTCACATGTCAACACTGGGTCTTTCTGAGCGCCTCCAGGAGAGAACTCCAAGCAAGACGCGCCCCGAGGAGCGTCTTTCCTCATGTCAGCACTCGGTCTGACTGAGCGCCTCCAGGAGAGAGGCCGAAGCAAGACGCGCCCCGAGGAGCATCTTGCCACATGTCAACAATGGGTCTGACTGAGGGCCTCCAGGAGAGAAGCCCAAACAACACGCGGCCCGAGGAGCGTCTTGCCACATGTCAGCACTCAGTCTGACTGAGCGCCTCCAGGAGAGAGGCCAAAGCAAGACGCGCCCCGAGGAGCGTCTTGCCTCATGTCACCACTTGGTCTGACTGAGCGCCTCCAGGAGAGAGGCCCAAGCAACACGCGCCCCGAGGAGCGTCAGGCCACATGTCACTACTCAGTCTAATTGAGCGCCTCCAGGAGAGAAGCCCAAGTAAGACACGCCCCGAGGAGCGTCCTGCCACGTGTCAACACTGGGTCTGATTGAGGGCCTTCTGGAGAGAGGCCCAAGCAAGACGCGCCCCGAGGAGCGTCTTGCCACATGTCAACAATGGTTCTTACTGAGAGCCTCCAGGAGAGAGGCCCAAGCAAGACGCGCCCTGAGGAGTGTCTTGCCAAATGTCAACACTGGGTCTGACTGAGCGCCTCAGGGAGAGAGGTCCAAGCAAGACGCGCCCCGAGGAGCGTCTTGCCACATGTCACTACTCGGTCTGACTGAGCGCCTCAGTGAGAGAGGTCCAAGTAAGACGCGCCCCGAGCAGCGTCTTGCCACATGTCAACACTGGGTCTGACTGAGTGCCTCCATGAGAGAAGCCCCAGCAAGACGCGCCCCGAGGAGCGTCTTGCCACATGTCACTACTCGGTCTGTTTGAGCGCCTCCTGGAGAGAGGCCCAAGCAAGTCGTGCCCCGAGGAGCGTCTTGCCACATGTCAACAATGGGTCTGACTGAGGGCCTCCAGGAGAGAAGCCCAAGCAAGACGCGCCCCGAGGAGCGTCTTGCCACATGTCAACACTGGGTCAGACTGAGCGCCTCCAGGAGAGAGGCCCAAGCAAGACACGCCCCGAGGAGCGTCTTGACACATGTCAACACTGGGTCTGACTGAGGGCCTCCATGAGAGAAGCCCAAGCAAGACACGCCCCGAGGAGAGTCTTTCCACATGTCAACACTCGGTCTGACAGAGGGCCTCCAGGAGAGAGGCCCAAGCAAGACGCGCCCCGAGGAGTGTCTTGCCACATGTCACCACTGGGTCTGACTGAGCCTCTCCAGAAGAGAGGCCCAAGCAAGACGCGCCCCGAGGAGCGTCTTGTCACATGTCAACACTGGGTCTTTCTGAGCGCCTCCAGGAGAGAAGCCCAAGCGAGACGCGCCCCGAGAAGCGTCTTTCCACATGTCAGCACTCGGTCTGACTGAGCGCCTCCAGGAGAGAGGCCCAAGCAAGACGCGCCCCGAGGAGCGTCTTGCCACATGTCAACAATGGGTTTGACTGAGGGCCTCCAGGAGAGAAGCCTAAGCAACACGCGCCCCGAGGAGCGTCTTGCCACATGTCAACAATGGGTCTGACTGAGGGCCTCCAGGAGAGAAGCCCAAGCAAGACGCGCCCCGAGGAGCGTCTTGACACATGTCAACACTGGGTCTGACAGAGGGCCTCCAGGAGAGAGGCCCAAGCAAGATGCGCCCCAAGGAGTGTACTGCCACATGTCACCACTTGGTCTGACTGAGCGCCTCCAGGAGAGAGGCCCAAGCAACACGCGCCCCGAGGAGCGTCAGGCCACATGTCACTACTCAGTCTGACTGAGCGCCTCCAGGAGAGAGGCCCAAGCAAGACGCGCCCTGAGGAGCGTCTTGCCACATGTCAACACTGGGTCTGACTGAGCGCCTCCAGGAGAGAGGCCCAAGCAAGACACGCCCCGAGGAGCGTCTTGACACATGTCAACACTGGGTCTGACTTAGGGCCTCCATTAGAGAAGCCCAAGCAAGAAGGGCCCCGAGGAGAGTCTTGCCACATGTCAACACTGGGTCTGACAGAGGGCATCCAGGAGAGAGGCCCAAGCAATACGCGCCCAGAGGAGCGTCTTGCCACATGTCAATAATGGGTCTGACTGAGGGCCTCCAGGAGAGAAGCCCAAGCATGACGCACCCCGAAGAGCTTCTTGCTACATGTCAGCACTCGGTCTGACTGAGCGCCTCCAGGAGAGAGGCCAAAGCAAGACGCGCCCCGAGGAGCGTCTTGACACATGTCAACACTGGGTCTGACAGAGGGCCTCCATGAGAGAGGCCCAAGCAAGACGCGCCCCGAGGAGTGTCTTGCCACATGTCAACACTGTGTCTGACTGAGCGCCTCCAGGAGAGAGGCCCAAGCAAGACGCGCCCCGAGGAGCGTCTTGCCACATGTCACTACTCGGTCTGACTGAGCGCCTCCAGGAGGGAGGTCCAAGCAAGACGCGCCCCGAGGAACGTCTTGCCACATGTCACTACTCGGTCTGACTGAGCGCCTCCAGGAGAGAGGCCCAAGTAAGACGCGCCCCGAGGAGCGTCTTGCCACGTGTCAACACTGGGTCTGATTGAGGGCCTTCTGGAGAGAGGCCCAAGCAAGACGCGCCCCGAGGAGTGTCTTGCCAAATGCCAACACTGGGTCTGACTGAGCGCCTCAGGGAGAGAGGTCCAAGCAAGACGCGCCCCGAGGAGCGTCTTGCCACATGTCACTACTCGGTCTGACTGAGCGCCTCAGTGAGAGCGGTCCAAGCAAGACGCGCCCCGAGGAGCGTCTTGCCACATGTCAACACTGGGTCTGACTGAGTGCCTCCATGAGAGAAGCCCCAGCAAGACGCGCCCCGAGGAGCGTCTTGCCACATGTCACTACTCGGTCTGTTTGAGCGCCTCCAGGAGAGAGGCCCAAGCAAGACGTGCCCCGAGGAGCGTCTTGCCACATGTCAACACTGGGTCTGACTGAGGGCCTCCATGAGAGAAGCCCAAGCAAGACACGCCCCGAGGAGAGTCTTGCCACATGTCAACACTCGGTCTGACAGAGGGCCTCCAGGAGAGAGGCCCAAGCAAGACGCGCCCCGAGGAGTGTCTTGCCACATGTCACCACTGGGTCTGACTGAGCCTCTCCAGGAGAGAGGCCCAAGCAAGACGCGCCCCGAGGAGCGTCTTGTCACATGTCAACACTGGGTCTTTCTGAGCGCCTCCAGGAGAGAAGCCAAGCGAGACGCGCCCCGAGGAGCGTCTTTCCACATGTCAGCACTCGGTCTGACTGAGCGCCTCCAGGAGAGAGGCCCAAGCAAGATACGCCCCGAGGAGCGTCTTGACACATGTCAACACTGGGTCTGACTGAGGGCCTCCATTAGAGAAGCCCAAGCAAGAAGGGCCCCGAGGAGAGTCTTGCCACATGTCAACACTGGGTCTGACAGAGGGCATCCAGGAGAGAGGCCCAAGCAATACGCGCCCAGAGGAGCGTCTTGCCACATGTCAATAATGGGTCTGACTGAGGGCCTCCAGGAGAGAAGCCCAAGCATGACGCACCCCGAGGAGCTTCTTGCTACATGTCAGCACTGGGTCAGACTGAGCGCCTCCAGGAGAGAGGCCCAAGCAAGACGCGCCCCGAGGAGCATCTTGACACATGTCAACACTGGGTCTGACTGAGGGCCTCCATGAGAGAAGCCCAAGCAAGACGCGCCCCGAGGAGAGTCTTGCCACATGTCAACACTCGGTCTGACAGAGGGCCTCCAGGAGAGAGGCCCAAGCAAGACGCGCCCCGAGGAGTGTCTTGCCACATGTCACCACTGGGTCTGACTGAGCGCCTCCAGGAGAGAGGCCCAAGCAAGACGCGCCCCGAGGAGCGTCTTGTCACATGTCAACACTGGGTCTTTCTGAGCGCCTCCAGGAGAGAACTCCAAGCAAGACGCGCCCCGAGGAGCGTCTTTCCTCATGTCAGCACTCGGTCTGACTGAGCGCCTCCAGGAGAGAGGCCGAAGCAAGACGCGCCCCGAGGAGCATCTTGCCACATGTCAACAATGGGTCTGACTGAGGGCCTCCAGGAGAGAAGCCCAAACAACACGCGGCCCGAGGAGCGTCTTGCCACATGTCAGCACTCAGTCTGACTGAGCGCCTCCAGGAGAGAGGCCAAAGCAAGACGCGCCCCGAGGAGCGTCTTGCCTCATGTCACCACTTGGTCTGACTGAGCGCCTCCAGGAGAGAGGCCCAAGCAACACGCGCCCCGAGGAGCGTCAGGCCACATGTCACTACTCAGTCTAATTGAGCGCCTCCAGGAGAGAAGCCCAAGTAAGACGCGCCCCGAGGAGCGTCCTGCCACGTGTCAACACTGGGTCTGATTGAGGGCCTTCTGGAGAGAGGCCCAAGCAAGACGCGCCCCGAGGAGCGTCTTGCCACATGTCAACAATGGTTCTTACTGAGAGCCTCCAGGAGAGAGGCCCAAGCAAGACGCGCCCTGAGGAGTGTCTTGCCAAATGTCAACACTGGGTCTGACTGAGCGCCTCAGGGAGAGAGGTCCAAGCAAGACGCCCCCCGAGGAGCGTCTTGCCACATGTCACTACTCGGTCTGACTGAGCGCCTCAGTGAGAGAGGTCCAAGCAAGACGCGCCCCGAGCAGCGTCTTGCCACATGTCAACACTGGGTCTGACTGAGTGCCTCCATGAGAGAAGCCCCAGCAAGACGCGCCCCGAGGAGCATCTTGCCACATGTCACTACTCGGTCTGTTTGAGCGCCTCCTGGAGAGAGGCCCAAGCAAGTCGTGCCCCGAGGAGCGTCTTGCCACATGTCAACAATGGGTCTGACTGAGGGCCTCCAGGAGAGAAGCCCAAGCAAGACGCGCCCCGAGGAGCGTCTTGCCACATGTCAACACTGGGTCAGACTGAGCGCCTCCAGGAGAGAGGCCCAAGCAAGACACGCCCCGAGGAGCGTCTTGACACATGTCAACACTGGGTCTGACTGAGGGCCTCCATGAGAGAAGCCCAAGCAAGACACGCCCCGAGGAGAGTCTTTCCACATGTCAACACTCGGTCTGACAGAGGGCCTCCAGGAGAGAGGCCCAAGCAAGACGCGCCCCGAGGAGTGTCTTGCCACATGTCACCACTGGGTCTGACTGAGCCTCTCCAGAAGAGAGGCCCAAGCAAGACGCGCCCCGAGGAGCGTCTTGTCACATGTCAACACTGGGTCTTTCTGAGCGCCTCCAGGAGAGAAGCCCAAGCGAGACGCGCCCCGAGGAGCGTCTTTCCACATGTCAGCACTCGGTCTGACTGAGCGCCTCCAGGAGAGAGGCCCAAGCAAGACGCGCCCCGAGGAGCGTCTTGCCACATGTCAACAATGGGTCTGACTGAGGGCCTCCAGGAGAGAAGCCCAAGCAAGACGCGCCCCGAGGAGCGTCTTGACACATGTCAACACTGGGTCTGACAGAGGGCCTCCAGGAGAGAGGCCCAAGCAAGATGCGCCCCGAGGAGTGTCTTGCCACATGTCACCACTTGGTCTGACTGAGCGCCTCCAGGAGAGAGGCCCAAGCAACACGCGCCCCGAGGAGCGTCAGGCCACATGTCACTACTCAGTCTGACTGAGCGCCTCCAGGAGAGAGGCCCAAGCAAGACGCGCCCTGAGGAGCGTCTTGCCACATGTCAACACTGGGTCTGACTGAGCGCCTCCAGGAGAGAGGCCCAAGCAAGACACGCCCCGAGGAGCGTCTTGACACATGTCAACACTGGGTCTGACTGAGGGCCTCCATTAGAGAAGCCCAAGCAAGAAGGGCCCCGAGGAGAGTCTTGCCACATGTCAACACTGGGTCTGACAGAGGGCATCCAGGAGAGAGGCCCAAGCAATACGCGCCCAGAGGAGCGTCTTGCCACATGTCAATAATGGGTCTGACTGAGGGCCTCCAGGAGAGAAGCCCAAGCATGACGCACCCCGAGGAGCTTCTTGCTACATGTCAGCACTCGGTCTGACTGAGCGCCTCCAGGAGAGAGGCCAAAGCAAGACGCGCCCCGAGGAGCGTCTTGACACATGTCAACACTGGGTCTGACAGAGGGCCTCCATGAGAGAGGCCCAAGCAAGACGCGCCCCGAGGAGTGTCTTGCCACATGTCAACACTGTGTCTGACTGAGCGCCTCCAGGAGAGAGGCCCAAGCAAGACGCGCCCCGAGGAGCGTCTTGCCACATGTCACTACTCGGTCTGACTGAGCGCCTCCAGGAGGGAGGTCCAAGCAAGACGCGCCCCGAGGAACGTCTTGCCACATGTCACTACTCGGTCTGACTGAGCGCCTCCAGGAGAGAGGCCCAAGTAAGACGCGCCCCGAGGAGCGTCTTGCCACGTGTCAACACTGGGTCTGATTGAGGGCCTTCTGGAGAGAGGCCCAAGCAAGACGCGCCCCGAGGAGTGTCTTGCCAAATGCCAACACTGGGTCTGACTGAGCGCCTCAGGGAGAGAGGTCCAAGCAAGACGCGCCCCGAGGAGCGTCTTGCCACATGTCACTACTCGGTCTGACTGAGCGCCTCAGTGAGAGCGGTCCAAGCAAGACGCGCCCCGAGGAGCGTCTTGCCACATGTCAACACTGGGTCTTACTGAGTGCCTCCATGAGAGAAGCCCCAGCAAGACGCGCCCCGAGGAGCGTCTTGCCACATGTCACTACTCGGTCTGTTTGAGCGCCTCCAGGAGAGAGGCCCAAGCAAGACGTGCCCCGAGGAGCGTCTTGCCACATGTCAACACTGGGTCTGACTGAGGGCCTCCATGAGAGAAGCCCAAGCAAGACACGCCCCGAGGAGAGTCTTGCCACATGTCAACACTCGGTCTGACAGAGGGCCTCCAGGAGAGAGGCCCAAGCAAGACGCGCCCCGAGGAGTGTCTTGCCACATGTCACCACTGGGTCTGACTGAGCCTCTCCAGGAGAGAGGCCCAAGCAAGACGCGCCCCGAGGAGCGTCTTGTCACATGTCAACACTGGGTCTTTCTGAGCGCCTCCAGGAGAGAAGCCAAGCGAGACGCGCCCCGAGGAGCGTCTTTCCACATGTCAGCACTCGGTCTGACTGAGCGCCTCCAGGAGAGAGGCCCAAGCAAGACGCGCCCCGAGGAGCGTCTTGCCACATGTCAACAATGGGTCTTACTGAGGGCCTCCAGGAGAGAAGCCCAAGCAAGACGCGCCCCGAGGAGCTTCTTTTCACATGTCAGCACTGGGTCTGACTGAGCGCCTCCAGGAGAGAGGCCCAAGCAAGACGCGCCCCGAGGAGCGTCTTGCCACATGTCACTACTCGGTCTGACTGAGGGCCTCCAGGAGAGAGGTCCAAGCAACACGCGCCCCGAGGAGCGTCTTGCCACATGTCAACACTGGGTCTGACTGAGTGCCTCCATGAGAGAAGCCCCAGCAAGATGCACCCCGAGGAGCTTCTTGCCACATGTCACTACTCGGTCTGACTGAGCGCCTCCAGGAGAGAGGCCCAAGCAAGACATGCCCCGAGGAGCGTCTTGCCACATGTCAACAATGGGTCTGACTGAGGGCCTCCAGGAGAGAACCCCAAGCAAGAAGCGCCCCGAGGAGCGTCTTGCCACATGTCAACACTGGGTCTGACTGAGCGCCTCCAGGAGAGAGGCCCAAGCAAGATACGCCCCGAGGAGCGTCTTGACACATGTCAACACTGGGTCTGACTGAGGGCCTCCATTAGAGAAGCCCAAGCAAGAAGGGCCCCGGGTAGAGTCTTGCCACATGTCAACACTGGGTCTGACAGAGGGCATCCAGGAGAGAGGCCCAAGCAATACGCGCCCAGAGGAGCGTCTTGCCACATGTCAATAATGGGTCTGACTGAGGGCCTCCAGGAGAGAAGCCCAAGCATGACGCACCCCGATGAGCTTCTTGCTACATGTCAGCACTCGGTCTGACTGAGCGCCTCCAGGAGAGAGGCCAAAGCAAGACGCGCCCCGAGGAGCGTCTTGACACATGTCAACACTGGGTCTGACAGAGGGCCTCCATGAGAGAGGCCCAAGCAAGACGCGCCCCGAGGAGTGTCTTGCCACATGTCAACACTGTGTCTGACTGAGCGCCTCCAGGAGAGAGGCCCAAGAAAGACGCGCCCCGAGGAGCGTCTTGCCACATGTCACTACTCGGTCTGACTGAGCGCCTCCAGGAGGGAGGTCCAAGCAAGACTCGCCCTGAGGAACGTCTTGCCACATGTCACTACTCGGTCTAACTGAGCGCCTCCAGGAGAGAGGCCCAAGTAAGACGCGCCCCGAGGAGCGTCTTGCCACGTGTCAACACTGGGTCTGATTGAGGGCCTTCTGGAGAGAGGCCCAAGCAAGACGCGCCCCGAGGAGTGTCTTGCCAAATGTCAACACTGGGTCTGACTGAGCGCCTCAGGGAGAGAGGTCCAAGCAAGACGCGCCCCGAGGAGCGTCTTGCCACATGTCACTACTCGGTCTGACTGAGCTTCTCAGTGAGAGAGGTCCAAGCAAGACGCGCCCCGAGGAGCGTCTTGCCACATGTCAACACTGGGTCTGACTGAGTGCCTCCATGAGAGAAGCCCCAGCAAGACGCGCCCCGAGGAGCGTCTTGCCACATGTCACTACTCGGTCTGTTTGAGCGCCTCCAGGAGAGAGGCCCAAGCAAGACGTGCCCCGAGGAGCGTCTTGCCACATGTCAACAATGGGTCTGACTGAGGGCCTCCAGGAGAGAAGCCCAAGCAAGACGCGCCCCGAGGAGCGTCTTGCCACATGTCAGCACTGGGTCAGACTCAGCGCCTCCAGGAGAGAGGCCCAAGCAAGACACGCCCCGAGGAGCGTCTTGACACATGTCAACACTGGGTCTGACTGAGGGCCTCCATGAGAGAAGCCCAAGCAAGACGCGCCCCGAGGAGAGTCTTGCCACATGTCAACACTCGGTCTTACAGAGGGCCTCCAGGAGAGAGGCACAAGCAAGACGCGCCCCGAGGAGTGTCTTGCCACATGTCACCACTGGGTCTGACTGAGCGCCTACAGGAGAGAGGCCCAAGCAAGACGCGCCCCGAGGAGCGTCTTGTCACATGTCAACACTGGGTCTTTCTGAGCGCCTCCGGGAGAGAAGCCCAAGCAAGACGCGCCACGAGGAGCGTCTTTCCTCATGTCAGCACTCGGTCTGACTGAGCGCCTCCAGGAGAGAGGCCCAAGCAAGACGCGCCCCGAGGAGCGTCTTGCCACATGTCAACAATGGGTCTGACTGAGCGCCTCCAGGAGAGAGGCCCAAGCAAGACGCGCCCTGAGGAGCGTCTTGCCACGTGTCAACACTGGGTCTGATTGAGGGCCTTCTGGAGAGAGGCCCAAGCAAGACGCGCCCCGAGGAGCGTCTTGCCACATGTCAACAATGGGTCTTACTGAGGGCCTCCAGGAGAGAAGCCCAAGCAAGACGCGCCCCGAGGAGCTTCTTTTCACATGTCAGCACTGGGTCTGACTGAGCGTCTCCAGGAGAGAGGCCCAAGCAAGACGCGCCCCGAGGAGCGTCTTGCCACATGTCACTACTCGGTCTGACTGAGGGCCTCCAGGAGAGAGGTCCAAGCAACACGCGCCCCGAGGAGCGTCTTGCCACATGTCAACACTGGGTCTGACTGAGTGCCTCCATGAGAGAAGCCCCAGCAAGATGCACCCCGAGGAGCTTCTTGCCACATGTCACTACTCGGTCTGACTGAGCGCCTCCAGGAGAGAGGCCCAAGCAAGACATGCCCCGAGGAGCGTCTTGCCACATGTCAACAATGGGTCTGACTGAGGGCCTCCAGGAGAGAAGCCCAAGCAAGAAGCGCCCCGAGGAGCGTCTTGCCACATGTCAACACTGGGTCTGACTGAGCGCCTCCAGGAGAGAGGCCCAAGCAAGATACGCCCCGAGGAGCGTCTTGACACATGTCAACACTGGGTCTGACTGAGGGCCTCCATTAGAGAAGCCCAAGCAAGAAGGGCCCCGAGGAGAGTCTTGCCACATGTCAACACTGGGTCTGACAGAGGGCATCCAGGAGAGAGGCCCAAGCAATACGCGCCCAGAGGAGCGTCTTGCCACATGTCAATAATGGGTCTGACTGAGGGCCTCCAGGAGAGAAGCCCAAGCATGACGCACCCCGAGGAGCTTCTTGCTACATGTCAGCACTCGGTCTGACTGAGCGCCTCCAGGAGAGAGGCCAAAGCAAGACGCGCCCCGAGGAGCGTCTTGACATATGTCAACACTGGGTCTGACAGAGGGCCTCCATGAGAGAGGCCCAAGCAAGACGCGCCCCGAGGAGTGTCTTGCCACATGTCACTACTCGGTCTGACTGAGCGCCTCCAGGAGGGAGGTCCAAGCAAGACGCGCCCTGAGGAACGTCTTGCCACTTGTCACTACTCGGTCTGACTGAGCGCCTCCAGGAGAGAGGCCCAAGTAAGACGCGCCCCGAGGAGCGTCTTGCCACGTGTCAACACTGGGTCTGATTGAGGGCCTTCTGGAGAGAGGCCCAAGCAAGACGCGCCCCGAGGAGTGTCTTGCCAAATGTCAACACTGGGTCTGACTGAGCGCCTCAGGGAGAGAGGTCCAAGCAAGACGCGCCCCGAGGAGCGTCTTGCCACATGTCACTACTCGGTCTGACTGAGCTTCTCAGTGAGAGAGGCCCAAGCAAGACGTGCCCCGAGGAGCGTCTTGCCACATGTCAACAATGGGTCTGACTGAGGGCCTCCAGGAGAGAAGCCCAAGCAAGACGCGCCCCGAGGAGCGTCTTGCCACATGTCAGCACTGGGTCAGACTCAGCGCCTCCAGGAGAGAGGCCCAAGCAAGACACGCCCCGAGGAGAGTCTTGCCACATGTCAACACTCGGTCTTACAGAGGGCCTCCAGGAGAGAGGCACAAGCAAGACGCGCCCCGAGGAGTGTCTTGCCACATGTCACCACTGGGTCTGACTGAGCGCCTACAGGAGAGAGGCCCAAGCAAGACGCGCCCCGAGGAGCGTCTTGTCACATGTCAACACTGGGTCTTTCTGAGCGCCTCCGGGAGAGAAGCCCAAGCAAGACGCGCCCCGAGGAGCGTCTTTCCTCATGTCAGCACTCGGTCTGACTGAGCGCCTCCAGGAGAGAGGCCCAAGCAAGACGCGCCCCGAGGAGCGTCTTGTCACATGTCAACAATGGGTCTGACTGAGGGCCTCCAGGAGAGAAGCCCAAGCAACACGCGGCCCGAGGAGCGTCTTGCCACATGTCAGCACTCGGTCTGACTGAGCGCCTCCAGGAGAGAGGCCAAAGCAAGACGCGCCCCGAGGAGCGTCTTACCACATGTCAACAATGGGTCTGACTGAGGGCCTCCAGGAGAGAAGCCCAAGCAAGACGCGCCCCGAGGAGCGTCTTGTCACATGTCAACACTGGGTCTGACTGAGCGCCTCCAGGAGAGAGGCCCAAGCAAGCCGCGCCCCGAGGAGCGTCTTGACACATGTCAACACTGGGTCTGACTGAGGGCCTCCATGAGAGAAGCCCAAGCAAGACGCGCCCCGAGGAGAGTCTTGCCACATGTCAACACTCGGTCTGACAGAGGGCCTCCAGGAGAGAGGCCCAAGCAAGACGCGCCCCGAGGAGTGTCTTGCCACATGTCACCACTGGGTCTGACTGAGCGCCTCCAGGAGAGAGGCCCAAGCAAGACGCTCCCCGAGGAGCGTCTTGTCACATGTCAACACTGGGTCTTTCTGAGCGCCTCCAGGAGAGAAGCCCAAGCAAGACGCGCCCCGAGGAGCGTCTTTCCTCATGTCAGCACTCGGTCTGACTGAGCGCCTCCAGGAGAGAGGCCCAAGCAAGACGCGCCCCGAGGAGCGTCTTGCCACATGTCAACAATGGGTCTGACTGAGGGCCTCCAGGAGAGAAGCCCAAGCAACACGCGGCCCGAGGAGCGTCTTGCCACATGTCAGCACTCGGTCTGACTGAGCGCCTCCAGGAGAGAGGCCAAAGCAAGACGCGCCCCGAGGAGCGTCTTGCCTCATGTCAACAATGGGTCTGACTGAGGGCCTCCAGGAGAGAAGCCCAAGCAAGACGCGCCCCGAGGAGCGTCTTGTCACATGTCAACACTGGGTCTGACTGAGCGCCTCCAGGAGAGAGGCCCAAGCAAGCCGCGCCCCGAGGAGCGTCAGGCCACATGTCACTACTCAGTCTGACTGAGCGCCTCCAGGAGAGAGGCCCCAGCAAGACGCGCCCCGAGGAGCGTCTTGCCACATGTCAGCACTGGGTCAGACTGAGCGCCTCCAGGAGAGAGGCCCAAGCAAGACGCGCCCCGAGGAGCGTCTTGCCTTATGTCAGCACTCGGTCTGACTGAGCGCCTCCAGGAGAGAGGCCCAAGCAAGACGCGCCCCTAGGAGCGTCTTGCCACATGTCAACAATGGGTCTGACTGAGGGCCTCCAGGAGAGAGGCCCAAGCAAGATGCGCCCGCAGGAGCGTCGTGCCACATGTCAACACTGGGTCTGACTGAGCGCCTCAGGGAGAGAGGTCCAAGCAAGACGCGCCCCGAGGAGCTTCTTGCCACATGTCACTACTCGGTCTGACTGAGCGCCTCAGTGAGAAAGGTCCAAGCAAGACGCGCCCCGAGGAGCGTCTTGCCACATGTCACTACTCGGTCTGTTTGAGCGCCTCCAGGAGAGAGGCCCAAGCAAAACGTGCCCCGAGGAGCGTCTTGCCACATGTCAACAATGGGTCTGACTGAGGGCCTCCAGGAGAGAAGCCCAAGCAAGACGCGCCCCGAGGAGCGTCTTGCCACATGTCAGCACTGGGTCAGACTGAGCGCCTCCAGGAGAGAGGCCCAAGCAAGACACGCCCCGAGGAGTGTCTTGACACATGTCAACACTGGGTCTGACTGAGGGCCTCCATGAGAGAAGCCCAAGCAAGACGCGCCCCGAGGAGAGTCTTGCCACATGTCAACACTCGGTCTGACAGAGGGCCTCCAGGAGAGAGGCCCAAGCAAGACGCGCCCCGAGGAGTGTCTTGCCACATGTCACCACTGGGTCTGACAGAGCGCCTCCAGGAGAGAGGCCCAAGCAAGACGCGCCCCGAGGAGCGTCTTGCCACATGTCAACAATGGGTCTGACTGAGGGCCTCCAGGAGAGAAGCCCAAGCAACACGCGGCCCGAGGAGCGTCTTGCCACATGTCAGCACTCGGTCTGACTGAGCGCCTCCAGGAGAGAGGCCAAAGCAAGACGCGCCCCGAGGAGCGTCTTGCCACATGTCAACAATGGGTCTGACTGAGGGCCTCCAGGAGAGAAGTCCAAGCAAGACGCGCCCCGAGGAGCGTCTTGTCACATGTCAACACTGGGTCTGACTGAGCGCCTCCAGGAGAGAGGCCCAAGCAAGATGCGCCCCGAGGAGCGTCTTGACACATGTCAACACTGGGTCTGACTGAGGGCCTCCATGAGAGAAGCCCAAGCAAGACGCGCCCCGAGGAGAGTCTTGCCACATGTCAACACTCGGTCTGACAGAGGGCCTCCAGGAGAGAGGCCCAAGCAAGACGCGCCCCGAGGAGTGTCTTGCCACATGTCACCACTGGGTCTGACTGAGCGCCTCCAGGAGAGAGGCCCAAGCAAGACGCGCCCCGAGGAGCGTCTTGTCACATGTCAACACTGGGTCTTTCTGAGCGCCTCCAGGAGAGAAGCCCAAGCAAGACGCGCCCCGAGGAGCGTCTTTCCTCATGTCAGCACTCGGTCTGACTGAGCGCCTCCAGGAGAGAGGCCCAAGCAAGACGCGCCCCTAGGAGCGTCTTGCCACATGTCAACAATGGGTCTGACTGAGGGCCTCCAGGAGAGAAGCCCAAGCAACACGCGGCCCGAGGAGCGTCTTGCCACATGTCAGCACTCGGTCTGACTGAGCGCCTCCAGGAGAGAGGCCAAAGCAAGACGCGCCCCGAGGAGCGTCTTGCCTCATGTCAACAATGGGTCTGACCGAGGGCCTCCAGGAGAGAAGCCCAAGCAAGACGCGCCCCGAGGAGCGTCTTGTCACATGTCAACACTGGGTCTGACTGAGCGCCTCCAGGAGAGAGGCCCAAGCAAGCCGCGCCCCGAGGAGCGTCAGGCCACATGTCACTACTCAGTCTGACTGAGCGCCTCCAGGAGAGAGGCCAAAGCAAGACGCGCCCCGAGGAGCGTCTTGCCTCATGTCAACAATGGGTCTGACTGAGGGCCTCCAGGAGAGAAGCCCAAGCAAGATGCGCCCCGAGGAGCGTCTTGTCACATGTCAACACTGGGTCTGACTGAGCGCCTCCAGGAGAGAGGCCCAAGCAAGCCGCGCCCCGAGGAGCGTCAGGCCACATGTCACTACTCAGTCTGACTGAGCGCCTCCAGGAGAGAGGCCCCAGCAAGACGCGCCCCGAGGAGCGTCTTGCCACATGTCAGCACTGGGTCTGACTGAGCGCCTCCAGGAGAGAGGCCCAAGCAAGACGCGCCCCGAGGAGCGTCTTGCCACATGTCAACAATGGGTCTGACTGAGGGCCTCCAGGAGAGAGGCCCAAGCAAGATGCGCCCGCAGGAGCGTCGTGCCACATGTCAACACTGGGTCTGACTGAGCGCCTCAGGGAGAGAGGTCCAAGCAAGACGCGCACCGAGGAGCTTCTTGCCACATGTCACTACTCGGTCTGACTGAGCGCCTCAGTGAGAAAGGTCCAAGCAAGACGCGCCCCGAGGAGCGTCTTGCCACATGTCAACACTGGGTCTGACTGAGTGCCTCCATGAGAGAAGCCCCAGCAAGACGCGCCCCGAGGAGCGTCTTGCCACATGTCACTACTCGGTCTGTTTGAGCGCCTCCAGGAGAGAGGCCCAAGCAAGACGTGCCCCGAGGAGCGTCTTGCCACATGTCAACAATGGGTCTGACTGAGGGCCTCCAGGAGAGAAGCCCAAGCAAGACGCGTCCCGAGGAGCGTCTTGCCACATGTCAGCACTGGGTCAGACTGAGCGCCTCCAGGAGAGAGGCCCAAGCAAGACACGCCCCGAGGAGCGTCTTGACACATGTCAACACTGGGTCTGACTGAGGGCCTCCATGAGAGAAGCCCAAGCAAGAAGCGCCCCGAGGAGAGTCTTGCCACATGTCAACACTCGGTCTGACAGAGGGCCTCCAGGAGAGAGGCCCAAGCAAGACGCGCCCCGAGGAGTGTCTTGCCACATGTCACCACTGGGTCTGACAGAGCTTCTCCAGGAGAGAGGCCCAAGCAAGACGCGCCCCGAGGAGCGTCTTGCCACATGTCAACAATGGGTCTGACTGAGGGCCTCCAGGAGAGAGGCCCAAGCAAGATGCGCCCGCAGGAGCGTCGTGCCACATGTCAACACTGGGTCTGACTGAGCGCCTCAGGGAGAGAGGTCCAAGCAAGACGCGCACCGAGGAGCTTCTTGCCACATGTCACTACTCGGTCTGACTGAGCGCCTCAGTGAGAAAGGTCCAAGCAAGACGCGCCCCGAGGAGCGTCTTGCCACATGTCAACACTGGGTCTGACTGAGTGCCTCCATGAGAGAAGCCCCAGCAAGACGCGCCCCGAGGAGCGTCTTGCCACATGTCACTACTCGGTCTGTTTGAGCGCCTCCAGGAGAGAGGCCCAAGCAAGACGTGCCCCGAGGAGCGTCTTGCCACATGTCAACAATGGGTCTGACTGAGGGCCTCCAGGAGAGAAGCCCAAGCAAGACGCGCCCCGAGGAGCGTCTTGCCACATGTCAGCACTGGGTCAGACTGAGCGCCTCCAGGAGAGAGGCCCAAGCAAGACACGCCCCGAGGAGCGTCTTGACACATGTCAACACTGGGTCTGACTGAGGGCCTCCATGAGAGAAGCCCAAGCAAGAAGCGCCCCGAGGCGAGTCTTGCCACATGTCAACACTCGGTCTGACAGAGGGCCTCCAGGAGAGAGGCCCAAGCAAGACGCGCCCCGAGGAGTGTCTTGCCACATGTCACCACTGGGTCTGACAGAGCGCCTCCAGGAGAGAGGCCCAAGCAAGACGCGCCCCGAGGAGCGTCTTGTCACATGTCAACACTGGGTCTTTCTGAGCGCCTCCAGGAGAGAAGCCCAAGCAAGACGCGCCCCGAGGAGCGTCTTTCCTCATGTCAGCACTCGGTCTGACTGAGCGCCTCCAGGAGAGAGGCCCAAGCAAGACGCACCCCGAGGAGCGTCTTGCCACATGTCAACAATGGGTCTGACTGAGGGCCTCCAGGAGAGAAGCCCAAGTAACACGCGGCCCGAGGAGCGTCTTGCCACATGTCAGCACTCGGTCTGACTGAGCGCCTCCAGGAGAGAGGCCAAAGCAAGACGCGCCCCGAGGAGCGTCTTGCCACATGTCAACAATGGGTCTGACTGAGGGCCTCCAGGAGAGAAGCCCAAGCAAGACGCGCCCCGAGGAGCGTCTTGTCACATGTCAACACTGGGTCTGACTGAGCGCCTCCAGGAGAGAGGCCCAAGCAAGATGCGCCCCGAGGAGCGTCTTGACACATGTCAACACTGGGTCTGACTGAGCGCCTCCAGGAGAGAGGCCCAAGCAAGCCGCGCCCCGAGGAGCGTCAGGCCACATGTCACTACTCAGTCTGACTGAGCGCCTCCAGGAGAGAGGCCCCAGCAAGACGCGCCCCGAGGAGCGTCTTGCCACATGTCAGCACTGGGTCTGACTGAGCGCCTCCAGGAGAGAGGCCCAAGCAAGACGCGCCCCGAGGAGCGTCTTGCCACATGTCAACAATGGGTCTGACTGAGGGCCTCCAGGAGAGAGGCCCAAGCAAGATGCGCCCGCAGGAGCGTCGTGCCACATGTCAACACTGGGTCTGACTGAGCGCCTCAGGGAGAGAGGTCCAAGCAAGACGCGCACCGAGGAGCTTCTTGCCACATGTCACTACTCGGTCTGACTGAGCGCCTCAGTGAGAAAGGTCCAAGCAAGACGCGCCCCGAGGAGCGTCTTGCCACATGTCAACACTGGGTCTGACTGAGTGCCTCCATGAGAGAAGCCCCAGCAAGACGCGCCCCGAGGAGCGTCTTGCCACATGTCACTACTCGGTCTGTTTGAGCGCCTCCAGGAGAGAGGCCCAAGCAAGACGTGCCCCGAGGAGCGTCTTGCCACATGTCAACAATGGGTCTGACTGAGGGCCTCCAGGAGAGAAGCCCAAGCAAGACGCGTCCCGAGGAGCGTCTTGCCACATGTCAGCACTGGGTCAGACTGAGCGCCTCCAGGAGAGAGGCCCAAGCAAGACACGCCCCGAGGAGCGTCTTGACACATGTCAACACTGGGTCTGACTGAGGGCCTCCATGAGAGAAGCCCAAGCAAGAAGCGCCCCGAGGAGAGTCTTGCCACATGTCAACACTCGGTCTGACAGAGGGCCTCCAGGAGAGAGGCCCAAGCAAGACGCGCCCCGAGGAGTGTCTTGCCACATGTCACCACTGGGTCTGACAGAGCGCCTCCAGGAGAGAGGCCCAAGCAAGACGCGCCCCGAGGAGCGTCTTGCCACATGTCAACAATGGGTCTGACTGAGGGCCTCCAGGAGAGAGGCCCAAGCAAGATGCGCCCGCAGGAGCGTCGTGCCACATGTCAACACTGGGTCTGACTGAGCGCCTCAGGGAGAGAGGTCCAAGCAAGACGCGCACCGAGGAGCTTCTTGCCACATGTCACTACTCGGTCTGACTGAGCGCCTCAGTGAGAAAGGTCCAAGCAAGACGCGCCCCGAGGAGCGTCTTGCCACATGTCAACACTGGGTCTGACTGAGTGCCTCCATGAGAGAAGCCCCAGCAAGACGCGCCCCGAGGAGCGTCTTGCCACATGTCACTACTCGGTCTGTTTGAGCGCCTCCAGGAGAGAGGCCCAAGCAAGACGTGCCCCGAGGAGCGTCTTGCCACATGTCAACAATGGGTCTGACTGAGGGCCTCCAGGAGAGAAGCCCAAGCAAGACGCGCCCCGAGGAGCGTCTTGCCACATGTCAGCACTGGGTCAGACTGAGCGCCTCCAGGAGAGAGGCCCAAGCAAGACACGCCCCGAGGAGCGTCTTGACACATGTCAACACTGGGTCTGACTGAGGGCCTCCATGAGAGAAGCCCAAGCAAGAAGCGCCCCGAGGCGAGTCTTGCCACATGTCAACACTCGGTCTGACAGAGGGCCTCCAGGAGAGAGGCCCAAGCAAGACGCGCCCCGAGGAGTGTCTTGCCACATGTCACCACTGGGTCTGACAGAGCGCCTCCAGGAGAGAGGCCCAAGCAAGACGCGCCCCGAGGAGCGTCTTGTCACATGTCAACACTGGGTCTTTCTGAGCGCCTCCAGGAGAGAAGCCCAAGCAAGACGCGCCCCGAGGAGCGTCTTTCCTCATGTCAGCACTCGGTCTGACTGAGCGCCTCCAGGAGAGAGGCCCAAGCAAGACGCACCCCGAGGAGCGTCTTGCCACATGTCAACAATGGGTCTGACTGAGGGCCTCCAGGAGAGAAGCCCAAGTAACACGCGGCCCGAGGAGCGTCTTGCCACATGTCAGCACTCGGTCTGACTGAGCGCCTCCAGGAGAGAGGCCAAAGCAAGACGCGCCCCGAGGAGCGTCTTGCCACATGTCAACAATGGGTCTGACTGAGGGCCTCCAGGAGAGAAGCCCAAGCAAGACGCGCCCCGAGGAGCGTCTTGTCACATGTCAACACTGGGTCTGACTGAGCGCCTCCAGGAGAAAGGCCCAAGCAAGATGCGCCCCGAGGAGCGTCTTGACACATGTCACTACTCGGTCTGTTTGAGCGCCTCCAGGAGAGAGGCCCAAGCAAGACGTGCCCCGAGGAGCGTCTTGCCACATGTCAACAATGGGTCTGACTGAGGGCCTCCAGGAGAGAAGCCCAAGCAAGACGCGCCCCGAGGAGCGTCTTGCCACATGTCAGCACTGGGTCAGACTGAGCGCCTCCAGGAGAGAGGCCCAAGCAAGACACGCCCCGAGGAGCGTCTTGACACATGTCAACACTGGGTCTGACTGAGGGCCTCCATGAGAGAAGCCCAAGCAAGAAGCGCCCCGAGGCGAGTCTTGCCACATGTCAACACTCGGTCTGACAGAGGGCCTCCAGGAGAGAGGCCCAAGCAAGACGCGCCCCGAGGAGTGTCTTGCCACATGTCACCACTGGGTCTGACAGAGCGCCTCCAGGAGAGAGGCCCAAGCAAGACGCGCCCCGAGGAGCGTCTTGTCACATGTCAACACTGGGTCTTTCTGAGCGCCTCCAGGAGAGAAGCCCAAGCAAGACGCGCCCCGAGGAGCGTCTTTCCTCATGTCAGCACTCGGTCTGACTGAGCGCCTCCAGGAGAGAGGCCCAAGCAAGACGCACCCCGAGGAGCGTCTTGCCACATGTCAACAATGGGTCTGACTGAGGGCCTCCAGGAGAGAAGCCCAAGTAACACGCGGCCCGAGGAGCGTCTTGCCACATGTCAGCACTCGGTCTGACTGAGCGCCTCCAGGAGAGAGGCCAAAGCAAGACGCGCCCCGAGGAGCGTCTTGCCACATGTCAACAATGGGTCTGACTGAGGGCCTCCAGGAGAGAAGCCCAAGCAAGACGCGCCCCGAGGAGCGTCTTGTCACATGTCAACACTGGGTCTGACTGAGCGCCTCCAGGAGAGAGGCCCAAGCAAGATGCGCCCCGAGGAGCGTCTTGACACATGTCAACACTGGGTCTGACTGAGGGCCTCCATGAGAGAAGCCCAAGCAAGACGCGCCCCGAGGAGAGTCTTGCCACATGTCAACACTCGGTCTGACAGAGGGCCTCCAGGAGAGAGGCCCAAGCAAGACGCGCCCCGAGGAGTGTCTTGCCACATGTCACCACTGGGTCTGACTGAGCGCCTCCAGGAGAGAGGCCCAAGCAAGACGCGCCCCGAGGAGCGTCTTGTCACATCTCAACACTGGGTCTTTCTGAGCGCCTCCAGGAGAGAAGCCCAAGCAAGACGCGCCCCGAGGAGCGTCTTTCCTCATGTCAGCACTCGGTCTGACTGAGCGCCTCCAGGAGAGAGGCCCAAGCAAGACACGCCCCGAGGAGCGTCTTGCCACATGTCAACAATGGGTCTGACTGAGGGCCTCCAGGAGAGAAGCCCAAGCAAGACGCGCCCCGAGGAGCGTCTTGTCACATGTCAACACTGGGTCTGACTGAGCGCCTCCAGGAGAGAGGCCCAAGCAAGCCGCGCCCCGAGGAGCGTCAGGCCACATGTCACTACTCAGTCTGACTGAACCTGTGTTTGTGGCAAGACTCTCCTCGGGGCGCGTCTTGCTTGGGCTTCTCACATGGAGGCCCTCAGTCAGACCCAGTGTTGACATGTGTCAAGACGCTCCTCGGGGCGTGTCTTGCTTGGGCCTCTCTCCTGGAGGCGCTCAGTCAGACCCAGTGTTGACATGTGGCAAGACGCTCCTCGGGGCGCTTCTTGCTTGGGCTTCTCTACTGGAGGCCCTCAGTCAGACCCATTGTTGACATGTGACAAGACGCTCCTCGGGGCACGTCTTGCTTGGGCCTCTCTCCTGGAGCCGCTCAGTCAGACCGAGTAGTGACATGTGACAAGACGCTCCTCGGGGCGCGTGTTGCTTGGACCTCTCTCCTGGAGGCGCTCAGTCAGACCCAGTGTTGACATGTGTCAAGACGCTCCTCGGGCGTTTCTTGCTTGGGCCTCTCTCCTGGAGGCGCTCAGTCAGACCGAGGGCTGACATGTGGCAAGACGCTCCTCGGGGCGCGTCTTGCTTGGGCCTCTCTCCAGAAGGCTCTCAATCAGACCCAGTGTTGACACGTGGCAAGACGCTCCTCGGGGCGCTTCTTGCTTGGGCCTCTCTCCTGGAGGCGCTCAGTCAGACCCAGTGGTGACATGTGGCAAGACGCTCCTCGGGGCGCGTATTGCTTGGGCCTCTCTCCTGGATGCCCTCTGTCAGACCCAGTGTTGACATGTGGCAAGACGCTCCTCGGGGCGAGTCTTGCTTGGGCCTCTCTCCAGAAGGCCCTCAATCAGACCCAGTGTTGACACGTGGCAAGACGCTCCTCGGGGCGCTTCTTGCTTGGGCCTCTCTCCTGGAGGCGCTCAGTCAGACCCAGTGGTGACATGTGGCAAGACGCTCCTCGGGGCACGTCTTGCTTGGGCCTCTCTCGTGGAGGCGCTCAGTCAGACCGAGTAGTGACATGTGACAAGACGCTCCTCGGGGCGCGTCTTGCTTGGGCCTCTCTCCTGGAGGAGCTCAGTCAGACCCAGTGTTGACATGTGGCAAGACGCTCCTCAGGGCGCGTCTTGCTTGGGCCTCTCTCCTGGAGGTTCTCAGTCAGACCCAGTGTTGACATGTGGCAAGATGCTCCTCGGGGCGCGTCTTGCTTGGGCCTCTCTCCTGGAGGAGCTCAGTCAGACCCAGTGTTCACATGTGGCAAGACGCTCCTCGGGGCGCATCTTGCTTGGGCGTCTCTCCTGGAGGCGCTCAGTCAGACCCATTGTTGACATGTGGCAAGACGCTCCTCGGGGCACGTCTTGCTTGGGCCTCTCTCCTGGAGGCGCTCAGTCAGACCGAGTTCTGACATGTGGCAAGACGCTCCTCGAGGCGCGTCTTGCTTGGGCTTCTCTCCTGGAGGCCCTCAGTCAGACCCATTGTTGACATGTGGCAAGACGCTCCTCGGGGCGCGTCTTATTTGGGCCTCTCTCCTGGAGGCGCTCAGTAAGACCGAGTGCTGACATGTGGCAAGACGCTCCTCGGGGCGCTTCTTGCTTGGGCTTCTCTCCTGGAGGCCCTCAGTCAGACCCATTGTTGACATGTGGCAAGATGCTCCTCGGGGTGCATCTTGCTTGGGCCTCTCTCCTTGAGGCCCTCTGTCAGACCCAGTGTTGACATGTGGCAAAACGCTCCTCCGGGCGCGTCTTGCTTGGGCCTCTCTCCTGGAGGCGCTCAGTCAGACCCAGTGTTCACATGTGGCAAGACGCTCCTTGGGGCGCGTCTTGCTTGGGCCTCTCTCCTGGAGGCGCTCAGTCAGACCGAGTGCTGACATGTGGCAAGACGCTACCGACGCGGTCTTTAGCGTTTGCGTATATAAAGAAGGTCGATGACATTTACAGACCCGGCGGCGTGGGCACCACAGTAGAACAACAAGGTGCTCTCAAGCGCACACAGATACTGAACGCATTGTCACTCGTGATGTCTATACTGACATGCCCGATTCTAATTTCTATGTATATTAAATTATGACAAGAGCTACTTTAGGTGGTTACAATTACACTCTGACCACGTGCATTAGTTTCTGCTAGTGCCCTTTAAATACATTTGCCCACTTGCTCTAACTGCCATTAAACCCACACGTACAACATCCAAGAAAAACAATGATCTCGCTGTCTGTACTGGGTGTATTCTCAGTAGTCGCAGTTGCTCAGGCCATGGTGGTACTCTCACATAACGCCTCTGAGATACGTCCCATCACACCACCTCCTAGACTACTCGCGAAAGAGTATTCAACACCCCCCTTGTACGAAGACAACCATTATAACGAGCACAGCACAACGCTTGCCGCACACAAAGACAACTTGCAGGAGACAACGCTACCACCTGTTATGAGAACAACGGATTCGAGTGACAACGATCGCGACTATGACGAGCACATTACAGCACCCTCTGTGCACGAAGACCAGGTGCAGGAGACAATGCTACCACCTGTCATGAGAAACAAGAGTTTGGTTAACAATGATCATCGTCGTGTCCCATTGAAAACGGGCGCACCATCGCACACATCGTACATGTGTGTTAACCCACCTGCGACAGACTTTGTGTGTTGCATCTCATCGAGATGTATTGACGTCTGTGTCAATACAGGAGTCTATAAGCTGGGAGCTGGATGCTAACGACCCGTGCATGCGCCACACAAAAGGTAACTCGACTAACTACAAAACGCATATTGTGATGTAGAAAGTTGGCTCAACTGTTTGAATCAGCTGCAGCTGCGGTTTACTCACGACGTGAATTGCACGCTTGTTAGAAGTACATTCGGAGCACTTAAAAAATACATCGCTCTCATCGAGTTCCGTCTCAGTGTTCACCGGCTGATGTGCAAGAGCGTGACATGGGATCGCCAGGAACTTACTTAAGGACTATCATCTCATTTGGCATTTACTCACGGACCCAAGAAACCAGTTCCGAAAAATGGTCGAGAATTATAACTTGTCTAATAGCAACTGGAAGATATGTTGCGTCATAAGCCTCTGATGGTTCACAAGGTGCACGGTCCACTCGAAATCCTAATGCTGTATTTGTAGTACATACACTAAGTCTTCTCTGTTGATGTCAGACTAGAGTTTTATTAGAGTTTTACTTTGCAACAATGGTCGTCGTCGTCGTCTTCCTCCGCTTATCCGGGTCCGGGTCGCGGGGGCAGCATCCCAACTAGGGAGCTCCAGGCCGTCCTCTCCCCGGCCTTGTCCACCAGCTCCTCCGGCAGGACCCCAAGGCGTTCCCGGACCAGATTGGAGATGTAACTTCTCCAACGTGTCCTGGGTCGACCCGGGGGCCTTCTGCCGGCAGGACATGCCCGAAACACCTCCCCGGGGAGGCGTCCAGGAGGCATCCTGACCAGATGCCCAAACCACCTCAACTGGCTCCTTTCGATCCGGAGGAGCAGCGGTTCTACTCCGAGTCCCTCCCGAATGTCCGAGCTCCTCACCCTATCTCTAAGGCTGAGCCCGGCCACCCTACGGAGGAAACTCATTTCGGCCGCCTGTATCCGCGATCTCGTTCTTTCGGTCATTACCCAAAGCTCATGACCATAGGTGAGGATTGGGACGTAGATCGACCGGTAAATCGAGAGCCTGGCTTTCTGGCTCAGCTCCCTCTTCCCCACGACAGATCGGCTCAGCGTCCGCATCACTGCAGACGCCGAACCAATCCGCCTGTCGATCTCCCGATCCCTCCTACCCTCACTCGTGAACAAGACCCCGAGATACTTAAACTCCTCCACTTGAGGTAGGACCTCTCCCCCGACCCGGAGGTGGCAAGCCACCCTTTTCCGGTCGAGAACCATGGTCTCAGATTTGGAGGTGCTGATCCTCATCCCAGCCGCTTCACATTCGGCCGCGAACCTACCCAGCAAGAGCTGAAGGTCAGAGCTGGATGAAGCTAGGAGGACCACATCATCCGCAAAAAGCAGAGACGAGATTCTCCTGCCACCAAACTCGACACACTCCACACCACGGCTGCGTCTAGAAATTCTGTCCATAAAAGTGATGAACAGAACCGGTGACAAAGGGCAGCCCTGGCGGAGTCCAACCCTCACTGGGAACAGGTCCGACTTACTACCGGCTATGCGGACCAAACTCACGCTCCTCTGGTAAAGGGACTGAATGGCCCTTAACAGAAAGCCACCCACCCCATACTCCTGGAGCGTCCCCCACAGGGTGCCCCTGGGGACACGGTCATAAGCCTTCTCCAAATCCACAAAGCACATGTGGATTGGTTGGGCAAACTCCCATGCCCCCTCCATCACCCTTGCAAGGGTATAGAGCTGGTCCACAGTTCCACGGCCAGGACGAAAACCACATTGCTCCTCCTCTATCTGAGATTCAACTATCGATCGGACCCTCCTCTCCAGTACCTTGGCGTAGACCTTTCCAGGGAGGCTGAGGAGTGTGATCCCCCTATAGTTGGAACACACCCTCAGGTCACCCTTCTTAAAGATGGGGACCACCACCCCGGTCTGCCACTCCCTAGGAACTGCCCCCGATGACCACGCAATGTTGTAGAGACGTGTCAACCATGACAGCCCTACAACATCCATAGCCTTGAGATACCCAGGACGAACCTCATCCGCCCCCGGGGCTCCGCCGCTGTGTAGTTGTTTGACTACCTCAGCAACTTCTGCCCCCGAGATCGGACAGTCCATCCCCAGGCCTCCCAGCTCTGGTTCCTCCTCGGAATGCGCATTGGTGGGATTGAGGAGCTCCTCAAAGTATTCCTTCCACCGTCCGACTATAGCCTCAGTTGACGTCAGCAGCTCCCCATCCCCACTGTAAACAGTGTGAGCGAGTTGCTGCCTTCCTCTCCTGAGGCGCCGGACAGTTTGCCAGAACCTCTTTGGAGCCGATCGATAGTCTTTCTCCATGGCCTCACCAAACTCCTCCCACGCCCGAGATTTTGCCTCGGCAACTGCCACTGCTGCACCCCGCTTGGCTATCCGGTACCTGTCTGCTGCCTCCGGAGACCCACAGACCAGCCACGCCCTGTAGGCCTCCTTCTTCAGCCTGACGGCTCCCCGAACCTCTGGCGTCCACCAGCGGGTACGGGGGTTGCCACCACGACTGGCACCGGCCACCTTACGACCACAGCTAGCAACAGCCGCCTCGACAATCGCAGAGTGGAACAAGGCCCACTCGGACTCAATGTCCCCCACTGCTCTCGGGACGTGGTCAAAGCTCTGCCGGAGGTGGGAGTTGAAGACCGTCTTGACAGGTTCTTCTGCCAGGCGTTCCCAGCAGACCCTCACTATGCGTTTGGGTCTGCCAGGTCTACGCGGCATGTTCCCTTGCCATCTGATCCAACTCACCACCAGGTGGTGATCAGTTGACAGCTCCGCCCCTCTCTTCACTCGGGTGTCCAAAACATACGGCCGCAGGTCAGATGATACGACTACAAAATCTATCATCGACCTGTGACCTAGGCTGCCCTGGTACCAAGTGTACCGGTGGGCATCCTTATGTTCGAACATGGTGTTCGTTATGGCCAAACTGCGGCTTGCACAGAAGTCCAATAACAAAACACCGCTCGAGTTCTGATCAGGTGGGCCGTTCCTCCCAATCACACCCCTCCAGGTCAAGCTGTCATTGCCCACGTGAGCATTGAAGTCCCCCAGCAGGACAATGGAGTCCCCTGATGGAGCACTATCTAGCACTCGTCCCAGGGACTCCAAAAAGGGTGGGTACTCTGAACTGATATTTGGCCCATAAGCACAAACAACAGTCAGGACCCGTTCCCCGACCCGAAGGCGCAAGGAAGCTACCCTCTTGTCCCCCGGGGTAAACCCCAACACACAGGCAGAGAGTCTCGGGGCTAACAAAAAGCCAACCCCAGCCCTCCGCCTCTCACCCGGAGCAACTCCAGCAAAGTAGAGTGTCCAACCCCTCTCCAGGTCTCGGGTTCCAGAGCCAATGCAATGTGTCGAGGTGAGTCCGACTATATCTAGCCGGTACCGCTCAACCTCTGCCACAAGCTCCGGCTCCTTCCCCGCCAGCGAGGTGACGTTCCATGTCCCAAAAACTAGTTTTCTTGTCCGGGGATTGGACCGCCAAGGCTCCCGCCTTGGTCTGCCACCCGATTCACATTGCACCGGACCCTTCATGTTCCTCCTGCGGGTGGTGGGTCCACAGTTGGACGAGCCCCTGTATCCGGTTCGGGCTGGGCCCGGCCGGGCCCCATGGGCGAAAGCCCGGCCACCAGGCGCTCGCTCACGGGCCCCAACCCCAGGCCTGGCTCCAGGGTGGGACCCCGGTAACCCTCCGGGCCGGGTACTCCGACTCTTCGTTTTCACCGCCATGAAAGATCCTTCGAACCGTTCTTTGTCTCACCCTTCACCTAAGACCAATTTGTCATGGGAGACCCTACCAGGGGCACTAAGTGCCCCAGACAACATAGCTCCTAGGATCATTAGGGCACTCAAACTCCTCCACCACGATAAGGTGACGGTTCAAGGAGGACTTTGCAACAATGGGATTCGAGCAATTGATGTGTATATTTTTAATAGTGCACAATGCTACTATTCCTAGGCTGAATGTATGACATGGCTCTTATGTATCATTATGTATCGTTTCCATTAAGTACTAATTTAAATAAAGTCCCTCTGTCCTCAGTGCTAGGTTGTGGGTTTAATACACATTATTATGATCAACCTGTTGAATAGTATAATAACAATATTCCTGTAAAAGTCATTTAGTAATGAACAACCTCAGTTCTGTGAAAGAACATCATGTCTCTGATGTGTACACTGCAGGCCTGACCGGGGTTTGCACGCAAGGGCCTGTGTGTGTGTGTGTGTGTGTGTGTGTGTGTGTGTGTGTGTGCGTGTGTGCGTGCGTGCGTGTGTGTGTGTGTGTGTGTGTGAAACAAATAAAGATAAATATAGCGAGTGCGGCCACGAGCGGTCGTGCAGGGTAGAGGCTGCGCGAAAACGCCTCTAAAACAAGCGCGTGCCCACGCCCGATCCGTGGAAGCACGTAGAACTAGCCAACGTACTAGCAGAAATCAATGATCGCACACGGGTCATTGAGTGTGTACAGGGTTCGTCTGCGTGTGTGGCATTGGGCAATCTAGCGGCAACCGAGTGGCCTGAAGGCGGAACCGGCCAACCCGTCGCCCTCACCATCGTTGCTCTTCGAGATGAACTATTGCTAAAGATGATCGTCCTCATCAACCACGGCGCTACCAGAGTATATCGTAACGAAGACCCTCTCCGCGACCTCACGGCCAGTGTGCGCAGTGTACAGCAAATGACAAACGATGTTGCGAGCGATATATCGGAAAAACTTTGCACTGACGCGAAGGTCGCCACTGCAGGTTGTGTGAGTCTCGCGCAAAGTGCCATATCAAACGTGCGCAAGCTAGTGACAAGCAACTTCACCAGATCCGTAGATTCTGCATACGCTCGGATACCAATGAAAGTATCGAGAGATAACACCGACACGAGTTGCGCGACGGCGCTGGCTGCAGTCGCTACAACACTGGATTTATTAATCAACGTAATTGTGATCTTAATGGCTTATCGAGTGTGAACCAGAAACTACAACCAGTACTACAGAAAACTGGCATGAGGGTCGCGGTCTAACGTTATGTTGGTGTCTCGCATCGACCGTCGACGGCCGTTTGCCAGCGGCTGAAAATGGCACAGTTGACGAAATGGAAACGCCGACCGTCGATAGTGCACTCTCGCAAGTTCCAACCGCACCATCTCAGGAGACAGACCACAGAGTCATATTAGCGGAGGGTAGATAGAAAATGCGCAAACCGCCGCAACCGCCCATATACATACTATACGAGTTCAACATAGAGTGGAGTAAGAAGTTACTACCGATTGTATTTCCAACGTGCAAGCAGCTGGTGTGTGACGCTTTACTTGAGTATTACAGAGGTTGCGATGTCCTGTGTTCCACGAGCGCATGGAAACAAGTGAACGAACTTCTACGGACCGTACTGTTGGGGTATGAGCGAGCTGTAAAATCAATACACGCTAGACACGCGGACTTTGCCGCGTTACTGGACACGCATATCGCCACAACAAAACCGGGTCAAGTGTTCGGGGCGTCACCGCGCTCGACTATACACGTCTTGGCCTACCGCGAGTACATGAGCCCACAGATCCTAAGCGAGGTCGAAGCCGTTGTGTCTACCCAACGCAAATTCAGCACAGCCGTGCGCGCTAAGACAAGTCCCTCTAGACTGCTGGAAACTTTGGAAACGTGGAAGGCTGGCGTGTACGCGCTTTCTACACATCTCAACGGTATGATCGCGATACTCTCAGCCGCACAACAACTAATGGTCATGTGTTCGGAAGGTCTGATCAGGTCTGACATGACCGGTTGTCAATCCACGTCGAGCGTGCACTCACACACGGATATCCTGGCGTACAGTAAAGCGACGGCGACCTCTACGCTCACGTTGATCGCCGATGTTTAGAAGGGCAATTGAGTGTGTTGGCTGACAAAAGCTATGGTGACCGACGGTCGCGTCGACTACAATGTGCCTCACTGCGACTGGAGAGGCGTATGTGATCCTTTGCAAATCGACAACACCACCGCAGTCGAGTGCGAAGTCACGGTCGGCGGCGTGTTGTCCTTACTGTGCCCCATACAATGTGACGGTCCGTGTCACGGACCGGTGTGTTACGACCCGACTAACGAAACGTACCAGGTGATAACATTCCATCCGCCCATTACAGCGGAGCGAGCGTTTCGCCACACTCCCAAACCAAGGTTAATAGTTGTAGCGCACGCCCTTTCAGACCTCGGTGCACGCGAAACACTGGCGTACGCTCACAACATCACGCTCGAGACAGCTCAAGCGTTACGCGAAACAAAGGACGTGTTCAAATCCATAGAGAATATACGGTCTTTAGCGTATGCGTATATAAAGAAGGTCGATGACATTTGCAGACCCGGCGGCGTGGGCACCACAGTAGAACAACAAGGTGCTCTCAAGCGCACACAGTTACTGGCCGCATTATCACTCGCGATGTCTATCCTGACATGCCCGTTTCTGATTTCTATGTATATTAAATTATGACAAGAGCTACGGTGGTTACGATTACACTCTGACCACGTGCCTTAGTTTCTGCTAGTGACCTATAAATACATTTGCCCACTTGCTCCCACTGCCATTAAAGCGGCTGTACCCACACAAACAACACCCAAGAAAAAAAATGATCTTGCTGTCTGTACTGGGTGTACTCTCAGTAGTCGCAGTTGCTCAGGCCATGGTGGTACGCTCACATAACGCCTCTGAGATACGTCCCATCACACCACCTCCTAGACTACTCGCGAAGGAGTATTCAACACCCCCTTTGTACGAAGACAACCATTATAACGAGCACAGCAAAACGCTTGCCGCACGCGAAGACAACATGCAGGAGACAACGCTACCACCTGTCGTGAGAACAACGGATTCGAGTGACAACGATCGCGACTATGACGAGCACATTACAGCACCCTCTGTGCACGAAGACCAGGTGCAGGAGACAACGCTACCACCTGTCGTGAGAAACAAGAGTTTGGTTAACAATGATCATCGTCGTGTCCCATTGTAAACGGGCGCGCCATCGCACACATCGTACATGTGTGTTAACCCACCTGTATGCAACAGACTTTGTGTGTTGCATGACATCGAGATGTATTGACGTCTGTGTCAATACAGGACTCTCTAAGCTGGGAGCTGGACGCTAACGACCCGTGCATGCGCCACACAAAAGGTAACTCGACTAACTACAAAACGCATATTGTGATGTAGAAAGTTGGCTCGACTGTTTGAATCAGCTGCAGCTGCGGTTTACTCACGAAGTGAATCGCACGCTTGTTAGAAGTACATTCGGAGCACTTAAAAAATACATCGCTCTCATCGAGTTCCGTCTCAGCGTTCACCGGCTGATGGGCAAGAGCGTGACATGGGATCGCCAGGAACTTACTTAAGGACTATCATCTCATTTGGCATTTACTCACGGACCCAAGAAACCAGTTCCGAAAAATGGTCGAGAATTATAACTTGTCTAATAGCAACTGGAAGATATGTTGCGTCATAAGCCTCTGATGGTTCACAAGGTGCACGGTCCACTCGAAATCCTAATGCTGTATTTGTAGTACATACACTAAGTCTTCTCTGTTGATGTCTGACTAGAGTTTTATTAGAGTTTTACTTTGCAACAATGGGATTCGAGCAATTGATGTGTATATTTTTAATAGTGCACAATGCTACTATTCCTAGGCTGAATGTATGACATGGCTCTTATGTATCATTATGTATCGTTTCCATTAAGTACTAATTTAAATAAAGTCCCTCTGTCCTCAGTGCTAGGTTGTGGGTTTAATACACATTATTATGATCAACCTGTTGAATAGTATAATAACAATATTCCTGTAAAAGTCATTTAGTAATGAACAACCTCAGTTCTGTGAAAGAACATCATGTCTCTGATGTGTACACTGCAGGCCTGACCGGGGTTTGCATGCAAGGGCCTGTGTGTGTGTGTGTGTGTGTGTGTGTGTGTGTGTGTGTGTGTGTGTGTGTGTGTGTGTGTGTGTGTGTGTGTGTGTGTGTGTGTGTGTGTGTGTGTGTGTGTGTGTGTGTGTGTGTGTTGTGTGTGTGTGTGTGTGTGTGTGTGTGTGTGTGTGTGTGTGTGTGTGTGTGTGTGTGTGTGTGTGTGTGTGTGTGTGAAACAAATAAAGATAAAAATAGCTAGTGCGGCCACGAGCGGTCGTGCAGGGTAGAGGCTGCGCGAAAACGCCTCTAAAACAAGCGCGTGCCCACACCCGATCCGTGGAAGCACGTAGAACTAGCAAACGTACTAGCAGAAATCAACGATCGCACACGGGTCATTGAGTGTGTACAGGGTTCGTCTATGTGTGTGGCATTGGGCAATCTAGCGGCAACCGAGTGGCCTGAAGGTGGAACCGGCCAACCCGTCGCCCTCACCATCGTTGCGCTTCGAGATGAACTATTGCTGAAGATGATCGTCTTCGTCAACCACGGCGCTACCAGAGTTACCACGACATGCGCCTTAAAAGCGTTCTCGTTTGGGTCAGCGCCACCAGAATTGAATTGGCAAGTCAGCGGATATTACACAACTCGTAACGAAGACCCTCTCCGCGACCTCGCGGCCAGTGTGCGCAGTGTACAAAAAATGACAAATGATGTTGCGAGCGATATATCGGAAAAACTTTGCACTGACGCGACGGTCGCCACTGCAGGTTGTGTGAGTCTCACGCAAAGTGCCATATCAAACGTGCGCAAGCTAGTGACAAGCAACTTCACCAGATCCGTAGATTCTGCATACCCTCGGATACGAATGAAAGTATCGAGAGATAACACCGACACGAGTTGCGCGACGGCGCTGGCTGCAGTCGCTACAACACTGGATTTATTAATCAACGTAATTGTGATCGTAATGGCGTTTCGAGTGTGCACCAGAAACTACAACCAGTACTACAGAAAACTGGCATGAGGGTCGCGGTCTAACGTTATGTTGGTGTCTCGCATCGACCGTCGACGGCCGTTTGCCAGCGGCTGAAAATGGCACAGTTGACGAAATGGAAACGCCGACCGTCGATAGCGCACTCTCGCAAGTTCCAACCGCACCATCTCAGGAGACAGACCACAGAGTCATATTAGCGGAGGGTAGATAGAAAATGCGCAAACCGCCGCAACCGCCCATATACATACTATACGAGTTCAACATAGAGTGGAGTAAGAAGTTACTACCGATTGTATTTCCAACGTGCAAGCAGCTGGTGTGTGACGCTTTACTTGAGTATCACAGAGGTTGCGATGTCCTGTGTTCAACGAGCGCATGGAAACAAGTGAACGAACTTCTACCGACGGTACTATTGGGGTATGAGCGAGCTGTAAAATCAATACAAGCTAGGCACGCGGACTTTGCCGTGTTACTGGACACGCATATATCGCAACAACAAAACCGGGTCAAGTGTTCGGGGCGTCACCGCGCTCGACTATACACGTCTTGGCCTACCACGAGTACATGAGCCCACAAGATCCTAAGCGAGGTCGAAGCCGTTGTGTCTACCCAACGCAAATTCAGCACAGCCGTGCGCGCTAAGACAAGTCCCTCTAGACTGCTGGAAACTTTGGAAACGTTGAATGCTGGCGTGTACGCGCTTCCTACACATCTCAACGGTATGATCGCGATACTCTCGGCCGCACAACAACTAATGGTCATGTGTTCGGAAGGTCTGATCAGGTCTGACATGACCGGTTGTCAATCGACGTCGAGCGTCCACTCAAACACGGATATCCTGGCGTACAGTAAAACGACAGCGACCTCTATGCTCAGGTTGATCGCCGATGTAATAGATTCTACCTTCTTGTAACGTTTCAGCATGATTGGACCTTGTTTTCACACAAATGAACCCAGAATGATGTGAAATTGTGCTTCGTGCAACATAATTCTGGGTGCCATTTAAAAACCATAAGTGCTAATGACTCCATTCCTTTTTGTGGTTGTAGGGGCTGTTGATTGGAGTACACTAAAACAAACCTGATCTCTCTAGGACATTCAAAAGCCAAGTTATAAGCCCACAAATGTGTAACTGGACCACTTCTTTAAATTGACACCAGATCTGGTGACCTTTGGGACATGGTTTGGCCCCCTTAGGAAAGTGCTATCATCATGAAACGTTCAGATCACTTACAACTCAATAGATTCTACCTTCCTGTAACGTTTCAGCCTGATTGGACCTTGTTTTCACACAAATGAACCCAGAATGATGTGAAATTGTGCTTCGTGCAACATAATTCTGGGTGCCATTTAAAAACCATAAGTGCTAATGACTCCATTCCTTTTTGGGGTAATGGGGGCTGTTAATTGGAGTACTCTAAAACAAACCTGACCTCTCTAGGATATTCAGAAGCCAAGTTATAAGCCCACAAAGGTGTAACTGGACTACATCTTTAAAGTGACACCAGGCCCGGTGACCTTTGGGACATGGTTTGACCCCCTATAGGAATGTGCGATCATGATGAAACGTTCAGATCACTTACAACTCAATAGATTCTACCTTCTTGTAACATTTCAGCCTGATTGGACCTTGTTTTCACACAAATGAACC
The DNA here is from genome assembly GCF_043380555.1 of Nothobranchius furzeri. Classification (NCBI taxonomy): domain Eukaryota; kingdom Metazoa; phylum Chordata; class Actinopteri; order Cyprinodontiformes; family Nothobranchiidae; genus Nothobranchius; species Nothobranchius furzeri. Next base: position 15,359,886 of record NC_091747.1, on the reverse strand, counting down.
CAGAATGATGTGAAATTGTGTTTCGTGCAACATAATTCTGGGTGCCATTTACAAACCATAAGTGCTAATGACTCCATTCATTTTTGTGGTTGTAGGGGCTGTTGATTGGAGTACACTAAAACAAACCTGACCTCTATAGGACATTCAGAAGCCAAGTTATAAGCCCACAAATGTGAAACTGGACTACTTCTTTAAAGTGACACCAGGCCCGGTGACCTTTGGGACATGGTTTGACCCCCTATAGGAATGTGCGATCATCATGAAACGTTCAGATCACTTACAACTCAATAGATTCTACCTTCTTGTAACGTTTCAGCCTGACTGGACCTTGTTTTCACACAAATGGACCCAGAATGATGTGAAATTGTGCTTCGTACAACATAATTCTGGGTGCCATTTAAAAAACATAAGTGCTAATGACTCCATTCCTTTTTGTGGTTGTAGGGGCTGTTGATTGGAGTACACTAAAACAAACCTGATCTCTCTAGGACATTCAGAAGCCAAGTTATAAGCCCACAAATGTGTAACTGGACTACTTCTTTACATTGACACCAGATCCGGTGACCTCTGGGACATGGTTTGACCCCCTTAGGAAAGTGCTATCATCATGAAACGTTCAGATCACTTACAACTCAATAGATTCTACCTTCCTGTAACGTTTCAGCCTGATTGGACCTTGTTTTCACACAAATGAACGCAGAATGATGTGAAATTGTGCTTCGTGCAACATAATTCTGGGTGCCATTTACAAACCATAAGTGCTAATGACTCCATTCCTTTTTGTGGCTGTAGGGGCTGTTGATTGGAGTACACTAAAACAAGCCTGACCTCTCTAGGACATTCAGAAGCCAAGTTATAAGCCCACAAAGGTGTAACTGGACTACTTCTTTAAAGTGACACCAGGCCCGGTGACCTTTGGGACATGGTTTGACCCCCTTAGGAAAGTGCTATCATCATGAAACGTTCAGATCACTTACAACTCAATAGATTCTACCTTCTTGTAACGTTTCAGCCTGATTGGACCTTGTTTTCACTCAAATGGACCCAGAATGATGTGAAATTGTGCTTCGTGCAACATAACTCTGGGTGCCATTTACAAACCATAAGTGCTAATGACTCCATTCCTTTTTGGGGTAATGGGGGCTGTCAAATGGAGTACTCTAAAACAAACCTGACCTCTCTAGGATATTCAGAAGCCAAGTTATAAGCCCCCAAAGGTGTAACTGGACTACATCTTTAAAGTGACACCAGGCCCGGTGACCTTTGGGACATGGTTTGACCCCCTATAGGAATGTGCGATCATCATGAAACGTTCAGATCACTTACAACTCAATAGATTCTACCTTCTTGTAACGTTTCAGCCTGATTGGACCTTGTTTTCACACAAATGAACCCAGAATGATGTGAAATTGTGCTTCGTGCAACATAATTTTGGGTACCATTTGAAAACCATAAGTGCTAATGACTCCATTCCTTTTTGGGGTAATGGGGGCTGTTAAATGGAGTACTCTAAAACAAACCTGACCTCTCTAGGATATTCAGAAGCCAAGTTATAAGCCCACAAAGGTGTAACTGGACTACATCTTTAAAGTGACACCAGGCCCTGTGACCTTTGGGACATGGTTTGACCCCCTATAGGAATGTGCGATCATCATGAAACGTTCAGATCACTTACAACTCAATAGATTCTACCTTCTTGTAACGTTTCAGCCTGATTGGACCTTGTTTTCACACAAATGAACCCAGAATGATGTGAAATTGTGCTTCGTGCAACATAATTCTGGGTGCCATTTACAAACCATAAGTGCTAATGACTCCATTCATTTTTGTGGTTGTAGGGGCTGTTGATTGGAGTACACTAAAACAAACCTGACCTCTCTAAGACATTCAGAAGCCAAGTTATAAGCCCACAAATGTGAAACTGGACTACTTCTTTAAAGTGACACCAGGCCCGGTGACCTTTGGGACATGGTTTGACCCCCTATAGGAATGTGCGATCATCATGAAACGTTCAGATCACTTACAACTCAATAGATTCTACCTTCTTGTAACGTTTCAGCCTGACTGGACCTTGTTTTCACACAAATGGACCCAGAATGATGTGAAATTGTGCTTCGTGCAACATAATTCTGGGTGCCATTTAAAAACCATAAGTGCTAATGACTCCATTCCTTTTTGTGGTTGTAGGGGCTGTTGATTGGAGTACACTAAATTAAACCTGATCTCTC